>NC_090384.1:90838959-91438959 GCF_036365525.1 Heterodontus francisci | reverse complement strand
TTCATCTGACAAGAAGTTGCTATTACACAAAGTTGCCACTTCCACGTCAGTATTCAATCATTTCCATTGGTATGATTCACACTAAACTACTACTTTCGCAATGCACGGAATACAAAGAAGGATTTAAACAGATCTGTCAAAACAAAAAAGGAAACACATTACAAACTTATCTAAATAAGAGCGTTGTGTTCATTTTTCATAATGAGATGCATCAAATTGGGTTGCACCAAAATGAGTGAGATGGTTATTCAATTTAACAAACCAATGAAATGGCAAGAAGATATTCAGAAGCAGGTTTAACCGCTTCATCTGGTCATTAGCACATTGGAATTTGTGGGACCTTGCATTGTGCAAATTGGCTGCTATGTTTCCTACATCACAACAGTAACTACACTTCAATAGTTCGTTGACTGTAAATTGCCTTGGGATGTCCAGAGGTCATAAAAGGCATTATATAAATACAGGTCTAATTTTTAAAACATCCAACAGCCAACAAAAAGTGATATTGTTCATACCAAACTTTACAAGTGGAAATCTACTTAAAAAAGGGAAACATTTACAGAGTTATGGGGAAAGAGCTGGGGTCTGTTCTTTCAGAGCCAGCACAGACAGACATTCACTTGTGCGAAAGTTGGTTGGGGTCCAATCTGGCTGACCTGCAGTTGAATAACCTCGCACACTTAGTATTTAAAGACTCATTTAAAGAATAATGGCTAATGGAAGGGAATGGTAAAGGCCTGAGGACCAAATGGAACCAAATCCCAAAGAGTCAACACTATCAGCGAATTGGAAGGTAGTAAAACAGGAAAATTGTTGTTGGGTAGATGCTAGGTGCTGTAGCTGTACTGGAACAGGTTGGATGGAGGTACGGTTAATTCTGGAGTATTTACAGCTCTTCTACACTCCTCATTGGACTAAAGTTTGTCATCTGGCTTGATGGTGATGGAGGAGTGAGGAATATGCTGGGCCATGTGGTTACAAATTGTGGTAGAATGCAATTCTGCTGCTGCTGACAGCTCACAGCACCTCATGGATGCCCTGTTTTGAGCTGCTCGATCTATTCTTAACCTATTCCATTTAGCACAGCGCTAGTGTCACATCACATAGTGGAGAGCATCTTCAGTGAGAGGACAGGACTTGGTCTCCACAAGGACTGTGCGGTGGTCACTCCTATTAATCCTGTCATGGATAGACACATCTGCGAAAGTTAGATAGTGGAGGATAAGGTTAAATAGGATATACCATTATGTTGGCTCTGTCACCTCCTGCAGCAAGGCCAGTCTGGCAGTAATGTCCTTTAAGACTTGGCCATCTCAGTCAGTGGTGGTACCACAAAGCCTCTCTTGGTGATGGACATTGAGTCCTCCACCCAGAGTACATTCTGTGCCCTTGCTACCTTCCATGCTTCTTCCAAGTGATGTTCAACATGGAAGAACATTGATTCATCATGTGGAGGGAAATAAGTGATAATCAGTAGCCATGAGACCTCTTGGAGTCTGGAATCAATGTTGATGACGCAAAGTGCCAGACCCACCAGACTGTACGACACAGTGCCCTCACTTCTGGTGTTAGTTGTGCATGAGCCCTTCAGAAAATCTTTAAATTAATTATGAATAATGTAAGGTTCTCAGATAAGGCAATATAGATCTTGAAGTGACAAGGCTGATGACTTTAAAAAGGAACAAATTTCTATTTTTCTCTTCACCGCACTGAATATATATTAAATTGTATTTAGCTACAATCCTACAGCATTGAAGACATCACACTAGGTTACAGTGTTTTCAGACAGCGGAGATCTGTTGCATTCTCATTTGCTGAATAGCCATCAAGGGTTTTTAGTTTGAAGTTTTCATTCATCATTTGTGTCCTACATTAAAAACATTGTCCGACACTTGAAATTAAAATGTCCATCAAATGCTCATTTCATAGAGTTCTCACAGGCTAAGGCTAATTTCCTTTATAATTGTAGGCGACCATTCTATTCGGAAATCAGTGCTATGAATCAAAAATCTTATTGTAATTGCTAATGTAATAATAATAGAATTCCCTCCTGAACCTCTTCACCTTTCCATCTCTCTCCTCTTTTAACCTTGGCTTAAGAACTACCCCATTTACCAAACGTTTGATCACCTGTCCTATTGCCTCCTTCTTTATCACAATGTCAATTTTGTTTTATAACATTCCTGTGAAGCACCTTGGCATGTTTCACAATGTTAAAAGGTGCTATTTAAATGCATGTTGTTGTAGTGAATGTCTTTGAAAATGGTAAACAGTGAGTATTATTGCACAATAAGGAAAAGGATTTTCATCAGAACCATCAGGTTTTGCTGCTGCACAGTTTCAATGACAAGCTATACAGTTTAATTCTGTGGGTACACAGTGGGCTATTTCCATCACAGGCAGCTGTGCTCCACACTGAGGCAATGGCATTCAGTCAAGTTCACTGCAAACACCTTCAACACGATTTCCTTGGCTGCTTTCAAGTTTTGAGACCTTGAAGAGGGGAGAAAAATTGAAATGACATATGAAGAATTTTTATACCTAATAAATGCAAGCTCTTTAAACATGTAAAGTTAAAATACAGAATGCACAATCCATAGCAAAATCGTTACATTTATAAAGATACAGTTTGAAAGAAAGAGAGCAAGCGAGAGACACATCAGCTGGCAAGATTGCACATTTCTTCTGAACCACAGCATTAGGGGAAGTAAGGTACTTGGAGAATTTTGTTTGGGAAAATGGTTCAAACCACCAGAGTTAGATTTGGCCACACACATGAGTGGTCAGCATTTCTATTAGACTTGGGATGCAAGTGGTTGACACTATGTAGCCTGCCAGCTGTGGCGCTGCGGTGGGAGAAAACTGATGTTATGCCAGATGTAAATCAGTGAAAAAAAGCAAATGTGAAAAAGATACCTGGAACACAGAGGTTATTGAATAACCAGCTAAAAATAAATATTCAGTCATATTTTTATCATAGATAATACACATTAAGATAATAATGTAGATGTTTCATTTGAATACCAAGACGTTATGTACTGGTGAAACATGTGCAGATCAACTTTATCTTCACTTTGACTCACTGAATCAACCGTTGAAGATTTAATAAAATTCAAACTGAATAAAAATGAGCACTTATTGAACAGCTCACTCAGAAAGGCAATGAGAAAACTAGTGTGGGAAATGGAAAGATCGTCCTGATACAGGAGAATGCTTTCAGCTTTGGGTTGAAGGTGAGAAGTGGGCCAAGGTGTCGGAAATCCAACTTCTCACCACCGCTGTGTTCAAAAGCCTGGCCTGCAATGTTCAATCTCCCACCGCCACACCGAAAGGTTCAAGAATGCAGCATAGGAAGTCAGGTAATGGCAGGAACAAAATCTGCATCTGAGCATTCTGTGGCTGTGTCACGGCATTTTCTTGACACCTGAAAGAAAGTTATCTAGTCCATTATATCATCCAGCCCTTCCCATCTAAGATCATTTTGTTAGCTAATTGACAAACTTCTTTATTTTTACTAGCACTGCCAATGAGTTTCTTTTGCCTCTCTTGGCAAATCATTGCAGACGCAGATTTTGGGAAGGTTGTAGCCATCAGTTGCAGGCCCGCTGGGGGCTAGTCAGGCCTATCCATGACTCGCAGATTCTCCCACAGCAGGTACATGTGAAGGTGTAGTTGCTGCTGGGGGCAAATGGATCTTTCCTTTTCCTCGGTTTCTCTTTCATGCTGGTCCTTCACACAGTCTCAAAGGTGTCTGTTTGTAGCATCTCCAGGCATCATGATCTATGGCGTGTACTTCCCACTGGCGATGGTCGATGTGGCACACAGAGAGGGGCTTCTTCAGGGAATCCTTGAAACGTTTGCATGGGGCCCATCTGTTCGTTTTACCAGTGGTCAGCTCTCCATGCAACACGATCATGGGCAGGCGACTGTCAGCTATCCAGGTAACGTGACCCGCCCAACGCAGTTGACTTTGCAGGAGGATGGCCTCGATGCTGGTGATGTTGCCTACGGTGTCATTTTGTGGCATTCCATTTCATCACACCATCAACCTGAGAATACGCTGATGTAGGAACATAGAAACGAGAGGAGACCATTTAGTTCCTCAAGCCTGCTCCGCCATTCAATTATATCATGGTTGATCTGCGACTTAACTCCATATACTTGTCTTTGTCCGATAATCACTCAATACCTTTGGTTGTTTTCTGTTAACCAATTTGAGATCCAAAATTAATTGATCTAGCATCAATTTCCATTTGCAGAAGCAGGTTTCAAACTTCTACCACCATTTGTGTGTAGAAGTGTCTCCTAATTTCATTCCTGAAATGTCTGGCTCTAATTTTTTGACAGTGCCCCTAGTCCTAGACTCCCCAGTGTGATGATTACCCCAATCATGGCTCAAGAATAGGACAGAAATGTTACCAGACAGGGGAAACAAATTGGAAGAATTACCCCATGTTGCTCCACTGAGTGCAAACGGCCTACAATAACAGCACAACTTGAGCAGCAAATTTCACAGTGAAATCCCCATTCCGGGTAAAAGTTTCTTCCCTATTCGCATGAGGGAAAAGACAAACAAGGTCTGATTAACATACATCCACCATCTCCAAAACAATAATGTCCATTATGTCCAATCTCTTTTCACTGACGCCCAAGGACAGGAATTCTTACTGGCATCGTAACTGTGAGGATTCCTCTCAATGTGTTTATGATGCCACTACACATTTCTTTGAAACTTATTTTTTGAAGATTTTCGCCAATTGCAAAGTTCTAGCTGGAAATACTACAGAGGAAATCTTCACAAACGGTATCACTATAGTTAGCTCCCAGTGGAATGCTCCACCATCCCCCAATGTCTAATAGTCTAAGAGCTGAAGCAAAAAAGTTTGATCATTTGAGAACAGTCTCAGGACCATTTGGATCTCAAAGCCTTACCTGTTTATCTATACACTTGAACTGCCAAGACCAAGTAGTATTATACAGAAAGGGTCGAAGATCAAACCGATTATCGTCAGGACTATAGTTTTCTGCATGGTATGCAGGAGTTAGCGTGGTCATCTTGTGCCGGTTAATTGAATACATCCGGAAGAAATGCTTTACTTTCTCAGCCACCTTGAAACAAATTAGAAATGCAAGTTCACTTCAAATGTACCAATGTGCTCTTAAATGAAAATAGAAAGTGTTGGAAGTACTCAGCAGGTCTGGCAGCATCTGTAGAGAGAAGCAGAGTTAACGTCTCAGGTCAGTGACCTTTCATCAGAACTGACAAACGTTAGAAATATAATAGGCTTTAAGCAAGTAAAGAAGGGGTGGGGGAGCAGAAAAAAAACAAAAAAAGGAAGGTGTTGATAGGACAGAGGGCTGGAGAGATTAACTGACAAGGATGTCATGGAAAAAGGCAAAGAGAGAGTGTGCTCATGGTGTGGTGAGAGACAAAGCATTAGTGCAGAGAGTGTTAATGACAGAATAATGATCAGGCCTAGCCAAAAGTATAAACATGAAAAACCCAGTTTAAGGCAGGCACATGGTTTTAAAAAAAATGATAAAACAAAACAAAACAAAATAATAAAAAGGGGCCAGTCATACTCTGAAATTATTGAACTCAATGTTCAGTCCGGAAAGCTGTAGAGTGCCCAATCGAATGTGCTCTTAAATGTTCTTTCAAGTTCTAGTTTAGTTCAATAAATGTGAAGCTATATTTCTACTCTGCAAAAAATGCTTGTATTTGGTTATGTTCTATTAAAACCTGTACTGATTGAACTATTGTGGTCAATAAACAATATATTTTGAATTTAGTTACATAGTAGTCCAATGCAAGCCAATTTAAGTATCATGTACAAAATCCTAGATATAAAAAGAACCCAAACGAATTCTTGGATGTGTATATATCAGTTGGGTTGCGTGGGTCAAAGATTTGTCTGACACCCTTTCACTTATACCGGTTACAGACTGGGATTTTTCAATACAATGTTCAAACTAATTGGGGGTACCATGCAGGATTAAACACTGTAAATTCTACAAAACTAACAACTTAAGTAAAAATCTTGCGGCTAATTCTAAATATTAATTTAAAAGGTGATTGTGTTTGAAGATGTTTACATTCAGTTCTATCTAAATCTAAAGATATAAGATATTTGGTGGTGGTACTCACTACCAAAGAACATAAAAGAATATCCTGAAAGATGTAGTAGGAGACTTTACTCAATGATTTAACACATTTCCTGTGTTCCTATTACTTCTAATAAAAAGCTTGTAGAGTCATTGTTATATTACCTGCCTAGGAGTACAGATGTTTTTCCACATGTAGACTAGCTTGCAGAACATGCTGTAAGGGCCACACCTTGCAATCTTCCTTAGTTTCCCGTAGACAGACAGTTCCGCGTATGTCATCCCCATATCTGCCTGTGCAGAAATGAATGTTACATTGAAGCATTTTCATTACGTTGAAGTGGAGTCCAATTGGTCAAGAATTGTAAATTCAGGACAAATCTTACATGAAAACTGTGATACAATGGATCAGACCATCCGCCGTTTGGAACTATGGTCTCACAAACAATAAGCAAATTCATTGCAGCTCTTGTGCATACAGTAAAATTGCTTACTAATCTATAGCCTGGGGTGTAATTCATAAGCCTTTGAAGTGGTAGGACAAGTTGAGAAAGCTCTTAAAAAGGCATCCAAGACCCTTGGCTTTATAAATAGAGACACAGTACAAAAACCAGGAAGTTATGCTAAACCTTTATAAAACGCTGGTTAGGCCCAACTGGAGTATTGTGTTCAATTCTGGACAGCACACTTTCGGAAGAATATCAAGGCCTTAGAAAGAGGGTGCAGAGGAGATTTACAAGAATAATACAGGGATGAAAGGCTTCAGTTATGTGAAGAGACTACAGAAATTGGGATTTTTCTCCTTAGAACAGAAAAGGTTAAGAGGAAATTTGATAGAGATGTTCAAAATCATGAAGGGTTCTGATACAATAAATAAGGGAAACCCATTTCCAGTGGCAGAAGCGTCAATAACAGGACATACAGATTCAGAGTCATTGACAAATGAATCAGAGGTGACACAATGAAATAAACATTCCACAGTGAGTTATGATCTGGAATGCACTGCCTGAAAAAGGATGGTGGAAACAGATTCAATAGTGACTTTCTCAAGGAAATTGGATAAATTTATGAAGGAGAAAATTTTGTAGCGTTATGAGGAAAGAGCAGGGGAGGGGAACTAACTGGATAGCTCTTACAAAGAGCCAGCACAGGTGCAATGGGCCAAATGGCATCCTTCAGTGATGTATCATTCTATGATCCTATAGTTCCTATACAGTTAATACTTTCCTTGTCTCGACATTCATGTTCAATGCTCTCCCTTGCTTTAATACAGCAAATGTCAAAGCAACAGCAAATGATACAACATGTCAGAAGTTACCCTGTAAAAATTATCAACAAGTACCTCATCGGTCTGTGATGTTTGTCCTTCTGCTAGGGGCTCCAACTCAGCAGTTGGTGGAGCAGACATAATGCTGGAACAAAGCAACATCAGTGATTCCTCAAAAGTAACCGGCAGTGCAAGAATCTAAGTATTTCCTACTTCAACATCTTGGGCCTGAGACAGCCCTAAACTATATTCCGAATGCAAACTGAAAGAATACTCTCACCACGTGAACTTACCTTCGGAGTGCTGTAAGCTGAAAGTTTTCAATACAGTACTGTATAAAGTTCCTTAAATCAGTCTTACTGATGCCACCAATTGGATTGATATCTGCACTGGAGCAATCGTATTTAGTCATGTATCCTCGAAGACTGAAATAGATTAATTTTCTAGGGTTAGGAAATCTGTCACCAAGCCATGGTCTAAATCAGGAAGATTTCTTCACAGACTATTTGAATTGCTTGAGGGCTTTGCCCACCATGCAGCCCTTTTTAAACTGGGAGGAAGCTTAATGAGCCAAAAAAGCTCTCGATTTCCATGCTTAAGTTAGTTCACACTCGGCGTACAAAGGCTTGTTTTCACAGACAGCCAACTATTCTTTCTCCAAATGCTGAGAGGAAATGTTTTGTTCCAGGAAGGTTCCTCAACAAGTGGTCTGACAGAGAAGGAAATTCATTGCAAGCATAGCTGATGCAGCCATTAAATCCAACAGCTTTGACACTCAAACCTATGACCACAAATTTGCATTAACTACTGTGCCATAAAATCGCCCCATTATAGGCAGTTTTACGCCTATATCATAGGACACGTTTCTAATATATATTTCTCTGCTACCGTTATCATGGCTTTCAAAAACAAAATAAATCCCTATTAAATGAACTGAGCAACCTGTAACTTTGCATTTCTTAATGTTCCATTTGGTTTTCTTAATTATTCCAGAGTTTAAGTGACTACTTTCATTAACATTCGTCATTTCCTTAAATGCCCTTGGTTTAAATTATTTTGTTTGTCTGATGATAATTTTCAAAAGACGAAGGTACACATCTGCACAAAAAGAAATTGCAGATCGCAAGAGACAACAGAGAATGCTGGCTCGTCATCCTGAAGTCAGGTGAAACCCTTTAAATTTAGATCTGACAGGGCTCAGTTTTATTTGCAGTCAGCTACTGCTATTGTGTGAAGTGATGTGGAGAGCAGCTGATCACTGGCAGCTCTCAAATCATTTCCTCGTTTTGGTCGTGCTTTCCAGCTGACCACCGATTCCATCGCCCTCCCTGGCTAAACCAGACTGTTCACAACCTCAGCGTCTAATGTGCTCCTAGCTGAGCCTCCAACTCCATTTCCTCATCATCACCAAGACTGCACAACTTCTGTAATAACGCCAGTCCCTGCCCCTGCCTCAGCCCAACTGCTTCTGAAACTTCCAGACTTTATTAGTCCAATGCACTCGTGCCTGACCTCCCACCTTCCACCCTCCGTAGACTATGACTTCATCCAGAACTCTATTGCTCGTATTCCAACTCATAACAAGTCCCATTAGCCCATCATCCCTATTCTCACTGATCTCGATGGCTCTCAGTCCCTCCGTGGCCTTTTGATTTCTGTAACTTCCGCCAGCCCTACAACCCTCCGAGAACTCTGTGCTCCTCCAATTCTGGCCTCTTGTACATCCCCAATTTTAATCACTCCACCACTGCCAGCCATGCCTTCAGCTGCCTAGGTTGCAAGCTCTGCAATTCCTTCCCTAAACCTCTCCACCTCTCTTTCCTCCTTTAAGATGCCCCTTAAAACCTACCTCTTTGACCAAGCTTCTGATCATCTTCCCTAATATCTCCTTCTGTGGGTTGGTGTCAAACTTTGTTTGATAATGATTCGGTGAAGTGCCTTGGGGCATTTTATGACATTAAAGGCTATATAAGTGCAAATTGTTGTTCAATAAATACTGTTGTAATTTCACTTTCAATATGCTGCGGCAATTTACGAGCTGAAGAACAAACTCTTCCTAGAATAGTCTCAGACCTACTAGGCTTCACTCTCAGAAATAGTGTGGAGTTGTTTTTCTCTAAAAAAAAAGTCTGAATCCACAGAAAGTCAACAATATCAATGGGATCAAAGATTGCAACTAAAAACACGACTTTTGGAAACAGGCAACACTCACCTTTCATCCACATTGGCTGATCCTAGAACCAATGATCCTCCAGGTTTTCCACAAGTCCATAAACTCAACTGAGCAAAGAGGTAGGCAACGACCATGCGGATTCTTGCCTTGAGAGGACAAACAACAAAGAAATTTCCAGCACCTAGATCTTCATTCACAAAATGTTCTCACCCAAGAGCACAGCTGGATTTTAAAACTAAGTCCCAGATTTAGGATCAAGGAGTGCCATTAGTACCTTACCATTATAGGGCAGCAGACAACTTTGTAACAGTGGTCAACACCATCAGCCCCAGAACCATCTGATAAATTAACTTGCCAGTCAATCATGCAACATGTTTCATTGGCAAAGTAGGCCAGCTACACCAGTGATAAAGTGGCTCTCAACAGCACAGAAAAGATACTTTATAGTGGATTAACAAAATGTCAGCAGGCTGCATACTAGTGTTTTGGCAGACTGGGAACGCATACATACAATTAGAAAAAGGAAATCATGAAACAAACTGAATTCAACCAGTTGTTCCAAAACCAGACCACAATGCAGGAGGTGTGATATTCGATAGTATGAACAAGAGTTACATTAGTGCTGCCACTGAAGCCCACAGCTTCTGCGAGTATTGTCTTAGAAGGATCCCAATTTGCAAACATTAAATCATCTAAGAGATTAATCTGGATGCCCTTTATTCCACCCATCATGGTCAATTTCCAAAACTGGCCTATTTGAATACGGAGTGTGATGTTGCCATCTGGGAATCAATTGGGAGAAGTTAATGAGGCCAATAGTTTAAAAAAGAGCTGAATTAACAGTACTAAGTATTCATTAATTCAGGCGATTCACTAGCTGGTTATTTCAATTGAGTACACTGCACAGTAAACCAAACAATGGTGGGAGAACACTACATGAATCGCAACTGTTTTTGGCGGGGGGAAGGGGTTGGAGATATGAGTTCTATTTCAAAATTCGCTTATCGAGGCAAAATACTGTGGATGCTGGAAATTTGAAACAAAAACAGAAATGCTGAAAATACTCAGCACTTCTGGCAGCATCTGTGGAGAGAGAAACAGAGTTAACGTTTCGGGTCGATGATCTTTCATTAGAACTGGTTAAAAGATCATTGATCTGAAAAGTTAACTCTGTTTCCCTTGTCACAGATGCTGCCTGACCTACTGAGCGTTGCTAGCAATTCCTGTTTTTATTTTGCACATATTGTGTATTGGGTATAAATGCATCAGTGTGCGAGTGCCATATGATCCTATATGCAGCATGGCTGTTTCAGTTACATAAATTGTAGCATGGCCCCATATTCACCTGGCATGTATGCCTTGCAGATGACAATAACATTTGAAAAGAACCATATAGCCTATGTACCTGCACATTCTGTAGGGCTAAGTTCTCTCTTCTGCAGCCACCATGCACTGCGAACTGTGGAGATTTGCCAGTTACCAAATTGAAAATTCCAATCACAGCTTTCACTGCCGTATCAATGTTCAAGTTTATGTGGTAACTGAAAAAAATGGAAAAAAATTAAGACAGCCTGCAAAAGACCTCAACGCTCATCATACAGCAGAGTTGCTCTCAGGACTGCTTCTTGCTTTTACAGCCATTTTAACAAGCTATATCTTTTTCTGCTATTTCTTATTCCTATGACAAAGCACACTTTAGACCACCTTGTTTGCTATGGCATCTTTTCTACTCTGTGAAGACTTGTTGAGGCAAGTTCCACTTGCACACTAGAAAGCAAACATGGCACAGGAACATCGGGGGGTTTGGAGATGGGGAGAACATAAAATTGGGTGGGATAGTGGCGCGTAGGGGGTTCCCACCTCCAACAAAATTTAGTCCAGGGCGGGAGGCCGGTGAACGGCCTTTCTGCGCTGTTACCAATTGAGGCCCTTAAATGGGCAATTAACCCCAATTAAGGACCTCATCTCACCGCTGCAACACATGTAACCAATTGTCCAAGGGCAGGACTTCCGGTGACAGGGTCCTTGATTCTGTGGAAGGCCCGTCGCTGTCCACTTAAGTGCCTGATTGGCACTATTTGGTGGGCCTTCCAGAGAAGAGGCGACACTATGCTCTCGATGTCACTTTTTCCAAGATGTCGAAACACCCAACCATAGTAACAAAAGTAACAGGAGTAGGCCATTCATTCCTTCAAGCCTGCTGCCCCATTCAGATAGATCATGGCTGATCTGTACCTCAATTCCAGTTACCCACCTTTGATTCATATCCCTTTATAACCATACCTAATAAAAATCTCCATCTGTCTTGAAAATTTCAATTGATCTGGAATAAACTGCCTTTTTGAGGGGAAAGGTGTTCTAGATTACCACTACCCTACATGTGAAATTTTTTTTCTAGATTTCATTCCTAAACGCCTAGCTTCAATTTTTAAGATAATGCCCCTCTGTTCTGGATTCTGTCACCAGAAGAGATAGTTTCTTTGCATCAAGCCCATCGAATTCCTTTATAATTTTAAACACCTCGATTGGATCATCCTCAACATACTAAACTCAAGAGAATACAAGCCAAGTTTATGCAAATGTCTTTAAAATTTAATCCTTGATGCCCTAGTATTATTCTGGTGAGGAAAACTTTTTGAGCACAAGACTATCTGATCTTATTTGAGATCCTGAAGTCACCAGCCCAGCTATTTTACAGTTGGAAACAGGTATAATTTAAATATTTTAATTTACTTTGGGTACTAAAAAATTAAATACTGCCTGTGCAAGTTGGGATTCAGTCGTAAATCATGGATCAGTGATATTTAGGAGGAAGGAACTGGCCATGCACAGTTTACCATTAGCTGACATGCCCTGGGCAGGACTATTTCAAATTCAGGGAAATGCTTGTAAAAGTAGTATAAACAAAAAAAGTTAACTTGCCAGGGCAATATGAAGAATAGCTTTCTGTTAATACGGTTTCCTATGCCAGATTAAATCAAAGAACAAGAGTGTTACAACACTCAGATAACCAGGTGGTGAAGGACAGATCTGCTTTTATTTGCAGAGGCACACGTTACATATTGTGGACCTCAGGACGAACTCCTGCAGCTTTCAACCTGCTCCTATATAGGAGCACAGGTGAAGCCCCAGTTGATGCCCACTGCCTGAATATGATTAAAAACCCAATTAGTGTATAATTAACAAAGATTGCCAATTTCTGCATTCTTTTTCCCCCCATTTACAAAAAATGATCTACGGAGCAACAAGGTTTTATTGAACTTGTACACACAGCAGGGAAAAAAAGAACAGCAATAAAGGCCATTCTTATTAAAGTAATGAAGTGTTCATCAGAAGCAGGATTGGCAAGCCTCCCAGAATGTCCTGGAGTCTCCAGGAAGTAAAGATTCATATCCAGGACACTGCTGCAAGCAAACCCAAGGGCACTTAAAAATGGTGTATTTTTCAGTTTTGTTTATTAGTTATAATAATATTGGAGAAGGATTTTAAAAAAGGTTGTTTAACTGGGCAGACAACTGGAAGTGGGAGAGGACGTAATGAAACCTCCAGGAATTCATCCAAATAGAGTTATAACACAGCCAAGCTGTGGAAACAAAGAAACTGGGATTACTGTTTGAACTACTGTGGTTACATTTTAATCATGCGTCCCTCCGATGACACAGTTCCAAACTACTCTCTCTCAGCAGAAGATTGCCTTTCTCCAAAATGACTCCTCTTGCTCTAGTCCTTCCCAATATATTACTATCTATGACCACACAGGAACCAAGCGTTGTTTTGCTAAAAATTATATAATTTATCCAACAGTACAAGGATGAAAAAGTTCCCCGGGCAACCTAGGCTGCTTATTACATGAGAGAACGGAGTTATGTCCGAGTTGCACAAAGGTTTCTACATTAAAACCAGACGGTCAACTGTAGATAAATGGAAGGAAATCAGCGGAGAAAAATTAACAGCAATTAAATGGGAATAGAATATGATAATGAAAGAAATGACTGTATTGGATTGTACTTCCCGTTAACCCGATGTGACTTAATCGAGAGAAAATATACTTCAACACAGGCGCAAGACTGAGTAAACTTAAGCCACAGTATTTCTTTTCAAAAGAATGCTATTTACTAATTCAACGATAAGGTCAATGGGTCAACAAAATCACATGAGAGCTTTTGAACAGTTCATGGAAAAATAGGATAAACTAAAAATGGGATTGACATGTCCTCTTCAAAACAGATTTTTAATTGCAAGCACTATGAGGCAATCTGCTATCTACAGCTTCAAGGAGAATACAATATCCGTTTGCAGTCCTAGAAATCATTGCATAAGTTTCAAAACATACATGCACCTACATGATGGACGTGCTTTCCAAAATGGGGAGGGAATCTGCAATTGGATCCAACTGCTCTACACAAACATCAGTAGCGCAGTCTCAATCAACGGGTGGGAATCGGAAAGTTTCCCGATCCAATCTGGAGTCAGACAGGGCTGCCCTCTGTCCCCGGTCTTGTTTGTTTGCTGTATTGAACCCTTTGCTGAGTCTATTAGGAAGGATGCGAGCATAAGAGGGGTGACAATCCCAGGCAGCGGAGGCACTCAGGTCAAAACCTCCCTGTACATGGATGACGTCGCCGTTTTCTGCTCGGATCCGCTGTCCGTGCGCAGACTGATGAGCATCTGCGACCAGTTCGAACTGGCCTCGGGAGCCAAAGTTAACCACGGCAAGAGCGAGGCCATGTTCTTTGGCAACTGGGCTGACCAATCCTTTGTCCCCTTCACCGTCAGGTCAGATTACCTGAAGGTGCTGGGGATATGGTTCGGAAGGGCCGGGGCGTGCACCAAAACATGGGAGGAGCGAGTAGCCAAGGTACGACAAAAGTTGGGCATGTGGGGGCAGCGATCTCTCTCCATTGTGGGTAAGAACCTGGTCATCAGGTGCGAGGCGCTCACGTTGTTGCTCTACGTGGCGCAGGACTGGCCCATACCCCACTCCTGCGCCGTGGCAGTCACCCGAGCCATTTTCCGCTTCGTCTGGGGATCTAAAATGGACCGGGTCCGGAGGGACACGATGTTCAAATCTCTGGACAAGGGCGGGAAAAATGTACCCAACGTGGCCCTCATCCTGATGACCACCTTCGTGTGCGGCTGCATCAAGCTGTGTGTAGACCCCCAGTATGCAAACTCCAAGTGTCACTACGTGCTGAGGTTCTATCTGTCCCCGGTGTTGCGAAGGATGGGCCTGGTCACATTGCCGCGGAACGCTCCATGCAGTTGGGACGTGCCGTACCACCTATCCTTCGTGGAGCAGTTTCTGCGGGAAAACACCTTTGACCACCGGTCCATCAGGCAGTGGTCTGCACGGAATGTCCTCAAGGCCCTACGGGAAAAGGAAACGGTGGATCCTGTTGGATGGTTCCCCGAGCAGACCGTCAAAGTCATTTGGCGGAATGCCTCATCACCAGAACTTTCAAACAAGCACCAAGACGTAGCTTGGCTGGTGGTGAGAAGGGCCCTCCCCGTCAGATCCTTCATGCACACCCGAAGTCTCGCCCCCTCCGCACAGTGCCCCCGCGTTGGCTGTGGTGGGGAAGAGACGGTCGCCCACCTCCTCCTGGAATGTGCCTTTGCAAAGCAGGTGTGGGAAGAGATGCAGTGGTTTTTGTCAAGGTTCATCCCAAGCAGCTCTGTAACACAGGAGTCTGTGCTCTACGGGCTGTTCCCAGGGACGCACACCGAGACAAACATCAACTGCTGCTGGAGGACTATCAATTCGGTGAAAGACGCCCTTTGGTCTGCCCGAAACTTGCTTGTCTTCCAGCGCAAAGAGTTGTCCACCACCGAATGTTGCAGACTGGCACATTCCAAGGTCCAGGACTACGTGCTGAGGGACGCACTAAAGCTTGGGGCAGCCGCAGCAAAGGCTCAATGGGGAAAGACCACAGTGTAAGGTTCCCCCACCAAGATGGACTGAGGGGCTGGATCCATGGGAAACCCCTCGAACTGTATCGTTAATATTCTCAATTGCTGTAAATGTAAAACTGTAATTGACAGGACAATTGTGAAACAGAAGGGTTGGGAAGAAACTCATGACAGTATTGAAGGAAACTGATCTCCCTTGCAAAGTTTGTATTTTTTGGTGCTGTTTGGAAACTGTTTGGCAATGTAACTTTTACAGATTTTTATGAATAAAGTATATTTTGGAAATAAAAAAAAAACATGTTCCATACTTCCACCAATTCCTTACCTGCCTATTTGCTCTGCTAGCTCTTTGGCCCGATTGCAAGTGTCTCTTGAAGAGTTCTCACTAGCCATGTAGCAAGTGATAAAGATGCGGCGACAAAATTCCCGTGGATCTTTGGGAATGTAATGAGAATCACTCACGATCCTCTGGGCATCCTCGATCACCTGCTGATCTGAATAGATATTACGGAAACTTAGAGCAAATTCACAGGTATTGATAGTCAGTAGTTTCTGAAGAGAAAAAAAAAATTGTAGGGCTACAGGGAGAAAAGGTGGGGGAGTGGGACTTGGTGAGTTGTTTTTGCAGATGGGCCGAATGGCCTCCTTTTGTGCTGTAACCTATTATTCTATAGTTTGTGATTCAAAATAAAAACTGCTGAAAACTGTTCAACCCTTTTGCAAATATTCCCAATTAAGACAAACTTCACTCAGTGCAAGAATTTAACTTGTCTACGTTATTAAAAAAGAGAGAATGTGTCAGGCACAGACCTGAGGAAGAATAAAAGAAAATATGGTCTTTGATTATTTCATCTCCTATTTCACAAACTATTTCCCAGCCAGAGATTACATAGTCACTTACTGGTAAGCACTGCCAATACCACTCTGTGCTCAGCTCGTCAGAGGGATTGAGATCAGCCTGGAATACTCACACTGCTTCTTTCCTCCTCTCTCTATGTGGGGAGCCACATTATGTTTACTTGGCAGCATAGCCAAGTTGGCTGTTTTTGGTTGGGAACTTACCTGGCAGGGACCTGCTAGCCTGAAGCCCAAAGCTCAAGAGGTACACCGACACTAATATGAACTGGCATCCTACCACTCTATAGTACAACACCACTGTGTCATAGCACAGCACCACCTCTGTGCCTATCACTATCATGGCCTGAGGTTAAATGAAGATGTCAAAACTTGCGCTCACTTAACAGATCATGAGAGGTGGGGTCGGGGAGGTGAGGTAATGAGAAGAAATGGATTACCAAAGCTACTTACTTCCATTACTTGCAGCAAAACACACCTGATGACACATGGAGTAGACAATACAGGCTGTGGCTGAGCTATCAATGCCTCCGCTAAGAGGTAAAAGAAAACCAGCCTACAGACATAAAAGAAATAATGGATTACAGAACTGGAAATACAAGCAAAAGCCTGTTCATTTCAGAAAGTAAAATAACACTTCCACATGCACCGCACTCCTGCATAACCACTCACACAGACTCAGGTGTAAAAGGTAAAAAGGGAATGGTTTTTCATTAAACAAAGAACAAAGAACAAAGATAATTACAGCACAGGAACAGGCCCTTCGGCCCTCCAAGCCTGCGCCGATCCAGAGCCTCTCTCTAAACATGTCGCCTATTTTCTAAAGAACAAAGATAATTACAGCACAGGAACAGGTAAAATGGTTTTCATTATGAAGATTCGATTGTTCAGAAGTTTCTACCTTTGTTAGAATTGGCAGTTGTAAAATTCCTGCAGTGCTTAGGGAAACAAGGTTCTCTCCTTGGAGCCACCCCATCAGGAAAACCACACAGACAACTATCATCTGGTAAATCCAACCAAAGAGGGAGGGTGTGATTTTTGTTCCCAAAACTGAATTGAATAGACTGGGTGGAGAAATGGCAAGGTTCTTAATTGTATGCCATCAAATCGGAGGACTGAATCCTACGGGAGGCCAGCTATGAGATGGGTGACTCTACAGCTGTAACCTCTCTTTTTGGTGACTGCATTATGCTGGTTACAGAAGGCAGGGGAAACTTAAGTTACTGATTAATCCCAGCATGTCTTGGCTGCTGTGCCTAGACTGGTGGTCCAACCATAACGGAACAATTGTTATGCATGTGCTATTAACAGCTACATATGCATTATGGATGAAGTCTCTGACTGAATAAGGAGGGGAGAACTGGGGTAAGGTACGAAGATAAGGATCTTAACACCATCATTTGCAGCAAAATGCACCCAAGGCCAACTCAAGAACATATACGGCATATAATGTACCCGACACAAGCTCCATAACTGTATCCCTCCATGTCAGATGACTGCCAGAGAGGCAATGGCCAGAAGAGCTCCCTCTTACACATGACCTCACATTCAGCCATTCTGGCCTGTAGTCTGGCAATTTCAGAGGTTTCTTGATCAACCCCAAACTATGGAGAGTTAATGCTTTGCTGCAAAAATCAGGCTAACACTGAGCATCACCCTCTGTTAGTGCAGCACAAAAATGTGGTTCAAGCACCTATGGACATCTGTGATGTTCAGCGTCTACCTGAATCTGGAGATATATCAAACAGTTTGGGACTTGTTCTTGACGAGTCACTCAGCACACAATGCCTCCTCCCTCAGCACAGCAACACACCCACTGAATAGGAAAGAGAGACAACCATCTATACAACCATTCTCAAACAAGGGCACATCCCACTTCCACTCCTATTGTCAGATCTAACAAATCCAAAGAAAACAAGATTAAACAAGCTGCCTTAACATCCTTGATCTACTCCCAGTATAAGCAGAGTCACACGGAAACCTGGTCAGCTTGGTTTTGACAATCCCGCCCAAGTTACAATGTGTAGGGCAGGTGGAGACTGGAGCTCTGGCTTTGAATTCCAAGATGATATCAAATAGGAGACTTACAGTGGGTGTAGGTGTGGGTGATCCCAACACAGCCCTCACTGTACCAGAAGCAAGAGTCCCTAAAACTCATGCTGTATAGGACTAAGTACCCTAACAGCTGTCTAACGCTGATTAGAGCCACGGAGGTAGCATTCATAGATTGTTAATCAGCCTGTGAATCTTCCGAGTGCTTCACCCCATCCTCCAGGGGAAGGATGTGAAGATATGAAAGCAACAATGACAACCAAAAGATTTGAATATATCAATGGTGATATATTACACACCCACACATTAAAGGCTGATTCGGGGTCTGCAAATGAAACCCGACCCGAGCCAGACAGAACCGTATCCTACCCTGAGCCCGACCTGGCCCAAGTCCTTCTATTTTTTCCTGCGCCTGACCCGACCATCAGTTAACCTACCTTCCGTTTTACACTTTGTTGCTGATCTGCTCAAGCTTAAAATAACTAACAAAACCACCTTTCTAGTCCAAAAATTACATTAACATTGGAGCCACTTACCGGAGGTGGCGATAGAGCATGTCCGACCTGACCTGAGCCCGAACCCGGAAGTGCGACCCGACCTGAACCAGACATGTCGTCGGGTCCCATTGGGTTTGGGTCGGGCAGCAGGCCTTTGCCACACATACATACAAACACACGGAGAATGAAATAAAAACAAACAAACAATCAGGTACTGTAAAATACATCTCAACAGGTGGTGCTGTAGCACCACATATTTTGTGTTCCATCACACAGTACCAGAGAGCAAATGGTCAGAAGCTGAAACTCCTCATCCCCCTGTCTCAGCTGAAACACACTATATGAAGATTGAATCATGTTGGGCCACACCTGCATATCTCCCTGTTGTCAGCTTAAGAAAAACAATAGCAGAGGCCCAGGAGAAGATGGCCTGTCTGACCTCACAGTGAGCGGCTGATCATCAAGAAAATGATTGAAACAGCAATTAAAATGAATAAGTCCCCAATTTTCACTGACTTGCTATATCTTTCTCCATGTTTAAAGTTAAAAAGTAAAATATTTTCCAAACTATTATGGTTTACAACAGCAGACCCCTATAACAACATTTCTGGAATACACAGGAAAATAATACTCCTATATTGGCAGTCGTGGTTCAGTGGGTTACACACTTGTGCCTTCGAGTCAGAAGGTTGTGGGTTCAGGCCCCGCTCCAGGGACTTGAGCGCATAATCTACGTTGACACTCCACTGCACCACTGAGGGAGTGCTGCACTGTTGGAGGTGCCGTCTTTCAGAGGAGATGTTAAACCAAGGCCCTGTCTGCCCTTTCAGGAGGGCGTAAAGGTCATATGGCACTAAGATGAGAGTTTTCCCTGGTGTCCCAGCCAGTGTTCATCCCTCAAACAACATCACAAACAGATTACCTGCTCACTACACAGTGCTGTATGTGGGAGCTTGCTGTGTGCAATATGACTGCAATGTTTCCTACATGATAACTGTGGCTACACTTCGAAACATGCTTCATTGGCTGAAAAGTATTTTGGGACATCCTGCGATCATGAAAAGGTGCTATATAAATGCAAGACTTTCTTCCTTTCTTTATAAATGTCTTCATGGGAAAATATTAAAAATCCAGCTCGTAGCTAAATGTCACCATAACTTCAAATAAAACTGCTGGGTATCTACTTTTTTTTTAAAAAAAGAGATACAGCACTGAAACAGGCCCTTCAGCCCACCGAGTCTGTGCTGAATTTAGCAAAGAAATTTCCTGCAGCAGCTCAATTTATTATTTTTCTCCCTCCCCCACTAAAGAAGCACAGCGACATAATGAGACTTGTTCTGTGGATAACTGCAGGTACAGTACAGTACACACGCACACTATATCAGGCCGCAGAATGATTTACCACTTGAACTGATAACTCCCATGAGCTGTAGCATAATGCATGCACTGGGTAACAATTATTTAGTGCACAGGATGTAACAAGGGAGCCTGAATCACTCTTCTTCAATAAATGAAAACATCCAATTTGATGAAACAGACATGTTAACAAAACATCTTGTCAATTATGCATGGAAAGAATAAATCGGCTGTCAGCTGCTGTTTTACGTATTGTAAAACCAAGCTTGCCATTTATACCTCTTCTCATATGGCTTGCATGTCTCACTGACTTACCTGTGAACTACGTCGCAGATAATCCCACAACCAACAGGCAGGTCCAAGACTAAATAAAACATGAAGAGGCAATGAGCAACACCAGATCATACAATATCCCAACAATACATTATCTTGTACATGGGCTTAAAAGTAAGTTCAGCTGATAAGAACGAATCAATGAAACACTACATCAAATTACACCATGTTGAAAGGAAGTCAGTGATGAGCAAGAGAGGAAAGATTGGACAGGCTAGGCTTGTATCCACTGGGGTTTAGGAGAGGAAGAGGTGACTTGATTGAAACATACAAGATCCTGAGGTGTTTTGACAGGGTGGATGTGGAAAGGATGATTCCGCTTGTGGGAGAATCTAGAACTAGGGGCCACTGTTTAAAAATAAGGGGTTGCCCATTTAAGACAGAGATGAGGAGAAATATTTTCACTCAGAGGGTCATGCCTTCGGAACTCTTTTCCTCAAAAAGGCAGTGGATCAGAGTCTATGAATATTTTTAAGGCAGAGATAGATAGATTCTTGATAAGCAAGAGGATGAAAGGTTATCGGGGATAGGTGGAAATGTAGAGTTGAGGTTACAATCAGATCAACCATGATTTTACTAAATGGCGGAGCAGGCTTGAGGTCATAAGATCATTAGAACTAGGAGCAGGAGTAGGCCGTCCGGCCCCTCGAGCCTGCTCTGCCATTCAATAAGATCATGGCTGATCTTTTCGTGGACTCAGATCCACTTACCCGCGCTCCCACCGTATCCCTTAATTCCTTTATTGTTCAAAAAGATATCTACCTTAGCTTTCAAGACGTTTACTGAAGAAGCGTCAACTACTTCACTGGGCAAGGAATTCCATAGATTAACAACCCTCTGGGTGAAGAAGTTGCTTCTTAATTCAGTCCTAAATCTGCTCCCTCTAATCTTGAGGCTATGCCCTCTTGTCCTAGCTTCACCTGCCAGTGGAAACATCCTCTCTACTTGTATCTTATCTATTCCCTTCATGATTTTATATGTTTCTATAAGATCCCCCCTCATTCTTCTGAACTCCAATGAATATAATCCCAATCTACTCAGTCTCTCCTCATAAGCCAACCCCCTCAACTCCGGAATCAACCGAGTGAACCTCCTCTGCACCCTCTCCAGTGCCAGTATATCCTTTCTCAAGTAAGGAGACCAAAACTGCACATAGTACTCCAGGTGCGGCCTCACCAGTACCTTATACAGCTGCAACATAACCTCTCTGCTTTTAAACTCAATCCCTTTAGCAATGAAGGACAAAATTCCATTTGCCTTCCTAATTACTTGCTGTACCTGCAGACCAACCTTCTGCGATTCATGCACAAGGACACCCAGGTCCCTCTGCATAGCAGCATGCTGCAACTTTTTACCATTCAAGTAATAATCCTTTTCCCTGTTACTCCTACCGAAATGAATGACTTCACATTTATTAACATTGTATTCCATCTGCCCACTCACTCAATGTATCTATGTTCCTCTGCAAAGTTTCACAGTCATCTGCACACTTTGCTCTGCCACTCATCTTAGTGTCATCTGCAAACTTTGACACCCTACACGTGGTCCCCAACTCCAAATCATCTATATAAATTGTAAATAATTGCGGTCCCAACACCGATCCCTGAGGCACACCACTAGTGACTGATTGTCAACCAGAATAGAACTCATTTATCCCCACTCTCTGCTTCCTGTTAGTCAACCAATCCTCTATCCATGCTAATACTTTACCCGATGCCATGCATCCTTATCTTATGCAGCAGCCTCTTGTGCAGCACCTTGTCGAAGGCCTTTTGGAAATCTAGGTACACCACATCCACTGGGTCCCCATTGTCCACCTTGCTCGTAATGTCATCATAGAATTCCAAAAGATTTGTCAAGCATGACCTGCCCTTCATGAACCCATGCTGCGTCTGCCCAACGGGACAATTTGTAACGAGATGCCCTGCTATTTCTTCCTTGATAATAGACTCAAGCATCTTCCCCACTACAGAGGTTAAGCTAATCGGTCTATAATTCCCCATCTTTTGTCTACCTCCCTTTTTAAACAGTGGCGTCACATCTGCTGTTTTCCAATCAACTGGGACTACCCCAGAGTCCAGCGAATTTTGGAAAATTACCGTCAGTGCACCTGCTATTTCTCCTGCCATTTCTTTTAGTACCCTGGGATGCATTCCATCAGGGCCAGGAGATTTAACAATCCTTAGCTCCATTAGCTTGCCCAACACTACCTCTTCCGTAATAATGATTGTTCCCAGGTCCTCACCTACGTTCATCTCTTTGTCAATTACTGGCATGTTATTAATGTCCTCCACTGAGAAGACCGATACAAAATACCTGTTCAGTGCCTCGGCCATTTCATCATATCCCATAACTAAATTCCCCTTCTCATCCTCTAAAGGACCAACGTTTACTTTAGCCACTCTTTTTCGTTTTATATATATTTATAGAGTGGCTTAGTCCTGCTCCTAATTTGTATGTTCATGTGTGAGAATTTTTTTAAAACAAAGTTTAGTGGAAATATGGAATTCTATCCCTAAGAGGCTATGGATGCTGGGTCAGTTAAAATTGTGCTTACTGAGATCGAAAAGATTTTTATTAGGAATGTAGAGCAAAGGCGAGTAAATGGAGTTGAAGTACAAACCAGTCATGATCCCACTGAATGATGAACAGGCTTGGGGGGCAACTCCTGTTCCTATGAATCCAGGATAACATTCTCCACTGAAATAAGAGCAGCTCATGGACAAAATGGAACAACATTCCCCTATTTCAGGCTCATAGTGAGAAGCACTGAAACAAAATCCTGTATCCATATTGGTCCTGTGCTAGAATAGGTATTAACACAAAGGGAATCAAAGGTTATCAGGGGTAGATGGGAGTGTGGAATTCAAGACACAAAACAGATCAGCCATGATCTTATTGAATGGCAGAGCAGTCTCGAGGGGCCGAATGGCCTAGTTCTGCTCCAAATTTGCATGTACAGCCACAGGAGCATTTCTGTTTAGGAGTCATTTAAGACCTAGATATAATTTTTTTTTGTCAGTTCTTTAACAACAACAACTCTATTGTTGCTTTTATGAAATAGAAACTAAGTAATGTGTGTCACTGCCTGGAATCATTAAAACCTTACAGCACAAAAGGAAGCTATTTAGCCCATTATGCTCGTGCTCGCTGCTTGAAAGTGCAATTCCAACTAGTCCTGCTCCCCTGCTCTCTCCCCAGCAATGAAGGACATGTTAGGTGAGCTATTTAACACAGGTTAAGTCATAGTCTTTGTAGGAACCATTGAATTGGTTGAAGGTTCCAACCTACCTGATTTCTTCCTCTGGTGTATGACACCGGATCTGAATGGGTTCAATGGAGGGCATGTAGATATCATCAACTGAAGAAAGTGCGAAGTTGACTTTCACTCGATGATACGGCTCTGCTTCATTAGTCTGTTTGAGATTATATTTGCAGGTCAGATGTAATTCTGACATTTGAAAATATGCACAAACAAAGGAACAAGTGGCAGCTGTTGATACCAATCATGGAGCTCCTGCAAAAGGAGTCAGTGAGTCATGTGATTAGCTCACCGTGAAAAACTTTCAACCAAAAAAAAAACATGTTTTCACCTTTCCCAAGGAAGAGAGAATAATACAGCAAGACTGATCAGAAAAATTCACACTGGACATCTAAGAACTCAAGCCAATGCTCAATTAGATGGGTTTAAAGAGACTCACTACTTTGCCTCGATATGAACAGCCTGAAGAAGGTCCTCAATGGAGGAGGAATCAGAAAAGGAACAATATTTTTGTTTGACTCTCTTCTGGGTTCCAGAATGCCAGCTGTCAATTTGGATTGGCAAAGTAGTCCCCAAGCTCTGGAATTTCCTCCCTAAATCTCTCCGCATCTCTATCTCTCCTGTTTTATGTTCCTCACAGTCTACCTCTTTGACCAAACTTTTGGTCATCTGTATTCATAACTCCGATAAATCAGTGTCAAATTTTGTTTGATAACACTCCTTTGTAGTGCCTTGGGACATTCTACTACATTAAAAAGCTGTTATATAAATGCAAGTTGTTGTTGGATAATGTAGCAGATTAGCAAGTTGCCCTTAAGCCTCTGTATTTGGATCCTTCTAACCAGCAGCTCGGAGGGTTCTATGTGAATGAGTTTGAGTAGTTTTCACCTAAGTCCTAAAGTTCACAGACCCACAGCATGCAATTTGATCTAAATTAGAAACCAAATGGAGAACCTCATGTCAGACATCATAGGGCGACAGGGAAAAATACTAACCAGTGAAGGAAGGAATGGCCTATGGAGTTGGGAGGGTAAAGCATATTATTGAGACTGACCAGACAGAACTTACTCCGCACATAAAAAAATGAAAATGTTAGAAGGCTGAAATAAAACAGAAAATACACACCAAGTTAGTCAACAATAGAATCGTATAGCACAGGAGGCCATTCAGCCCATTGTGCCTGTGCCAGCTCTTTGAAAAACATATCGGATTAATACTACTTTCTGTTGTTTCTTTTGGACTTGCAAACTTTACCTTCAAGTATTTCCCCAATTCCCTTTTCAAAGTTTCCATTGAATCTGCTTCCACCACCCTTTCAGACAGCGCATCCCAAATCAGAACAACTCACGGCGTAAATAAAATCCTCCTCATCTCCCCTCTGGTTCTTTTGGAAATCACCATAAATTTTGCCAATTGCGTTAAATAGAAAAAAAAAAGACAGGGTAAGATAAGATTTCGGGTGTATTACTTTCTTACAATGTTCTGTTTCCATCAGAGCTTTAGTCTGCATCTGACCATTTTATATGAATTCTGATTGTTTGATGCCGACAAATTTGCTCATAATGGAAGAGTGTTCTATTCACCAGCAATGACATCCCTCAGCTTTATGAGCATAATGAAAAAAAATGTAATTTAAAGATGGTCATTACTCCACTGGCACACCTCCTTCAACAGCATCTTCCAAACCTGCAACCTCTTACACCTAGAAGGACAAGGAGAGCAGACACATGGGGACACCACCACCTGCAAGTTCCCCAAGCCACACACCATCCTGACTTGGAACTATATCACCATTCCTTCACTGTCGCTGGGTTAAAAACCTGGAACGCCCCCCCCTCATAACAGCCCTGTGGGTGTACCTATACCAGATGGATTGCAGAGGCTCAAGAAGGCAGCTCACCATCACCTTCTCAAGGGAAATTAGGGATGGGCAATAAATGCTGGTCTTACCAGCAATGCCCACACCCCATGAAGCAAATAATAAAAATAATTTAAAATTTTTTATTTTTTTTAAAAATCACTGGAACAAATACAGCTCGTGTCCCACAGTATAGCAGAAGACTAGTTACCACTTTAGTTACTGGACACTAAAACACCCTCCTCAGAGGAAAATTCATGTACAAACCATTAATCTTGCAGGCATCTTTTCCACGCGGTAGCTTCTTACATCTTCCAAATCCTGAGTGGCAGTTATAACTTCCTGAAGGGGAAAAAAAAAACAGTTCTAGAATGGATCCCAGCTAAACCTTCAAAAATACTGAACAATTCTGCAGAGGGCAACTTAGAATTTTTTTCCCCCCCCACTTAGAATCTGTGCAACAGTCTGACAAACAACAAGCAAAGTGAGCCCATCACATCTTACCACATCGTCCAATGAAAACTGGGAACCTTGAGCCACAAGATATCCATTCACAGCAATCATAGCACAGCCATCATAATACAAGCGATCACCATCACAGCCCTTCTGGTTGGCAAGGAGATAAATACCACCATTCTGGGGAGATGAAAGAGAAGTTGAAGAAACAGCCTCGGACCAAGCTATCCTTGCACAATGTCACTATTTAAAGATGAACCTGGTGGGAAAAGGTTTGGTATTAATTCTACTGTCTGCCTTAGTGCAGGGCTGCATCACAGTTGGAGCATATAAAAGGCATAAAAATTCCTAAATCCACATCTTGGTATTATTTTGTGTGCCTTCATAAATTTCTGGTGACAATATACACCTCTTTATAGACTGCAATGTTTTACTGCTTTTCTACTCAGCTGAGCAACTGAAACATCTTTCCGTGTTTTGGCCCCTAGAGGGTGCACAAGTTTATGCTTCAGTTGCCTGAGTTGCCTTCTTACTATTATACAAAATCAAGACAACACTCAGGGACTGACGCATGCAGATAATAAGCAACAAGGTACACCACGAGAAGCTCGAGATGACGCCACATCCAATTTTCCTCTCAATAGAAGGAATGTGTTTGGGTCCGGTTCTCCAAATGGATGGAATTTGGAGTTCATTTTGCAGGGATCTGTTAGCACGAGCGTGCATTGTGTCACTCAACACAATAATTATGTTGTTGCAATATCTCATACAAATATTAGGGTCACATCATAATGGTTAATTACAAATGTGGAAAAAGGCAATTGGTGGGACCACACCCTTTAGAGGGAAGCAGCTGATACTTTGAGCAGACGATTGTTTTCAGGATCTATGAGGTTTCTTCAATGCCATGAGCCAACATAAATATTGTAGCAGACAACAGGAAGGTCTGCTTTGTTACATAATTTTTCTCCCAATCTCCAGACCTACAAGAGGATTCTGCGGAGACCTCCACTGCTGGCCAAGTGCATCCTCGACTTCCTTCACTTCACCACTGGAGGCCAGACCTTTAGTTGGTGTTTATGCTCCACACAAGGCCCCAAGGTTTGGAATTCCCTCCCTAAACCTCGCCACCTCTCTCTCCTTCAAAACACTCCTTAAAACCTACCTCTATGACCAAGCTTTTGGCCACTTGCCCCAATTTCTCCTTGGAGACATTTATGGCATAGAAGAAGGAGGCCATTCGGCCCAATGAGTCCACGCTGGCTCTCCGCGGAGCAATCCAGTCAGTCCCACTCCCCTGCTTTATCCCAGTAGCCCTGCCAAGTATATTTCCTTCAAGTACCCAACCAATTTCCATTTGAAATCTTTGATTACCTCCACTTCCACCACCCTCATGGGCAGCCAATTCCAGGTCACTACAACTCGATGTGTAAAAGCGTTCTTCCTCACATTCCCCCTGCATCTCTTGCCCAAAACTGTCAATCTGTGGCCCTTAGCCCTTGTACCATCAGTTAATGGGGACAGTTTTTCCTTGTCTAAGTTTTCTAAGCCTAATCATAATCTTGTATACCTCGATCGAAACTGTCCTCAATCTTCTTTGCTACAGGGAGAACAATCCCAGCTTTTCCAACCTAACCTTGTAACTAAAATCCCTCACCCTTGGAACCATTTTGGTAAATCTCCTCTGCACCCTCTCAAGGGCCCTCATATCCTTCCCTAAAGTATGGTGACCACAACTGGACACAATACTCTAGTAACCAGAGCTTTACAAAAGGGTATGTGGCACGGTGTCAAATATTTGTCCCATTACACTCCTGCGAAGCACATGGGATGTTTTACTGTGCTAAAGGCTCAGTATAAATGCACTTTGTTGTTGCTGTAATTGCATTTGGTCTGAACTTTGGCCAGATCCATATGTGTTACAGAAATACAAAAGCAAAATACTGCAGATGCTGGAAATCTGAAATGTAAAAAAAAAAAAGGGTCATCGACCTGAAATGTTAACTGTTTCTCTCTGCACAGATGTTGCCAGACCTGCTAAGTATTTCCAGCATTTTCTGTTTTTCTTTGTGTTACAAAATACCAGACATACAAGAAATGCACCCCCTCCCTATTACTGTTTCACCCAACAAGGCAGAGAAACAAAGATCCACATGGCCATGTCATAACTTCCGCCAATAACTGGCACAATTTTCTTGTATCAGATACATACTCACAACCACTTGGTGAGTTATCTGGCCAGCAACTGGAGAAGTAAGTTTGCAATCTGATAAACGAAATAAACAGCAACAGGTTCATTCTTTGAAACTTTCCCTTTGTCGGTTTGTAAGCAGGCCTGGAATTCAATTTTAATTTGAAGACAGCACCATTTCAACTCTTGTACCTTTGCAGTAGCTGACTTTATAAGGTCGACTCTCACGTAATTTTTCCGAAGGACATGGTGGCTCCCCGATGAATTAGTAAATATTTCCACCCCATCCATCGCCATGGTAATGTGGGGACTGAAAAGGGACGAACAGGAGTAGGGTCAGTGTCTCAAACATACATCGTCATTGGCAAAAGGTGACTTTCTATACAAGTTATAGAAACAACACACAATTATCCTTTTGGAAGGTATATTCAACACATGCACTGCGGGGCAACAGTCTAGGGCACACACACACAGACAGACACACACACCAGAACTGCAACAAAAACATGAGCCGGAATTTTACACAGGAGTGGGCCGGGGGCGGGGTCGAACAATTGAGTGGGAGGCAGGGGGTGCCATTCCTGACGACTTCCCACCCCCACCGCAATTTTACCAGGGGCGGCAGCGGCAAGAAACAGCCCGCCCACCCCAATCAAGGCCCTTAAGTGGATAATTAACTGCCACTCGAGGGCTTTCTCCCGCCGCTGCTGGTATTTTGCAGCTGCCACCTCAGGCCTCACAGAAGGCCAGCAGGGTTGTGGGCTGGTGGGGGGGGCGGGCCTCCTGATTGGGCACCCTGTACCCCACAGAGGGCCCCCCTCCCCCGAAGCCATAAAGCTGCCCTCCTCACCGCGCCCCACCCCCCTCCCCAGAATCCGGCAGATTTTTATGGCCTTGCCAGGGACACTTCACTCTCTTTGGGGGCTGGCATCCACAATCCTGCTGTTGGCTGCATGCAGTCCCAGTGGCTACTGCTCCAGGTGACGCTGGTGAGACAGAGAGCTGCCGGCCCGCTGATTGGCCGGCAGCTCCTTGAGGCAGGACTCCCTGCCTCAAGGAGGTGGTCCCGCCCAAGTCCAATCAAGGGCCTGGGGAGCGTAAAATCCTGGCGTGGCTCCCCAGGTCCGGTGGAGGTGGGCTCGCCATTGACTTTTTGGCTGGTGGGAGGGGCCTCCCACCAAAGGTAAAATTCCAGCCATGGTAACCTTACTCAGATATCGGGCAGACATGCTAATCACCGGAGTAACGAGTTCACCATATCATAAGTGATTAGTTTACTGTATCAAAAGGTTCTTCATTTTACGTTGAACCAGTACTAATTACTCAATCACATTTCTAACTGTTCAAACTAATATCCTATATTGGTGCAGGGTTTTTTTTTCCAGGCAATATTTGGCTGCATCAACTGTCATGTAAAAGTTAAGGGATATACACATTATTGATGTTAAAACAATAACAAAAGAAATCACGAGTCCATACAGAGGCATCCTTTTCCAAATGGATCAAGGTAAGCAGGTGGAGAAATCTCAATTAGCAGTTACAGGTTAGTCAATGGATTGTTGCATAGGACTGTACAGCATTTACAGCACAGAAACAGGCCATTTAGCCTGACTGGGCTATGCTGGTGTTTATGTTCCACACTACTTCATCTAACCCTATCAGCATAACCTTCTATTCCATTCTCCTTCATATACTTATCCAGCTTCCCCAGAAATGCATCCATACTATTCACCTCAGCTTCTCTAAAGGTAGCAAGTTCCATATTCCAACCACTCTCTGGGTAAAGAGGTTTCTCCTGAATTCCTTATTGGATTTATGACTGACTAATCTTATATTTATGACCTCTAGACTTGCTGCTAAAGGGCCTCTGGTAATAATCAGGAAGGTACAGATAAAGCAGAGGGAAGGGCCTTCTCAATACAAAACTCCAGTAGACCACCTCCGAGCACTGACTCAAAGAGAAGTCTAGGAGATCAACTGACCATCATCAGAACAGTAAATGCAAAAAGTGTCCTTCAGGGACCTAAAGAGAATAAAAACAAAATGTGTTAAAAGCAAAGATGAGCTGGGGTTGTCAATTTTTGTCAAATAATATAAAAACTAAAATTAGAAGAAACTATTCTTAAGGATGGCATTAATTAAAAGGCATCCTTTTTCATGATCCCATTTAAAATAACTAAATGTTAAATATCCATTCAGTTTTCTTCCTGATCCACTCCAATCTCTCCACCCACCTACACCACACCCCCCCAACCCTAACCGTCTAGAGGCTGAGCTGGCTCTAGTGTTGGGTCAGGAATAAGTGCAGAGGTTAAAAATCATGTAGGGTCGAGAGAGGGGAAGCTAAAGAGACAGGCAGTTAGATTCGAGTCAGGTCAGGCCTCAAATGGAAAAGGCTGTAGAATCCGGTCAGGAGAGAAGCAGTCAAGTCGTAAGAATCAGGTCTGGCAGGCTATTAAAGGCTGGAGAGAAAAAGGTGGAGAATTGACATTAAAAAGATCAACAGTTGCCATGGCTAACAAACATGTTGCAGTATTATCCTGGCCCAAATGCATCACACTGCACTTGTCTAATTTGAAAGGCAGATTCACTCAATCCATCTCGGTCCAGCAGCAAACTACTGATTTTGTCAAAGGTCCCAACTCCTATCCACAGCTTCACGTCAAGAGTAATGGACCCAACATGGACCATTGTGGACTCCCACTAGTGACTGGTCACAATGCAGACTTCTGCAATTAAAAACTTCCTGCCATCTATGCAAATACCACCAACTGGTTAGCCAACCTAAAACCTTCTGCAATCTGTGGTCATTTGTGAAGCACTTTAAATCAAAGGCTTTTGAGAAAAAAAAAATCAAGACACACAATATCTACTGGACTTGCACCATTCCCCAACTTTGCAACCTCTTCAAAAAAAAAGTCAATAAAGTTGACAAGATTGCACCCTTTTCCAGAAAGCCTGGTGGGATTCTTCAATTACTCTTTCTAGGTGAGCATATAATGTTTCTCAAATAATCCTTAATAAACTTGCCTATAATTGAGGTTGAAGGAATGGGCTTATAGTTTCCTGGTTCTGGTTTGCTGTGTTTTTGAAATATAGGCACCATATGGGCCTCTCTATCCAGTCCATGGGCATAATCCCAGAATTCAGTGAGCTGTTAGATATAGGAGCCAGTGATTGCATAATACAGCAACCCCCCATATCTTGAAGCACCCAGGGTAAATATCAGCAGGGCCAGTAGCCTGATCTCCAAGCAAGGACTATTTGGCCTCACATCTACACATTCAATTTTAGCAGCACTAGTAAATAAGCATTTTCAATACTAAAGAGTGACACAAAATAACCATTTCAAATGTCAGACTTATTGTTGGCACTCTACCAGACTTAGATATGAGCCTATCCAATGGTCAGGTCTCTGTTCCCCACATGTGGGTGTGATACCATAATCAGGGTCACTGCTAAGAATTAGGTCTGGTGCATTATTTTTACAGGTATCTCATATACCTGGGTGGCGCAGTGGTTAGCACCGCAGCCTCACAGCTCCAGGGACCCGGGTGCGATTCTGGGTACTGCCTGTGTGGAGTTTGCAAGTTCTCCCTGTGACCGCGTGGGTTTTCGCTGGGTGCTCCGGTTTCCTCCCGTTTCCTCCCACAGCCAAAGATTTGCAGATTGATAGGTAAATTGACCATTGTAAATTGCCCCTACTGTAGGTAGGTGGTAGGGAATATGGGATTACTGTAGGGTTAGTATAAATGGTTGGTTGTTGGTCGGCACAGACTCGGTGGGCCGAAGGGCCTGTTTCAGTGCTGTATCTCTAAATAAATAAATATAGGAATCATTTGTTACCATCCACAAATCCTGCAGCCCTCATCATTCCTCCCCTCCAATCCTGCAATATTTGATGAATCACTACTAAAACACTGGAAAATGAAGATCCCCCAAAACACTAGATAATTCCTTTATCCTTCAGTTTTGTGGCCCCTTGTCCTAATAGGCCCCTGACCCAAAGGCCTGGAGCAGGTATCAATGATCAGTTTTAGACCAACAGCTTGATCCAACTGCATCGGAAGTGCTTCAGCGCGACTTCATATCGATCAATAGCATTTACTTCTCAAGAACTGGTAAGTCCTCATGCACAAGATATACATCCCTTCCTTTTTGTCCTATTCTGTCCCTTCAGATTCGCTTGTACCACTTTAACTGAAGTTCTGCCACATTATTTGCATCTAAACATGTCTCAGAGGAAATGAGTAATAAAGGTGCTTCAGCAATCATTAGATTTCAAGTCTGCTTACTCACGCTGTTAAGCACAGGATCTCCTATATACATTTTTTAAAAAAGTGATAAACAGAAGAAATAAATACAAAATTAATCAAATTTATTTACAACCCTTGAACTTTATAAATGCACTCCCACCGAAAAATGTCAGATTAGGTCATCCTGTGAAAGTAAAATATTTGTCAGCATGCTACTAAACGTCCTTTAACCCTGGAGGCTATTCACTCCAGCAGACTGGAGTGATTTTTGTTTGACTATTTCAATGCTATGTTTTCCACCTCCATAACATTGCCGGACTTCACTCCTGCCTCAGCTGTTTTGCTGCTGAAAACCTCGTTCATGCCTTCCTTACCTCTACTTGAGCCTTCCAACGCACTTCTGGCTGGTCTCCCATATTCTACCCTCCATAAAATTGCGGTCATCCAAACTCTGCCCGTGCTCGCACTAAGTCCTGTTCACCCATCACCCCTGCGCTCGCTGACCTGCAATGGCTCCCAGGTAAGCAACGTTTCGATTTTAAAACTCTCATCCTCGTTTTCAAATCCCTTCATTGCATCGCCCCTTCCCATCTGTAATCTTCTCCAATTCCATAATATCCAAGATATCGATGCTCATCTAATTCTGGCCTCTTCAGCATCCCCATTTTTAATTGCTCCATCATTAGCTATGCCTCCAGCTCCACTTCTCTCTCTTCCTTTAAGACGCTACTTAAAACCGACCTCTTTTACCAAGCTTTTGTCCATCTGCCAGAATATTGCCTTATGTGGCTTGGTGTCTAATTTTGCTTTAGAACACTCTTGTGAAGTGCATTAAAGGCGCTACATAAATATAAGTTGTTCATTTTATTTTGCCCTGGTTACCCTGACACAGGAGGATGGGTTGTGACCAAACCTAATCTGTTATCATGTCCAATATTAATAATCTGAATTCTTGGCACTGAATCAGTGGCAGAGTAATGCAAAGCTCTCCTTGAGATCACTTTCATATTAACTCTAATGTATGTGGATGCTGTTCTAACATACAGATTAGAGCTGAGGCTCGAATCCGAGAACACAGTTCATTCGATGACTCATTCCCTTGCCCTGCATATTCACTGAACTTGGCCAGGTCATGCAATGTGCATTATTGCTTTGCTCAGAGAAATCTTTTTGAATTCCTTCAATCTCTTTACAAATTCCTCTCTGCTTCAAACCATTGGCGGAACACACACCTCACGCAAAAGGAGCTGCTCTAGAAAGTGATGGGAAACCTGATTGGAAACTTTAAAAGGAGATGGAGTGGCCCAGCTGTGCTTAAACAGCTGGGTTTTAACACAGCAGCTCCAAGGTTGTGATACACATTTAAATTTTACACACATTGCACGGACAAATAACTACATTTGATAATTTTGTTTCAGACTGACAGTTCTAACCATAAGGCATTTGGCAATTTAAATTGCTGAGTTTACCAGCCTAGATCCAAAATCAGCACTGCCAGCAAACCAATTCACAACATGGGTCTAACTTTCCAAGCTTATACCAAAAATATAATGACACCACAGCAGCTCCATCACCTCCTTGATACAAGAGCATGTCTCCATAGATAGAATCTGGCGGCTTAAACTATTAAAAATTAATTATGCCAACATTAGTTCGAGTCAGCCTTGAGGAAGTGCGATAGTGTCGGAGGTGCCAGCCATCTTCTGGATGAAACATTAAACCGAGGCCACATCTCAGGTGGACATTATTAGTCAAAGAGGAGCAGGGAAGGTCACTTCATTATCCTGGCAAACAATTACCCTACAATAGACACCACAGACAGATTAATCTGGTCATTTATCTCATTGCAGTTCGTGGGATCTTGCTGTGCGGAAATTGGATGCTATGTTTCCTTACATTTTAAAAGTACTAAAATTAGCTGTGGAGCACTTTGGGATGTACCATGGCCCTGAAAGGCAAAATATATATATATGCAAATTCTTTTATTTCTTTCACACGGCTCACTGCCATAACCAGATGCAGCAGCCTTTTTCACCACCACTGAATGACAGAATGATACAACAACTTATATTTATATAGCGCCTTTAACTTAATAAAACATCCCAAGGGGCTTCACAGGAGCTTTATAAAACAAAACATGGCACTGAGCCGCACAAGGAGATATTAGGTCAGATGACCAAAAGCTTGGTCAAAGAGGCAGGTTTTAAGAAGCGCCTCAAAAGGAAGATAATGAGGTAGAGAGGCGAAGAGGTGTAGGGAGGGAATTCCAGAGCTTAGGGCTTGGACAACTGAATGGCAGCCACCAATGGTGGCGTGATTAAAATTGGGGATGTGCAAGAGGCCAAAATTAGATGAGCACAGATATCTTTGAGCATTGTAAGGCTGGAGGAGATTACAGAGGTAGGGAGGGGCAAGGCTACAGAGGGATTTGAAAACAAGGATGAGAACTTTTTTTAAAAAAAAATCGAGACGTTGCTTATTTAGACACAGGCAGCAGAGCTTTGGATGACCTCAAGTTTATGCAGTGTAGAATGCGGGAGACCAGCCAGGAGTGTGTTGGAATAGTCAAGTCTAAAAAGGTAGCAAAGGCACAAATGAGGTTTTCAGCAGCAGATGAGCTGAGACAGGGGTGAAGTTACAGAGGTAGAAATAGGTAGTCTTCGGTGATGGCGTGAATATGATTAGAAGCTCATCTCGGGGCCAAATATGACACCAAGGTTGCAAACAGACTGGTTCAGTCTCAGACAGTTGCCAGGGAGAGGGACGGAGTCGGTAGCTAGGGAATGGAGTTTGGAACATGGCTCGAGGCTTCAGTCTTCCAAATATTTAATTGGAGGAAATTTCTGCTTATCCAATACTGGATATCAGATAAGCAGTCTGATAATTTAGCAACAGTGGAGGAGTCAGGCGAAGTGGTGGTGAGGTAGATCTGAGTGTCATCAGTGTACGTGTGAAAACTAACACTGTGCTTTTGGTTGATGCCGTCAAGGGGCAGCATGTAAATTGGAAATAGGAAGGGGCTAAAGCTCTGCATGTTCACGGATGGCAAGTGAACAGACGTTCTGCAGGGAGATGTGCAGAGAAGTGGTGAGTGTTATCTGCTGGCAGAGTCCGCATTAGAATGGTACAGCAGCGAAGGAGGCTATTTGTACCTGCACTAGCTCTTTGCAAGAGCAATCTAATTAGTCCCACTCCTCTGCCATTTCTCCATTGTCTTGCAAATATTCTCCATTATTTATCCAATTCCCTTTGAAAGTTATAACTGAATTTGCTTCCACCACCCTTTCAGGTGCTGTGTAAAAATATTTCTCCTCATCTCACTGCTGATTTTTTTGCCAATCATATTACATCTCTGCCCTCTGGTTACTGAGCCTTGTACGACAGGAAACAGTTTCTCCTTATTTACTCTATTAAAACCCTTCATGATTTTGGACACCTCTATCAAATCAGCTATGATCATATTAAATGGCAGAGCAGGCTTGAGGGGCCATATGGTCTGCTCCTGCTCCTATTTCTCATGTTCTCCCCTTTAAGGAGAACACAGCTCTCTCTTCTCTTCATGTAACTGAAAACTGCGCTCCTGGCACCTTTCTAGTAAATCTCCTGTGCACCCTCTTTGAGGGCTTGACATCCTTTCTTATCTTTTTGCAGCAAACACTGAATGTAAAATAAACGTGCGTCCATCCACTAAGTCAAACAAGCACCAAGTGGTGAAAATACTGGAACTACCTACCCAACATGGTAGGTGTACCATTGCCACATGGACTGCAAAGGTTCAAGAAGGCAGCTCATCACCACCACCTTCTCAGGGGCAACTAGGGATGGGAGATAAAAACTGGCCTTGCCAGCGATGCCCACATCCCAGGAATGAATAAAAAAAAAACAAAATCCACTTCAAAAACTCAAATAGCTGAATTGCTATTGTGCTGTTTAAGATGCAATTAATCTGCTTCGATTCAGAACACAGTGAACATATTCCCCTGCCTGTAATATTCACCATTAAAAATGCCACCATTGTCAATGTCAAAGCACTCCCTGGTTAGAAATATGTTAGATGGAAAGTAAAGGTCCTGGTACTCCGATTGCCTTCCTACTGCTTCACAATGACATTGTTGCATGTTTTATACAAACCTTCGCTCTGGCCACCCTGAATAAGATGGCCAATTTGTCTCAAATTAATATCAAATTTGCAGTGTAGGCTGCCTGCATTAGGAAGTGGGTTGAGACTGTCCAAGTGCATCAGCATCGGGTGCTTACAGCCAGGAAAAAAAATCAGGACATTTTCATCCCATCAGTCTTGATTGATTTCTTGGACTGAGGTTCCTACTCAAAGGGCAGCATTGTGACTGCACATCATCCACATTCCCAAGCTTAAAATTTGTGTCATTTCTTTGGAGTGTCAGACTGACCGGTTTGCTAACAAAAACACTTCCAAGGACCAAGTTACTGAATCTCTTTTAATCACAACAACTGAAGTGCAGGTCAAGGCTTAGTAAATGGAAGTTACATCATTACATTACAACAGTGACTACACTACAGAAGTACTTCATTCACTGTAAAGTGTTTTGGGACGGTCTGTGGCCATGAAAGGCGCTAATATAAAGACAAATCTTTCTTATTACTTTCCATTGGCTCTATGTTATACAGTTAAATTGCTACTTTGCGAAAGGTCACAGACCTGAAACATTAACTCTGCTTCTCTCTCCACAGATGCTGTCAGACCTGCTCAGTATTTCCAGCACTTGGTTTTTATTTGAAAAATTGTGCTAGGTAAATATCGCTCTGCCTGACTATTCAAGGACCATTAAATAGCCCACTGAAAACTTTTAAACAGTCTTATTTGGTTGGGGGTGGCAAGGAAAGTATCACTCGCTCCCACCTGTAGAGAGGTAACCAGTGTGGGTGGGGCAACACAATGGACACTGAAAGCAGGCAAGTTTACCCACACCCTCCCACCCAATATTATAAATGTATAATCTTAGCATCATTAAAGTGCTGTTATTCCATTATTTATTCTTGTAAGTAATGGGAAGAATGATGCTGTGCTGGAAGATGCAACATTACAAAGCTTGACCCCCCCTCCTCCCAGCATACACACAAAACAGCTTATTTCCACACATCATCCTACACGTGGGCTGCTGCTAAGTTCTCCCATCTTTTGCTTTTCACTTAACGCCAACTTCAAAAACGAACAGTCAAACAGTTTAGGTCATCAGACGATGGGACAAACGGATCAAATTTTATTCATCCATCCCTGCGCTGGTTGAAGAAAACAGATTTTGAAACTTGTTCTCTGTCAGTCACAGGTGGATTTCAAGCAATGCAGTTCCAGGTCTGAAAATGGAAGAGAGATTGATGGGAAGATTGGAAAGCAGGAAAGTTTAGTGAATGCAAACAAAATAGTTAAGAGATGATGCAAAAGAGAGTACACATAAAGAGAGATCATATCGATAATACAACAGAGATCAAATAGAAAGCTTAGCAGAATGAGAATAGGGAGAAACAAGATCAGATAAAATAGAAAATGATTTCAAGCATCGTTTTTTTTTAGCCTCAGCATTTGAGATGATATTTTACATCCTTAACAGCCAAGAGATATTCAAAGAATGATTAAAGTTTATACCTATTAGGAACCCAGAGCTCCTCACAGATTTCACTTCCAAGACAGGTCTCCTTCGTTTCTATGACAGCATCACCGAACGGAACAGTATCCTGAAAGAAAAAAAAACACACACTGTACATGTTGTCTTTGACTTGCTTTCTTTTTTTTTTGCTCATTAAAAAAAATTGAATTCTCAAAAAAGTACACTTGTCTATGGCCAAGAATTCCTTCAGAGCTTCTCCCACTCTGTTGCAGGACCTTCACTGGCACCCTGTTAGATCAGTATAAGCAGGGATTACTCCACGCTTCCCGCCAAGTTACTATGGCTGGTCAGCAGCAGCAGCTCAGAGGCAATTCCTGGAAATATATTTCATGAAGCCATTGTAAATTTTAGTGCACATTCACATTCATATCTTAATGATGCCTTTGTATATTTTGATGGGACGGTGCTCGTGGGAGGACTGCATTGATGCATCCATTATTAACTTCTTTTGAATAAAAAGCATATACGGGCAAAAGCAAACTCTGAATAGAAACCTATATTTTTTTTACTTACAGCTGCAAAAAAAAAAGGTTCAGTTAAAACCAAGATTCTGTTCAACTTTGTGAAACATCCAAAATCAATTCTGAAATGGCCTAAAGATTAACAAATTCAAGCTTCTTCCCAAAACAGAAGGCTAAACATTTTGGATTTATTCAGCTAATAAAGAAACACACAGTCTATACATTTCTATAATTGTACTTCATACTGCTCAGCATTCAAAAATGCATAAAATTGTAATTTTCCAGTTATAAGACAAGCTCTGCACACATTAAAATAGACACAAAATCACTGCGTGAGATTTTGCTGTAGAAATAAAGGAAAGGCCAATAGCGCTCACTGTTGCATGGAAATCGGACAGCAACTTCCGGTGACTGTACATACACAGTTAAAAATAAAAATCTGAAAGTTGCTGTCAGAGATGCAACATCCCTCCAAAAGCTGATCAAAAATGGCTTCTCGCCTACATACTCACCAGTAAATTACATCGAATGGTCTGAAGTTGCTGTACTTACCTCAGATACAGATTAAACGCACCAAAATGTGGGCATGTCCATTCCAGTGTAAGTACTCTTTTAACCATTTGGCAAGTCTTAGTTACTGCCAAACAGCCTCTCTGCCACAAAAAGTTAACTTTAACATATGTGAAGCCTCATTCCTTCAGATTTTAATTCTTCTTGGAGATTTTAAAAAAGTAAATAATTTTTTTTCCCCCACTTGCTCTTGGTCTTTTATCTCTCTCTTTCAATTCAATCTTTCTTCCTTTCCATTTCGCTTTCTTATCTGATTTAACACTGAATTCAATATTCTAACGGATACTTCCTGGTTCAGACTCAGCGCTGTTCATCAATCTGATTGGCTAAGGTGATTCACAGTTGCATGCCTTGCTTACACAGAGCCCAGATGTCCTGTAGAGAGTGCTATGCTTTTAAGACAGTTGGCTGATAGCAACTTGCAGTGCAAGGCCAGTAGAAAGTCTATTGGCAAGTGCCAGTGTAACGAGTGTCAGTGGCGCTCAAAACAAAATCCAAACCATTCTTGATTCCTGAAAAGTAGCAGCAGGGGAATCTCACTGTTATGAAGCTCACCTGTCCAGTTGCCATTTGGATTACATCCGGGAGGGAATACTCTTCCATTATCCTAGGAAAAAGGGAGAAAACAAATACAATGACTACTTAAAATTATTATAGACACAAATAATCTCCCAGAATTGTACTTGATTATGTGAAATCTTTAATCAATTTAAATTTTAATATAATACTAGTGAAACTCCCATGGCACTGCTCCTGTTAAGTCAAACAATGTTCTGTTTGAGAGTGATAGGAATATTCGACCGTACAAAATGCAATACGTTATTCTGCGGCCAAATAGTAAGTGCAAAGCCCTTTAAGGTTACAAACTTTAATCAAAGTTAAGTAATTCTAAGTGAGCTTGTTCAAAAGGTTAATCGCTATTCCGCCCTGGCTTTCTCTATGGAAGGGTCAATTAAAAGCCTGGAACTCCAGTATTTTCTGTTCCTGCAAAGCTTTCCTATGCACTGCCTTGGTTTTAAGCATGACACAGAAATACAGAAATGTGGATAAGGCAACATGTCGTCAGGACAGGAATGTGTTCTTGCATCAATTTTTAATAATATTCGATATTTAACAAAAACTGAAGCTATAAAAAGTACATAGCTAAATATAATCAAACTTAAACTTCAAGCTATGCTTCTCTTCCAAACCACTGACAATATTTTATGTGCACTTCTAAACAAAAAGTACCTTGTATATCTCCTTATGCTGGACATTTGTAAACCTATTCATCAACATAGTGATACAATGGGAGATTTATGACTATGTTGCATGCAGTAAAATGTTAAATCAAGCAGCTCTGGACATCCTTAACCAACACGATACCAACAAGAAACAGAATACTGTGCAAAATTCCATGACAGCGAGACCAAAGTAAAATGCTCACAAGTACACATTTTCCAATCAAAGAACCAAACTAAATGTTACAAGGCATCAGGTTACAGTGATCCACTAGGCTCACAGTGGTAGTATGCTCTACTCATCTACATTTCTGTGCACCTTCTTCAAGCCTAAGCAGATCCATCAGCAGAGTTTGGAGCATTCCGGGGTTCTCAATACATTAAGCGGATGAGCTTAAAATGTAATGTGCACTGCAATTGGAAGCAATAAATCAAAAGCAAATTTACCAGCAGCAACGGAAGAGGAAAAGGATTTGGGTGCAATTATTTAAAAGTTGCAGAAGGTCTCCAGTGAAGCCACTTTTAGCAGGATTAATCAAGTTATAAAATTAAATAAATTAAAATAAAAAATAAAATAAAGTTACCAAGATACATCTCAAGGAAATTTGATCTGAGTGGAACACAGGAAAATAAGAGCAGGAGTGGGCCATTCAGCCCATCGAGCCTCCCCCAATTTAATATGTTCATGGCTGATAATCCACTTCAATGCCTTTTTCCCCACACTATCCACATATCCGCTTATGTTGTTTGTATTTAAAAATCCGTCAATGTCTGCTTCAAACATATTCAATGACTGAGCTTCCAAAGCCCTCGACGGTAGAGAATTCCAAAGATTCACAACCCACTGACTCAAGAAATTTCTCCTCATCTCGGTCCTAAGTGGCTTCCCCCTTATTTTGAAATTGTGTCCCCTGGTTCTAGACTCCCCAACCAGGGGAAACATCTTACCTGCATCTACCCTGTCTGTCCCTTTACGTATTTTGTAGGTTTCAATGAGATCACCTAATCATTCTTCGAAACTCTAGTGACCCCAATCTCTCTTCATAGGACAGTCCCACCATCCCAGGAACACGTCTGGTGAATCTTGGTTGCACTCCCTCTGACAATAATATCCTTCCTAAGGCAAGGGGACCAAAATTGCACACAGTACTCCAGGTGCGGTCTAACCAAGGTTCTATACAATTGAAGCAAGACTTCACCACTCCTGTACTCAAACCCTCTTGCGATAAAGGCGAACATACCATTAGCCTCCTTAACTGCTTGCTACACTTGCATGTTAGCTTTCAGTGACTTATTGTCAAGGACACCCAGGTCCCTTTGTACATCTACACTTTCTAATCTCTTACCATTTAAGAAATACTATGCATTTCTGTTCCTCCTACCGACGTGGATAACCTCACATTTTTCCACAATATATTCCATCTGCCACGTTCTTGCCCACTCACTAAGGCTGTCCAAATCCCCTTGAAGCCACTTTGCATCTTCCTCACAACACACATTCCCATCTAGTTTTGAGTCATCCACAAACTTGGAAATACAACATTTGGTCTCCACATCCAAATCATTGACATACATTGGGCCCCAGCTGTTCACAATCACTGATCCCTGGGGTACCCCACTAGTCACAGCCTGCCAACAGGAGAATGACCTGTTTATTCCTACTCTCTGCTTTCTGCCTGTTAACCAATCCTTAATCCATGCTAGCATATTCCCTGCTATCCCATGTGCTTTAACTTTGCTAACCAACCTCCTGTGGGGGACTTTATCAAAAGCCTTCTGAAAATCCAAGTATACCACATCCACCAACTTTCCTTTACCAATTCTGTTAGTAACATCCTCCAAAAACTCCAACAGGTTCGTCAAACATTATTTCCCATTCATAAATCCATATTAATTATGCCCAATCAGATCATTATTATCCAAGTACCCATTTATCACATCCTTTAAAATAGATTCTAGCATTTTCCCAACGACTGATGTAAGGCTAACAGGTCTGTAATTCCTTGTTTTCTCTCTCCCTCCTTTCTTAAATAGTCAAGTGACTTTTGCTACCTTCCAATCTGCAGGAACCGTTCCAGAATCTACAGAATTTTGAAAGATGATCACCAATGCATCCACTATCTCCATAGCTACCTCTTTCGACACTCTGGGATGTAGAATATCAGGTCCTGGAGACTTATCAACCATCAGCCCCATTAATTTCTCCAACACAACCTTCTTACTAATACTAACTTCCTTCAATTCCTCATTCCCTCTAATCCCTTGGATCTCTAATTCTGGGAGATTTCTTGCATCTTCCTCAGTGAAGACAGACACAAAGTAATCATTTAGCTTCTCTGCCATTTCTCTATTCCCTGTTATAAATTCTCCTGACTCTGCCTGTAATGGACCCACATTTGTCTTAGCCAAACGTTTCCTTTTTATGTACTTGTAGAAGCTTTTACAGTCCATTTTTATTTGTTTTGTTAGCTTACATTCATATTCTATTCTCCCTTTCTTTATCAGCTTCTGTTGCATTCTAAAATCCTCCCAATCCTCAGGTTTACTACTATTGCTGGCAACTTTATAGGCCTTTTCTTTTAATCTTGTACAATCCTTAACTTCCTTTGTTATCCACGGTTGACTGCCTTTACTTTTGGGGGTTTTGTGCCTTGAAGGAATGTATAGTTGCTGTAAACTATAATATTTCTTCAAAGACTATCCATTGCCTCTGTACTGTCATACCTTTTAATGTATTTTCCCCAATCCACCTCAGCCATAACTTCATAATTTCCTTTGTTCAAATGTAATACCCTGGCTTCAGACTGAACTACCTCACTTTCAAACATAATGTAAAATTCTATCATATTATGGTCACTCATCCCTAAAGGTTCTTTTGCAAGAAGATTATTAATTAGCCCTTTCTAATTACAGAAAACTAGATCTAAAATAGCCTGTTCTCTAGTCAGTTCCTCAACATACTGCTCCAGAAAACACACTCCAGTAACTCGGCCTCTATTGTGCTCATTAGCTTTACCCAGTCTATATGCAGATTGAAGTCACCTATGATTACTGTATTATCCACGCCACATGCTTCTCTAATCTCCTGATTAATACCATGCCCCACACTACCATTACAGTTTGGTAGCCTATCAACAACTCCTACCAATGTTTACGTTAACTCTACTTCTCTCTCCACGGATGCTGCTAGACCTGCTGAGTATTTCCAGCATTTCTTGTTTTTATTTCAGATTTCCAGCATCTGCAGTATTTTGCTTTTATTTATCCTACCAATGTTTGCTGCCCCTTGCTGTTTCTTAGCTCTACCCAGACAGATTCCACATTTTGTTCTTCCGATCCAAGATCCTCCCTTACTAGTGTACTGATCCCATCCCTTATCAGCGCAACACCACCTCCTTTGCCCTGTCCTTCCTAAATGTCGAAGATCCTTGAATATTCAGTCTTGGTCACCCTGTGGCTACGTTTCTGTTATGGCAATCAGATCATACACATTTACCTCTATTTGGGCCTGGAAATCATCTATCCTGTTGCGAATGCGACATGCATTCAGGTAGAGCCCCTAACCTGGTCTTCTTGACATTATTCTGCATTCTAAGCCTAGTTGATGCTCACCTTTGTTTCACCTGCCTTCTAATGCCGCTTGCTACTGTTCTACCTCCTGTTACCAGCTTTACTTCCTTCCAATTTGAGCTACCCCTCAGGTGCCCATCCCCCTGACAAGCTAGTTTAAACCCTCCCCAATAGCACTAGCAAATCTCCCTGCGAAGATACCAGTTCTGGTCCTGTTAAAGGGTAGCCCATCCATCTTGTACAGGTCCCACCTGCCCCAGAACTGGTGCCAATGCCTCAGAAATCTGATGCCCACCCTCTTACACCAATTCTCCAGCCGTGTTCAATCGATCAATTCTCCTATTCCTATGCTCACTAGCACGTGGCACTGGGAGTAATCCTTTGACTACTGTTTTGGAGATCCTGCTTTTTTTTTTTAATTTCCTTCCTAACTCCCTAAAATCTGCTTTCCTGACCTCATCCCTCTTCCTACCTATGGCATTGGTACCAATGTGGACCACGACCTCTGGCTGTTCACCCTCCCCCAGCAGGATGTCCTGCAGCCACTCCATGACATCCTTGACCCTGGCACCAGGGAGGCAACACACCATCCTGGAGTCACGCTTACTGCTGCAGAAATGCTTATCTGCTTATCTGTGGTGCCACAGACTTTGCTCTGGCTGCACTCCAAGAAACCAATCGCTCTCGCCAGTATCCAAAATGGAAAACTGATTAGCAAGCAAGAGACAGAAAGATAGAAAAGAACCCCTCCCTCACACACCAAACTCCCACTTTACACTCTGTGCGCTCAAATTTATTTTCTTAACACTCAGTGCAGACAGGCAACACTGAGAGTCCCCTCAATTTAGTATAGCAGGATTGAAAGTTTTGAAGGTAACCACTATATTTTAAGTAATAGCTAGTTCAGGCACAACTAGGAAGATGGATACATGTGTGGGGCATGGTAACAGTTGAAATTGTGGGTTGTGAAACTGGATTAATATTCTAATTGATTTCGCTAAGGGGCAAGAGATAAAGTGCTATTGCTTGAAGTTTTATCTATTGGGTGAATAATACCAGAGCAGATGGAATGGATTGGTTAGAGTCCACAAGGGATAAATGTACATGATCTTCAGATTTGACAGACGGATTCTCTCTCTCTCTCTGTTGAGAGTGAGTGTGAGGAGAGAGATGAGCAAAGAGTAAGAAGACTTTTTTTTTTAAAAACGGTGAGTCTCGCAAGACTAGTTTTTGTTTCGTTACATTTAGAAATTAATTGAAATTCCTCTTCAGTTAAGAGGCAAGTTAGGTTTCGTGCAGTTTTAAAACGGGGTATACGAACACTGAGAGGATATAAATTGAGGGGTACTAATAAAATTGTGCGTGTTAATTTTCATAAATAAGATAATATTTTGGAAATAGTCTTATTACTCTTTGCTCATCTCTCTCCTCACACTCACTCACTCAGAGAGAGAATAAGTCTCCTTTTTGAATGTGTGCTTTCCAAATTGCACACAATGTTGTAAAACTTGTTCTATCGATAAATATTACAGGGAACTTTATTATGAAAACATAATTTAGAAGCCAGGTAGCCTCTCCCAGCATCAGATGTAAAAAGCATTAGCTGATGTGATGGCTCCCCTACCCTCTTGCTCAGGGAATGAGCAAATATACCCAAGGAAATGATGACTTAAAATAGAACAGGACGAAATGGCACAAAATTGCACAATAAACACAGCCAGGTGTAATCACCTGGGTTTTGACACAGGGACGGATGGACAAACAAGTTTCACTGAATAAATTGAGCTTCTAGATGAATTTTCTGGTCTATACATTAGAAATAATGTAAGAAGTACCTTCAAACAGTAAGCATTTTATGGACTAAGCGGATAGGGTGGAGCTAAATTTCCAGTCCTCAGTCCAGACAAATATGCAAAAGAAACTAAGGGTGAGCTCACACACTGCAGACGTACAGTACAAAGCGACTGCTTGATCCTCAGTCACAAGAACACTGGCTACAGGTTTTTAAATGTCAATAGTATGAAAGAAAGCTGTCGCCTTACCTCAGTTTATTCCATGCGTTAAACCAGCGTAACTCTCTGTAGTTGCCACTATTTGCCATAACCATCTTTGGTCTAATTAACAAAATCTTCCTGAAACATTTGTTAAGATGAGTGCACAAAATTATTTCCAATAGCGTTTCAGAAAAAAAAACGGAAACGAAAGCTAAAGAGACACAAGTAATAAACCAATTTTATTTTATTTCATTTTGGTTTGTTCAGTTTGCTTACCCACTATTTTTTTCATGTTTGTACTTGTGGCTGTTCAGTTTTCAGTCTCTCAACACCCTATCTGTACTAATGCTTTGTCCAGCAACACACTATTAATATATTGTTTGCCTTTGCTCCACGACCTTCTGGTCAGCTATTCTGTGACCTGGTCTTATTTACACCTTCTCCTTTGTATCTCTTGCCCCACCCCCACTTTACTTGCTTATAACCTTTTACATTTCTAATATTTGCTAGTTCTGAAGGAGGGTCACTGACCTGAAACGTTAACTCTACTTCTCTCTTCACAGATGCTGCCAGTCCTGCTGAGTATTTCCAGCATTTCTTGTTTTTATTACAAGTAATAAACCCATGGTTCTCAAATGTTACTGAACACCTGGAATATTTTATTTGGTGTTGTATTGGGTCTTACAAGTGGGACACTTTGATTCATCATGAAAAGACAAGAACAGGGAGACCAGAATCAGTAAATCACTTATTGCCTGAATATAGGACATCATTGTAACTAGACATCCCAATTTTGAAGCCATTTCAGTGACATCTCACCAGGCAGCACTCTCCTAATAATCCAGCCGAGAGTCATTCAAGGTCCAGTTTTTTCTGATGCAAGGCATGAATTTTATGCCAAGACTGAATTTTATACTGAGATTGGCATGGAGCCAAGATAAAAGTGATCTGCAGCAGTTTGGAAAACAGAATAATTAGGGAAATACTGGGAGTGATCTGTGATCCTTTCTATTAAACTTGTAGATGGAAAACAAAATAGGGACAGTATCCACTCCAATCCAATGTGATCAATTTTGCAAACCTCCAGGTTTCAAACAGGCCAATGACATGAATTAGTTCCTCTCTCATATCTCTTTTCTGTTTATAAAGTACAAATGGTTTGGATAATTTCATTTCATTTCTAGGGTATAGCGCACAAAGCAAATCTTAATTTCAAACAAACTTGTTTTCTAGTATAATAATTCCAGCTGAATTTACAATGCTAACCTAAGGATATCCGTATATGGCCAGCTTTTTGTCCTTTTAAAAATAAAAATTAGTCTCATGCTGGGCACAGATGGCTGTGGAAGAACAATACTTAAAATGGCAACAAGGCCTGAAAGTACATGATATCCTGCAAGACGTACAAAAGTACGACGAGTGTTTGTTTTTTGAAAAGTGTAACTTGCTACACCTTTTGCTGAAAAATAGAATTTAAGCACAATTCTCAGCAATAACATTAAAACTTAAACACAAATACTTGATGGCAAGTACAGTAAAGGAAAGAACAACTTACTTGTTGAGAAAAATCACTCTGCAGTTATAGAGGGCATTTCTGTGCATGACTGGCCTGGATTATATTAAAAAGATAGATGATTAAAACCAATAACAATGAATTTTAGCTTAGCCTAATCAATTAATTTTCAATTATTTTTCAATCTTATAATTTGTTAACAAAAGGCAGAATCTCTTATCCAGAAGCTCATTTTAACTTCATACCACCAGTATTCCAACAGCTGCACAACTGTTCAAGTAAAATAATGAATTAAATCAGTTGACTATTTATCATCACTATTGGAACATGATTAGGAATCAAATCAATAGCCTACAGGTTCACAGCAGTGTCATGAAGACCCAACCTGCCACGAATGAGTCATATTAATTTCATCATATGAACATTAATTTTAAACCGCTGCTGGAATGAAGAGATGACTTGTTTAAAGAGATCAGCAGTGGCTGGAAAACATTTGCATACTAAGAGACAGTGCCTGGAGACAAAAGAACTGCTCCCTGATCCAATTAACCCAAATGGATTTTGATCACCAGACACTGAATGTGTAAGAAAACCAGCATTCCAGGGTGTGAGCTAAGATGGAGAATCCACAAAAATGGAGGGGTTTATTAAAAAACAAACTAGTCACATGACTAACCTGCCGGCCCAGCTCCGGTTCTGCGCTGTGCACAGCACGGTCTGGGTCAGACTGCGACACCTATCTCTGTCTCTGTAATCGGAAGTGGGAAATCAAATTGATCCCAATCAAAAAGAGAAAAGATTTCAATATAGGTTTTCTTGTGGTTGTGTGTGCTCGAATACTAATATATCTGCGACAGAAGTCAGTAAGTCCCCAAGCCAGGGTAAAGTAACTTGGGATAAGTTAAAAACACTGTCTATGGAGGAGTTGAGAAAAATGGCTGAGCAGTCTGGGATCACTGGCCGTGCCAAGGCTTAGAAAGTCTGAACTCCAAAGACTAGTGGCCAACCATCTTTCCCTTGAATCTGAGGAAGCAGAAACAGGGTTAGAAATAGATTCTGACAGGGTATTGCTAGCAAAGATACAATTGGACAGAGGAAACTTGAATTTACAGAAAGAATGTGAGGAAGGAGAAAGGAGAAAGAAAAAGCAAGACAGAAGAAAGAGAGAAAGAAAGAGAAGAGAGAGAGAAAGAAAGAGAGAGAGAAAGAAAGAGAGAGAGAAAGAAAGAGAGAGAGAAAGAAAGAGAGAGAGAAAGAAAGAGCCTTCCAAAAGGAATGCTAAGAGAGAGAGCTGAAGCAGCCTGAGTTAACTAGGGGGATGATACAGTAACCCCAGTGAAAGCATGGTCAATATGCAGGATTGTAATTCAGGGCTGTGTACAGAATTGTTAAAGTTTTCCCAATTGATTCCAAAATTCAATGAGCAAGACTTGGAAGCATGCTTTGTGTCATTTGAAAAGCTTGCAAGGCAGTTAAATTGGTCAGCTGAGGCTTGGACTCTCCTGCTACAAAGCAAGGAAACAGGAAAAGCCCATGAGGTTTATTCTCTGTTGCCAGATGAGAGTTCATCCAATTCTGAACTGACAAAAAATTCTATCCTCAGGGCATACGAATTAGTACCAGAAGCCTATCGCCAAAAGTTTAGAACCCTCAAGAAACAAGCTGATCAAACTTAACTGGAGTTTGAGAGAAGTAAGCAGCTGGCTTTTGGCCAGTGGCTCAGGGCTCTTAAAGTGCAGCCCAGCAATGAAAAACAGAGGTAATTTTGCTCGAGGAAATTAAAAACACTCTCCCACTCTCCATAAAGACACATGTAGAGGAACAAAAAAGTTCATAGAGCAAGGCAAGCTGCAGTTCTGGCTGATGAGTTTGCTCTCATTCATAAGTCAGTTCTCCAGCGGAAAACCTTTCCTAGTCACCCCCACAAATCCGAAAAGGACAGAGGGTAGGGAGGTGACAGAAACCCAAGCAGCCCTGGGAGAGAAGGAAAAGCAGGAGACACAGGGGGCCCTCGTCCAGCCAGAAAGGATAGTGCTGTAAGTAGGGGTGAGACCCCAAGACCTGTGTGCTTCCGTTGTAATAAAGCAGGTCACCTAAGAGCTGACTGTTGGAAACTACGGGGAGCCTGTAGGGTTAATTTGGGCACAACCGCTCAATGAAGGAGATGGGACCCTGATGGAAAGCACAGCGGAACAAGCTGTGGCTTTAACTGCAACAGTTGTAAGACCCAGAAAGCATACTGCTGCGAGTGCAGGAAAATTTAATAGGATTCCTGAAGGTTATCAGGACTTTGTGTCTGAAGGAAGAGTAACCCCATACCCCTCGTAATACCCCATACCCCATAGTAATCCTCAGGGACCACTAGATCCCTTTTACTGGGGAAAGGTCTGACCTTCCCCCCCCCAGACAGTGCAGTGAACACCAAAATGGTGGTGAATGGTATTGGAGGACAGTATTTGCCTGTACCTATACACTGGGTATACCTGCAGTACGACCTAGCTTCGGGACCGGTGACCATAGGGATTGTCCCTAGTTTGCCTGTGGATGGGGTTGACATGCTCCTAGGTAACGATCTAGTGGGGATGAAGGTGGTGGCTTCCCCAGTAGTGAAAGAGAGACCACAGGAGGTCAGAGAGACAGGGCAGTAGCAGGAGACGGTCCCCTGCAGTTTCCCTGAATGTGTAGTGAATCAGGCCATGATCAAACCAGCTCCCCCAGAGGAGACTGAATTGGTCATCTGTCTGCAGTGCTATGAGGTCTGTCTGTCTGTCGGAGACTTTCTTTGGAAAGTTAGAAGACCCAGGGAATGAATTAAATGAATCTTCCCTAGTTGAGGCTCAGTGAGCCGACCCAGTACTGAGAGTTAGCACAGGCTGCCCAGTCAGAGTGAAGCAGAGGGAGTCCCTGATTGCTAATATTTAAAGAATGAGGTACTGATGAGGAAGTGGAGTTCTCCCGATGGACAGTGGTTCACCAGTTAGTGGTACCACAGAGGTACCAGGGAGAAATATTAAGAACGGCCCCTGAGATTACAGTGGCTGCACATGTCGGTATATGAAAGACCAAAACTTGCATAAGACAGCAGTTTGACTGGCCAAAACTCCATAAAGATGTGGTGGAGTACTGTAGGAGTTGCCACACGTGCCAGGTTGAGGAGAAAACCTAACCTAGAGTGAAATCTGAACCCTTAAGTCCTGTATCAGTGTTTGGAGGACCCTCCATTGAAGGGCTGGTGAACTGTAAGGGACCCCTGCCAAGAACAAAAGGGGACAGGCAGGCACAAGGCTGGCAAAAAGTTAGAGAGGAAAAGGGAAAAAAGGACAAAGAGGACAGGATAAAGGAGATCCAGGAGGAATCTCAGATGAAAACCCCTACTGTCCGGTCAGCCAAACATGAAATGTTTGGAAAATTGGACCCCGCATCCTCCTATGTAAATGCAGACACCAGAAGCACCCCACCAGAGTTGCTCACTGCATTTACAGGAACTGGCAGAAACAAAGAAAGTCCTCAAGAGAGTCGAGGAACTGTGAGGGTGATGCCTCACCTAGTCGAGGTGCCGCAGGGGAGTGCTGTAAAATCTGGACAAATACCTGTGTCCCAGAGGACAAAGGGGAGATTAACAAAGAATTCACCCCCACAGTCAGGAGAAAAGGGAACCAACCACACTCTAAGGTGAAAAGCCCCTGCATGACTCAAAGCACTGAAAGAGAGTTCAGAATGGATCCACCCACTATTGACTCTCCTGAGCAGAATTCCAACTTCGGACTAATTAAATCTAACCCTCCCCCTGCAGACCTCAACAGGAACAAAGACACCCTAGGCACTCAGAAATGTGCAAACTGAAAAACTTTCCAAAAAACCACATGTTTATTGGGATGCCACAAAGGGCAGTTTAAAGCAGCACTGCTTCCAAGAAAAGACAGGCTGTAACAATTTTTAGGATTTCTGAATGAAAGAGAGAGATGCATATGTATTTTCCTGTACCTACTCTTCTCTAGTCCCTTTTAATGAAATGCTGTTCAAAAAAATTGCATTTCATTTCGCTGGGTGTGGAAGTGTCATGAAGACTCAACCTGCCATGAATGAGGCATATTCATTTCATCATATGAACATTAATTTTAAACCGTTGCTGGAATGAAGAGATGACTTGTTTAAAGAGATGAGCAATGATTGGAAAATATTTGCATACTCAGAGACAGTGCCTGCAGACAATAGAACTGCTCCCTGATCCAATTAACCCAAATGGATTTTGATCACCAGACATTGAATGTGTAAGAAAGTCAACATTCCAGGGCGTCTGCGAAGATGGAGAATCCACAAAAATGGAGGGGTTTGTTAAAAAAACAAACTAGTCACATGACTAACCTGCTGGCCCAGCTCTGGCTCTGAACTGTTCACAGCACAGTTTGGGTCAGACTGCAAGTGAACTTGAAGAAAGAGCCTCTCTCCCTGGCTCCCTCTCTCATGAATCTCCAGATCCACTAAAGTCAGTTACACCTCAAGAGAGGAAAGACTACATCGAACAAGTTTTAAAGCGTACATTGGGCCCCAACGAAATGGCAAGAGTTACCTGCAATCAAAGACTCTACCTCGAACTCAAAGGACAGTAAATAAATTCCAGCTACTGCCTCAAACATTTCCCCTTTATCCTTTCTACTTCTCTGTCCCTATCTGCGTGCGTGTTTATCGCACACGCATGCTAGCGTGGTCGTGTCCAGTGTTCATAGTCGTTAACCAAATTAGAGTTTTAAAGGTTAATAAACTTCCAACTTTCTTGTTTAAATCTAAGAAAACCTGTCTGGTTGATTTCTTGGCATTACAATTGGACAGCAGTGAACAAGGATTCACTGAGGGAGAGCTAAAAACGCTGTGCTTTTAAAAATTAAATCTTGTTATGGTTAAACCAGGTAAAGGCTGAGAGGGAACCCCTAGACCCCTTTCTCACCTGATCATAACAGCTGGAAAACAAAAATCAGCCACCAGCATTGGAAATTAACTTTAAATGAGTGGTACTAATAGAGGCAGGATTAGAATGTTGAACTCCCAGCCCAGAAGATCAGGATTCATGGGTGGGAGAGTCTTTGCATGAACTGACTAATTATCATTATTGCCCAACCAACTCTGTTGCACTCACTACAGAAGCACCACAACTTTGTGCCATTCCAACAGAGAATGGTTACCTCACACCCTGCAAAGCCATGTGTCTCCCAGTGGAGAGCAGCACACCAAAATCTCATCTTACTGTTAGCATTCTACACAGCGAGCGCACCTTTGCTCTGCTCTCTGGCTAAACGCGGCCAAGACCAAACTGCCCAATTCAACCTGCTATCTTAGACTGAATCTGAATACTCCACAACCTCAGTGGCCTGCTTGCCGCTGAACTATACTTCAATCCATGCATCCAGTCCATCACCATACCTACCTGTCTCCATCTACCAACCTCACCCCACTTCAGCTGAAACTTTTACTCACACTTCTGTTACCACCAGGTTCAACTTTTTCAGCACTCTCTGCTCATCGCCTCAGATCTCACCCACTTCCAACATAATCCATACACGCCTACCACTACAAACCCCCTTCAGCCCCATGTTCTGGCCCATACCCTTCAGTTCTCCTAATCAGTGTTCCTTAAGTGGCAGAACCTCTGACCATCAGACCCCTCTGCTCTGGAATTCTCTTGCTAAACCCATCTATCTTGATATACCTCTCACCACTCTTGAAAGCCTCCTGAAAACCAACCTCTTGGACTAAAGCTTCAGTCACTTACCCTAACCTCAGCAATCCCACTCACTCTGCAATCCCCTCTTCCCACTTTGAAAAAACACCCTGGGGCATTTTGTTACTCTGAAGGTGTGAGCAGTGCAAGATGTTGTAAGCAAGAGATTTCAAGGCAGTAATCCAAATGGCATCATCACTTTTCAGTTTATGATGCTATCTAAACCTCGCAGCCACATTGCTGCCTTGCAATTGCTCTGGCGTAATTTCCTTGTAGCCCTGTAGTCATAGGGCTAAAGTTGGTAATTTTACCATGGAGAGAAAACAAAAAGAGAGTCAGTAAATGTAACAAAAAGAATTAACTGCAGCGAGCTAGTTACTGAAGTCGTCTATGATTTCCTGATTATGCCAATCATGATTGTTCCCTTATCCAACATTGTAATCTCTAGCCTAAGAAGTCTGGTAACTATCAGCAGTACTCTGGTATGATCACAACATGCTTTCATATCTCCTCCACACTGCATTGTATTAATTTTATTTTAAATGGGTTAATGCCAGTGTTAGAATAAACACAGAGAGGAATGCAGTACGGCCATACTAAAACGCTAAGTACAGATCATTATTTCACCCTTAATAAAATCTAAAATCCCAGTTTTAATGGTAGGGAGATCATTTTAATTTAATCTAATCAATATTTCTACACTAAATGCACTCACATTCCTACGTCACACATGATGTCTTCAGTGACTGGAGACACCAAAAGTTCCGCCAGCATTTGAAATGAGTGAAGAATGGTATCAGATTCCAAGTAGTGATCGGCACAGCCATATCCACTGAGAGGGAAAACAAAAAGACAGAATAATTTTTCTGAAAAAGAAATAACAGAATTGTTGACTAGGTATATCATGTAATTTCTTGAAAGCCAATCTAAAGTCATAGTTTTCATCATTGGGGAGAGAAGAGCCATAAACGGTGGTTGCCATTTCCCATGTCACGTGTGCGTGCAATGTAACAATGCGTGTGGAAACAAAGAGTTAAGCAAACAAACTACGACGTCTCCTTAAAAAGGTTAGTACACAAAATTTTTGGTTCTACTTCAAGGTTGGAGCCGTTTTCACAGCTCGTCACCAAAGACTACTAGAGACCATTAGCAAGGAGAAAATTACCAGAACCATTGTCGAAGACAAAATTAATTCTCACTTTGAAAAGCATGGGTTAATAAGGGACAGCCAGCATGCATTTTTTTTTAATGGCAAATTCTGTCTGACTAAATTGACTGTTACTTCAAATAACTGAGAGAAGGTTGATGTATATATTGTATATATGGACTTTCAAAAGGCATTTGATAAAGTACCACCATGACAGACTTATTCGGAAAATAGAAGCACACGATATTAAAGGGATGTAACTTGCGTACATAATTAGCTAAGGGATTGGAGGCAGAGTCTAGTGCTGAATGGATGTTTTTCTGGCTGGAGAGAAGGATGCAATGGTGTCCTCCAGGAATTGATATTAGGATCATTACTTTTCTTATTATATAAATGGGCTGAACTTGGGCATAGGGTGCACAATTAGGAAATCTGCAGATGATCCAAAATTTTGCTTAGTAAATAGCGAGGAGGATATCAACAGACTTCTGGAGGACTTAGATTGGTTGAGGAAATGGGCAGACATATGGCAGTGCAATTAAATGGGGATGAGTGTGAAGTGCTCCACTCTGGAAGGATCAACATGGAGAGGCAATCTAAATACATTGATAGTCTAAATAGCACTATTTTGATGGGGGTGAAAAGCAGAAGGACCCCTGGGGATGTATATTCACAAATCTTTAAAAGGTGGTAGGTCATATTAAAGGCCTGCTTAGGTCTGCCAAAAAAAAAACCCGACCAGAGCCCGACAGAACCACATCCGACCCCGAGCCGGCCAGAGTCCTTCCATTTTTTTTCTACGCCCAACCCGACCATCAGTTAACCTACCATTCGTTTTTCACTTTCTTACTGTCTGCACAAGCTTAAAATACCTGTAACAAAACCACCTTTCCAGTCGAAAAATTAAATTAACAGTGGAGCTACTTACCTGTGATAGAGCGTGTCCGACCCGAGCCTGAAAGCCGGACCCGGAAATGCAACCCGACCCGACACCGACAAATGACGTCGGGTCCCGTTGGGTTCGGGTCGGGTAGCAGGCCTTCAGGGCAAATTGATACGACAGTTAAAAAAAAAGTGTATGGCGTTGCTGACTTTGTCAATGGGCATTGATTACAAAAACAAGGAGGTGAAGCTAGACCTTTGTAAATCACTGTCAGACCTCAACTGGAATACTGTGTACAATTCTGGGCACCACATATTAGGGTAGATGTCAAGATCGCAAAGGATGCAAAGGAGGTTTATTATGATGCTAAGGATGAGGGACTTCAGTTATGAGGAGAGATTACAGAAGCTTGGATTATTCACTTCAGAACGTAGGTGGTTAGTGGAGACCTGATAGAAGTATTCAAAGTTCTGAGGGGTTTTGGTAGAGTAGGTAGGTTGGTAACCAGAGATCACAGATTTAAAATAATTGGCAGGGGAATATCTATAGGGCAAAATGAGAAGAACATTTTAAACAAAGGGTTAAGGTTTGTAATGCACTACCTAAAAAGGGGTGTTGGACACAGATTACATAGCAACTTGCAAGAGACAACTGGACATGACTTGAAGAGGATTAATCTGCAGGGTTATGGGAAAAAAGTGAGATAGAGCCATAGAAAAATTACAGCACAGAAGGAGGCCATTCAGCCCGTCATGTCCGCTCCGGCCGAAAAAACTAGCCGTCCAATCTAATCCCACTTTCCAACACCTGGTCCAAAGCCTTGCCGGCTACAGCATTTCAGGTGCAAGTCCAGGTACCTTTTAAAAGAATTGAGGGTTTCTGCCTCCACCACCATTCCTGGCAGTGAATTCCAGACACCCACCACCCTCTGGGTGAAAAAAAGTTTTTACTGATGTCCCCTCTAATCCTTCTACCAATCACCTTAAATCTGTGCCTCCTGGTAATTGACCTCTCCGCTAGGGGAAACAGGTCCTTCCTGTCTACTCTATCCAGGCCCCTCAATTTTGTATACCTCTATTAAGTCACCTGAGGCACAGTGTGGCTTTCGAGCAGAGATCGACCATTGACATGCTGTTCTCCCTTCGACAGCTACAGGAGAAATGCCGTGAACAACAGATGCCCCTCTACGTTGCTTTCATTGATCTCACCAAAGCCTTTGACCTCGTCAGCAGACGTGGTCTCTTCAGACTACTAGAAAAGATTGGATGCCCACCAAAGCTACTAAGTATCAGCACCTCATTCCATAACAATATGAAAGGCACAATTCAGCATAGCGGCGCCTCATCAGACCTCTTTCCTATCCTGAGTGGCGTGAAACAGGGCTGTGTTCTCGCACCTACACTGTTTGGGATCTTCTTCTCCCTGCTGCTCTCTCATGCGTTCAAGTCTTCAGAAGAAGGAATTTTCCTCCACACAAGATCGGGTGGCAGGTTGTTCAACCTTGCCTGTCTTAGAGCGAAGACCAAAGTACGGAAAGTCCTCATCAGGGAACTCCTCTTGGCTGACGATGCTGCATTAACATCTCACACTGAAGAGTGTCTGCAGAGACTCATCGACAGGTTTGCGGCTGCCTGCACCGAATTTGGCCTAACCATCAACCTCAAGAAAACGAACATCATGGGATAGGACGTCAGAAATGCCCCATCCATAAACATCAGCGACCACACTCTGGAAGTGGTTCAAGAGTTCACCTACCTAGGCTCAATTATCACCAGTAACCTGTCTCTCGATGCAGAAATCAACAAGCGCATGGGAAAGGCTTCCACTGCTATGTCCAGACTGGCCAAGAGAGTGTGGGAAAATGGCACACTGACGCAGAACACAAAAGTCCAAGTGTATCAAGCCTGTGCCCTCAGTACCTTGCTCTACAACGTACGTCAGCCAAGAGAAAAGTCTCAATTCATTCCATCTTCGCTGCCTCCGGAGAATCCTTGGCATCAAGTGGCAGGACCGTATCTCCAACACTGAAGTCCTCGAGGCGGCCAACATCCCCAGCATATACACCCTACTTAGCCAGTGGCGCCTGAGATGGCTTGGCCATGTGAGCCGCATGGAAGATGGCAGGATCCCCAAGGACACATTGTACAGCGAGCTCGTCACTGGGATCAGACCCACCGGCCGTCTTTGTCTCCGCTTGAAAAGAAGTCTGCAAATGCGGCATGAAGTCCTGTGACAATGATCACAAGTCGTGGGAGCCAGTTGCCAGCGATCGCCAGAGCTGGCAGGCAACCATAAAGGCGGGGCTAAAGTGTGGCGAGTCGAAGAGACTTAGCAGTTGGCAGGAAAAAAAGACAGAAGCGCAAGGAGACAGCCAACTGCGTAACAGCCCTGTCAACCAATTTTATCTGCAGCACCTGTGGAAGAGTCTGCCACTCTAGAATTGGTCTTGAAAGCCACTCCAGGCGCTACTTCACAAACCACTGACCACCTCCAGGCACTTACCCATTGTCTCTCAAGACAAGGAGGCCAAAGAAGAAGAAGTATTAAGTCACCCTTCAGCCTCCTCTGTTCTAAGGAAAACAACCCTAGCCTATCCAATCTTTCCTCATAGCTGCAACTTTCAATCCCTGGCAACATTCTTGTAAATCTCCTCTGTACTCTCTCCAGAGCAATTATGGCCTTTCTGTAATGTGGTGACCAGAACTGCACGCAATACCCCAACTGTGGTCCAACCAGTGTTTTACACAGAGGTATGGGACAAATTTGGACATCTCTTTCAAAAGATAAAATACAAAATGCTGGAAAAACTCAGCAGGTTAGGCAGCATCTGTGGAGAGATCAACGCAGTTCATCTTTCAGGCCGATAACCTTGCATCAGCTCTTTCAAAGAGCTGGCACAGGGCAAGACTGGCGAAATGGCCTCCCGCTGGGCAGTCAGATTCTATGATTGTTTGAATGACCAAGTTCAGCAGCTTTTAAAATTATCCAACCACAAATGATGAAAATATTCAAGCAGCATAGGCCATCAACTGTACCAAAAACAAAGGAAAGTGAGCTACACTTATTTACCTTCCAATGTCTGCGTAACCAAACAAGTCTTAACCAAAATCACCAATATATGGCTTTCTTACAAAGATGAGTAGGATATGATCTCATAGCATCAAACAAATCCAAGAAAATTCCACCATCCCACATAATTAAAAAAAGAATTTCACCGATATAGCCACCATAAAAGCAGTCATTTCATTATAAAACTCAACACATATGAAAATATTAATATTTACTTATACTGCAATGAGCTGTGATAAAGCATTATGTTTATAGATCTCTACTCGAATTGAGAAATCATATCAGCAACATTCTCAAATCACGCACCTCACTACAGCATTCTAACATTGTTTATGGCTCTCATTAACAGAGATTACACCATAATACAAAGGACACCCTGTGTACACAAGCACAGGTACTAAACAAATAAGATAAGCAACAGCCACTTACTGCCAATCAAACAGCCTTTTAGACATGAATACTTTTTCAGTAGCTTCTCAGCTTTACATGCGATGGGGTTTTGAGATTTGCAAGTCCCAAACGTTCCCGAATATTACCCCACATCTCTTCCTACTAAGCAATCTTTCTTTTCCACTCCTTTTCTTACTGAGTTTGGAGTGGTTGTCATTCCACAGATGCTGGACATCCTCCAGTGCCTCACAAAGGTGGCTATGCTTCATATGTGGAAAGTGCCAATTGCCCACTCAGCCGCAGACCTTTAGGGGAAGGTTACAATAGTGATAATCTACTAGTTACCCAGAGGCCCACATTAATGCTCCAGAGACACAAGTTCAAATTCGGCCATGGCAGCTAGGGGAATTAAATTCAACTGATAAATCAGGGATAAAATGCTAGTCATTAATAATGACTGTGCAACTACCAGATTGTTGTGAAAGGTTCATGAAGGTCCTTCAGGGGAGAAAATCTGCCATACTTACCTGGTCTGGCTTACACGTGACTCCAGATCCACAACAATGTGGTTGATTCTTAAATGGCCTCTAAACTGCCGCAGCAAGCCACTCAGTTGTATCAAGCCGCCAAAGAAAAAAAAAACACTGCGCGTACCTACACCACATGGACTGCAGCAGTTCAAGAAGGCAGCTCACCAACACCTTCTCAAGGTCAATTAGGGACGGGCAATAAATGCTGGTCTTGCTAGCAACGTTCACATCCCAAGAATGAATTAAAAATATTGATGCCATTCAGCCCTGCATGCTTTTGCCAGTTCTTCGAAACAGGTTTCCAATTACCCCTGATTTCCCTGCTCCTTTCCCATAGTGCTGCAAATTTTTCCTTTTCAAGTATATACACGTTTACCAGAATGTAACCTCCAAAAGGGTAAACTCCTCTGTACCTTCTCCAAAGCCTTGACATTCTTTCTAAAATGAGCTGAAATTCTGGCTGTCTTTTTCAATATCGAAGGAATAGGACAGTTCCTTTCTGAAAGCAGGCCCTGCACATCTCCAGCCTCTAGCCCATACAGCTGGAGGATAACTCGAGCTGGAAAACCCTCAAGCTTGGTTCCTGATCCTCAGCTTGGCCCCTCCTCACTAGTGGCAAAGGCATCATCAGATGTCCAGATGCTTGGGAGCACCATCATCTCCAATTTCCCCTCCAAGTTACATACCATCCCAATTTGGATATACATCACTGTTCCTCCACTGTTGCTGGGACAAAATCCTGGCACTGCCTATCTAACAGCATCGTGGGAGTGACTTCACCACATGGACTGCAATAATTCTTGAGAACAATCAGGTTTCTGGGCAGCAGCCAGAGTTTGGAATCCTGACTTCCTTTTCTGTTCTGCCACCCCTTCACAGTTTCAGTAGCTCAGCAGACTGGCAATTGAACCTGGAACCTTCTTCGCTGTAGTTCAAGTCCACATTATCTATAACTACTGAGCCACCAAGGGAGCTCCCAAACATTTCCAACTATGTGTCTGTTGTGGGAGACAAGGCCAATCAAAAGGTGCCCAGCTGAAGTGTTTTTCTGTCCAAGCAGACTGTGATATTACACATTACACTAAGAAGTCCTGTTCAAATTTAATTGATTCCCAATTTCCATATAGAACTTTTAGCAATACAAATTAATAAACATGATTTTATTCCCATTAATCTTTGTTCATCAAAATATCCCCCTTTCTGTACATAATTTCAGACTCTGTCACATTGCTTTTTATGGGAGTTTGCTGTGTGTAAATTGGCTGTCATGTTTCCTATATCACAACAGTGACTACACTTCAAAAGATACTTCATTGGTTGTAAAGCGCTTTGGGATGACCTGAGGTCCGAACAGGAGCTATAAAAGGCTTTCCACCACCACCATCCCTGCCCAATATTTTTTTTTTTATAAAAGATTTACTGACCAGATTTCCAGTTCAGGTCCAAGCCGGTATCTTGCCCCTTTTGATTTTGATATTTCAATACCTGTATACATATTAAAAACATTTTTAAAAAGAAATTATGTTTTAAAACCAGTTTATAGGTTATTTAAACCTTTGAATTTCAGCAAGCACAAAAATGAATGGTTATAAAACAGAATAAAATGAGAGTGAGAGATGGATTTTTGAGGAAATAGTTGCAATTCAATAACTTGACTATATGTGAAAACAATGAAGAAGTCTGGTTTCACTCCAATACTATGGGCCTTGAATTCGCCTTCACAATCCTGCTGTCTCGGCCAAACGTTCATTGCAAGATGCAAAACAGAATCCAGAGAGAGAATGGGAGAATTAAAATCACAGATGAATGCCATTATTTAAAATACTGCACAATTTTGTAAACTACTTGACTTTTTTTTTAAAACATATTCCCTCCCATTTCTAGGAAACACAGCTCTTTACACATCCCAGTGGAAATTAACAAATTTCTCCCTGCCAATGACGTGATTGGCAAAATAATTTCTTCAGCCTGTCCCCATTGGTGGATGGAAACCCAAGTGAAACTGATGCAGATATTCCACAGCACCACCTGCTCTTCTGCCCAAAGCACACCCTCCGTCAATCAAACGGTCCCAGTGCATCCGCAGGGTGCTTTGTTTTCAAGAACTTATTGTCCAAATACTTCTTTGAAATGGGAGTGCTAATAAAGTATAGTATGCAAGAAATGTTGCACTAAAACATTTCAATATGTACCCAATGTTAAGTGAAGAACATCTGACAAAATGTATTTGCGGAAAGGTGGAAAATTCAAGTGGAATCTGGATAACCATAAGAAGTAGAAAGAAATACAAGATTGTGCTGATAGGTATAGATGGACTAGGGTGGAGTGTGAAGGAATCTGGTCATAATGAGAGGATATAAAGGTTAAGGGAGAGAGTTATTTTCCTATGAATGAGGGATTAAATTTTTTTTTTACTTTAGGGTTCATATTCCTAAAAAGGTTCATCTCTAATACTAAATTTACGAGTTAAAAGGTTAGCCTCATCTTAGAGCCATAAAAGGCAACTTCTGATGAGAGGTTAGCTCCTAAAGTAACGAATCTCACCCCACAGTAAAACATTGATAACAGTTTTGCAAATGGTCATGAAAGCTACTATAGTTTAGTTTTAGTTTAGAGATACAGCACTGAAACGGGCCCTTCGGCCCACCGAGTCTGTGCTGACCATCAACCACCCATTTATACTAATCCTACACTAATCCCATATTCCTACCACATCCCCACCTGTCCCTATATTTCCCTACCACCTACCTATACTAGGGGCAATTGCTAATGGCCAATTTACCCATCAACCTGCAAGTCTTTGGCATGTGGGAGGAAACCGGAGCACCCGGAGGAAACCCACGCAGACACAGGAAGAACTAGTGTAATATTTCATAAGATGGTTTTAAGCTGATAGCCCTAAACCGCAGTCAACTGAATTTTTAACAAAGCTAACCAAACCCAAAAACTGGACTATAATCTTGAAACAGTTAGATGACTAATTATACAGCCTTATTTGGGAAATAAAGGTGGGCGAGCTTACGTACAGTTGAGGTAACACCTCCACAAGTAAAAAATTAGTTATACAACTTGAAAAACAGTATAAATACTGGAAGCATACATTTTATTTTTAGATTCATTGGACTGGCCCAGTGCCCCTCACAGTAAAGGTATGACTATTGAAGTAAGGCAATGATAGTTCTCCCCTTAACCGGGACAGGTATCGCGCCAAATTTGTCGTCTTCTACTTGGGGATTTAAGGTAAATCGTACTTTAATAATTGAAGGATATCCTACTTAAATATTTTACTGTAACAATATTTGGATTTAAAAATTCGATTATCTACTAGAAATATCATTGTACTTCCTAACTTTTCCTAGAACTATTAATGTTGTGATTGACTGTCTCACCAATTGTGAATTGCATGTTCGGTTCTTCAATAAACTTTTATATAATTTAGAATTTATACGGTCTCAGTCTTCTGTATCGCTAACCCGTGAACTCATCTCCGTACACTCTTTGGTGGGAAGGTACATTACTGAGGAGAGATTACCAGACCTCAGAATATTTGGGTTATTATAATCTGGATGAAACTTGTTAAAAAGGCTATCTCTAGGACAGTAACATTCTCTGCTGGTTCTCCTGCCTTAGGGAGAGTTACATCAGTCCTTCAGAACCATTCATTGTCTTTGGGATGTCTTTCTCAACCTTAAATTGAAAGTGATCAGCTGAGAACTATGCCTGATCCAGAATAGTCCCAAAAAGGGGCTCGGATTATAATCCATCACAGGAGGAGGCTTGTGTGGAGATTCACACATTTAGAGTTCCACATTATGATGTCTGTGGCTCATGGTGGCTTGAGGAACAGCACTTCATCTTTCGATTAGGCACTTTACAGCCTTCCAGACTCACTGAGTTCAACAATTTCAGACCCATAATTTCTGCCTCCATTTTCTTTCCTTGGCATGTTTTGGTCGTAATCTTGTTTTCTCTTGCTTTGCTTTCAGACGGAAGCTGTTCATTATTCCGCCATTCACACCTCCACTGGACACATCTTTTGTCTCTTTATTTGTCCCGTTACCACTCTCTTTGGTTCTGCCCCAACAACTCGTCATCATTTAATGTCTCCCATCTTCCACCCGATCACAGACCTTCCCTCTTGTTCTTTTTCCACCCTCTCCCCATTTCTAACTTTTCCCCAGTTCTGCTGAGTATTTCCAGCATCTGCAGTATTTTGCTTCAGATCTCAAAAGCACAACTGCAGCACAGCACTCAGGTGTACTTAAAAGATCCCACGGTATTATTTCTGAGAACAGCAAGGGGATTTATTCCCAGTGTCTTGGCCTGGCCAATATTTATCCCTCAACAAACAACACTAACAGATTATCTGGTCATTATCTCATTGCTTTTTGTGGGACCCAACTGTGCTGCTTTTTGCTATATTACAATGTTGACTGCATTGTAAACTAGGAGCAGAAGTAGGCCATTCGGGCTCTCAAGCCTGCTCCACCATTCAATAAGATCATGGCTGGTCTGTTTGTGTTTCAAATTCCACACTCCCATCTACCCCCGATAACGTTTCATTCCCTTGCCTAAAAATATTCAATGACCCCACCTCCACCACCTTCTGAGACAGCGAGTTCCAAAGTCGCACAACCCTCAGAAAAAATTTCTTCTCATCTGTCCTAAAAGGGCGACCCCTAATTTTAAAACAGTGCCCCCTAGTTCTGGACTCACCCACAAGAGGAAACATCCTCTACACATCCACCCTGTCTAGACCATTCAGGATCTTATAAACTTCAATCAAGTCTCCCTTCACTCTTCTAAACTCCAGTGAAACAAGCCCAGTCTGTTCAACCTTTCCTCAGAAGACAACCCACTCATTCCACGTATCAATCTAGTAAACTTCTTCTGAACGCCTCTAATGCATTTACATCCTTCCTTAAATAAGGAGACCAAAACTGCACACAGTATTCGAGATGTGGTCTCACCAATGCCCTATATAACTGAAGCATAACATCCTTACTTTTATTTTCAATTCCTCTCGTAATAAAGGAGAGCATTCCATTAGACTTCTTTATTACCTGCTGTACTTGCATACTAACTTTTTGTGACTCCTACACTAGAACACCTAGATCTTTCTGAACCTCGGAATTCTGCAGTTGTTCCCCATATAAGTAATACTCTGCTTTTTTTTCCTGCCAAAGTGAACAACTTTGCATTTTTCCACATTATACTCCATCTGCCAGGTTTTTGCCCACTCACTCAACCCATCTATAAATCGGTCTGCAACCTCCTTATGTCCTCTTCACAACAGACTTTCCTACCTATCTTTGTGTTATCTGCAAATTTAGCTACCATGCCATCACTCCCCTCATCTAAGTCATTGATATTAATTGTAAAAAGTTGAGGCCCCAGCACACACCCCTGTGGGAGTCCATTCCCACATCCTGCCAATCAGAAAAGGACCCATTTATGCATACTCTGTTTTCTGCCAGCCAATCTTCTATCCATGCTAATATGTTACCCTCTAAACCATGAGCTCCTACTTTGCGTAATAACCTTTTATGCGGCACCTTGTCAAATGCCTTCTGGAAATCCAAGTACAGTACGTCAACAGGCTCCCCCTTTATCCACAGCACATGTCACTCCTTCAAAGAACTCCAATAAATTGGTTAAACATGATTTCCCTTTCACAAAACCATGCTGACTATTCCCGATTACCTTGAATTTTTTTTTTAAGTGTCCAGCTATAGCCTCCTTAAATGATCGATTCTAACACCTTCCCCACAACAGACAAAAGCTAACTGGCCTATAGTTATCTGTTTTCTGCCTCCTCTACCCTCACCACCCCCCACCACCTTCTTCAATAGAGGGGTAATATTTGCTACTTTCCAGTTTGATGGAACCTTACCAGAATCTAGCGAATTTTGAAAAATTAACACCAACGCATCCACTACCTCATTAGCCACCTCTTTAAGACCCTAGGATGAAGACCATCAGGACCCAGGGACTTGTCAGCTCCATCAGTTTGGTCAGTACCACTTCACGATGTTCCTCTCTTCCTTCCACCGCCTGATTTACAGTTATTGCCGGAATGTTTTTAGTATCCTCTATAGTGAAGACAGAAGCAAAATATTTGTTCATTGCATCTGCCATTTGCTTATTATCTACTATTAGCTCCCCATTCTCACTCTCTAGAGGACCAACACTCAATATACTTACTCTTTTCCTTTTAAATACCTGTAGAAACTCTTGCTATCCATTTTTACATTTCTAGCTAGCTTCCTCTCATACTCTAATTTCTTTCTCCTGATTAACCTTTTAGTAATTCTCTGTTCTTCTTGATATTCTGACCATTCATCTGAACTGCCACTCATCTTTGTGCAAATAAATGCCTTTTCCTTAAGTTTGATGCTTTCCTTAACTTCTTTAGTTAACCACGAATGGTGGGTCCTCCCCTTAGAATTTTTCTTTCTAGTAGGAATACACTTATTCTGAGTATTCTGAAATATCCCCTTAAATGTCTGCCACTGCTTCTCTATTGATCTATCTCCAAGCCTAGTAACCCAGTTCACTTCGGCTAGCTCAGCTTTCATGCCCACATAGGTGCCCTTATTCAAGTTTAAAGTACTAGTCTACTATTTTCCAGTTTATATGTAGATTAAAATCACCCATGATAATTGCCATCCCTTTATCACAAGCACCCAATATTTCTTCTTGTATACTTGGTCCTACATTGTAGTTACTGTTCGGAGGCCTGTCGACCACTCCCACTAGTGACTTCCTTCCCCGAACATTTTTCATCGCCACCCAAACCAATTCCACATTCTGATCTCCGAACCAAGGTCATATCTAACTATTGCACCAGTCATCCTTGATTAACAGAGCTAGCCTTCCACCTTTACCTAGCTTCCTACTCTTCTTGAATGTCACATACCCCTCAATATTCAGGACCCAGTCCTTATCATTCTGCAGCCACGTCTCCGTAATGGCTATGAGATCCTACTTATTTCCTTTAATGTGCACTATCAGTCAGTCTATTTTGTTATGAATGCTACGTGCTAAGTACTTAATTGGCTGTAAAGTGATTTGGAATGGCTGGTGTTGTGAAAAGCGCTATATAAATGCAAGTATTTCTACTGTTCTAGATGGGCAATATCTAACTTTTTTTTAAAAACCTTCAACTACAATCCCATTTCAGGTGGCCTGACAAATCCAGGTGACTAAAACATGGTCATTTTCAAAGGTGTCACTCAACTACATGGATCGATCTTGGAAGCTATTACTGTCTTGCCAGATTTTAATTAGTTTCACAAAAATACACACTTGCATTATTTTATTCCTGCCTCTTTTCTCCATATAAATATAAATCACTTTAAATCACTAGCAAAGTACATGATTTTGCAACACTGCAAACATCCTCTTAAGGACTCCTTATAAAGTTTGCAGTCCAAGGATCAAGGCATGGGAATGTATCTTTCTCCCCCAACCCCCTCCCCCATAATAAATCAGTCCAAATTGAACCTGGTGCAAGTGTGGCAATGGCTACACCAGTATTATACAAACATTTAAATACCTGGGTAGATCATTAACCAAATGTGATTGAAAGGCAGTTTTAATGGATAAAGAACGATTTGGATTTATATAGCACCTTTCATAGAGTTTAACAGCACAGAAACAGGTTCTTCGGCCCAACGAGCCTATGCCGACCATCAAGCACCTGTCCTAACTAATCCCATTTCCCCGCACCTGGCCCGTAGCTTTGAATGTTATGGTGTTTCAAGTGCTCATCTAAATATTTCTTGAATGCCGTGAGTGTTCCTGCCTCTACCACTCCTTCAGACAGTGCGTTCCAGATTCCAACCACCCTCTGGGTGAAAAAATTCCTCCTCAACTCCCCTCTAAACCTCCTGCCCCTTACCTTAAACCTATGCCCCCTAGTTATTGACCTCTCTAAGGGAAAAAGTTTCTTCTTATCTATCCTATCAATGCCCCTCATAATTTTGTATACCTCAGGTCCCTCCTCAGCCTTCTGGCAGAACTTGCTGCCAGGGGAGGTGGTGGAAGCAGATACGATAGCGACGTTTAAGAGACATCTTGACAAATATATGAATAGGAAGGGAATAGAGGGATATGGGCCCCGGAAGTGCAGAAGGTGTTATTTTAGGCAGGCATCAAGATCGGCGCAGGCTTGGAGGGCCGAATAGCCTGTTCCTGTGCTGTACTGTTCTTTGTTCTTTTCCGCTCCAAGGAAAACAACCCCAGTCTGTCTAGTCTGTCTTCATAACTGAAATGCTCCAACCCAGGCAACATCCTGGTGAATCTCCTCTGCACCCTCTCCATTGCAATCACATCCTTCCTAAAGTGTGGCAACACAGTACTCCAACTGTGGCCTAACCAGCGTTTTATACAGCTCCATCATAACCCCCCTACTCTTATATTCTATGCCTCGGTTAATAAAGGCAAGTATCCCATAAGCCTTCCTAACCACCTTATCTACCTGTGCTGCTGCCTTCAGTGATCTATGGACAAGCACCCCAAGGTCCCTCTGACCCTCTGTACTCCCTAGGGTCCTACCATGCATTGTGTAATCCATTGCTTTGTTAGACCTCCCAAAGTGCATCACCTCACACTTCTCAGGATTAAACTCCATTTGCCACTGCTCCGCCCATCTTACCAAACCATCTATATCATCCTGTAGTCTAAGGCTTTCCTCCTCACTATTTACAAAACCACCAATTTTCGTGTCATCTGCAAACTTACTGATCATACCTCTTATATTCACGTCTAAATTATTAATGTACACAACAAACAGTAAGGGTCCCAGCACAGATCCCTGCGGTACACCACTGGTCACAGGCTTCCACTCGCAGAAACAACCCCCTACCATTACCCTCTGCCTCCTGCCACTAAGTCAATTTTGAATCCAATCTGCCAAATTACCCTGGATCCCATGGGCCTTTACTTCCTTAACCAATCTCCCAGGTGGGACCTTATCAAAAGCCTTACTGAAGTCCATGTCGACTACATCAACTGCTTTACCCTCATCTACACCTCAATTCACCTCCTCGAAAAATTCAATCAAATTTGTTAGACACAATCTCCCCCTGACAAAGCCATGCTGACTATCCCTGGTTAATCCCTGCCTCTCCAAGTGGAGATTAATCCCGTCTCTCAGAATTTTTTTCAATAATTTCCCTAGCACTGATGTTAGACTCACCGGCCTGTAATTACCTGGTTTATCCCTGCTACCCTTCTTAAATAATGTTACCGCAGTCGCTGTCCTCCAATCCTCTGGTACCTCTCCTGTGGCCATAACCTCAGGATCTCCCAAAGCACTTTCCAGCCAATTAAGTACTTCTGAAGTGAAGACTCTGTCATAATTATAGCAGCCAATTTGAGCACAGCAAGATCCCATGAACAGAAATGTGATAATGACCAGATAATCAGTTTTCCTCCTGTTAATTGCCTATTGACAGGGATACCTCCCCTGCTCTTGTTTGATATCATGCCATGGGATCTTTTACATCCACCCGAAAGAGCAGACAAGACCTCGGTTTATCACCTCATCCAAAAGACAGCACCTCAGACAGTACAGAACTCCCTCAGTACTGCACTGGAGTGTCAGCCTAGATTCTTGAGCTTAAGTTCTGGAGTGGGACTTGAACCAACAACCTTCTGACTCAGGCGAGTGTGCTCCCAACTGAGCCACCAGTAACTTTCTGCTCCACTCCAACACGGATACTTCCTTGAAGAATTATATTGTTATTACAAGAATGTAGAAACAAAACTGCCGTGGTAGTACATCGGAGCACCAACAGGACTGTCATGAAGAGCAATAATGCAACCGGCTGATGTCAGGACTGAATATGATGGATTTTCAGCAAAATATTGAAGAGTCAAAAAAGAGTAGAGCCACACTCCCCCACAAGCTGGAGAATAATATACCTTCAAGCAGCAGTGTCAGAGCCCTGGATGGAGTAAATACTTTGCCTATTCTCTTTCTGACTAGGGGTACAGTTTAGGAATATAGAGGCATAGAGCCAGGGTCACTTACAGGACAGAAGGAGGCCATTCAGCCCATCAAACCCATGCCAGCTCTCCATAGAGCAATGCTGTCAGTCCCACTCCCCAGCTCGATTCCCATAGCCCTTCAAGTCTATTTCTCTCAGGTAGCCATCCAACTTCCTCTTGAACATTGATCGCCTCCACTTCTATCACCCTCGTGGGCAGCGAGTTCCAGGTCATTAACACCCGCCGCATAAAAAAGTGCTTCCTCATATTCCCCCTGCATAGTTTGCCCAAAACTTTCGATCTGTGTCCCCTTAATCCTTGAACCATGATAATGGGAAGATTTTCCTTGTCTAACTTATCTAAGCCCGTCATAATCTTGTGCAATTCCATTAAATCTCCCCTCGACCTCCTTTGTTCTAAGGGGTACAAACTCAGCGTTTCCCAAACTAACCTTGTAACTAAAATCCTCCATATCTGGAACCATTCTGGTAAATCTCCTCTACACCGTCTCAAGGACCCTCACATCCTTCCTGAAGTGTGGTGAACAGAACTGGACGCAATACTCTTGTTGGGGTCTAACCAGAGTTTTATAAAGGTTCAGCATAACCTCCCTAATTTTGGACTCAATGTTACTATTTATGAAGTTGTAGACTCTCCAGCCAGGGGAAACAGTCTCTCAGAATCTTGTATGTTTCAAGGAGATCACTCCTCATTCTTCTAAACACCAGAGAATGCAGGCCCATTCTACTCAATCTTTATTTATAGGACAACCCTCTCATTCCAAAAATCAATCTCGTAAAATGACTGCACAGAAATTATAACAGACACGGACAAAACCAGCTTATTTACGATAAAATTACTGGAACACATGTTGTTACAACGGTGTAGTCCTGAAACTACTACATACAAGCTACTCAGAGCCGCAGCAGTTCCCACATAATGGAAACATTCGAAGATACATTGCCTCTAACCAATCCTGCGAGATGTTGCAGTTGCTACTACGGCAATATTGGGGCGAAAAAGACATTGAAATGCTAAAAAAAAATCCAAGTACAGTAAAAAAAAAAGAAATGCTTTTGATTGCAACGATATACTAGTGCAAGGTGATCCCACTTGCAATGCCTCAAGACTTTTCTTTAACAACTTACTTTTCAAAATTCTTTGCAGGTTTCCTTCAAAATCTAGTGCCCACTGATTCAATGCACAAGTCGCCAATGTCACTTTCCGACCCAGCATTGTGCAAAAAGACTGAACTTATTTGTTGTTGTTGTTGTTGGTGATGGTGGTGGTAGTACAAAGTATGATGAGAAAAGATTAATTCCGACCTGAAAGCACCACACAATGCAAAAGCTCTCGGAATTGCTGCAATTCCCTTCAGAAAGCAACTCTCTACTTTCCTTCCGGGTCAGTTTCAGCTCCTCTCTGGTGCAGAAGGGAGTGAAGAACCGCCTTCAATGTCAGATTGTTATTTCCAAATGCAAACCGAGGTTTATTAATGTTTGCAATCTTTTGCTTTTTTTTTTAGTTGATTCTGTTTCACCGCGGGTTGAACGCCATCTAGGTGCAAATTGTGTGATATTTCTTTTTAAGTACATTAGCACAGAAACACGAACCACCCAGCTGCTGTTTATTCTGCTGTCTTAATCTCCCCTCCAATCATGGTTGGGTTCATTTGCTACATATACATCGAACTGCAATGTGATCCTATCTAGAATTGCTAATGCTCCAGATAGTGAAGAAAAATCTCCAGGACACTAATAGGTGCAATCTAGGAGAAAAATTATAGGGGCATTAAAAATATTTTTTTCTCTCTCAACACTTTTGTTTTATTTGTTATGGAAATGTTGGAGTTAGGAAGGAACTGGCAGTTTGACTGACAGTTAAGACTGTCACTGCATTGCACTGAGATTGGACATGTTGGGCGGCCAACGGGGTGGGGAGAAACGAAGGAGGTGAGGCAGATGGAGGGAGGAGGTTATGTAATGTAACCTCCAGGATCACATCCAACCAGAATTGGCAACTCTAATCCTAGCACAGAGCAGAAGAGTGATTTAAGTTAATCAATTGTTGGAAGCTGATGCAGACTGCTCCTTACGTTTCATAATTTCCTTTTAACATATTCTCTTTCTCTACTTTCCAGTGATGACTATGAATGAGTGGAAAATCAACCCTTGGGAGCATTCGTTAGAGTTGTAACAGCAAATTTCACTCAATCTCCATTCCCAGCAGTTAGCCTCAGAGCCCAGAGGAGGCATATCGGGGAAGACTGTGCGTGCTTGTGGAATTGAAATTTTCAAGACTAAGATTGGTAGACTTTTGTTGGGTAAGTCTATCAAAGGATAAGGTGCAAATGCAGGTAAATTGAGCTGAGGTACAAATCAAACATGATGTAATAGAATGGTGCAACAGGCTGACACTCCAGTGCAGTACTAAAGGGACACTGCACTGTCAGAATTGATGTCTTTCAGATGAGACGTTAAACCAAAGCCCCATCTGCCTCATAGATGGGTGCAAAAGATTCCAGGACACTATTTCATAGAAGAGCAGGGCAGTTCTTCCCAGTGTCCTGGCCAATATTTGCCCCTCAACCAGCATCACTAAAACTGATTATCTGGTCATTATCTCTTTGTTGTTTGTGGGATCTTGCAATTTCATTGCTGTGTTGTCTACATGACATCAGTGACTCCACTTAAAAATAATTAATTGGCTGTAAAGCACTTTGGAATGTCCTGAGGCTGTGAAAGGCACTGCAGAAATGCAAGTCTTTTTTATTTCTGTTCCTATGCTATGAGCACAGAAACATAGTGGTAATATTACTGGACTAATAATACAGAAGCCTGGACTAATGCTCTGGAGTAAAGCCTGGCTACCCGACATGTGTCGGATTCGAGTTGGGTCGGGTCTGTATTCTGTGTCCGGCATTCGGGCTCAGGTCGGGTTGGGCTGGGCTGTACTGTTTTGTTTCGTATTGTTTTCATTTTAATCTACAGTTTTTTTCTGTTTCAGTAATATGTTTGTTATTTTCGGTTCGGGTCAGGCATTTAAAGAAATTAAAGGACTCGGGCCCGGGTCGGGTTCGGGTTGGCTATTGTCGGGTCGGGCCCGGGTCGGTCTTTATTCTGGAGACACAAGTTCAAATCCCACTTCGGCAGCTGGGGGGAATTTAAATTTAAATTAATAAATCTGGATTTAAAAAGTATTAGTAATGGTGACCATGAAGTTACCCATCTGGTTCACTAATGTTGTCCCTTTAGGGAAGGAAATCTGCCAACTTTACCCAGTCTGGCCGAAATGTGACTCCAGGCACAACAATGTGGTTGACTCTTAACTGCTCTCTGAAGTGGCCTAACAAGCCAGGCAGTTGTTTCAAACTGCTACAAAAATGTAAAAAAAAAATAAAGCCGGACAGATCACCTGTTGATCCTGCAAAGTCCTCCTCACAAACATCTGGGGTCTTGTGCCAAAATTGTGAGAGCTGCCCCACAGGTTAGTCAAACAACAGCCTGATATAGTCATATTCACCAAATCATACCTTACAGCCAATATTCCAGACTCCATCGCAGGACAGACCCACCAGAAGTGACGGCACAGTGGTATACAGTCGGGAGGGAGTGGCTTTGGGAGTTCTCAACATTGACTCCGGACCCCATAAAGTCTCATGGTATCAAGTAAAACATGGATAAGGAAACTTCCTGCTGATTAACACCTGGTGCCCTCCCTCAGCTGATGAATTGTACACCGTGTTAACAGCACTTGGAAGAAGCATTCAGGGTGGCAAGGGTACAGAATATACTTTGGGTGAAGGACTTCAATGTCCATGACCAAGGGTGGCATGGTAGCACCACTACTGACTGAGCTGGCTGAGTCCTGAAGAACATATCTGCAAGACTGAGCCAGGGGGAGGTGGTGAGAGAGCCAAGAAGAGAGAAAAACAAATGTGACCTCGCCCTCACCAATCTACCTGTCACAGTTGTATCTGATCATGACAGCATTGGCAGGAATGATCAATCCTTGCAGAGACGAAGTCCCATCTTCACACTGAGGACGCCCTCCATCGTGTTGTGTGGCACCAACACCATGCTAAATGGGACAGATTCAGAACTAATCTGGCAGCTCAAAACTGGGCATCCATGAGATACTGTGGGCCATCAGCAACAGCAGAATTGTATTCAACCACAATCTGTAACCTCATGGCCCGCAATATTCTTCACTCTACATTTACCATCAAGCCAGGGGATCAACTCTGGTTCAATGAGGTGTGCAGAAAAGCATGCCAGGAGCAGCACCAGGCATATCTAAAAATGAGGTGCCAACCTGGTGAAGCTACAAGATCAAAGCTCTGCAGCCATGCCACGACCTGTTGTGAATGGTGGTAATTAAATAACTAACCAGAGGAGGAGGCTCCACAAATATCCCCATCCTAAATGATGGGGGAGCCCAGCACATCAGTGCAAAATTCAAGGCTGAAGCATTTGCAACAATCTTCAGTGGATGATTCATCTCAGCCTCCTCCCGAGGTCCCCAGCACCACAGGTACTGGTCTTCAGCCAATTGAATTCAATCCACATGATATCAAGAAACGGCTGAAGGCACTGGATACAGCAAAGGCTATGGGCCCTGACAACATCCCGGCTGCAGTACTGAAGACTTGTGCTCCAGAATTAACCGCACCCCTAGCCAAGCTGATCCAGTATAGCTACAACACAGGCACCTACCGACAATGTGGAAAATTGCCCAGGTATGTCCTGCCCAAAAAAACAGGACAAATCTAATCCAGCCATTTACCGTGCATCAGTCTACTTTCTTCATCAGCAAAGTGATGGAAGTGGAACTGGGAAAACAGTGCACTCCTCCCGCCTCAGTCGTAACAACATTCAGTGGCATTACCATCGCTGAATCCCTCACCATCAATATCCTGGGGGTGATCATTGACCAGAAACTTAACTGGACCAGCCATATAAATAGTGTAACTCACCTCCTGTCTCCCCAAAGCCTGTCCACCATCTACAAGGCACAAGTCAGGAGTGTGATGGAATACTCTCCACTTGCCTGGATGAGTGCAGTTCCAACAACGCTCAAGAGGCTCAACACCATCCAGGACAAAGCAGCCTGCTTGATCGGCACCCCATCCACCTCCTTGAACATTCACTCCCTCCACCACCAGAACACAGTGGGAGCAGTGTGTACCATCTAGAAGATGCACTGCAACAACTCACCAAGGCTCCGTCGACAGCACCTTCCAAACCTGTGAGCTGTACCACCTAGAAGGACAAGTGACAAATGGCCTCCTTCTGTGCTGTTATGACTCTATGTTCTAAGGTCAGCAGACAGATGGGAACAGCACCATCTGTAAGTTCCCCTCCAAGCCACACACCATACTGGAAATATATCGTCATTCCTTCCCTTTTGCTGGGTCAAAATCCTGGAACTCCCTGCTCAGCAGCACTGTGGGTGTACCCACACCACATGGAATGCAGCAGTTCAAGAAGGCAGCTCGCCACCACCTTCCTAAGGGCAATTAGAGATGGGCAACCAATGCTAGCCTCGCCAGCAATGCTCACAACCCATGATTAAATTTTTTTAAATGTGAGCGTCCCACAAACAGCAATATGATAATGACCAGATCATCTATTTTTTCTAATATTGAGTAAGGGACAAATACTGGCCAGGACGCTGCAGGTAACTCCCCAGCTGCTCTTCAAAATAATGCCACAGGATCTTTTACATTCACCTGAGAGGGCAGTCAAGGCCTCCGGTGAATGTCTCATCCGAAAGACGGCACCTCCGACATTGCTGCACTCCCTCAGTGCTGCATTGGAATGTCAACTTAGATTTTTGTGACAAAGTGGTCTCTCTATAACAAGTGGATTCAGTGATACCATACTAGGGAGACATTACACCATACTTACTGGATATATTTGTGATGCTGCGGCTCTGTGTTTGGTTCCTGCTCACAGTGCTGCACTTGCCAGCTGTATTTGTGATGATGTGGCTTTTGTTGGCTCTATTTCGCTTTGCTTTCGGTACAATTTAACTACAATAATTGCTGACTATATTCACCACCACATCATAGATAGAGCAATAAATCAGCATCAAGAATGCAATGAATAGGAACTGAGAAGACAGTCTGTAAATGTTGAAATAGCGAAAATGCTGAAAATGTCTTAGTAGATTCTATGCTAAACATGTCCAACCAATGTTGATAGGGGTAAAGCCTGCAAAATTTGGCTCCGTAGTACTGGTAGTTTCGGTGCTACAGATGCAGGTTGATGTGGAAAATGGTATTAGTGAGCTCCCAATCACTTCCAGTGCAGCCCCGGCATTTTGTTGAGGGCATGTATGTAGGTATGCAGATTGTAACGTCAGTCAGTATCGAACGTTGATTTCACACCCGACCAGCCATTTTGGAGCTCATCACTCCAGGTAGCACCCTTTCTTAAACACGCAGAGCTGAACATGGGTTCAGGACTCCCCCCAACATTGTGATTAAAGGCATCGCCATCCAATTTGCAGGTTAGTTCCTTTTTGCTATGGGATAGATTTAGAACCGATCTAGCAATGCAAAAATGGGCATCCATGAGGCGCTGTGGGCCATCAGCAGCAGCAGAATTGTACTCAACCACAATCTGTAACCTCATGGCCCGGCATATCCCCTACTCTACCATTACCATCAAGCCAGGAGACCAACCCTGGTTCAATGAAGAGTGCAGGAGGGCATGCCAGGAGCAGCACCAAGCATACCTCAAAATGAGGTGTCAACCTGGTGAAGCTAAAACACAGGACTATCTGCGTGCCAAACTGCGTAAGCAGCATGCCATAGACAGAGCTAAGCGATCCCATAACCAACGGATCAGATCTAAGCTCTGCAGTCCTGCCACATCCAGCCGTGAATGGTGGTGGACAATTAAACAACTAACTGGAGGAGGTGGCTCCACAAATATCCCCATCCTCAATGATGGGGGAGCCCAGCACATCAGTGCGAAAGATAAGGCTGAAGCATTTGCAACAACCTTCAGCCAGAAGTGCCGAGTTGATGATCCATCTCGGCCTCCTCCTGAAGTCCCCAGCATCACAGATGCCAGACTTCAGCCAATTCGATTCACTCCGCGTGATATCAAGAAACGACTGAAGGCACTGGATGCTGCAAAAGCTATGGGCCCTGACAATATTCTGGCAATAGTACTGAAGACCTGCGCTCCAGAACTTGCCGCGCCCCTAGCCAAGCTGTTCCAGTATAGCTACAACACTGGCATCTACCCTGCAATGTGGAAAATTGCCCAGGTATGTCCTGTATACAAAAATCAGGACAAGTCCAACCCGGCCAATTACCGCCCCATCAGCCTACTCTCAATCATCAGTAAAGTGATGGAAGGTGTCATCAACAGTGCTATCAAGCGGCACATGCTTAGCAATAACTTGCTTAGTAACGCTCAGTTTGGGTTCCGGCAGGGCCACTCAGCTCCTGACCTCATTACAGCCTTGGTTCAAACATGGACCAAAGAGCTGAACTCAAGAGGTGAGGTGAGAGTGACTGCCCTTGACATCAAGGCAGCATTTGACCGACTATGGCATCAAGGTGCCCTAGCAAAACTGAGGTCAATGGGAATCAGGGGGAAAACCCTCCGCTGGCTGGAGTCATACCTAGCGCAAAGGAAAATGGTTGTGGTTGTTGGAGGTCAATCATTTGAGCTCCAGGACATCACTGCAGGAGTTCCTCAGGGTAGTGTCCTAGGCCCAACCATCTTCAGCTGCTTCATCAATGACCTTCCTTCAATCATAAGGTCAGAAGTGGGGATGTTCGCTGATGATTGCACAATGTTCAGCACCATTTGTGACTCCTCAGATACTGAAGCAATCCTCAGATACAAGCAATCCTTGTAGAAATGCAGCAAAACCTGGACAATATCCAGGCTTGGGCTGATAAGTGGCAAGTAACATTCGCGCCACACAAGTGCCAGGCAATGACCATCTCCAACAAGAGAGAATCTAACCATCTCCCTTTGACCATCGCTGAATCCTTCACTATCAACATACTAGGGGCTACCATTGACCAGAAACTGAACTGGAGTAGCCATATAAATACTGTGGCTACAAGAGCGGGTCAGAGGCTAGGAATCCTGAGGCGAGTAACTCACCTCCTGACTCCCCAAAGCCTGTCCACCATCTACAAGGCACAAGTCAGGAGTGTGATGGAATACTCTCCACTTGCCTGGATGGGTGCAGCTCCAACAACACTCAAGATGCTCGACACCATCCAGGACAAAGCGGCCCGCTTGATGGGCACCCCATCTTCAAACATTCACTCCGTCCACCACCGACGCACAGTGGCAGCAGTGTCAACCATCTGCAAGATGCACTGCAGCAATGCACCAAGGCTCCTTAGACAGCACCTTCCAAACCCATGACCTGTACCAACTAGAAGGACAAGGGCAGCAAATACATGGGAACACCACCACCTGCAAGTTCCCCTCTAAGTCACACACCATCCTGACTTGGAACTATATCGCCGTTCCCTTCACTGTCACTGGGTCAAAATCCTGGAACTCCCTTCCTAACAGCACTGTGGGTATACCTACCCCAAATGGACTGCAGCGGTTCAAGAAGGCAGCTCACCACCACCTTCTGAAGGGCAATTAGGGATGGGCAATAAATGCTGGCCTGGCCAGTGACGCCCACATCCTATGAATGAATAAAAAAAAAAATTGCTCTTGCAGAGTTAGTAGAAGTCTAGATTGTTGGAGGAGTTGTGACAAGTTGGTTAAGTCTACAGTGAGCTGGACATAAGAAAGGCATTGTTTGTTTCTGAACAGTCTTTGAGGGTGCAGTGTGTTCAATGGTCGTGCTTCACCAAGGAGGTGGTCACAGAACTCTGCCATGTCTTGAAACTGGACCTGCAGCCGCAGAGCAGGACTAGGGCGGCGCTGCCAATGTCCATCAAAGTGGCCATAGCACTGAAATTTTACACCAGCAGATCTTTCCAGGCCTCAACAGGCGACATTACAGACATCTTGCAGATCGCCATCCATCACTGCATCTGGGAGGTGATAGAGACACTGTACACCAGGACAGGGGACTTCATTGCCTTCTCCCTAAACAGAGAGAAACAGGAGGAACGGGGACATGACCTTGTCAGGATAGCGGGCTTCCACATAATGCAGGTGCCATCGACTTGCATGCATGTGGCATTGCAGGCAGGGCATCTCAGTGAGGAAATGTACTGAAACAGCAAGGAGTACCATTCACTCGATGTGCAGTTGGTGTGCAACTATGCCCAGAACACCCTGCTGGTGAATGCCCGCTAGCCTGGCAGCCGTCATGATGCTTCCATCCTGCACCAGTTCGCAGCTCCAGCAATCTTCCAGCCGCCACGTTGAACCAGAGGGGGGCTGCTTGGCGATCAGGGCTATCCTCTGTGCACATGACTAATGACTTCGCTCGGCAACCCCAACACATGTGGCCAGAGCTCATACAATGAGAGCCCCCTACAACGAGGAATGTCATCAAGCAGACCATTGGTGTCCTGAAGCAACGGGTCCAGTGTCGAACACTCTGGAAGAGTCCTCCAGTACTCACTGGAGTGGGTGTCCCAATTCATGGGGGTTTGTTGCATCCTCCACATTCTAGCTATCATGAGGGCACCAAGCCTTCGGCGACCTCCTCAGTAGGAAGGGAGGAGGCAGCCAGTACACCGACGTTCTGGATGGGCTGTCCGTGAGTGCATTATCACTCTCCAGTTCCGCTGAATGAAGCCCAGATCCCCACTGCTCAACACTTCCCTACCTTCTTGAGGGCAATTAGGAATGGGCAATAAATGCTGGCCTTACCAGTGACGCTCACATCCCATGAAAGAATTTTTTAAAATCCTTCTGTTACTGACCATCACAGCATCATCTTGACCACAATCCTGAAATAAAATACACCACAAAGCAATCGTTCTTTTACCAAATTTATCCAACAATACTTTGAATAATACTCACAAAACTGAACCATTCACCCTGGTGCATTCCCTTAGTACCTGTCTTGTGCGTTCCTTTGCCTGGCCGAGTGCTACTGCGCAGTAGTGCTACCCCAGTGGCTGCAATATGGCCAGAGGAATACTGTTGACTTTCACTGGGGGAGACTTCAGATGGCCTTGCAGGATGGCCTCAAGCAAATCCAGGCCTTAAAGGCCCAGCTTCGGACTACACCGTCTCAGCATGGGCGGCAGCAGACTGGCCTGGCTGGCTGAGAGGCAACAGCAAAGGCACTAGCAGAAGGGCAGTGATGAAAGCATGAATGCTGTCTTCCTGAGAAAGGACAGCAGATTCATGCTCCATAGAACTACTGCTACTCCCCTGGGTTGGGCCCTCAGCAAACCTAGCAGCCTGCTGGAGTACAGATTGCTATGGCACCATGCAAACCCCTTTGAGCACTGGTATCCGCAGCCATGATGGCAGCAGTCTGAGCCTGCATGGCACCAAGATGTGCTTGTATGGCGACAAGCAGAGATGTCTTGACCTCAGTCTGAGCTTCCACTGCAGCACTGAAATGTTGGATGGCTTCTGTCTTTGCTGCAACGGAAGCTGAGACATTGGCCACCGGATGCTGCATCAAGGTTGGGATCAGAAGTGCTCTTGTGGAGTTGTCCACCATTTCTACACTGTAAAGGATGAAAGGATGGACTCCAAGCTCTGCACAAAGCCCTGTGCCAAATTGTCATCCCCTCTGGGGAGGTGGCACTCGTGTTAACCTTTCCCCCGACATGACTGCAGCTTACTTGTGCCTGATAACTCACCACATCCAGATCTCATCTCTGTACTCACCTCTAAAGTCTGCACAATGCCAGTATCTGAGCTGATGCCTGCGAGCATGAGATGGAGTGAGAATGTGTCTTCCTCTTCAGTCTGTTCTCCCTCCAGGCCTTCAGCACCCCACCCCTCCTCTCACCAACACCGCCCCCCCCCTCCCCCGCATCACTGGCTGGCCAGACAGCTGTTCTTGGGTATCTAAAAGCATAAGTAAACAACAGGAGGCTTGGGGGGAGTAAACCGGTGGGGGTGAAAGCAAGAGGTGCATGGTTATACCATCTGCAGCTTGTGCATCATATCAGATTGTGGGATGAGGGCCAAGTGGAATTTCTGTTTTAGTAATGCTGCTGGTCACTGCCTCCCATTATTCCCAGCATCATCTCCTCCAAGGGGGTCAGTACATATAGCCATGCCTGTCCCCCACTCCCACCCACCCTCCCCCAGGTTACCTGCTGCTGCCGTCTATCCAGGATCACCTTGGCCTGCAAAAGAGAGGGAAGTGTGTCAGTGAGTGTTTTGCAGTGTGTTTGGGTGATGTGCCTGCTACAGTTGAATAGCTGGAAGAATGTGCAAGCTGTGAGATGAGAGTGCAACTTCCAGCTTTGCTACATGCCTGACAGTAAGGTGAAGAATATGAATGTGAGGTTTAAGTTGTGGTTGAAATAGATTGTTGGTAGGCAAGTGAAGGGGTGTTGTGAATGGAGTAGTGTGTGAGGCTAGTAGTGCAGTTGGTAGGATTTGGCATGTAAGGATTCAGTCACTGACCTTGACCACCCATGTGAGGTAATTTAGTTTCTTGCAGCACTGCATCCAGGCCCTTGACACCAGACTGTTGGTATTGACAATCACAGCCACCTCCTCCCACAACCTTCCAAAGACTTATCTGGAGGGCCTGCTGACCCCCAAAGGGAAGAGAACCTCTCTCCTCTGGTCCACCTACCGCAACAACGGCTCAAGTGCAGCATCCAAAAACCTGGGACATGCTCTGTTGCCAGTTGTGCCATTTCTGGTCCTTCCTGAAGGTTTTTGAATGGTGTCCAGGCAGTTTCAGTCCCTGCAGCAGCCACAATGCACATCACCTTTAAGAGGTGCAGTCTGGCTTAAGTAATGCAGGCTAACTTTAAGTGGTGCTAGCCTTGCACGATCTTGGGGCCCCGCCACTGAGGTATGCAATTACTCAGCAATGTGTTCAATGCGAGACTGCACACCACAATCATGGAAATGAGGAGGCAGCATGAATTTTGCGTGCGGCCTGCATCACCTAGACCGGGCACAGGATAATTGTGCATCACGCTCCCTGCGCCAGATTTCAGCGGCTATCCAGTTTACCTCCCAAATTGTTTCCAGTGGCAGAGGGGTCAGCAGTCAGAGGAGACAGATTTAAAATCAGTGCCAGAATAACCCAAAGGGGAGATGAGAAATTCTTTTACACACTATGTTATGGTCTGGAGTGCACTGCCTGTAAGGGTGGTGGAAACAGAATCAACAGTCAAGGATTTTGGGCAAAAGTTGGCTTGACATAAAAAGAAAGAACCTTATCGCATAAAGGTCACTGATGGCAAGGACTGTTGCACTCTGAACTGATTTATCGCAAAGACACTAAACACACCATGAGGTCACCTTCAAATAAGGAAATGTTGGAACCTTAGATTAGCTGAAACAGAGGAGATAACAGAACGAGGAAACACATGGCCTTGATTACAGAACTGTTTAGGCTCTGAGTAATACACTGCATGAATTACTACCTCAAACAAGGTTAGTGAAACGCCAAAAACTGTGCATGTGGCAAAGGACTAAAGGTGGAGAAAAGATCATGCAAGTATTCGCACACAAAGCATGCAGTGAAAGGTGAACATAAGGAGGCTGTTTGGCCCTCCTCGGGCTGCAGTCAACAGTAAAGTGACTGAAAAGACAGAAGACATCAAGAAATAAAGCATTAGAAGCTCGCAAGTCCAATCAACCTTCCATTTTGAGTGCTGAAACTCTCCATACAAAGGTTGTATTCTGATCAACTGTTTGTTGACCAAAATCACACATCAGGAAAAATATTGTGACAGTTTACAAAGAGAACTGGCTTGTGTCTTTGAGTGTCTCTCCGTGTCTGACCCTCAAAAGCCTCAGGAGAAAAATCAAATAATAATAACTTTCACAAAGGAATCACAAATATACTTGAAAATGAAGAAATTTCAGGGCTGTTGAGGAAAGAGCAGGGGAGTGGGAGTAAATGGAAAGTTCTTTCGAAGAGCTGGTATAGACACAATGGGATGAATGGCTGCTTCTATGCTGTACAATTCTGTGAATACAAATCAATAAGTGGTGAACTGCATAGTCAAAGCAGTAGATTATAAGTCAAAGAAGGTAATGATTAAACTGTAGAGTGCTCAGTCCACATCTTGAACACTACATCCAGTTCTAGAGAAATATTCAAGCATTGGAGTGCCAAGATACTGACTTTTAGAGTCTGACTTATGAGGAAAGACTTGGGCTTTTGAGCCTTGAAAGGAGGCATTGGAGAGGTGATCTTATCAAGGTCTGTGAGATTGTTAAGAGAATGGAATTAAACTGTGGGAGTACAAAAGAACACAGGTTCCAACAAATAATAAGTAATTTTAGGACTGATATTAGGAAATTCTTCTTGAGACAAAGAATGACCAATGTGTGGAGTAAGCTTTCACATGGAATATTGGAATAATTCAAGAAACAACTGGATGCTAAAATGGGGGGACATTAGAATTTTCTGGATGGACAAATAAAAGTGGGCTGAATGGCCATGCTCCTCTGTAACTATTTTGTGAACTTGTGTCCAAGTCACAGCTCGCAAGTACAGTCGGGATATGATTTGAGTTTATCATAATAATGTAATGTGATTCTGTTAATATATAATAATGAATGGTAATAAAACAGTACACTAAAAGCTATTAATTAATAGCAGGAAAATAGGAAATCTTTAGAACTGTCCAGTAAAATAACATTGGCTGGGAATTTTCTGAGGTGGCAGGTGTCCTGCTGCTGGGGCCAGAGGCTGGAGTTGGAGTTGGGGTTGGGGTTGGGGTGGGGAATGGGCAGAGTGGCGAGCCCCCTTTGGTGGGTGGCGGGACCCAGAGTCACATTTTACAAACAGCAGCCAATTAAGTGGCTGGGGGCCAGGCCTGCCATCCAGTTGGGGACGGCAGTCTGTCTCCAAGAGCTGCTGGCCCAATCAGAGGGCCAGCAGCCTCAGCAGCGCTGCCAGGGAGCAGTGGCCACTGCTGGGGCTGCAGCTGGAGGAAGAGGACACAGCAACAGAAATGCAACCTCACAGCCAGGTGAGTGGGATCTGAGGGCACCAGGGCTAGTCAGGCAGGCCCCAGTGAGGTGGGGGGGTGGTGGTGGGGGGTGCAGTCACTGAGGGCAGGCAATGCCAGTGCGGGAGGTGGGGGGGGGGTGCTGCCAGGGGGCCCTTTGTGGGCCAAAGTGGGCCCAAAAAGGAGGGGCCACTCCTGGAGCCCACTGGGAGGCCGCCAGGGTTTACCTGGCAGTCTCCCCACGTAGCAAATGGCTCCCCCCCCCCCTCCCCGCCTTTGATAGAATGCCAGCAGAAGCAGGGAAAGGCCCTCATTTGGCCACTTAAGTTGTTCAATTGGGGTCTGAGCGGGCGGGCCATCAGTCACCTTTCCCGCCGCTGGCAAAATAGCATGGCCGTGGGAAGGCATCGGGCATGGCACCCAATGCCTTTACATGCCATTTTGCCAGCCTTCCTGCCTCCGACCCCATCCTCAAAGGGCCTGTTAAAATCCAGCCATGGTTTTGCATTCCTCCTTCACTTCTTTAAGTAATTTTCGATATCATTAAACATTTTACTGCAAGCATTTCTCTGTGTTTGTACAATTTCTGATTTGTTCAAACTTCTGCTTCAGTTCACCCTTTGCTTCACATGAAAGTTTCAGGAGATCAGGAATTCGCACCCACAGCATGTAGCAGCGTTTTGATCCCTTACAGCAATTATTTACAAACTTCAACCAAAAATATTTCTATATTTCATATACCTAATTTTTTCTTCAATTTAATCACTTTCTCAACTTTTAATATCTGTTTCCTTTTCTGTTCTATTTTGTCCTCCATATGTTTTCTGTGTCACTTTTTTCAGTTTGTTCTTGGAAAGTGGGAGATGCTGGCAAAGAAATCATTTATTGCCCAACCCTCGTTGCTTTGAGAAGGTGATCATGGGCCTTGTGTTTAAACTGATGCAGACCTTGTGGAGATGGTGCACCTACAATGCTGTTAGGTAGGGATTTCCATGATTCTGAGCCAGAGCACAGTGAGCGAGCCAGTGTCCAAGTCAAGGTGGTATGTGACTTGCAAGTGTATCTGGAGGTGATGGAGTTCCCATAACGTTGCTAATCTTGTATTTCTCTATGATTGAGGTGGAAAAGGAAAAATGTGTTGGTGAAGTAACCTTGGTGAGTTGCCGCTGTGCCTGCTGCAGATTGTACATACTGCACCCACAGTGTTTCAGAAGTGGAGCTAAGAAATATTGAGTCTAATCAAGCACTGTCTTGGATAGTGTTGAGCTTCTTGCGTGTGTTTGTGATTGCACCCATCCTGGCTTGAATCTTATCGATGGTGAAGAGATTCTGAGGGATCAGCAGTAAGGCAGTGGATTTGCTAGACTATTTAGGGGTCTATAGTACACTGCCAGCAGTGTGATTGCCCATTTTCTGTTCCTTAGCTCAATCCATATGGCCTCATTTGATGAACTTTCCAACATATCATCCCTCCTCACAGCTGTAATAGTTTCATTGACCAAAATTGCCACACTCCCTCCTTTCTTATCCCCCTCCCTATGGCATCTGAAAACCCTGTAATCAGGAACGTTGAGCTACCATTCCTGTCCCTCCTTAAGCCATGTTTCTGTAATAACTATGATATCATGCTGCCATGTGTCTATCTGTGCCCTCAGCTCATCTGCTTTATTTGTTATACTCCTTGCATTGAAATAGATACCCTTGAGCATTGCCAAACTCTTTTTTTATTATCTAATCTTTGTTTCCTCTGTCTTCCAGACTCATCCATTAATTTTCTGCCTTCCATTTTCATTTCTGATTTTGTCCCAGCTGAGTCTACCCTTAGGTCCCCATCCCCCTGCCAATCTAGTTTAAACCACCCGCCCCCTCCCCACAACAGCACTAGCAAAATGTCCCGCAAGGAACTCAGTCCCAGCTAAACTCTAATACAAATACACTTACTGCGGTCAGCTGAGAAGTTGAACAGTGGGAGCCACCCACGACACAACAAGTGGCTGTAACAGTTTGGGGGCTTGAAGCCAGGAAATGAACCACCAGATAAATGAAAGATTTGGTAAACGGGAGGAAAATTGACCTCTAAAATTGTGGAAAAATAAACAAACAGGTTTTCTTGTATTCTGTATATTCTCTAAAGTGCTGGAAACAAAAGAGATGGCCACATTAATGCTAAGGAGTTTGTAGAGCAGGGAGAGGTAGCCCATGATAAGTTAAACTTGTGTTGAAGATTTTTAAAAACTTAACTACAAAGGTGGGAATCATTTTCAGACAAAAAGCAAAGAAACCTGAACTGGTGAAAAGTCTAGCCTACCATTTTAAACTTACCCCTGAACTATAAGAAGAAAGCCTAGAATCAGAGTCTGAAAAAATATTTCTAGCTAGAATCCAGTTACAGATGAAAAAGGAAGAAAGAGAGTTTCACCTTCAAAACGAAAAAAAGGAAAGAGAGTTTCAAAAGGAAAAAGAGGAAAGGGAGATGCAAAGAGATGATGCGGCAAGAAGGTTTGAGTTACAGAGACTGCAAACTCAAAATGAAAATGCTGCGAGTCTCAAACCTTATCCCTAATACAGAGCAAAACTTTGATGTGCTGAGACACTCAAGACTAGTGCCAAAAGTTAATGAGGAGGAAGGTTGAGTCATATTTTATCTAATTTGAGAAAATAGCTACCAGGCTAAAATGGCCAAAAGAATTGTAGACTCTCCTCTTACAAGGTGGGTTTGTGGGTAGGGCTCATGAAGGTTTTTCGCTGTAATCAGAAGAAAGTTCCTCTGATTATGAACAAACTAAAACTGCAATTCTAAATGCATATGAGCTGGTACCGGAAGCATATAGGCAGAAATTCTGACACACCAGAAAAAGACAACAGAGACTTACATTGAATTCAATAGAATCAAACATATGGCGTTTGATTGCTGGATATGATCTCTCAAGCTAGAACCCTCATATGAAAATTTGAGAGAAGTGATGTTGCTGGAAGAGTTAGGGTTAGAGTTAGCATCCCAAGCAGTATAAGAACTCACATCGAAGAACAAAGAGTCACACGAGTAAGGGAAGCAGCTAAAACGGCTGTGACTATGAATTAATACATAAATCCCTAACTTTGAATAAATTTGGGTCTAGTATCTTGTCAAGCTAGGGAGAAATAGCAGGAATGTAGAGGAAGCAGACATAGACTCAAGGGAAAAGGAGATCAGGGAAGGAAAACACAACCAATCTCCAGCTTTTAAAAGAAGGCACCCAGGGGATAAACTAGTAGGGGTCCACCCGACCAGTGTGGCAAATCTGGGCATGTACAGACCAATTCCATATAACAAGCTTCACCAACAATCATATGTCCTGGAGATTAACGTTCCTAAAGTAATACAAACTGATGTGAGAGAAACTACAACCCCATTTGACAACACGTAATCAAAAGAAATGCAATTTTGTAATGGTAGCTCATCCAAAGGAAGGATGATTAAAAAAACTTAAGCTTGAATCTCAAATAGCTGCCACAAGCAATGTCAGCTGCAGCAGGTGTAAGATGGAAGAGTGAATGAAATGAATCTATACAGTGTTGTGACCCTAAACTGTCTTACTGTTTCTTTTTTCCCTCTTTCCAAACTCAAAAAAGAAACAACATGAAAATTAATCCAAGGAATTTCATTTTTTCCCTTTTGGGGGAGATGTCACGCACACCGGAGCTGCGATGATACATGAAGAGTTATGAAAAACAGGCTTTATGTTTAAAAATACCTTTATTTTAAAAAGTGAACAATGGTCCAAAATGGCCACTGAAGAAAAAGGGATTGGCCATATGTATATTCAAACAGTAAGAAAAAGACAAAGGACAAATCTTCAAAGCCAAAAGATTTTAATGGAACCCATCTTACATCTACCCTAAAACATTGCAGAATTGAATGTCTTCTGAAACAAAGGAGGTGTGAAGGAGCCATGTCCTGGTCATTGTGCAATCACCATGAGGAAGAGATGAGAATGTCTTCTACCAGGAGGTGGGAGATGATACAGTTTTACCATATAAAAAGACGGCTAGAGAGAGAGAGACTGACCCAGAAGGTAAAGCTACTTGTAACAGCTTGAGTTCCAGCTAAGCCAGGAAGCATAGTGCCCTGCTGAAAAAATCCTGCATCTACAGTGTACAGCAGTGAGAAGTAACCCACCATCTTCAACAGAACTTTTAATCAAGTGAGAAATCTACAATGATTTCAGGCCTCATCCATCTAGAACTTGATTCTCAAGAGAACCTTTCCCCCCACAAAAAAAAATACCTTCCTCTTTCTCTTCTCTATCTGTTTCTTCTTTTGTCTGCGTGTGCGAGCAAACACTTGAGTAGATGCGGTTGCGACAATTTCAGGACAAGGCGTATTGATCAATAATCAATTGACTTTCTGTTTTTTAAAACCTACCAGAAAACATGTCGCTGTCTGTTTATTTGAGAAATAAAACACCAAGGGGCTAAACTCCAATACTTGTGGTCAGGTGCGCATTGAACAGTGGGAACCACACTCATCACACCATGTGGAAGTAACACTTGCCACACAGTATCCAGGCTCTGCTCTTGCAGACATGGTGTTGATATGGCTGGTTCTGCTAAACTTCTGGGCAGTCGTGTCCCAAGATGTAGATGTAGAGGGCTCAGCAATGGGGGTGCTTTTAAAGGTCACTACCTTAAAGGTCAAGATGAAATGGTTGGGTTTTCTCTGGTTCGGATGGCCATTAAATGGCACTCTTGCTGCAAATGTTACCCGCCACTGTGAACTCAAATCTGTATATTATCCAGGTCTTGCTAGCAGGGGCTGCTTCATTATCACAGGAGATGTGAGTGGAGCTAAACACAGTGAAATCTTCGGTGAACATCCTGACATTATGATGCAGAGAAGGTCACTGATAAAGTGACAGAAATGGTTGAGGTGTTCACTCCTATGCTGGTAATTGGTTCTGTTGCTTTCCAATGCCTCATGCAAGTAGCTAGTATTCATGTCTGTATCTTCAGAATAATTATCAGTAGGCTATTTGGAACATCACAACAAACATGCCTAATTTCCACACTTAGGGCTGGATTTTGTGCTAGAGGCGGGGCTCGCAGCGCCAGGCTGAAAAGGTGGGGGGAACCCCGCCTCTGCCTTTCACCACCCCGTCACCACCACCCCCAGAGCAATCCTCCAGTCTTCTTCATCAAGGTTTAAGGAAGCAGGATCCCCAACCCTTTAAAGACTTTAAAGGGACAGGGATCCCACCTCCAAGAGCTGCCAGCGAATCACAGGGCTGGGAGCTCAGCAGCATCAGCAGCGCCACCGAGAGCAGTGGCCACTGCTGATACTACAGAGGCCTTGAACCCAGGCCCAGCGCTGGAACCCCGGAGAAGAGGCAGGTGGAGCAATAGCAATGTCACTGGACTAGTAATCCAGAGCCCAGGCTAATGCTCTGGGGACATAGGTTCGAATCCCACCCTGGCAGATGGTGAAGTTTGAATTCAGTTAATAAATTTGGAATTAAAACTAGTCTAATGGTGACCATGAAACCATTGTCGATTGTTGTAAAAACTCATCTGGTTCACTAATGTCCTTTAGGGAAGGAAATCTGCTGTCTTTACCTGGTCTGGCCTACATGTGACTCCAGACCCACAGAAATGTGGTTGACTCTTAAATGCCCTCCGAAATGGCCTAGCAAGCCATTCAGTTCAAGGACAATTAGGGATGGGCAATAAATGCTGGCCTAGCCAGCGACTCCCACATACCTCTGCATTGAGTGTGAAGAAGGGAGTTTGTTAAGTGAGTGAGTTTTAAGGGTTAATTTCTCAAGACTAGTTTTTGTTTTGTTTACATATAACAATTCATTGAAATTCCTGTTTCAGTTAAGATGTAAGTTAGGTTTCTTGCAGTTTCAAACAGGGGTATACTAACACTCTGAGAGTAGCTGCAGCTAGTTAATTAGGTAGCTATCTTAAATTGGTTTCTCAGCTTTAGCAGAGCTCTAGCAGAGCTGACACAGCATTGTTTTCAGAGTATAAATTCAGGGGACTCTCTGCTTCTTCTCTGCACTGAGTGCTGCTGGAGGGCACAGAGTGTTAAGAAGGGAGTTTGGTAATTGAGGGGGTTCAGCAAAGAGGGGAACTATAAATTAAGATGAAAATAAATTTGAATGCACAGAGTGTAAAGTGGGAGTATGGTGCGTGAGAGAGGGTCTCCTTTCTATCTTCTACCTTTTTTCAGCCTCCAATAGCTGCCTCTCTCTTCCGTGCAGAGGAAGAAGTTGATTGGTCAGTAACTGGTAAGTTATTTTACTTCTCATTGTAATAAAAAGTTTTTAAAGTTACGTTATGGCAGGTCAGCTCAGCCAAGTGGAATGTATCTCCTGCGGTATGTGGGAAGCCACGGACGCACCATGTGTTCAAGATGAATACATCTGCAGGATGTGCCACCGGCTGCAGAAGCTTGAGCTTCAGGTTTTGGAACTCGATCGGCAGCTGGAATCACTGTTGTGCATCCACAAGGCAGAGGACTACGTGGATAGCACATTTAGGATGGTGGTCACACTGCAGATTAGGAGCATGCAGGCAGAGAGAGAAAGGGTGACCACCAGGCAGTCTAAGAGAACCAGGCAGGCAATGCCTGGCACAGTGGCGCAGTGGTTAGCACCGCAGCCTCACAGCTCCAGCGACCCGGGTGCGGTTCTGGATACTGCCTGTGCGGAGTTTGCAAGTTCTCCCTGTGACCATGTGGATTTCTGCCTGGTGCTCCGGTTTCCTTCCACCGCCAAAGACTTGCAGGCTGATAGGTAAATTGGCCATTGTAAATTGCCCCTCGTGTAGGTAGGTGGTAGGAGAGTGGTAGGGAATATGGGATTAATGTAGGAGGGGGTGTGGTAGGGAATATGGGATTAATGTAGGATTAGTATAAATGGGTAGTTGATGGTCGGTACAGACTCGATGGGCCAAAGGGCCTGTTTCAGTGCAGTATCTCTCTATGACTCTAATGCAGGAGTCCCCTGAGCCTATCTTGCTTGTTAATCGGTTTTCCATTTTGGATACTGGTGAGAGCGATGGTCGTCGGGGGAGTGCAGCCAGAGCAAAGTCCGTGGCACAACAGGTGGCTTAGCTGCACAGGAGGGAAGAAAGAAGAATGGAAGAGCAATAGTGATAGGGGATTCGATAGTCAGGAGATCAGACAGGCATTTCTCCGGCAGTAAGCGTGACTCCAAAATGGTGTGTTGTCTCCCTGGTGCCAGGATCAGGGATGTCATGGAGTGGCTGCAGGACATCCTGCTGGGGGAGGGTGAACAGCCAGAGGTCGTGGTCCACATTGGTACCAATGACATTGATAGGAAGAGGGATGAGGTCCTGAAAGCAGATTTTAGGGAGTTAGGAAGGAAATTGAAAAGCAAGATCTCCAAAGCAATAATTTCAGGATTACTCCTAGTGCCATGTGCTAGTGAGCACAGGAATAGGAGGATTGATCGATTGAACACGTGGCTGGAGAATTGGTGCAGGAGGGAGGGCATCAGATTTCTGAAGCATTGGGACCAGTTCTGGGGCAGGTGGGACCTGTACAAGATGGACAGGCTACAACTTATCAGGACCAGAACTAACATCCTTGCAGGGAGATTCGCTAGTGCTGTTGGGGAGGGTTTAAACTAGCTTGTCAGGGGAATGGGAACCTGAGGGGTAGCTCAAATTGGAAGGAAATAAAGCTGGTAACAGGAGGTAGAAAAGTAACAAGTGACATTAGAAGGCAGGCGAAACAAAGGTGAGCATCAAGTAGGCTTAGAATGCAGAATGTCAAAAAGATAAGGTTAAGGGCACTCTACCTGAATGCACACAGCATTCGCAACAAGGTAGATCACTTAAAGGCCTAAATAGAGGTAAATGATCTAATTGCCATAAAAGAAATGTGGCTACAGGGTGACCAAGACTGGGAACTGAATATTCAAGAATATTCGACATTTAGGAAGGACAGGCAAAAAGGAAAAGGAGGTAATGATGTGCTGATAATAAAGGATGGGATCAGTACATTCGTAAGGGAGGATCTCAGATCGGAAGAACAAAATGTGGAATCTGGGTGGAGATAAGAAACAACAAGGGGCAGCAAACATTGCTCGGAGTTGTTTATAGGCCACCAAACAGTAGTGGTAGTGTGGGGATTGACATTAACCAGGATATTAGAGAAGCATGTAGCAAGGGTAATACAGTAATCTTGGGTGACATCAATCTGCATATAGACTGGGTAAACCTAATGAGCACTAATGCTGTGGAGGACGAGTGCCTGGTGTGTGTTAGGGATGGTTTTCCAGAGCAGTATGTTGAGGAATCGACTAGAGAACAGGATATTTTAGGTCTAATATTATGTAATGAGAAAGGGCTAATTAATAATCTTGTTGTAAAAGAACCTTTAGGGATGATGACCATAATATGATAGAATTTCACATTATGTTTGAAAGTGAGGTAGTTCAATCTGAAGCCAAGGTATTAAATTTGAAGAACGGAAATTATGAAGGTATGAGGGGCAAATTGGCTGAGGTGGATTGGGAAAATACATTAAAAGGTTTGACAGTACAGAGGCAATGGATAGTCTTTAAAGAAATACTACAGAGTTTACAGCAACTATACATTCCTTCAAGGCACAAAAACCCCAAAAGTAAAGGCAGTAACCGTGGATAACAAAGGAAGTTAAGGATTGTATAAAATTAAGAGAAAAGGCCTATAAGGTTGCCAGCAATAGTAGTAAACCTGAGGATTGGGAAGATTTTAGAATACAGCAAAGGAGGACGAAGAAACTGATAAAGGGTGAATAGAATATGAATGTAAGCCAACAAAAAATATAAAAATGGACTGTAAAAGCTTCTACAGGTATGTAAAAAGGAAACATTTGGCAAAGACAAATGTGGTCCATTACAGGCAGAGTCAGGAGAATCTATAATGGGGAATTGAGAAATGGCAGAGAGCTAAATGATTACTTTGTGTCTGTCTTCACTGAGGAAGATACAAGAAATCTCCCAGAGTTAGAGATCCAAGGGATTAGGACAAATGAGGAATTGAAGGAAGTTAGTATTAGTAAGAAGGTTGTATTGGAGATATTAATGGGACTGAAGGTTGATAAGTCCCCAGGACCTAATATTCTGCATCCCAGAGTGTCGAAAGAGGTAGCTATGGAGATAATAGATCTTCCAAAATTCTATAGATTCCGGAGCGGTTCCTGCAGATTGGAAGGTTGCAAATGTCACCGCACTATTTAAGAAGGAGGGAGAGAGAAAACAGGGAATTACAGACCCGTTAGCCTTACATCAGTCGTTGGGAAAATGCTAGAATCTATTCTAAAGGATGTGATAAATGGACACTTGGATAATAATTATCTGATTAGGCATAGTCAACATGAATTTATGAATGGGAAATCATGTTTGACGAACCTGTTGGAGTTTTTTGAGGACATTACTAACAGAATTGATAAAGGGGAGTTGGTGGACATGGTATACTTGGATTTTCAGAAGGCCTTTGATAAAGTCCCTCACAGGAGGTTGGTCAGCAAAATTAAAGCACATGGGATAGAAGGTAATATACTGGCATGGATTAAGGATTGGTTAACAGGCAGAAATCAGGGAGTAGGAATAAATGGGTCATTCTCCTGTTGGCAGGCTGTGACTAGTGGGGTACCACAGGGATCAGTGCTTGGGCCCCAGCTGTTCACAATATATCTCAATGATTTGGATGTAGGGACCAAATGTAGTATTTCCAAGTTTGTGGATGACCCAAAACTAGGTGGGAATCTGTGTAGTGAGGAAGACGCATAGTGGCTTCAAGGGAATTTGGAAAGACTTAGTGGACAAGAATGTGGCAGATGGAATATATTCTGGAAAAATGTGAGGTTATCCACTTTGGTAGGAGGAATAAATGTGCAGAGTATTTCTTAAATGGTAAGAGATTAGAAAGTGTAGATGTACAAAGGAACCTGGGTGCCCTTGTCAATAAGTCACTGAAAGCTAACATGCAGGTGCAGCAAGCAGTTAAGGAGGCTAATGGTATGTTCGCCTTTATCGCAAGAGTACAGGAGTACAGGAGTAGTGAAGTCTTGCTTCAATTGTATAGAACCTTGGTTAGACCGCACTTGGAGTACTGTGTGCAGTTTTGGTTCCCTTACCTTAGGAAGGATATTATTGCCATAGAGGGAATGCAACGAAGATTCACCAGATTTGTTCCTGGGATGGCAGGACTACCCTACAAAGAGAGATTGGGGAAACTGGGCCTCTATTTTCTCGAGTTTCCAAGAATGAGAGGTGATCTCATTACAAAATACTTAAAGAGGTAGCCAGGGTAGATGCAGGTAAGATGTTTCCCCTGGTTGGGGAGTCCAGAGCCAGTGGACACCATTTCAAAATAAGGGGGAAGCCACTTAGTACTGAGATGAGGAGAAATTTCTTTACTCAGAGGGTTGTGAATCTTTGGAATTCTCTACCCCAGAGGGCTGTGGAAGCTCAGTCATTGAGTATGTTTAAAGCAGACATTGACAGATTTCTAAATACGAACGACAAAAGCGGATATAAGGATAGTGTGGGAAAAAGGCATTGAATTGGATGATCAGCCATGATCATATTAAATGGCGGGGCAGGCTCGATGGGCTGAATGGCCTAGTCCTGCTCCTATGTTCCTAAACAAATATAAAAAAGGAGAGGCGGGGTCGCTGGAGCCAGTCCGGAAGGCCCTAGCAAGGGGGTGGTAGTCTTGCAATCCAAGGGGAGGCAGTCCCTGAGATTGAATTGATTGCTGGTGGGGGACCTCCGTGGGCCACAAATTGCCCACAAAGGAGGGACCCCCCCCCACAACCCCGCAGGGAGGGTGCCCCCATTTTATAAGGCGTCCTCCTCTGTGAGGGAGGCTACCCCTCCCCCAACCCCCGCCATTGGTAAGATCCCAGCGGCAGTGGGAAGAGGCCCTCAATAGGCCACTTAAGGCCTCAATTTGCATTTGGCCAGGAAGGCCATCATTGACCTATCCTGCCCACGGGAAGATCACTGGGCAATGGGGACGTGACGGGCCCTCCAACCCACTACCTCCCCCACCACCTGCCGCGATTCTCAATGCCTCACCTACCTCCAATCCCACCTCGGGAGGGCCAGAAATCCCAGCCTTAATGTGGAACAGTCATCTTGTTCATATTTGTAAGCATTGTTCAGCCAATGAACAAAAAGAAAAAAGTTAGACTGCTTATGGATTTTGTCCAAAGGTTTTATGCTAATTCCCGACACTTATGTATGTTATCAAGAACTTCCTGGAAATTTCATAATGTTTATGGGTACCATCTACCAACAACAGCAACAACTTGTATTTATATTGCACTTTTAACATACTTATTATCAAATAAAATTTGGCACTCAGACACATGTAAAGAGATATTAGGGCAGTTAACCAAAATCTTGATCAAAGAGGTAGGTTTTAAGGAGCGTCTTAAAGGAAGAGGGAGAGGTAGAGAGGCCGAGGTATAGAATACAAAAACAGGGATGTAATGCTGGAACTGTATAAAATGCTGGTTAGGCCACAGCTGGAGTAGTGCGTACAGATCTGGTCACCACATTACAGGAAGGACATAATTGCTCCAGAGAGAGTACAAAGGAGATTTAGAAAAATGTTGCAAGGGCTTGAAAGTTGCAGCTATGAGAAAAGATTGGATCGGCGAGGGTTGTTTTTCTTGGAACAGAGGAGGCTGGGGGGGTGTGCAAAATTATGAGGGGCCTAGATAGAGTAGAAAGGAAGGACCTGTTTCCCCTAGTCAATTACCAGGGGGCACAGATTTAAGGTGATTGGTAGAAGGATTAGAGGGGATATGAGGAAAAGCTTTTCACCCAGAGGGTGGTGGGTGTTTGGAATTCACTGCCAGGAATGGTGGTGGAGGCAGAAACCCTCAACTCAGTTAAAAAGTACCTGGAAATGCACCTGAAGTGTGTAGCCAGCAAGGCTATGGACCAGGTGCTGGAAGGTGGGATTAGATTGGGCGGCTTGTCTTTTTCGCTCGGCGCAGACACAATGGGCTGAATGGCCTCCTTCTGTGCCATAATTTTTCTTTGATTCTGTGGTTCTATAGAAAGGTTTAGGGAGGAAATTTCAATGTTTTGAGTCTAGGCAGCTGAAGGCAGGTGTGCCAATGGTGGAATGATTAAAATTGAGGATGCAGAAGAGGCCAGAATTGAAGGAGGGTTGTAGCGCTGGAGGTTGGCGATGGGGAGGTTGGCTCCAATTAGCATCTCCCATTGACAGCTGAGTTGACATTAGAAATTCATCAGGTTGTGAATAATGCAATTAAAATTGGTATTTTGATGGATGAGCAAGTATGCAGTGAAGTTTATAAATGTAATGAGTGACACACACAATCTATGGTGCAATGACACAGTCATGCTTTTTTTATATGCATCACACTCCTGCCTTGTGCCTTGTAGATAGTGGACAAGCTTTGGGGAGTCAGGAGGTGAGTTACTCACAGCAGGATTCCTAGCCTCTGACCTGCTCTTGTAGCCTTTGTATTTATATTGCTGGTTCAGTTAGCTTTCTGTTTAATGGTGACCCTCAGGATGTTGATAGTGGGGGATTCGGCGATTGTAATGCCTTTGAATGGCAAGGGGAGATGGTTAGATTATCTCTTGTTGGAGATGGTTATTGCCTGGCACTTGTGTAGCGCAAATGTTACTTGACACTTATTAGCCCAAGCCTGGATGTTGTTCAGGTGTTACTGCATATGGACACAGACTGCTTCAGTATCTGAGGAGTCGCGAATTGTACTGAATATTGTGCAATCATCAGCGAACATCCCTACTTCTGATCTTATGATGGACGGAAGGTCAATGATGAAGCAGCTGAAGGTGGTCGGGCCTAGGACACTACCCTGAGGAACTCCTGCATTGATGTCCTGGGACTGAGATAGAACATAGAACATTACAGCGCAGTACAGGCCCTTTGGCCCTCGATGTTGCGCCGACCTGTGAAACCATCTGACCTACACTATTCCATTTTCATCCATATGTCTATCCAATGACCACTTAAATGCCCTTAAAGTTGGCGAGTCTACTACTGTTGCAGGCAGGGCGTTCCACGCCCCTACTACTCTCTGAGTAAAGAAACTACCTCTGACATCTGTCCTATATCTATCACCCCTCAACTTAAAGCTATGTCCCCTCGTGTTTGCCATCACCATCCGAGGAAAAAGACTCTCACTATCCACCCTATCTAACCATCTGATTATCTTATATGTCTCTATTAAGTCACCTCTCCTCCTCCTTCTCTCTAATGAAAACAACCTCAAGTCCCTCAGCCTTTCCTCGTAAGACCTTCCCTCCATACCAGGCAACACCCTAGTAAATCTCCTCTGCACCCTTTCCAAAGCTTCCACATCCTTCCTATAATGCGGTGACCAGAACTGCACGCAATACTCCAGGTGCGGCCGCACCAGAGTTTTGTACAGCTGCAGCATGACCTCGTGGCTCCAAAACTCGATCCCCCTACTAATAAAAGCTAACACACCATATGCCTTCTTAACAGCCCTATTAACCTGGGTGGCAACTTCCAGGGATTTATGTACCTGGACACCAAGATCTCTCTGCTCATCTACACTACCAAGAATCTTCCCATTAACCCAGTACTCTGCATTCCTGTTACTCCTTCCAAAGTGAATCACCTCACACTTTTCCGCATTAAACTCCATTTGCCATCTCTCAGCCCAGCTGTGCAGCCTCTCTATGTTCCTCTGTAACCTACAACATCCTTCGGCACTATCCACACCTCCACCGACCTTCGTGTCATCCGCAAATTTACTAACCCACCCTTCTACACCCTCATCCAGGTCATTTATAAAAATGACAAACAGCAGTGGCCCCAAAACAGATCCTTGCGGTACACCACTAGTAACTAAACTCCAGGATGAACATTTGCCATCAACCACCACCCTCTGTCTTCTTTCAGCTAGCCAATTTCTGATCCAAAGCACTAAATCACCTTCAATCCCATACTTCCGTATTTTCTGCAATAGCCTACCGTGGGGAACCTTATCAAACGCCTTACTGAAATCCATATACACCACATCCACGGCTTTACCCTCATCCACCTGTTGGTCACCTTCTCGAAAAACTCAATAAGGTTTGTGAGGCACGACCTACCCTTCACAAAACTGTGCTGACTATCACTAATGAACTTATTCTTTTCAAGATGATTATTAATCCTATCTCTTATAACCTTTTCCAATATTTTACCCACAACCGAAGTAAGGCTCACAGGTCTATAATTACCAGGGCTGTCTCTACTCCCCTTCTTGAACAAGGGGACAACATTTGCTATCCTCCAGTCTTCCGGCACTATTCCTGTCGACAATGACGACATAAAGATCAAGGACAAAGGCTCTGCAATCTCCTCCCTGGCTTCCCAGAGAATCCTAGGATAAATCCCATCTGGCCCAGGGGACTTATCTGTTTTCACACTTTCCATAATTGCTAACACCTCCTCCTTGTGAACCTCAATCCCATCTATGGAAAGAGAAGCAGAGTTAACGTTTCGGGTCAGTGGCCCTTCGTGATTCCAGCATTTCTTGTTTTTGTTTCAGATTTCCAGCATCCGCAGTATTTTGCTTTTATCTCAATCCCATCTAGCCTAGTAGTCTGTATCTCAGTATTCTCCTCGACAACATTTTCTTTCTCTACTGTAAATACTGACGAAAAATATTCATTTAACGCTTCCCCTATCTCCTCTGATTCCACACACAACTTCCCACTACTATCCTTGATTGGCCCTAATCTAACTCTAGTCATTCTTTTATTCCTGATATACCTATAGAAAGCCTTAGGGTTTTCCTTGATCCTATCCGCCAATGACTTCTCGTGTCCTCTCCTGGCTCTTCTAAGCTCTCCCTTTAGATCCTTCCTGGCTAGCTTGTAACTCTCAAGCGCCCTAACTGATCCTTCACGTCTCATCCTAACATAAGCCTTCTTCTTCCTCTTGACAAGCGCTTCAACTTCTTTAGTAAACCACGGCTCCCTCGCTCGACAACTTCCTCCCTGCCTGACAGGTACATACTTATCAAGGACACGCAGTAGCTGCTCCTTGAATAAGCTCCACATTTCGATTGTGCCCATCCCCTGCAGTTTCCTTCCCCATCCTACGCATCCTTAATCTTGCCTAATCGCATCATAATTTCCTTTCCCCCAGCTATAATTCTTGCCCTGCGGTATATACCTGTCCCTGCCCATCGCTAAGGTAAACCTAACCGAATTGTGATCACTATCACCAAAGTGCTGACCTACATCTAAATCTAACACCTGGCCGGGTTCATTACCCAGTACCAAATCCAATGTGGCATCGCCCCTGGTTGGCCTGTCTACATACTGTGTCAGAAAACCCTCCTGCACACACTGGACAAAAACTGACCCATCTAAAGTACTCGAACTATAGTATTTCCAGTCAATATTTGGAAAGTTAAAGTCCCCATAACAACTACCCTGTTACTCTCGCTCCTGTCGAGAATCATCTTCACTATCCTTTCCTCTCCATCTCTGGAACTATTCAGAGGTCTATAGAAAACTCCCAACAGGTGACCTCTCCTCTCCTGTTTCTAACCTCGGCCCATACTACCTCAGTAGACGAGTCCTCAAATGTCCTTTCTGCCGCCGTAATAGTCTCCTTAATTAACAATGCCACACCCCCCCCTCTTTTACCATCTTCTCTGTTCTTACTGAAACATCTAAATCCCGGAACCTGCAACATCCATTCCTGTCCCTGCTCTACCCATGTCTCCGAAATGGCCACAACATCGAGATCCCAGGTACCAACCCATGCTGCAAGCTCACCCACCTTATTCCGGATGCTCCTGGCGTTGAAGTAGACACACTTTAAACCAAGTTCTTGCTTGCCAGTGCCCTCTTGCGTCCTTGTGACCTTATCCCTGACCTCACTACTCTCAACATCCTGTACACTGGAACTACAATTTAGGTTCCCATCCCCCTGCTGAATTAGTTTAAACCCCCCTGAAGAGCACTAGCAAATCTCCCCCCCAGGATATTGGTACCCCTCTGGTTCAGGTGAAGACCATCCTGTTTGTAGAGGTCCCACCTACCCCAGAAACAGCCCCAATTATCCAGGAAACCAAAACCCTCCCTCCTACACCATCCCTGCAGCCATGTGTTCAACTCCTCTCCCTCCCTATTCCTCGCTTCGCTAGCACGTGGCACGGGCAACAACCCAGAGATAACAACTCTGTTTGTTCTCGCTCTAAGCTTCCACCCTAGCTCCCTGAATTTCTGCCTTAAATCCCCATCTCTCTTCCTACCTATGTCGTTGGTGCCTATGTGGACCACGACTTGGGGCTGCTCCCCCTCCCCCTTAAGGATCCCAAAAACACGATCCGAGACATCACGAACCCTGGCACCTGGGAGGCAACACACCAACCGTGAGTCTCTCTCGTTCCCACAGAACCTCCTATCTGTTCCCCTAACTATGGAGTCCCGAATGACTAATGCTCTGCTCCTCTTCCCCCTTCCCTTCTGAGCAACAGGAACAGACTCTGTGCCAGAGACCTGTACCCCATTGCTTACCCCTGGTAAGTCGTCCCCCCCAACAGTATCCAAAACGGTATACCTGTTGTTGAGGGAAACGGCCACAGGGGATCCCTGCACTGCCTGCTGGTTCCCCCTCCTTCCCCTGACGGTAACCCATCTACCTACTTCTTTTACCTGAGGTGTGACTACCTCCCTATAACTCCTCTCAATAACCCCCTCCGCCTCCCGAATGATCCGAAGTTCATCCAGCTCCAGTTCCCTAACGTGGTTCTCGAGGAGCTGGAGTTGGGTGCACTTCCCGCAGATGCAGTCAGATGATTGACCTCCAACAACCACAACCATCTTCCTTTGTGCTAGGTCTGACTCAATGGAGAGTTTTCCCCCTCATTCTGATTGACTTCAATTTTGTTAGGCCTCCTTGACACCACACTCAGTCAAATGCTGCCTTGATGTCAGGGGCAGTCACTCTCACCTCACCATGTTTGGATCAAGGCTGTAATAAGTTCAGGAGCTGAGTGGCCCTGGTGGAACCCAAACTGAGCATCGGTGAGCAGGTTATTGCTGAGTAAGTGCCGCTTGATAACACTGTCAATGACACCTTCCATCACTTTCATGATGATCAAGAGTAGACTGATGAGACAGTAATTGGCCGGATTGGATTTGTCCTGCTTTTTGTGGACAGGACATGCCTGTGCAATTTTGCACATTGCCGAGTAGCTGGCAGTATTGTACCTGTACTGGAACAGCTTGGCTACGGCCGCAGCAAATTCTGAAGCACAAGTCTTCAGCGCTACAGATGGGATGTTGTCAGGGCCCATATAGCCTTTGCTGCATCCAGCGCTTTCAGCATAGGCAATGGGCCCTGACAACATCCCAGCTGAAAATATTGTCAGCATACTCTGGTGCAGTGAATCAGCTATTGTCAGGAAGACAAGGCTTTGTTCTTTTAAAGCCAGTTCAGTGAGTGCTTCAAAAGGAAAGGAATGAATACTACCCTGTATTCTTGCTGAACAGTTACAATTGCACAATGTTGTTCGATCATTGTCTCTTCATCCTGGCTGAGGTGAAGGCTGCCCAGTTGTCATGGTTACTACCTGTCACCCCCCCCCCCCCCCCCCAAATCGAACTATAGAATGGTTTGAGGCGCTTGGACCAATCGCTGTCAAAGACTCGCCCCTCCCTTCGTGAGATCAGAGGAATGGTGAGTTTTAATTGGAGAGTCTGGTTGTGCAAGGCGTGCCATTCATGAAAGCGCCCGGCTGATGATTGACAGGTGCTGACAGCTCTGACCGGCAGCTCAGTGGATTGCGAGGATCTTCCCGAGAGCAAGTTCTCAGAGATTCGGGGTAAGGATGCAACAAAACGCGCTTCTGCAGTTTTTTTTAGATCGTTTTCCTTTCTTGCAGTTAAACCCAAGAATTTGGCTTTTTTTTTTAACGGTTCTCCTACGTATCGCGAAAAATCAAGTCAGCGGTGGGGACGTATTTCAATGCCAGGCAGCTTCGCCTTGCCAGTGGGATTTAACCCTTTATTCCCATGGGTCTGGCTTTGCAGCGGAATAAAGAGGCGCGGCCCTCGCTCTGTGGGACGAGAGTTATACTGCCAGATGATGCACTCCGCCCTCCTGACCTCGATCCAGGGACTGATACTTGTACCTAAAGCTGAGTCTGCACTGATAGATATGCAGTGTCTAAAGGTAGCTGTTTCATCACTGTCGTATCTCACAGTCTTCCCTCTCCCTCTGCTTAGACAATTTTTTAAAAATCAAAGATTATGTGAGCACCGAGACTAAAACTGCAATGACAAATATGGTTAACCTAAAATGTAAACCAGATTTGTTTTTTTTTGAAAAGGAACAAATGTGGTGAAGAAAGCATGTCAAAAGTTCAGTGAAACCAACAGAAAGTTGGACTGCAGATTACAGCATATAGAGATCCGAATAAATTGCTTTCAATCATGCTAAGAATAGGTTCATTGCTAAAGAGCAAATATTGAAGGTCCCTTAAGGAATATGTTTGCTGTGTGTAGGTGAACCAATAGATGGGATCATGCTTCAGAACATTTGACTGGGTGCTTTTATTGTTTATCTAAGGCTGTATGTATACTGGGACTGTGGTCCGAGTTTAATTTCACCCTGATGCTCAGGTCCTGACTTTGGAATGAGAATGCTTCGCTCCAGAATTGGCAGAAACTGCACCAATGTTACTGTTGTTATATAAACCAGCCTCAAAGCTGAAGCTCAGTTTGGGTTACTGCCAAGCTGTGGTGTAACACATTTATGCAGCTTGACTGAAAGTTCAGTTGTGCTGCTTCGGGAAACTTGCATCATGCACAGAACTGCAACCCACATCATCAAGACATTTAAAATTAATTACAGAAAGGTTAAAAAAAAAACCATCCTGGAGACTCTAAGGACCCATGGGCACTTTTCACATCAGGTTTGACACCACAGTGGCAATACACTTCATTGGAGGCTCACTCAGCTTTGTTCTAAAATGAGATTAGGCTCTGATTCCAAATTGACGCACTAACTTCAGCAGGAGTTTCAGCACTAGAGTGACAGTAAGGTTGAAATGTAAATGCACTCCAAGTTGTACAGAAGCTGTAAGGAGTATTACCAATAGTATTAGAAGCAGTAAGTCGTGATGGGACTAGTGGAATTTCTGAGGCGATAACTCAACTCAAATCAGTGGACCAGATCTGAATAATGGATAGATATATGACTATGATTTCCAGAAAATGTCTGATCAAGCAACATAGGTTGCTAAAGAAGTCTAATGGCCTTGACATTAATTACAAGTTAGCTAGTTGAATTGAAAACCCGTTTGGCAGTAGAAGACAGGACATGATGCTCAAAGCTCTGTGTTACGGCCACAAGGTGTGACATTGATGGTTCCCACTGTTCAGCTCCCCACCTGACTACAGCAAGTGTTTTTTTACTAGGGTTTAACCCCTTGGTATTTTATTTTTCAAATAAACAGACAGCGTCAGGTTTTCTTGTAGGTTTTAAAAATACAGAAAATCAATTGTTTATTTATCAATATGCCTTATCCCGAAATTGTCGCATCCGCAGCCACTCATGCATTCGCTCATACACACACGCACGAGAAGAGACCGATAGACAGGGAGAAAAGGAAAAGTGATTTTTAGTGGGGGGGCAGATCACGATAAACCTGTTGAATTCTCTTGGAAATCAAGTTCTCTATGGGAGCAGGCCTGAGATGATTGTAGATTTCTCTCTTGATTGAAAGTTCAGTTGAAGACAGTGGATCACTTCTAGTTCGCTGCTGTCTAGAGTGGATGTAGGATTCTACAGCAGGGCCTTCTGGCTTGCTAGAAAACAAGCTGCTGGTCGTTGATTCTCTCTCTCTCTGTCGCTGTCTCTCTTTAGGCTGTCTTTTTTAATGTAAAGTTGTCTTACTTCTCACCTCCTGATAGGAGATGTTCTGATCTTTTTTCCATGGTGATCACACAATGGCCCAAGATGTGGCTGCATCACACCTTTTTTTCAGAAGAAGACATTCAATTGCGGAATGTTTTAGGATGAGGTGCAGTTGAGATCTCTTAGATTTGTCCTTTGTCTTTGTCAGACAGTTTGAATACACAAAGGCCAATTTTTTTTCTTCGGCAGCCATTTTGGACCATTGTTCATTTTTAAAAATAAAGGTTAATTTTTAAAAGACAAAGTCAGTTTTTCATAACTCTTCAGAGTTAGTCCATAGTTTGTATCATCGCACCTCCGATGTGCGTGACATCTGTCTGGGGTCAGAGAGCTATAATGTTCTTCCAGAGTCTACTGAATCCTTTGCTATTCGTACTATCTCTAAAACAATATAATAAATTTTTCTGATGGTGCCAAACTTTGTGGACAGATAGTCATACAATCATAGAATGCTTACAACACAGAAAGAGGCCATTCGACCCTTTGTGTCTGTGCTGGCTCTCTGCAGGAGCAGTTCAGTTAGTCTCACTCCCCTACCCTTTCCCCATAGTAATGAATAAATATGACAGATTTTAAAAGCATTTTAAAGGGCTGTGGACAAATTAAGCAGGTATGGAAGCAATGTATTGGAACAGGAATTGTGAAATGTGTAAATGTGTCCACAGTGAAGGATGTCCATTTGAAAAGGTGGAATAGGATTTGGCTATGATTGGTGACTAGAAGTTTACAGTCAATATGAAGCTACAAGAAGTTTACAATCAATATGAAGCTACTATCAACAAAGCTAATCAAGCACAAAGGTGCATCTTAAGGAGATTTAATTATGACCCAGATTTTGCAGTCAGCAGTGAAGCTTTAAAAAAATTGAAAATACGTGGAATTTCTTATCATAATGGAAAAATTTGACATTCAACAAATGTAAAATTATTCTTCCAAGGCCTGTGAGGCTATTTAGCAGTAATTAAAAACTTCATACACCATTAAAAACCCAGCTACACCTCATTCAACAAGGTGTAACTTTTTCAGGGGTTTTATAGCAACAATAAGAGTGGAACTTTTCGTTAGTTCAATTATTTCTAATTGTATGCAATCTGGGGATACCACAACAGTGCATCCTCTGGAGAAGCATAGAATTACTGACAGCAACTTTTGGATTTCCTGGTTTAATTGCACATGTGCAGACTCCAGAAGTCACTGTCAGTTTCAAAGAGCAATAACAGTGAATGCTGACAGTATCGCTGTTACTATTACTGCAAAGTTTGGGCTTATAACTTGAAGCAAGTTACCTTGTATCATTGGTGAGACCACCTTTACAATATTATGAGGGTGTTTGAGCACCCTACCATCAAAAGTATATCGAAGCTTTTGGGAAGGTTCATTGAAGAGTTGCAAGTATTTTTCCCTAATTTAGGGCTCAAAGTATGTAAGATTCAAAGAATTACTTTTACTTACATGAGAAAAAGATAGTGTTTTTTTTAAAACTTAGGAGTTCTGAAGAACATAGTTGTATATCGGTTATTTAATTTTGCATCTGGTTGCTGAACAAGAAGCATGTGCTAATGCCAGTACCAATTTGTAGAGAGTAGAAGTTCATGAAGAGAGCTTTGAAGAATTTTTTTTCTCTAAGGAACAGTGGACATTTGAAATATTACTCCTAACATATTAGGGGACGGTGGCACAAGAACACAAGAAATAGGAGCAGGAGTAGACCATATGGCTCATCGAGCCTGCTCCGCCATTCAATACGATCATGGCTGATCTTGGCCTTCAATTCCACTTTCCTACCCACTTCGCTTATCCCTTGATTCCCTGCGAGACCAAAAATCTATCCATCACAGCCTTAAATGTATTCAATGATGGAGCATCCACAACCCCCTGGGGAGAGAATTCCAAAGATTCACAACCCTTTGAGTGTAGTAATTTCTCCTCGTTCCTGAATGATCAGCCCCTTATCCTGAGACTGTGCCCCACATAGTGCCAATGTTACTAGATTCATAATGCAGAAGCCTGGATTAATGCTCCAGAAACATGAGTTAAAATTTAACTTCAATTAATTAATAAATATGGAATACAAAGCTAGTCTCATTAATTATGATCATGAAGCTTCTGGATTGGCATAAAAACCCATCTGGTTCATTGATGTCTTTCAGGGGAGGTGAGGGCAATTAGGGATAGGCAATAACACACATCCTAAGAACAAATAAAAAGGAAGTTAAGTCACTTCTTTAAGATGCCCCTTAAAACCTACCGCTTTAATAAAGCTATTAATCAACTGTCCTAATATCTCCTTATGTGGTTTGGTGTCAAACTTTGTGTGATAATGTTATTATGAAATGCCTTGGGACATTTTACTATGTTAGTAGGGCTATATAAATGCATGTTGTTATTGTTAATGCTGTATAAATTAACATCATTTTTGAAAAAACCTGTTAAAGAATGTGGCTGCATGTTTTGAGGTGATACTCAACAAACAATCATATACTTCATGCAACATGATGTTTTATGCAATGCCGAAATGATGGCGAAACATCTATGGAAAGCCATTGCGACGTCGCGAGTTGAGGCAGGCCTCTCCCCTTTGAATTTTACTCCCCCCCCCCCCCCCTGTCGCCGTCACGACTCGCGGCATCGAGGGGCTGGTAAAATACAGCCTATTTATGTTTTGAGAGTCCGGGAGATGTTTCCACTCAACACTTAAGTTTTTTGATGCTTCATCTACAGTTGGTTTCCTTCTTCACAAGACGTGGCAGATTGGTGGACTCGATGATAGAGCATTGTGTATCAGGTTTATGGAGAGAACCAACTTGAGAAAGTTTCTTTCTTCTTTTTTCTTTCTTCTTTTGGGCCTCCTTATCTCGAGAGACAATGGATACGCGCCTGGAGGTGGTCAGTGGTTTGTGAAGCAGCGCCTGGAGTGGCTATACAGGCCAATTCTGGAGTGACAGGCTCTTCCACAGGTGCTGCAGAGAAATTTGTTTGTTGGGGCTGTTGCACAGTTGGCTCTCCCCTTGCGCCTCTGTCTTTTTTCCTGCCAACTACTAAGTCTCTTCGACTCGCCACAATTTAGCCCTGTCTTTATGGCTGCCCGCCAGCTCTGGCGAATGCTGGCAACTGACTCCCACGACTTGTGATCAATGTCACACAATTTCATGTCGCGTTTGCAGACGTCTTTATAACGGAGACATGGACGGCCGGTGGGTCTGATACCAGTGGCGAGCTCGCTGTACAATGTGTCTTTGGGGATCCTGCCATCTTCCATGCGGCTCACATGGCCAAGCCATCTCAAGCGCCGCTGACTCAGTAGTGTGTATAAGCTGGGGGTGTTGGCCGCTTCAAGGACTTCTGTGTTGGAGATATAGTCCTGCCACCTGATGCCAAGTATTCTCCGAAGGCAGCGAAGATGGAATGAATTGAGACGTCGCTCTTGGCTGGCATACGTTGTCCAGGCCTCGCTGCCGTAGAGCAAGGTACTGAGGACACAGGCCTGATACACTCGGACTTTTGTGTTCCGTGTCAGTGCGCCATTTTCCCACACTCTCTTGTGTATCAGGTTTATGGAGAGAACCAACTTGAGAAAGTAAACAAGCTCAAACATGTACTGTGGTATTTCAAGCAGAGTAAATTTCATTTCAGTGTTCAAGTTATCTTGAGGAGGTTCCACAGTCAAGATAGGTTGGAGGAATACTGCCCAATAGGAGGCGTAGGCAGCCCCATCAGGAAGTAATTGTTTGAGTGGCAATTATGGTGTTACCCATTAGAGTTGTGACTAAAGCATTTTTACTCTCTGCACTGATGCCGATAAACACTAATGAGACATGTGATTGGACTTAAATCGTACTATCTCCTGTGGCATATCTAGCTACAGTTCTTAAGCTGTAATGTTATTTATTAACGAGGAGATATTGTTATCTGCCCAGTTGCATGCTTGCTTTCATTAGAAGCAACTCATTGTTCATGTTTGTGCATGTTTTGATGTTGTTGATGCTGCATCTATATGTCAGGTCCTATGCGGAGTGACTCAGGTCATGTGTGCTTTTGTTCCACTCATTATATGTGCTGGGAAAAGTGGTACTGAGACAGTAACAGACCTGGCTGTAAAATCTCTACTGTCTTTAAATTGGCATTTGCAAAGCAACAGCCCTCTGCATAATTATCGTATTCGTGCACATGGTGCATGATGACGGACAGCACTGTTGGGTAGTTTGATGGAAGGAAGGTGTGCCACATTGATAACCTGGCTGATACAAGTATAGTTGGGTGGAAATTACCAAGAGTGCAAGTTTCTTTTGAGTCAGCACTTCAGCCAAACGATAACCAAATAACAACTATATGGCAACAACTAGCTTTCAGTCCTCACCACATACTACTGATAGTAGTAGCTTTTATACCAGTTGCAAATGAGCAAACATACATTTATAGAAACATAGAAAGTAGGAGCACGAGTAGGCCATTCGGCCCTTCGAGCCTGCTCCGCCATTCATTATGATCATGGTTGATCATCCAACTCAGTAGCCTGTTCCCACTTTCCCCCCCATATCCTTTGATCCCTTTCACCCCAAGAGCTATATCTAACTCCTTCTTGAAAACATACAATGTTTTGGCCTCAACTGCTTTCTGTGGTAGTGAATTCCACAGGCTCACCACTCTCTGGGTGAAGAAATTTCTCCTCATCTCGGTCGTGAAAGGTTTACCCTGTATCCTTAGACAATGACCCCTGGTTCTGGACTCCCCCACCATCGGGAACATCCTTCCTGCATCTACCCTGTCAAGTCCTGTTCGAATTTTATAGGTTTCTATGAGATCCCCCCTCACTCTTCTGAACTCCAGCGAATATAATCCTAACCAACTCAATCTCTCCTCATACGTCAGTCCCGCCATCCCAGGAATCAGTCTGGTAAACCTTCGCTGCGCTCCCTGTATAGCAAGAACATCCTTATATAGCGCCTTTTCCATGCGTTTTACAGCCAATGAAGTACTTTTGAAGTATCCTATTTTGTTTTATAATGCGAAGTATCTTGGAATGTTTTATTATGTTAAAGGCAATATATAAACATAAGTTGTTGTGTAGTCACTGTTGTAACATGCTGATATCATAGACTTTGCACACCTTGCCTGCTGTTTCGTGTCAGTATAAACACATTGCCAAATGAATTATGGTAAAGTGCAATGGTACGTCTTAAATAAGGTGAAGGACATCTTAGGCCATGGGGTTGGCAACCTTTTTAACTCGAAGAACATTTTTTGAAAATTTTGCCTAAAATAAAAGTGATAGGGAGCCGCAAGACGACAATTCGGCATTTCTAAACCAAATACATGGCAAATTGCCAAGAATCTCTGGTAGAATACATAATGTGCATATATAATAAATAATATACATGTATCGAATTTATATATCAATAGAAAGAAAATAGACCTAACTCTGAATTATCACATTTTTTGATGTTAGTTGCATTTTTAAAATATTTTTCTTTGTATCTCCAATAGCTGCATGTTCAGGTTTTTAATGTGTCAATTTACATGAATTATGCATAAGCACATTCAAAAAGAAAATGTAAAAATGGGGAACTGTACTAATTTCATGGAAAACGGCATGTTTCCACTTTAAATAAAAAATAAGAAATTTACATATAAGACTGAAAGAATGGTTTTTGTCTTTGTGTTTTTACAACAGATCTTGTAATAAATGGAATTTTTTAATTATAATTTTGTCAGTAAAGTCATCTTTAAAACATACCTTAATGTAAGATGCATAGAATTAAGACAATTTTTTCAGCTATTCATTCTCGTGATTAAAAAAAGCTTCCAATAGCACATTCAGAATAATTTATCATCTCAACTATATTAGAAACAATAATGGTCGCAACAGTAAAAACTGTTCCTCAAATCAAAGGCATTATCTATAACCATGGTGTAGCTATACCACTCTACTCAAACAGGTTTATTTAGAGAGCGATGTTGTTTCTCATTAAAATAAACATTTGCAACCATAAAGTGCAGCATAATGATTAGCCTTTTATCCCCACAATAAAAACACGGCTCTTACTTTTCTTGACTTGATATTTTAGGCTTTTTTCATAATGCAATCCAACTGGAAAAGGTTGGGAGCTGCAAATGAGATGTTAAAGAGCCGCATGTGTTTCTGCAGCCACGCTTGTCAACCCCTGCCTTACGCTGTCGATGTGAATAAAATGGAATACAAAAAAAATCCCATTAACAGCCTCTTTGTAGATAAAGTTTCCTTATTTTAATTGTAAACTATTTCACAGCTCATATCACCACACCCCTTCCTTTTGTCCCTGCTTGGGGCCAATTCTTAAGCATATGTAATGTGTCATAACAGAGAGAGTGCCTCCTGTTCCAAAGCAGTTTAAATAGGTGATAATGATATGGTCTGTTGCAATCAGAAGAAACACGAGATTTGCTATGTATAGTATTAAGTATGAGCCATGTGAGCCGCATGGAAGATGGCAGGATCCCCAAAGACACATTGTACAGCGAGCTCGCCACTGGTATCAGACCCACCGGCCGTCCATGTCTCCGTTATAAAGACGTCTGCAAACGTGACATGAAATCGTGTGACATTGATCACAAGTCGTGGGAGTCAGTTGCCAGCATTCGCCAGAGCTGGCGGGCAGCCATAAAGACAGGGCTAAATTGTGGCGAGTCGAAGAGACTTAGTAGTTGGCAGGAAAAAAGACAGAGGCGCAAGGGGAGAGCCAACTGTGCAACAGCCCCAACAAACAAATTTCTCTGCAGCACCTGTGGAAGAGCCTGTCACTCCAGAATTGGCCTTTATAGCCACTCCAGGCGCTGCTTCACAAACCACTGACCACCTCCAGGCGCGTATCCATTGTCTCTCGAGATAAGGAGGCCCAAAAGAAAGAAAAGAAGAAGTATTAAGTAAGTGCTTTGTCCTCATTGGATGTTTCCTTTTGAAATACTTATCTTTTCTAAACAGTCCTGATCAGTGAAGACACAGGTTTAATCACAAAGCAGTGAGCGGAGAATTGTAGGTGGCCCAAACCCACAAATGATTACAATGACCAAATGCAGATTGGGTGACCGCTTTGCGGAATGCCTCCGCTCAGTCTGCAACCAGAACCCCGAGCTTCTGATCGCTTACCGGTTTAATTCACCACTCAGATCTCATGCCTACATTTCTATCCTTGGCCTACTACAGTATTCCAATGAAGCTCAACGTAAGCTTGAGCAACAACACCTCATCTTATGATTTGGCACTTTACAGCCTTCTGGACTCAACATTAAGTTTAGCAACTTCAGAGCATGAAAAAAATGTTTTATTATTTATTTATTTTATTTTTAACTACGTGCCTGTCCTAAACTTATTATTTCATGGTTTTGCTTTTGAACAGAGTTGTTCGTTATTCCGCCATCAACACTCTCTCTGCCCTCATGCTTTGTCTTTTACTACTATTAACACTCGCTTTGCCTTTTGTTCCATGACATCTCTGGCATTTAATCTTTCTTACTCGCCACCCTATCACACACCGACCCTTTTGTTCTTCTTCACTCCGCACCCCACCCCGCGCTTTTACTTGCGCAAAGCCTATTACATTTCCAATTTCTGTCCCAGACCTAAAATGTTAACTCTGTTTATGTCTCCACAGATGCTGCCAGACCTGCTGAATATTTCCAGCACTTTCTGTTTTTATTTTATATTAAACGATTACAGGGTTTGTGTTCTAGACTGGGCTGTTAACTGAAGCTTCCTACAGTAACTTAAACAGTTCAATGGCTTGGGAAGAAAGGATAAGCTACCGGGGGAAACAAGAAACTACAAAATATCAACAACTACACAGAAGCAGAAACACTTGAATTTCATTAGTTTTTCTTAATTGACAAATATTCTGCCACCCTTCCCCTCCCAAAGAATAAATTGCTCCATTGCTGATGCAAAATCAGCTGATAAGTGGTCCACAGCATCAGCTCTTTGTTAACTGCCTGTAAACACCCTTTCTGTAGAGAGGTGGCTGATCTGTGAGTGAGTGAGCCACTGAGAGGTTATAAATTCATTGGCTCACCAGCAGTGACTCGGGCCATTGCCTTTTTGATACCTTGTGTATCTGGAACAGTGTCATCCAGTGCAAAGAATTGTCCACGACTGACTGTTGCAGACTGGCACATTCCAAGGTCCAGGACTATATATTAAGAGACGTGCTAAAGCTTGGGGCAGCCACCTCATAGGCTCAATGAGGAAAAACCACTGTTTCAGGTCCTCCTGTCATAGTATACCAAGGGGTTGGATGCACTAGAGAATGTTTGACGTGAAATGTAAATGTATATTGTGAATATAACCTGTAATGGCAAGCATAGTGAGGCACCTCATGTACTGTATTGAAAGATACAGCACGTAGTCCTGGACATTGGAATGTGCCAGTCTGCAACACTCAGTCATCAACAGCTCTTTGCACTGGAAGACCAGCAAGTTTCGGACATACTAAAGAGTGTCTTTCACCAAGTTGATGGTCCTCCAGCAGTTGATGTTTATCTCGGTGTGTGTCCCTGGGAACAGCCCATAGAGCACTTAGTCCTACATTACGGAGATGCTCGGGATGAACCTCGACAAAAACCAATGCACCTCTTTCCAGACTTGTTTTGCGAAGGCACATTCCAGAAGGAGATGGGCGACAGTCTGTTCCCCACCTCGAGAACAGCGAGTGGAGGCGGTGTGACTCCAGGCGTGCAGGAAGGATCTAATGGGGAGGGCCCTTCTCGTCACCAGCCAAGCTACGTCTGAGTGCTTGTTTGAAAGTACAAGCGATAAGGCATTCCGCCAAATGAATTTGACAATCGATAGGATCCACCATCACCTTTTCCCACAGAGCCTTGAGGACATTATCTGTGGGCAACTACCTGATGATCATGTGATCAAAGGTATTTTGTGACAGAAGTTAGGTATAGCACAGCCAGATGTGGAGTTGAATACTCTCTACCTAGCCTCAGCCACAGGCCATTACTGTGCCAGTGTTAAACCTAGAAAGAGCACTAAGTGGTGCTATTTGAACCCAGGTTCCAGACCCACTGTGCACCAAGATCGTTATAAAGGAAAAAGAAGGACTTGCCTTTATATATCACCTTTCATGACTACAGGACGTCCCTAAACACTTTACAGCCAATTAAATACTAATTAAATACTGTTGCAATGTAGGAAATGCAGCAGCTGATTTGCACACAGGAAGCTCCTACAAACTGCAATGTGATAATGACCAGAGAATCGTTTTTTGTGATACTGATTGAGGGATAAATATTGGCCAGGACACCAGGTATAACTCCCCTGCTCTTCTGCTCTTCTCCGAAAGTGCCAGGGGATCTTTTACATTCAGCTGAAATGGGCCACAGTTTAATATCGCATCTGAGCAACAGCACAGCCTCAGTACTACATTGGAGTGTCAGCCTAGATTTTTGTTTTCAAGTCCTGGAGTGGGGCCTGAGCCCACAACCTTCTGACTCCTAGGTGAGAGTGAGAGTGCTATCGCTGACAGTGGTTATGCAAGCTATGATATTTGATTGTATTGGATTATAGGATGTTGTGTTGACTCCATTGTAAAATGAGAAGCCAGCAGAACTGCCATCAGATAACACCCTGGGTAGAACAGATCACGCCAAGGCAGATGGTAAAAATTGAATTCAATTAATAAAAAATCTGGAATTTAAAAAAAGCTAGTCTAATGGTGACCATGAAAACATTGTCGATGGTTGTAAAAACCCATCTGGTTTACTCATGTCCTTTAGGGAAGGAATCTGTCATCCTTACCTGGTCTGGCTTACACATAACTCCAGATCCACAGCAATGTGGTTAACTCTCAAATGCCCTCTGAGATGGTGTATTGAGCCATTCAGTTCAAGGGCAATCAGGGATGGGCAATAAATGCTGGCCTAGCCAGCGTCGCCCACATCTCATGAACGAATATAAAAAAAATTGGCAGTAATTGCAGAAACCTGTACCGGAGCTTGGGGGTATCTACTCATAGCTGCATAAAGGCAGCATAAATATCCTTCTAGAAATGGGTATAGCCTCAATACTTATGCTGATCCAGTTATTGTGGAAATGCTGAAACCTTCTGATTTTTAGAATTAGTAGCATGAATAAAATTAAGCATTGGGTTTCAATTGAGTAACTCTGCTTATCTGGTTACTTGAAGATTGTCGTCCCCTAAAGTCTCCTGTCAGATGATAACCAAAATTGACAACCACAGTAGCCGACTTGTACTACAGCAATGCCAGTGTTGTTGTGAATAATAACTATGCTTTTATTTGCACATAAACAAACCCTTAGCTGTCTATCTTTTTGTAATAGACTGCCATGACTTCCACACAGTCCTCGGGAGCTGTAAAAAGGCAAAGCAAGAATCCTGCAAATGGAGTTGGTCCAAGAGCGAAGGAACAACTGGGGCAATGGGGCAGAGCATGGTAAGAAAATTAATATAATGGACAAACATGCAATAGGACTTCACAACACCATTACGGGTTGGTGGGAAATGTGCGATTTATACTATATCTATTTACCCGTGTAAAACAATAACTGAATTTCTAATTAATTCATTCCTAGTGAAGTACTTTGAGAGATGCTATAAGGAACCATTTAAGTGCAACTTTTTCTTCTAATTATCCATCTATTTTCCTCTTCATTTTCTTACTTTGGAAAATGTACAATTGAAAGAAAACCTGCATATCTGTTCAAATTACTTCGGACAACAGGATCTGAGTCTCATATCCTCTTGATCCTTACATCAACAACAAAATCCACTTGTATTTATATGAACGCTTTGAATGTGGTAAAACCTCCCAAGGCCTTCACTGGAGAATTATCAAAATTTGACACAGAGCTACATAAGGAGACATTAGGACAAAGAGCAAAGTTTCAAGGAGAATCTAAAAGGAGGAGAGAGAGAGACAAGTGGCGAGGTTTAGGGAGGGAATTCCAGAATTTAAGCCCCAGGCAGCTGAGGCACAGTCACCAAGGGTGGGGTGATGAAAATCAGGGATGGGCCAGAAACCAGAATTAGAGGAGTGAAGTGATCTCTGAGGGTTGTAGGGCTGCAGGAGGTTACAGAGATAGGCATGGCAAGGCGATGCTAGAATTTGAAAACAAGGATGAGAATTTTAAAATTGAGATGTTACCCAATGTAGGTCAGGAAGCACAAGGATGATGGGTGAACAGGCTTCGTGCGTTCTACTACCAGATTCTGCTGGTAGATTTAATTGGTATATCATTGCATAAATTCCAGTCCCTCTAAGTATAGCATGAGAACATAAAAAATAGGAGCATGAGTAGACCACACAACTCATCAAGCCTGCTCCACCATTCAGTATGATCATGGCTGACCTTAGGCTTCAACTCCACTTACCCACCACTCCCCATTTCCCTTGATTCCCTGAGGAACCAAAAATCTGTCTATCTCAGCCTTAAATGTATTCAATGACAGAGCATCCACAACCCTCTGGGGTAGGGAATTCCAAAGATTTACAACCCTTTGAGTGAAGAAATTTTTTCTCATCCCAGCCCTAAATGATCAGCCCCTTATCCTGAGACTGTGCCCCCTTGTTCTAGATTCCCCAGCCAAAGGAAAGAACGTCTCATAATCTACCCTGTCAAGCCCCTTCATAATCTTGAATGTTTCAATGAGATCACCTCTCATTCTTCTAACTCCAGAAAATTCACTTAACCTCTCATCATAGGACAACTGTATGACTCTTTAACACTCTCATCCCAGGGGCCAATCTAGTGAACCTTTGCTCTACTGCCTCCAATGTAAGTATCTTCTTTGGCCTCCTTATCTCGAGAGACAATGGGTAAGCGCCTGGAGGTGGTCAGTGGTGTGTGGAGCAGCGCCTGGAGTGACTATAAAGGCCAATTCTAGAGTGACAGGCTCTGCCACAGGTGCTGCAGAAAAATTTGTTTGTCGGGGCTGTTACACAGTTGGCTCTCCCCTTGCGCTTTTATCTTTTTTCCTGCCAACTGCTAAGTCTCTTTGACTTTAGCCCCGCCTTTATGACTGCCCGCCAGCTCTGGCGAACGCTGGCAACTGACTCCCATGACTTGTGATCCTTCCTTAAATATGGAGACCGAAATTGCATACAGTATTCCAGGTGTGGTCTCACCAAAGCCCCGCACAATTGTAGCAAGATTTCTTTATTCTTGCACTGCAATAAAGGCCAACATGCCATTTGCTTTCCCAATTGCTTGTTGTACCTGCATGCTAACATTTTGAGTTCCTTGTACAAGTACACCCAAGTCTCTCTGCACATCAACATTTACAACTTTCATGCCTTTTAAAAAAAAAATTCTGCTTTTCTATTCTTATGCCCAAAGTGAGTAGCCTCACACTTCCCCACATTATAGGATCATAGGAAATAGAAAATTATACTCATCTGCCACCTTGTATAAGGATAAATTTCCATTTTGGGAAATTGCGTGCAAATTGGGTTACAGTTTCAAGTTTCTGCTAAAATGTATTAGCATAATTGCAAACATAAATTCTTCCATGAACTAGTGAAATTAGTCAGCATGATAGCATGTAATTATTTATTGTTTTACTTTGCATTCAAAAATATTAAATGATGTATTAAGAGTGGTAACCTGGCACAGTTTTACGAAAGCAGCTAAGATAGGTTTATCACAAAACATAGGCATTTTTAATAAAAGGGTCTAGTCCTCCACCTGATTTTAAATAATTGACACTGAACCAGTTGTTAGTTTCACTGGTATACACTAGTCAGTTCCTTAGTTAGTTACATTTTTTACAATATGCAGTGGGCTAGATTTTGCTGGGGGATGTTCGGTGTTGGTTTGATGGTAAGCTGTTAGTGTTGGCCATCATTGTTCCTCTGAAATTGACCGCAACTTCAGGATGTTGAGCTTGTGCAGGTTAGCATGGAAATCCTGAAGTTACAGTCTGTCACTCAGTGCTCTGCCACAGGCTGTGCTGTAGGCACACCACCACCCCCCCTCCCTCCCACCACCCCCACCCCCCTCGTTAAAGATAACGGAAACTGAATTTACACTTAATGTAATTTGGGTTTAAAAGTCCCCTTCATTTAAATTTAAAGATTTCACCCTGATTGCACTGAAAAATGGAAACTCTGCCCCACTATATATGTGTATGTATGTGTGTGTATGTGCATATATGTACTCAGTTGCATAATGTTGAAAATAACTTGTGCATTCATGTGCACTTGACTAGTTATCCAAGCTTTGTAGTTCTTTGAACACTGCAGTAAAAATTTCTGCGCCCAAATCAAATGTGTTTATTTCAAGAATCCTTTGAATGGGCATTGTGAGATTCTACTTGACTTAGCAAAAATGAGTTGTATCCCACAAGTATATTATTGCTGAGTTTGTTCCAGTAATCCTGATGTCCATTTTTTGGGAAGGCTACAGCGGAATTGTAAATAGAACTAAAGACAGGTCAGGAAATGACCCCCTCAGGAATATAACTTTAACTCTCCAAACCCAATGGTGAGATGTAAGTGGAAGCTGCACTGATAACAATACCGGTGCAGATGGATCTTGGGCAACAAAGTAAAGTCTAGGCCGGTGGTTTATTACCTGGGAGGACTTGTTGATAATTGCAATGGCCTGCAATGAAAAAAACAGGTTAAAAACTTGCACATGACAAAACTAAGCAAATACATCTGAATATTAGCAAAAATTATTCACGTGCTTCAAGTTCCTATTCTGCTCCTTTGCTGAGATAGAAGCCTTCACATCCGTTGCCACAAAGTACAACTGCACATAAAGGCTGGATATGTCATGTTGGCAGGGCTCCCAGCACCACGTGGAAAATGCAAGGGAAACCCCACCTCAGCCTTTCGGAGTCCCCCTCCCCTCGCACCCCCCGGCACGATTCAACAGCGCTCAGGCACTTAAGTACCCAGCACAGGGATCCCCGTCCCTTGAAAGACAGGGATCCCAGCTCAAAGAGTTGCAGCCAATCAGAGGGCCGGTAGTTCAGTAGTATCAGCAGCACCACCAGGAGCGGAGGCCACTGCTGGTACGACAGGAGGACTGGGACCAGGCCCAACGCTGGAGACCCAAAGAGGAGGTAAGTGAGGTGGGGTCGCCGGGACCAGTCCAGCAGGCCCCGGTGATGGTGGTGGAGAGGGTGGGAAATGAGGGAAGTTGGGGGGGTATTACCGGAAGTGTGGCCTTTACCACCGAGAGCCTTCCTTGGGCCACAGATTGGCTATCGAGGAGGACCCCCTGCCAAGCCTGCAGGGAGGTTGCCACGTTTTACTAGGCAACCTCCCCGCATGGCGGAGGTACCCTCAGCTGCTGGTTTAAGGCCAGCAGTGGCGGGAAGAGGCCCTTAAGTGGCCTCCTGTCGCAATTCTATGGACCCTCCCCCACCTTCTAGCCAATCTCTGGGAGTGGGCGGGGGCAGTGTGTGGTGCCCATTAAATTCCTTCGAAAGTGTCTGACCAGTTTATTTGTGTGTGCAGTTGTCTGATGTCCATTCTTATCATCTTGCAATAAATTGTCCCCTGTCACCTAATGCTGCTCAGAGAGTCTAGCTTTAAAGTATGAGCTGTGGATATAACAGCAGAAATGAAGCCAGCTGGTGACTTTATGCAGAATGATGAGCAAAGAACATAATACACCAGCATCGCAGGACCTGCCTCTCAACATCCTTTGATCTCTGTGGCATTACAGGTTGTGCTGATGTTACTCTGATGCCTCTCCCTGAAGTCACATTCCATCCTTGTTGTAACACGTTCTTTGGAGCTGAATGTTTATGAAGTAATTTTTTTGGTTGGGGGGGTGCACAGTGAACGGAATATGATTTGTTTTACTTGAGTAGACTTTACAGATCTAAACTGTTCACTGAGACTGGATGCTTATTGATGGTCAAAGTTATCAAGAGGTAAATAGCAGATTGTAGCAGTGGTTCTTGTTGCTACGTAATTTATACATTTGGTTGGGGGGGGGAGGGGAGGGTTGCATCCAGCCTGTGTGAATTAACCCACACTGATGCAATAGTCTTTATCATTAAAAACCTTTGAGTGAAGTTCACCTTTGGCAAGGGCACAATACCAGAAATGGTAATATATCAGCCACCTGTTATATACCCCACCAAATGGTCCTTTCCATGGCCCATATTGCAACCCTGCCAAAGTTGAATTTTACCACTCGTTCCCCCCCCACCCTACCTCCTTCTGTAATAATATATGAATGATTGTAGTTACTGATTGGACTGTAGCATGTAATTAGCATTGACCAATCAAATCTCTGCAGCGTGACGTCCCAAAAGCAACATGCAGGCAAAAATTGATCTGATTATCGGGGAAAATAAATAAATGTCAACTACTTTTCAATGGCCAGCACATTACCTCACCCATCACTAATATAAAACTTTATCAGCTAAGTAATCCATAAAAATGTTAATCTGCTCAACAGTCACAAATGTAGTTGAAGTTCACCATCCTAAATCCAGTATCTCTCTCCACCTCTTGATTATTATCTCTCCCCACATCCCCGTGTGAAACCTTCCCTGCCAACAGACAGCATAGAAACACTGCACTCTTTTATTCCAAGCATCCACCAACTCAGGCCCAGCCTCCTGTAGACCATTATGAAAAATATGCAGCAGTCCAAAGGCCCCTTTTACCTTCTGGCTCTGGCCTCTTCCCATGTCCTACAGCTGCATACACATCTCACTCCCAGGCCTTGAACTCCAGCAAGAGAGTAGAAAATCAATTGAGAGAATAGGGACACCAGGGCAGATAAACCAAGTGTTACAAAGAGAATGTCGGCTGATAGCAGAGATACAGGATAGGATAGCAGAAAGGAAGGGGAGGGTAATAGAGAAAGAGGCAGAAATTCAGGCAGACATGGTAAGACTACAGAGGGACTCTTCCAGTGTGCCCTCAAGCCTTTTGGATCAGTGCTGCACACTGGGCACCTCCAAGAAAAGCAGCAAGCCAACAAGCAAAGTCTCCTCCAACATCCAAATGTTCACCATCCAGAAAGCACAAGCAGCATTAATGACACCACCACTACCTAAGTCTCATGGGCCTGAAATCTATCCAAAATATTTTCAGATCCCATTGCTTTCTGGACGAATAATTTAGCCTCTGAGAGTTGACTGCAAGAGCACAATGAGGAACAAATTATGAGATCAGCTCACAACAGACAGAAATTACAATGAAAGACTTGTATTTAAATAACACCTTTTGCAACTACAGGACGTCCCAAAGGACTTTTTTGAAGTATAGTCAATGTTGTAACATAGGAAACGTGCCAGTAATTTGGGAAGATTAAGATCCCACCAACAGCAACATGATAATGGCCAAGGAATCTATTTTAGTGATTTGGTTGAGGGATAAATATTGTTCCGGACACTAGGGATAACCCCCCTTTTCTACAAATAGTGCCATGGGATCTTTTACGTTCACTGAGAGGGCAAACGGGGCCTCAGTTTAACGTCTTATCTGAAAGATGGTGCAACATTCCCTCAGTACTGCACTGGACTGTCAGCATAGATTTTGTGCTCAAGACTCTGGAGTGGGACTTGAACCCGCAACCTTCTGACTCATAGGCAAGAGCGCATGCCCCAAGCTACCCATGATGAACAAAGGAGGTTTATTCATAAATTGTTAAAATTTCATCAAAACATCGAAGTATTTAAGTCAGCCATTTTTTGACTCAATTTTTCATTAATATCTTCCAATGAAAAATCTAATTTTCTCTCAAAGTGAATGTTGGAAAAACCTCTTTATAAACAGAATGCACCTTAATTTGGTTAAAGGGCTCGATAGGGATTTGTATTTATCCAGTCACCATACTTATGAAGTAAACTATTTTATAACTTCTGTTTTGATCCATGGTGATTTGACTGAGTCATCTCATCCATTACCTTTTGCATAAATATCAGGAGTTTTAATTTTTTCAGAGATTTTCACACTAAAGAAGTAGTTCAGGAACTTTACGGTTCTAGCCTGAGGTTTTGTTTGTGGGACCAGGAGCCTTCTGCCTGTCCTATCAAGTGTACGCTGTAGTCCATGTTCCATAACAACATTTCTGTTCCATAACAATATTGAAGAGGTAAAAAAATAGTTGGCTAAATTATAAATTGAATCATCTGCTGGCTGGAACATGCATTTTTTATTTGCTAATTTTTCCTCCACTCGTATATAATTTATTTATGATACCATTACAGTACAACTAGTTGTTGGATACCAATAGGGATGTATTTTTAGATCGTAATGCACTTTTATTTTTACCAATCAAAGCTTCTCCTTTTCTCCCGAATTCACTCACTTTGCTCAAAAAGAAAAAAAGGAAGTCTTGCATTTATATAGCGCCTTTCATGGCTTCCGGATGTCCCAAAGCAGTTTGCAGCCAATGAAGTACTTTTGAAGTGTAGTCACTTTTGTAATGCAGAAAATGTGGCAGCCAACTTGTGCACAGCAAGCTCCCACAAACAGCAATATGGTAATGACCAGATAGTCTGTTTTTGTGATCTTGATTGAAGGATAAATATTGGCCAGGGCACCAGGGATAACTCCACTACTCCTTTTCAAAATAGTGCCAGGGGATCTTTTAGGGTGACCTGAGAGAGCAGATGGGGCCTCAGTTTAATATCTCATCTGAAAGACAGCATCCTCATACAGTGCAGCATTCACTCAGTACTGCACTGGAGTGGTAGCCTAGATCTTTATGCTCAAATCTCTGGAGTGGCACTTGAACCCACAACCTTCTGACTCAGCGACAGAGAGCTGCCCACTGAGCCAAGGCTGACACATATTGTGAAGTTGGTAGCACCCTTCTTTTTTGAGTCAATAGGTTGTGGGTACAAGTCCCACTCCTGGTCCTGAAATAACAATCGATGCTGAAACCCCACTACATTACAGAGAGAGTGTTGCCAGTGGTGTTGTCTTTTAGATGAGACATTAAGTCCCCAGTGTCTGACCCAGCGTTTGAGATGGATCAAAAAAAAGCAGAGAGCTCTCTATACATCTCCTGCCTATCGTTCATCTCTGAACAAATTAAAAAAAGAGGAGCTGCTCATTTGCCTCATTTACTGTTTGTGGGAGCTTGGTGTGCGCATTGGCAGGTGCTTTTGCCTACATAACAATAGTAATTACACTTAGCAGCAAATCATTGGTTCTGAAACAGGTTAGATGTCCTGAGTACATATAATACGACAAACGAATTCATTGTCATTGACCTGAAACGTTAACTCTGCTTCTGACTCCACAGATGCTGACAGTCCTGCTGAGTATTTTCAGCATTTGTTGTTTTTATAAACAAATTCATCTTTCTTTCAAATGGCTCCTTAAAATTAATATTTAGTTGTCACACAAAGGGTCAGTATCATTCCTTTGTGCCTTCTTTGTAAAGCTTGGGATATTTTTCTATGTTAAATGAGCTGTATTAATACAATTTGTTACTTCGTCCCTATACCTAATATTATAACTTGAAAGGGTACTGTAAATGATATAAACCAGGTCTACTCATAATTACTGGCGTGCACTGCCTGAAAGGGTTGTGGAAGCAGATTCAATAGTAAGTTTCAAAACGAAATCGGATGTATACAATCATAACAACAATAACAACAATTTATATTTATTTGATGCCTTTACCGTAATAAAACATCCCAAGGCACTTTACAGGACTAAAAAGAAAAAGTTTGCAGAGGTATGGTGAAGAAGTGGACTGATTAGAGAGCTCTTTCAAAGAGCTGGCACAGGGACAATGGACTGAATGGCCTCTTTCTGTGCTGCTGTGATCATCCTCCTAACACTGGAGAACAGTACTTTGTGAATAGTGAGTAATTAATGAGAGCTTAATTGCAGAAGAAATTGTGTAATTCAGTTTCCATTCACCACATTGAAGGAGGCAAATTTGGACCATTGGGTATATTTATTCCAAATTTTGTAAATTTATGAAGAGGTTGGTCAGTTCACCACTGAAAGTTCAAGATGGCCTCCTGCCTTACAAACTTCCACTCTTCTTGCAGTTTTTACTCCATCCACCTGCACAAAAAATGGTCAGAAGGAAAATTGTTGAGAGGATGAATCATGCCCAAATCCTGGAGTATTGGCACAAACAGAAATGTTCACACTTTGTCCTTTTTTTTTTGAATTGGTCATCCTGCCTAATTTTCTTTTTGGCTCATCTTTGAATGACTGTGAGGGGCTGGCGGATGATTTTCTACAGCAAAGGTGCTATATAAATGCCAGTTCTTCTTCTTCTTGTTGTTTTTGTTGCAGACATAAAGCATAGGTCCCATGAAAGCCATTTGCCCAGAAGAGAAGCAGGAGGCAGATGAAATGATGCCACCACCTGCATCCTCTCGGTCGTTCATGAAACATCCCACAGCATAAAGGGCTCGGAGCATAAACATGCAGAGCATTTAGCATGTCTGTTTGCTAAACAGTTCATATGTTTGGTTTACAAGTCAATAGAAAACCTTCCTACCATCTGTGGAAGTAAGGCGGCAGAAATAACAGAGAGAATTAAGAACGAGGAGGGAAAGCCCCGGCTTACCTACTTACTTAAGCAATGATTAGCTGAGCCATACAGAACTGGAAGTCAGCCGATGTGATCACCAGTCTGTGTTGAGTTAGTTGCCCTCAGGTGGGATGGCAGTAGGGCTTTTATTATTGGTCTCAATGTTCCTTGCAACAGGGCAGGAAAATCAGACCAAGTTTAGTTTGAGTTGTATTTCTGGTATTACTACACTCCGACATATACCAGAAGGTGACTAGTTGATATTATGTATTCACATTTTGAAGATTTATTGATTTCATACATCTCACTTGTTCATTTCTTGCTGTTACATATATCTTTCAACTTAATGGCTGCCTGTGCTTCTTTTCAGGGAGGTGGATTGGTTTTCCCTTGCGTCAGTTATCTTTCTCCTTCTCTGTGCTCCCTTAATTGTATTCTACTTTGTGATGTCATGTGATCAGTACCAATGTGCTCTGTCTGGTCCTCTTCTTGATGTATACTCTGGAAAGTCGAGTGTCAGTGATATCTGGAGTCAAGCCCCATCCTTCAGTTGGACAGCTGCTGAGATCTACACCACGTGGGTCTGTTTTCAGGTAAGTTTCTGTTTGTACACTTGTGGGCTGCTAATTTTTTCTGAATAATGGTGGTACAGACGATGTACATAATTCCACAGATAGATGCCAAGGTACAGAGAGGTATTCCAATTTCCCTTTTTAGGGCTGGACTTGAACCTCGCCCTTTTAATTTCTTTTTGATGCTCTGATCAAGTTGAGCTCGATTGTTCAGGGGAGAATGAATCACGCGTGGGTGAGGTAAGAGACAGTTCTTTCTGTCTGTGTTTAACTAGATTTAAGGAACGTTTAATTGCAAGGCAATCCCTAGGAAACGTTAAAGGAATGAAGGGGAGTAAAAGGACACTTGAAGCATAGATTGTACAAAAACATCTCCCACAGGTGCCTGCAACCATCCTGCTGTAAGACTGCTGCCAGGATTTTATGTAGTTACTTAAAGCTGTTCAGAAAATCTTTACTTTAAGAACAAACAAAGGGAATCTATAAAGTAAGGAAACGGTAGCATAGAGGTTATATTACTGGACTGGTAAACTATAGGCCTAGACCAGTGATCTAAAGACCTGAGTTCAAATTGCACTATGGCAGCTGGGGAATTTAAAATCAATTAATTAAATAAATCTGGAATGAAAAGCTAGTATCAGTAATGGTGACCATATAACTACCAAATTATTGTGAAAACGCATGTGGTTCATCTGCTGTCCTTATCTGTTCATGTGACTCCCAGCCCACAGCAATGTGATTGACATTTAACTGCTCTCTAAAATGGCCTGGCAAGCCACTCAGTTGCACCAAACCACTTCAACAATGTATAATAAGCACCACATAGACTTGCAGAGTTTCAAGAAGGCAGCTCAGCATCAACACCATTGACCAGAAACTTAACTGGACTTGCTATATAAATACCAACTGCCATATAAATACGGTGGCTACTAGAGCAGGGCAGAGGCTGGGAATTCTGCAACGAGTAACTCACCTCCTGACTGCCCAAAGCCTGTCCGCAAGGCACAAATCAAAGAACAAAGAACAGTACAGCACAGGAACAGGCCATTCGGCCCTCCAAGCCTGCGCCGATCTGACGCCTGCCGAAACTAAAACCTTCTGCACTTCCGGGGACCGTATCCCTCTATTCCCATCCTATTCATGTATTTGTCAAGATGCCTCTTAAACATCGCTATCGTACCTGCTTCCACCACCTCCCTCAGCAGCAAGTTCCAGGCACTCACCACCCTCTGTGTAAAGAACTTGCCTTGCACATCCCCTCTAAACTTTGCCCCTCGCACCTTAAACCTATGTCCCCTAGTAACTGACTCTTCCACCCTGGGAAAAAGCTTCTGACTATCCACTCTGTCCATGCCGCTCATAACTTTGTAAACCTCTATCATGTCGCCCCTCCACCTCCGTCGTTCCAGTGAAAACAATCCGAGTTTATCTGACCTCTTCTCATAGCTAATGCCCTCCAGACCAGGCAACATCCTGGTAAACCTCTTCTGTACCCTCTCCAAAGCCTCCACGTCCTTCTGGTAGTGTGGCGAGCAGAATTGCACGCAATATTCTAAGTGTGGCCTAACTAAGGTTCTGTACAGCTGCAGCATGACTTGCCAATTTTTATACTTTATGTCCCGACCAATGAAGGCAAGCATGCTGTATGTCTTCTTGACTATCTTATCCACCTGCGTTGCCACTTTCAGTGACCTGTGGACCTGTACGCCCAGATCTCTCTGCCTGTCAATACTCCGATGGGTTCTGCCATTTACTGTATACTTCCCACCTGCATTAGACCTTCCAAAATGTATTACCTCACATTTGTCCCAATTGAACTCCATCTGCCATTTCTCCGCCCAAGTCTCCAACCGATCTATATCCTGCTGTATCCTCTGACAATCCTCATCACTATCCGCAACTCCACCAACCTTTGTGTCCTCTGCAAACTTACTAATCAGACCAGCTACATTTTCCTCCAAATCATTTATATATACTACAAAGAGCAAAGGTCCTAGCACTGATCCCTGTGACCACTAGTCACAGCCCTCCATTCAGAAAAGCACCCATCCACTGCTACCCTCTGTCTTCTATGACCGAGCCAGTTCTGTATCCATCTTGCCAGCTCACCTCTGATCCCATGTGACTTCACCTTTTGTACCAGTCTGCCATTGGAGACCTTGTCAAAGGCTTTACTGAAGTCCATATAGACAACATCCACTGCCCTTCCTTCATCAATCATCTTCGTCACTTCCTCAAAAAACTCAATCAAGTTAGTGAGACACGACCTCCCCTTCACAAAACCATGCTGCCTCTCGCTAATAAGTCCATTTGTTTCCAAATGGGAGTAAATCCTGTCCCAAAGAATCCTATCTAATAATTTCCCTACCACTGACGTAAGGCTCACCGGCCTATAATTTCCTGAAATCAGGAGTGTGATGGAATACTCTCCACTAGCCTGGATGGGTGCAGCTCCAACAACACTCAAGAAGCTCACCACCATCCTCAAGCAGAAGGCACTTGGGGGCGGCAGTGACGTAGTGATAATGTCACTGGACTAGCAATGCAGAGGCCCAACCTGGTGCTCTGGGGACATGGGTTTGAATCCCACCACAGCAGATGGTGAAATTTAAGTTCAATTAATAAAAAAAATTGGAATTAAAAAGCTAGTCTAATGGTGACCATATATCCATTGTCGATTGTTGTAAAAACCCATCTGGTTCATTAAAATGCCCCTTAGGGAAGGAAATCTGCTGTCCTTACCTGGTCTGGCCTACATGTGACTCCAGACCCACAGCAATGTGGTTGACTCTTAACTGCCCTCTGAAATGGTCTAGCAAGCCACTCAGTTCAAGGGCAATTAGGGATGGGTAATAAATGCTGGCCTAGCCAATGACACACACATTCCATGAATGAATAAGGGAAAAAAAACTTCATGAAAACTGATGTCTCCACTAATGCTGTACTTGCTACAATGGCAGCTGCTCCCCTCCTACTAAGGGCACCTTCATGACACCGCTGCTGCTCGCCCTCAGCAATGCCCACAATGTGAAAGTGAAGGCGGGCCTATGCATGGGCCGTGCTGAATGGACCTTCCCAATTCTGGGGAACCTGGCCACCATCCCTGAAAAGAGTGGACTTCCAGAGGCAGCTTCTTAACTGACTGCCTGCAGGAAAATTGTGCTTGACATCTTGACATGACCACTGCTGGTACCCAAATTGAGCCCGCAATTGGGATCGCCACACCCCCTGGAAAATTCCGGCTGTGATCTCTAATTTGGTTGATCTCAGCTGAGGCCGCAGATGGGGTTCTGCGATTTGCCCCTACTCCCATAGGTCAAAGGAAATTCAGTCAGGGTTCTCCTGACTGCTATCCAGGAGCCCCTGGTGGAAGTGTGCGGGTGTCAGGTGAGGACACAATCTAGCTTGGGTTATGATGCTCCCTCCAGTCAAATAGCCTGCCAACACTCGCTTTCGAGGTGTGCACATGAACAGTGGCTACTTGGCTAAAGCAATGGAATGTGCCCTGTGTTTGCTCATCTCTGCAGTACCAGAATACAAAAAACTTGGTTACACCACACTTGGAATACTGTGTGCAGTTCTGGTCTCCATACTATACAAAGGATAAAGTGCAGAAAAGATTTATAAGGTGGTTGTCAGAACTGAGAGGACACAACTATCAGGAAATATTGAGTGCGCTGAGATTCTTTTCTCTGGAAAAGTGAACGCTGAGAGAAGACCCAATAAGCGGCTTTAAGATAATGAAGGGTTATGATAGGGTAAATGTGGAGAAGCTGTTTCCACTTCTGGGTTAGTCCAGAACTGGGGATCATAAATACAATGTAGCCACTATTGAATCAAATAAAGAATTTCGGAGAAAATTCATTACACACAGAAAGTTACTCACTACCACATAGAGTAGCTGAAGCAAATAGTATCAATGCATTTAAGGGGAAGGTTGATGCAGACATGAGGGAGAAGAAATTAGAGGATACGGGAGGCAGAGTGAAAACAGGTAATTGGAGTCAGAGTAGATTCGTGTGGAGTAAAGGCCTGCTACCCGACCCAAACCTGACGGGACCCGAACCCGACGGGACCCGATGACGTGTCAGGTTCAGGTCGGGTCGGGCTGCTCTTCCAGGTCCGGCTTTTGGGCTCGGCTCAGGTCGGACCGGGTCTGGGTCGGGTGGGTCCGGGTCGGACACACACGGCAGGAATTGCAAGTAAGCGTTCAAAGTGAAAAAAACTTACCTGAGCTGCGAGTCTGGGATGTCAAAGCAGGAAATTCTGAGTCTGTGCAGTGAGGGAGTGGGTGTCTCTATGACGTCATCACACTCATGCTGCAGTTTCCTGAAGATTGGGAGTTGCAAGGTAAGTAAAGGAACATTCCGGTGGTCGGGTCGGGAGCGGCAGAGAAATGGAGGGACTCGGGCTGCGTTGGGCTCGGGTCCGATGTGGTTCCTTCGGATTCGGGTCAGGTTTTTTTTTTGTGACTTTAGCAGGCCTTTAGTGTAGAGTATAAACACTGATGTGGCCCAGTTGGGCTAAACATGTGGTTCAACATGGCATGTACAGCACAGAAACGGGCCTTTTGGCCCAACTGATCTAGTGAGGAAAAGGCTGAGTGAAAAATTTCTCAAGGGCAAACAAAAGCACAGAAATTAATTTCAAGAGGCTTGAGGGCAGAAGAAGAGCCAAGTTCTCTCAATGATTATAAGAGGTCTTTCGAAGGGTCAGTATGTAAATTTACGTTACAGTCCTAAGAGGAGGATCTGCCTCCGACACCGAATTACCTGACAGATTTAAATGCATTATTCAGAGAGGTTCTTTCAATCTGGGGAGAGGCCTTGCAATGAATAAATGTCTTGTTTTTTTTTAAAGGTGGTTTACATATCATCTTGTTTTGATAAATCCTGTCTGTGAGGTTAGGGGCACGAGGCAACAGAGCAGCACTTTGTGGTCTCTACTGACTGGAGGCAAGCTATGTGGGTGTTTCAGAAAGAGGAAGAAGGAGAGCTTGGATGTGGTGCTTTTAAAATAATCCTCTCTTTCAAGCTACATCAAAAATAGAGAACTCAGTCCTAATTGCAGACATTACCTTGTATCTGTGTCATACTTGGAGCACTGAGCCCTGCCCCCGCACTCCCATACACACTCTCTTTGTTCTGTACTCCTGTCAGTTCAAGGGTTGGCGATTGCTGAGAAACACCTTCTTTCACATTGATTTGCAACGTTGTGAATTGCTTGAGCAGGCCCACCACAGAAGCTATTGCCTCTTAAGCACTTCCCGTCGCTTTTATTATATTTAAAAAATAACAAAATAAATCATCATGTTTTTGATTTAGTCTTCTCCTTCAATGAAAGCAAGCTTATAATTACCAAAGCTTTTACATCGGTGAAGCAGAAGTGAGAAAAGGGTCATCTGCTTGATCTTTTGCAATTTTCCATTGAGTGCCCACCATACTTTGTAGAGCTTGTCCGCCCAGAGTGACCACAACAATGTCAAATTGCTTGCTCACGTGCCTGTTCTCTGTCACAAGATGCATTGAATCACCAAGTATCACAATAGTGCTGTCACTCTTCATTTAAATTTAAATAGGCAAAAACATGGAGGAACGCTATATAAAAAAACTCAAAATGCGTAAACATATTGTCCCTCAAAAATCCTCTCATGAGCTGCATTCAGACACTCCAGCACATAAATCTGCATAGTTGTAGTCTGTAACAGGGTGGCGCAGTGGTTAGCACCGCAGCCTCACAGCTCCAGCGACCCGGGTTCAGTTCTGGGTACTGCTTGTGCGGAGTTTGCAAGTTCTCCCTGTGACTGCGTGGGTTTCTGCCAGGTGCTCCGGTTTCCTCCCACAGCCAAAGACTTGCAGGTTGATAGGTAAATTGGCCATTGTAAATTGCCCCTAGTGTAGGTAAGTGGTAGGAGAATGGTGGGGATGTAGTAGGGAATATGGGATTAATATAGGATTTGTATAAATGGGTGGTTGTTGGTCGGCACAGACTTGGTGGGCCGAAGGGCCTGTTTCAGTGCGGTATCATTTTTTTAAAAAACAGCTGCAGTTATCCATTAGTGTGAGTATAACATTTATTGTTTTTTAATGTGATGCTATGCTGGGCCTCAAGTGCAACACTGCAGGGATGATCCTGCGCTCTCCATGGGAAGCTGTGCTTACAGCTGCTGAAAGCACAGGTTTGTTAAATGAGCCTTTATGTATCTTGTGCTCGGCAAACTTTATCCAGAGAATGGTTAGGATCTGGAATGCACTGCCTGAGAGGGTGGTGGAAGTAGATTTTATTGTGGCTTTCAAAAGGGAATTGGATAAGCAACTGAAGATAATAAATTTGCATGGTTACGGGGAAAGGGCAGGTGAGTGGGACAAGCGGAATTGCTCTTGCAATTCTTGGACACAACAGGTCAACTGGCCTCCTTCTGTGCTGTAACCATTCTCTGGTTCGACGTGCAGCAAGGAGGGGATGTTTCATTTAATTCCCGTTACATTCTTACCTGCGAAATCTCCCATCTTATAGAGTCTGCAAGCCACTTGTCACCATTGGCGTAGGATAGGCCAGGGAAAGTTTTTAATTTTTTGTTTAATAAACCAAAATTTTGATAAGGAAGTCTATTTGTTCGCAGTATGATGGGAACACATGTTAACTGCGTGTTGGAATTGAATCCTTTATGAAATGAGAGTTGCTTTTTTGGTTGCTTGATCTGAAAGAACTACAGTGGGATTGACCAGTCCAATTGTGTGCTTATCATGACCACTGAACAGATAATGACCAAGATATACAGCAGAAAAGAGTCCATTTTTTAGTCATAGAGTTATACAGGACAGAAACAGGCCCTTCGGCACATCAAGCACCTAACCTAATCCCATTTTCCAGCACTTGACCCATATGCTATGGCATTTCAAGTGCTCATCTAAATACTTCTTAAATGTTGTGAGGGTTCCTGCCTCTACCACCTCTTCAGGCAGTGCGTTCCAGATTCCAGCCACCCTCTGAGTGAATTTTTTTTTCCTCAAATCCCCTCTAAGCCTCCTGCCCCTTACCTTAAATCTATGCCCCCTGGTTATTGACCCCTTCGCTAAGGGAAAAGGTTTCTTCCTATCTAACCTATCAATCTCCCTCATAATTTTGTATACCTCAATCATGTCCCCTCTCAACCTTCTCAGCTCTAAGGAAAACAACCCTAGCCTTTTCAGTCTCTCTTCATAATTGAAATGCTCCAGCCCAGGCAACATCTTGGTGAATCTCCTCTGCACCCTCTCCAGGGCAATCACATTGTTCCTATAGTGTGGTGCCCAGAACGGTACACAGTACTCCAGCTGTGGCCTAACTAGTGTTTTATACAGCTCCATCATAACCTCCCTGCTGTTATATTCTATGCCTCGGCTAATAAAGGCAAGTATCCCATATGCCTTCCTAACCATCTTATCTACCTGTGCTGCTGCTTTCAGTGATCTATGGATAAGTACACCAATGTCCCTCTGACCCTTTGTACTTCCTAGGGTCCTACCATCCATCGTATATTCTCTTGCCTTGTTAGTCCTCCCAAAATGCATCACCTCACACTTCTCAGAATTAAATTCCATTTGCCTCTGCTCTGTCCATCTTACCAGCCCATCTATATCATCCTGAAATCGAAGGCTTTCCTCCTCACTATTTATGACACCACCAATTTTCATGTCATCTGCGAACTTACTGATCATACCTCCTATATTCACGCCTAAATCATTAATGTACATTACAAGCACCCAGAACTGATCCCTGTGGCACATCACTGGTCACAGGCTTCCACTCGCAAAAACAACCTTCGACCATCACCCTTTGCCTCCTGCCACTAAGCCAATTTTGGATCCAATTTGCCAAATTGCCCTGGATCCCATGGGCTCTTACTTTCTTAACCAATCTCCCATGCAGGACTTATCAAAAGCCTTACTGAAGTCCATGTAGACTACATCAAATGCTTTACCCTCATCTACACATCTAGTCACCTCCTTGAAAAATTCAATCAAGTTAGTTAGACATGATCTCCCCCTGACAAAGCCATGCTGACTATCCCTGATTAATCCCTGCCCCTCCAAGTGGAAATTAATCCTGTCCCTCAGAATTTTTTCCAGTAGTTTCCCAACCACTGATGTTAGACTCACCGGCCTCTAATTACCTGGTTTATCTCTGCTACCATTCTTGAATAATGGTACCACATTCGCTGTCCTCCAGTCCTCTGGGACCTCTTCTGTGGCCAGAGAGGATTTGGAAATTTGTGTCAGAGCCCCTGCTAACTCCTCCCTTGCCTCACATAGCAGCCTGGGATACATCTCATCTGGGCCTGGGGATTTATCTACTTTTAAGCCTGCCACAAAAGCTAATACTTCCTCCCTTTCAATGCTAATATGTTCTAGTATATCACAATCCCCCTCCCTGATCTCTATACCTACATCGTCCTTCTCCATAGTGAACACAGATGAAAAGCAATCATTTAAAACCTCACCTATGTCCTCCGGTTCCACACACACATTGCCACTTTGGTCCCTAATGGGCACTACTCTTTCCCTGGTTATCCTCTTGCCCTTAATATACTTATCAAACGCCTTAGGATTTATCTTGCCCGCCAGTGTTTTCTCATGTCCCCTCTTCACTCTCCTAATTACTTTTTTAAGTAGCCCCCGCCTACACTTTCTATACTCCTCTAGTGCCTCCGCTGTTTTCAGTGCTCTGAATCTGCCATAAGCCTCTTTTTATTTTCCTTATCCAATCCTCTATATCCCTTGACATCCAGGGTTCCCTGGACTTGTTGGTCCTACCCTTCACCATAATGGGTACATGTTGGCTCTGAACTCTCACTGTTTCCTCTTTGAATGACTCCCACTGGTCTGATGTAGACTTTTCTACAAGTAGCTGCTCCCAGTCCACTTTGGCCAGATCCTGTTTTATCATATTGAAATCAGCCTTCCCCCAATTCAGTATCTTTATTTCCGATCCATCTTTGTCCTTTTCCATAACCCATTTAAATCTTACAGAGTTATGGTCACTATCCCCGAAATGCTCCCCCACTGACACTTCTACCACTGTCCAGCTTCATTCCTTAGGATTAAGTCCAGTACTTCCCCTTCTCTTGTAGGACTTTCTACGTACTGGATCTAAAAGTTCTCCTGCATGCATTTTAAGAATTCCGCCCCCTTTAAGCCTTTTGCACTAAGACTATCCCAGTTGATATTGGGGAAGTTGAAATCCCCTACTATTATTACCCTATTATTTTTACACCTGTCTAAGATTTGCCTACATATCTGTTCCTCTATCTCTCCCTGAGTGTTTGGAGGCCTGTAGTACACTCCCAGACATGTGATTGCCCTCTTTTTGTTTTTAAGTTCTACCCATATGGCCTCATTTGAGGAACCTTCTAAGATATCATCCGTCCTTACTGCAGTAATTGACTCCTTGATCAACAGTGCAATGCCACCTCCTCTTTTACCCCCTCCCCGTCTCGCCTGTAGATTCTATACCCTGGAATATTGAGCTGCCAGTCCTGCCCCTCCCTCAACCATATCTCTGTGTTAACAAGAATATCATAATCCCTTGCGCTAATCATCGCCCTCAATTCATCTGCCTTACTAGTAAGACTCCTTGGATTAAAATAGATGCAATCCAGCCTTGCATTTTTCACTTGTGCCTTAACAGGTCTATCTTTGCTCTGCCTTCCAGACTGACCCAATTTCTCTTTTATATTTGACTGTGCATCACCCCCTACTGTACCTCCACTCTGTATCCCATCCCCCTGCCAAATTAGTTTAAACCCCCCAACAGCACTAGCAAACCTCCCAGCAAGGATGTTGGTCCCGTTCCGGTTCAGGTGCAACCCGTCCATCTTGTACAGGTCCCAGCTTTGCCAGAAACAGACCCAGTGATCCAGAAAACTAAAACCCTCCCTCCTGCACCACCCCCTCAGCCACGTATTCATCTGCTCTATCCTCCTATTCCTATACTCACTGGCACGTGGCACAAGAAGTAATCCAGAGATTACAACCTTTGAGGTCCTGCTTCTTAATCTGCTACCTAGCTCTCTAAATTCTTGTTGCAGGACCTCATCCCTTTTTCTACCTATGTCATTGGTAGCAATGTGTACCACAACCTCTGACTGTTCACCCTCCCCCTTCAGAATGTCCTGCAGCCGCTCCGTGACATCCTTGACCCTAGCACCAGTGAGGCAACATACCATTCTGGAGTCACGTTTGCAGCTACAGAAACGCCTCTCTGTACCCCTTACGATAGAATCCCCTTTCACTATAGCTCTTCCAACCTTTGTGGCATTAAGCGGCTTTCTACGCATCCAATATGCCGGACAGGAAGTGCATACACAGTACAAGCCAGAAGTGCATTGTGCGCCATATTGGTGTAGGCCAAACGAACTGGCGTGCAGTGCTCCCGCCTGAAACAGGCATAGGGTCCTTTTTGGATACACAAACAAGGGGCCTGACACCTTATTTAAGGTCCCCACTTCAATATTGCTTTACCTTGAGGAAACCAGTGCAGGCTGAACTCAGGAAAATCAGGTCTGTGTGCATCTTAAAGGGACCACCTGTTAGGCCGCAACCAACAAGGTAAGATTTTCAAGTATAATTACCTAAATGTGCAGTGCACTTCCCAACCCCATATTTAAGGAATGCTGCCAGCTGCTGATACCCCATGCTAATCACCCCAGCACCTCTCCACCAACCTCCCCCACCCCCAACCGCTCCCCACCCCACCCCACTCCCCCAACAAACACCCCGCAGATTGCCAGCACTCGCTCATTGCTGCCATTGCATCCCAACTTTGTTACCCCTTCTCATCTGGTAGACTCGATGTAAATGAGACCCGAGATTGGGTGCAGGGACTGGGCGTACCCAAGTATCTGTGCCAATGGTTCTTCTAACCAAGCTGTCAATATACGTAGTTGTCATGACAGTAATATGAATGGAATAAATAGTAAGTATGAGACATGTTGCCTAAAAGATACAGCACAGAAACAGGCCATTCTGCTCAACATGTCTGTGCTTTTTGACACAGACCACTTTTCCCAGGTCATATTTATGTCATAGCTTGGTATCAGACCATACAAAATAAAGACAAATTAACAATGCTAATGATCAGGACTGAGCCAGAATGATAGTTACAATTTTTGCTGTTTCTGAATGACTATGTTTCGTTAATATCTCTCCTTCCTTTCCACCAGCATGACCCACTGCTGAGGAGACTGCTGGGCAGTACAATTAAATCTTCACAATTTATCCAACTGGTTTGTTGCCAATGACTAAGACTTTTTTTTTCTGTGCATGCATTTTCAGGTGTTTTTGTATATGTGTGTGCCTGATGTTTGTCATAAGTTCCTACCTGGCTACGTTGGAGGAGTGCAAGATGGGGCACGTACTCCTGCAGGTAAGATTAATCTCCTGTTTTGTTTTGTCAAACAATAAAAAAACTCATACAGGCCACTGTTTATAGCAACAAGGACATTAGGAGATGGCCACTGTAGTGGAAAACGAGGCAACTTGTTCAGGGCTAATGCTTTCGGGTTTCTTTTTATTCAAGGTCTGTGGCCTGATTGCATTAAACATGTATTTCCACTTGGCTTAGTACTACAAAGTTTGGTTTTGTTAACATCTGTTCATCATTTGGGTGTGGAAGAGATTGCTTGTGTTCTAAAGCAGATATTTGCATTTTTTAATATATCAAGTTCTCAAACTGCATCCATATATATTCTGACCCCATTTTGATTGCATGGCAGTTGATGAAGAGTTCATCAATACATCCAGGTTTCTAGGCACACCTGGTGGTGGTACCACAGTGAGGATCAAGAAAGGGATGTGGACAGCTTGTTTGATCTTTTTTTGGGGGTAGGCCTGTGGGGTAGGGGGAGGTTGTTGGGGAGAAGTTCAGCATAGTTGTGGTCATGTCAGTTGAGGTCATTATCCTTCATGTTCAGTGGGTGGATCATGATGATCTGGGGGGTAATTTTGTGTTAAATGAGCCTTCATGTAGTGGCACTAGACTTGGCCTTCCCAGTACAAGCTGCAGATATATATTTTCTTTTTCTTCCCAAATCAGGATTATTTCAAGGATCACTTCATAGTTATAATAAAGCCAATTTGATTGATTTGTATTCAGTTTTCCTTTGGTCGCTCCTTTTGAACCCATTCAGTGGTGCAGTTCAGCATGCACTAATATGTATTTTGATGAGACTGAAATGGCTCCCTGAGATTACACAATGGCATGCAACCGTTGCACATTCATTATTTTTGGTATGAAACCTTTAATCTCATATAATGTTAGCTACAGCTCAGCTGGTAACACTCTCGCTTCTAAGTGAGAAGGTTGTGGGTTCAACTCCCATTCCAGAGACTTGAGCACAAAAATCTCGGCTGACACTCCAGTGCTTTACTGAGTGAGTGCTACACTGTATGAGGTGCCGTCTTTCAGAGGAGTAATTAAACTATCTGCTCTCTGAGGTGGACATAAATGATCCCGTGACACTATTTCAAAGAAGTGCAGGGGAGTTCTCCCGGGTGTCCTGGCCAATATTTAGCCCTCAACTAAAATCACTAAAAGAGACTATCTGGTCATTTTCACATTGCTGTTTGTGGGAGCTTGCTGTGTACAAATTGGCTGCAGTGTTTCTTACATTACAACAATAACTACACTTCAAAAGTATTTAATTGGCTGTAAATGTCCTGAGGTCGGGAAAGTCGCTATAAATGCAAGTCTGTCTGTCTCCTTCCTTTCTTTCTTTTGAGCAGCCGATGTGGACAGAAAATTTTGTCAATGAGTCTTTTGAACTGCCAGTTGAGAACTCTGCACGAATGGTCCAGGGTATATCTGACTTTTTGGCTATCTTTAAAAAGAAACTTTGCTTTTGAAAGTGTGTCGATGGCAAATGATAGTGGCCTCCAACCTTTTGCTTTTCAAAGCAAGTGTGCTCATTACACAGTTATAACCCAATTTGAATTTCTAGCTGTACTGATAAAACTGTGTGTAGGGACTGCGGCCAAACCACACATCAAATAGTTGAGAGTATGACAACAGGTCTTATTGGCTAATGGCAGAGTTACCCATCCATCAATTGCCTAGGCCTGAAGCTCTGGAATTCCCTTCCCTGAATCTCTCCATCTCTCTAATTCTTTAAGATGCTCCTTGAAACTTACTTCTTTGACCAAGCTCCTGACCATCAGTTCTACTATCTCCTTTTGTAGCTCAGTATCAAATTCTGCTTGATAACACATTTGTGAATCTCTGTGGGACGTTTTACTACATTAAGGTGCTATATAAATGCAAGTTGTTGTTACTTAGAGCCTATTAGAGAAGGGTTAAGGAGAAGGCTACTAAAAGGTAGTGTCTTTACTCTGAAAATAGTGTCTTTACTCTGCAGGTCTGATCAATAAATATGAGGTCAATGGACTGCAGGCATGGATTATTACCCATGTGCTCTGGTTTGCCAATGCCAACTATCTTCATTGGTTCTCTCCCACAATCATGCTTGATCATTGGATTCCTCTGTTGTGGTGTGCCAACATTCTGGGCTATGCTGTGGCGACATTTGCAATGATGAAGGCATACTTCTTTCCCAGTAATGCAAAAGACTGGTAAGAATTTATTTTGCAAAAATATATTGAAGAATTGTCCAATAACAACGTTGTTTTTGGGTTGTAGTCATCACTAGTTCTCCCTCTCGTGCTCCGTTTTAAAAGCTGAACATGCAAGTTTATTGAAGCAGTTTACAGTGTAATAATGGAATGTGTGTGTGCTGGCCATCATTGTAAATATCTCGGCACTATCTCCCCTCCCTTTCAAAACTGTTGTTATCACCCTATATTTTGTATAAAAAAATTTAAAACCCACCCTTGGCTCCAAACTACTGCCTCATCTCCAAACTCCCATTCCTCTCCAGTGTTGTTGAATATATTTGCTTTTATTGTTAAACATATAGTTGCCTTCTCTATCCATGCCCACATCTGCTCTAACTCACAACTTTTGTATGGTTTTCAACTCTCCTACAGCACTGAAATGCCCCGAATGAAAGCCACAACCACATTCTCTGTGACTGTGGTGCATTATCCCTCTTCAAGCTCCTCCACGTCCCTACAGCTTTTGACAAGTCTTCTTCCTCCATTCTCCAGCTCAGTGGGAATGCCTTCGCTTGGTTTCACTCTTAATCTATTCAATCGTATGCAGACCATCTCTCGCAGAAATATCTCCTTGCACCGAATTGTCCCACTATGCTGTGTGGCTGTGCAGCAATCTTGAATGTACCGCACAGTGCAATAAACAGGCTGCAGACAATGAAAAAAAATTAGAGGGAACATTGAGCGGAATCTTCCCAGCTGTGGGGGCAGGCTTGCAGGCAGGACCGGGAAGAATTTCACAGAGGTTGATGTTGGGTCAGCAGGCCAGTGCATGCGACAGCCAGTGCGGGGTCAGGACCCGAAAATGGTCCCGACTATCGACTGTTCCTTAAAGTGCACAAAGTTCTGCCCATCGTTTGCACCCCTGATCTATCCTTGGACCTCCCCCAACCCCACCTCTTCCTCATCTGTATGTTGCCCTTTGGTGACATAATCTGCAGCTGTGAAGCCAGCTTCCACGTGCATTCTGAGATGCACACCTTCACATCTCGAACACCTCTTGCGGCCCATCCATGGCCTCTGTGCTGTTGGACTGCTTAACCAACATCCAAATTCAATGCATGTCCTCCAACTGCCATGCCCAGTTAAAAAGCCTTTTTAATCTTTCTCCAATATATATATATATAACTAGTAAACACAAATTTAAAATGCACAATTTTTTTTAATGCCACTGTGATTTTTTTATCCCGGGTTTGCTTGCAGCAGTGTCCTAGAAATTCATCTTCAATTCCTGGAGACTCCAGAGCAACCCCGGAGTGTTCGCATCCCACCCTCACCACTGATTTCATCCACCTCCCTGGCTACTGTCTCAAGGGGAACCAGACTTTCACAATATGGTATCCTATTCAACCCTGAGCTGAGCTTCTGGCCTCATACTCTGGACATCTTTGTAACACTGGCTGCCACTTTCCCTACATCTGCATCTGCAGATGAAACCTTCATCTTTGTCTTTATCACCTCCAGACGTGAGTATTACAATGATCTCCTGGCTGGCTTCCTGTCCTTCACCCTCCATAAGCTCAACCAAAACCCTTAAGCCTGTATTCTATCCAGCACAAATTCCTGTCGCCCATCAGTACTTTTCATGCTGGCTGTCCAGTCCCCCAGTGACTCAAATTTAAATTTCTCCTCCATACTTTGAAATCAGACAATAGCCTCAACTCTCCCTGTGTCTGTAACATTCTCCCCGGTCCCGCCTAGTTCCCTTGAACTCTCTGTTCCTCTGGCTTTGATCTCTTGTGCAGCCCCATCCATGCCTTTGCCTCACCTTCGATAGCCATGCCTTCAGTCGCCTTCTCCGCACACCTTGCAGTTCCCTCCCTGAACCCTTGTGCTTTCCCACCTCCTGTTGTTCCTTTAAGATTCTCCTTAAAACTCACTTCTTTGAACAAACTTTTAATTTCCCCGCCTAATATTCTCTTCTTTGGCTAGGTATCCACATTTCTCTTTGTGCTTCTGTGAAGCACTTTGGGCATTTTTCTATGTGAAAGGCACTATTCAAATGCGTGATTTTTTTGTTGTTGTTGTTGCAAACTGTGAATCAGTGGCCTTGGTCTTGAACAGAAGCCTGGTAGGTGCATCCAAGCCTCTGTAATGAAATTGCCAATGAACACCTGATAAAGAAAATACAGTCTAAAAATATTACCAGTGTTAAATTGCTGTGTCTATTAAAGTGGGAATACATTTGTGACTTGCTTTTTCTCTTCCAGCAAATTCACTGGCAATGTTTTCTACGACTACATGATGGGAATTGAATTTAACCCACGGATAGGAACATGGTTTGACTTCAAGCTGTTTTTTAATGGTCGTCCTGGTATTGTGGCATGGACCCTTATTAACCTTTCCTTTGCTGCCAAACAGCAAGAACTCTACGGTCAAGTGACCAATTCCATGATCTTGGTGAATGTGCTGCAGGTATTGTAGGTTTCTGCTTCCTCAGAAATATCTAAAAACTTATTAGGAGGAACCTCGGAACACTGCACTCAATGACAATATTAGCAGACACTAATATGAGGAAGTAATTGCTGTTGTAGGTGGTCTGATTTGAGTAAAGGCACCAAAAGATCAAAGGGAGAAGTTATGATTTTTATTTTTCCATGAAGGAATACCCTACTAGAAACTTTACTGGGAACAGAATCCATATCAGCTTTTAAAAGTGAAGTAGATAAACGTTTGAAAAAGATGTGAGCTCTGCCTCACCATCACCACTCTCAACTGCTCCACTGTGTCTGATTTTTCTTGCTGCTTGTTAAGAACAGCCAGTATTGGATGAGCAGAAATTTCCTCCATCTAAACACTGGGAAGACCAAAGCCCTTGTCTTCAGTCCCCGCAACATACTCTGTTCCCGAGCCACCGAGACCATTCATAACCTTCGTGTCATATTTGACCATGAGGTGCGCTTCCGACCACATATTCGCTTCACCAAGACCGGCAACTTAAACTTCCATAACATTGCCCATCTCTGTTCCTGCTTCAGTTCATTTGCTGCTGAAAACCGCATCTGTGCTTTTGTTAACTCTAAACTTGACGATTCCTGTGCTGTCCTGGCCAACCTCCCTGTATAAACTTGAGCTCCTCCAAAGCTCTGCAGCCCATATCCTAACTCGTGCCAAGTCCCATTCACCCATCACCTCTGTGCTTGCTGACTTACGTTGACTCTGACTTTGCAACATCTCGATTTTAAAATTTTCATCCTTGTTTTCAAATCAGTCCATGGTCTTGCTCCTCCCTATCTCTGTAACCTCCAACAGCTCTCCGAGATCTCTGAACTCCTCCAATTCTGGCTTCTTATGCATCTCCGATATACTTGCTCCACCCTTGGTGGTTGTGCTGTTAGATGCCGAGGGTCTAAGCTCTGGAATTCCCTCCCTAAACTATTCCTCCTTTACAACAGTCCTTAAAACCTACCATTTTGACCAAGCTTTGGATAACCTGCCCTAATATCTCCTTGTGTGGCTTGGTGTCAAATTTTGCTTGTTAACGCTCCTGTGAACAACTTGGGACATTTTACCACATTAAAGGTGCTAAATCAATGCAAGCTGTTGTTCTATGAAACTTTTACAATTTATCTTTTCATATTTTTAGTAGCTTTTCAGGTGACCATTATTATAAAGTGACTGACTGGCTGTATTTTTAGGCAATTTATGTGCTGGATTTCTTCTGGAATGAAGCTTGGTACCTGAAGACAATCGATATTTGCCATGACCATTTTGGCTGGTACCTGGGTTGGGGTGACTGTGTCTGGCTACCATACCTTTACACTCTGCAGGTAAAACCATTTTAAACTGTTATACCAATAAGTACTTTACTTTCAGATTTTTTTTGTGTTCACTTTGGAGGGGGAGTGGTAATGGTACGGTTTATTCCTTAAGCAGAATAATAGGTTGGGATTTTACTGAGCTCCCGACGTCGGGTGGGATGGGGGGGTGGGTGGTGCGGCAGATCTTTCCTGCAGCGCCCCACCCCGAGAGAGCCTGGCCCAATCTACCCGGCAGCGGCGAGGCACCGTGGCGGCTCGCCTGCTGCTGGGCGATGGGACCCGGATTAACATATTTAAATCAATGAAATGAATGCATTTAAATAAAATCAACAGCAATCTTACCTTCAGGCCATGATCTTTGGAGAGGAGGCCGGCACTCAAGTGCTTTCACTTTCCCGTCCAGGGAAAGCAGGCGCCACCGTGGTGGGAAAGGGGGGGAACTTATGATTTTTAGTGCAGTTGGGGGTTGGGAATGGGCTGTAATTCAAATTACTAGTGTAGAGTAGGGTGGGAAGGGGTGACCTCTGCACTTTGATTGGTTTGCGGTGAGAGGGAGGTCATGTTGAAGGTCAGTGTTTTGGGAGGGGAGAGGGCAATTATTGAATTTAATTATTTTGGGAGGGGGGGATGAAAGGGACAATAGATTTATCGGTGGTATGTTAGGGAGGGGGTGACCGTTTAAAAAATTTAAATGACCTGGCAGGGCTGGCTGCCCTTCAGAAATGGCACCAGTGACTGCGCACAGGCAGCTGACGCCATTGCCAGCGTCGGAGAGCTCACCCCTCTCCACATGATTGGGGGTGTGTGGGGGTGGGGGGGGCCCGACTGGCTCATTATCCTGGGCCACTACAAGGAAGATTATGGCGGCGCGCGGCTTGCGCATGGGGGCCGCCATGTTTTTACCCGCCGCCCAGAGCAGAAGAAAATACAGCCCGTAGTCTGGAGCAAAAGTGAGATCAACACTAGAAGATACTTTCTGCTCCCATACACTGACAGCACAAGTAGTGATGGCCGTGGCCATAAATCCAGGATGAGCTCAGTCTGTATTCTCCTAACAGGCTTTATGGAGGTGTGGGGGGAGAGGGGACAAAGAGGCTTGTGACACAGGAGCATCAGTAGATCTTCAAAAAAAAAAGTAAATGAAAGGAAGGTCCTCCTGTTCTTTATTTTTCAGTGGTTTATTCTAATAGTACAGTATCATAAATGGCATACTGTCAAGAAAAGTGACTTCCAGGTCTTTTTAAAGCAGTAGGCATGCACAAGACTTTCTGGGACAGCAGTGCTAGAATGGCACTTAACCCAATATAAGGAGAATTATGGAAATTGAAGTTAAGACAGAGACATGCATTTATATAGCACCTTATCACATCCCTCAAACATCTTAGCTTCATGTGCAATGAATTCTGGTACAAGATCAGCACTGGGATAAATCACCAGTTTATCTGTTTTTGGAGGTGTTGCTAAGGGAAGAACGTTGTCCAGCTCTGGGGGAACATCCTGTTCTTTAAGTTGTGCTGTCCGATCTTCAACATCCACCTGAATCACTAGAACAGGCAGATGGGGGTCTTAGTTTAACCCCTCCTTCAAAAAATGGCACATTCAACAGTTGGATCACCCTTGGTGCTGCACTGGAGTATTAGCCTAGGTTATTTGATCAAGTCCTGAAGTGAAACTTGAATCCAGATTCTTTTGATTGAGGCATGAATGCTACCAACTTTGTGCCTCAAATTTTCTGACGTGGCAAGGTCACAATTTAGCTGCCCAAATGAGGGAGGTGACATAATTCACTTATGTGAAATGAGTGCATGCTTGTGTCTCAGCCCATTGCTAGAATGTCACTACCAAACGCATCTTCCCCTCCCTTCCCCTGTCAGCATTTCGAAGGGATCATTCCCTCCGCGACACCCTGGTCCACTCCTCCATTACCCCCACCACCTCATCCCCTTCCCACGGCACCTTCCCCTGAAATCGCAGGAGGTGTAATACCTGCCCATTTACCTCCTCACTATCCAAGGCCCCAAACACTCCTTTCAGGTGAAGCAGCGATTTACTTGTACTTCTTTCAATGTAGTATACTGTAATTGCTGCTCACAATGTGGTCTCCTCTACATTTGGGAGACCAAACGCAGATTAGGTGACCACTTTGCAGAACACCTCCGCTCAGTCTGTAAGCATTACCCCGAGCTTCCGGTTGCTGGCCATTTCAACACCACCACCCCCCCCCCCACCACCCCACTGCCCCCACCTCTCATGCTCACATCTCTGTCCTGGGATTGCTGCAGTGTTCCAGCGAACATCAACGCAAGCTCGAGAAACAGCATCTCATTTACCGATTAGGCATGCTACAGCCTGCCAGACTGAACATTGAGTTCAATAATTTCAGAGCATGACGGGGCCCCCTTTTTATGTTCAGTTATTTTTTCTTTTTTACTTGGTTAATTTATTTTTTTTTAGTTTGGTTAGTTTGCTTCCACTGTGCCTACCCACTGTTTCTATTTTTTAAAAATTTTAATTGTTGTGCTTGGAGTGCTTTGTGCTTTACAATCAATTCACACCCTCTCTGTACAAATGCTTTGTCTTTCACCACACCATTAACATACCGTTTGCTTTTGTTCCATGACCACCTGGTCAGTTATTCTCTGTGACCTTGTCCTATCAACACCTTCTCTATTGTTATCTCTTTCCCCAACCCCTGCTTTACTTGCTTAAAACCTTTTACATTTCTACTATTTGTCAGTTCTGAAGAAGGGTGACTGACCTGAAATGTTAACTCTGCTTCTGTCTCCACAGATGCTGCCAGACCTGCTGAGTATTTCCAGCATTTCTTGTTTGTATTTCAGATTTCCAGCATCTGCAGTATCTTGCTTTTATTTTATGCTAGATTCCTCATCACTTTTGAGTGCAGAATGAGAACTGTAAACTGCTCCATTTATTTCAAATCTGAGGAAGCCCTTTTACAGCTCACTTATGGGAGAAAAAATATGTATTTCACATTTGTTAATGCTGTACTGGTTTAGAATATCTTTGCAAAGAAATTCTGATTAAAAAGACTGCGAAGTTGGAAGTTAATTTTCTCTTCAATGTCACAGGGACTGTACCTAGTCTACAACCCAGTACAACTATCAACAGCCAATGCGGTCGGTGTCCTTCTCTTGGGGTTGGTTGGCTACTACATCTTCAGAATGACGAACCACCAGAAAGATCTCTTCCGACGCACAGATGGAAACTGCAAGATCTGGGGCAAGAAGCCTGAGTACATTGAATGTTCCTACACGTCCATTGATGGTAAAAAGCACCACAGTAAACTGATGATCTCTGGATTCTGGGGGGTGACACGGCATTTTAACTATACTGGGGATCTTATGGGCTCCCTTTCCTACTGCCTGGCCTGTGGATTTGGACACCTCCTGCCATATTTCTATATTGTGTACATGTCAATCTTGCTGGTCCATCGTTGTATCAGGGATGAGTATCGTTGCTCAAGCAAATATGGCAAGGACTGGAGACGTTATACTGATGCAGTAGCTTACCGCCTTATACCTGGAGTATTTTAGGATGGTTTATATCATCAATGTACAGTTTTCAGAGGCTTAATTTTCTTTAGCCGAAGAAAATTTGGCATTGTAAATTCTAAATTCTGATTTGTAAGTAACTGTTTTTACAGACCATTTTATTACAAAGCGAAGGAGGCCTTATGGGTTCTAAATATAACAGAAATCTGGTCACATATACAAAAGTGAGGCACCAATTTTTAACAAAAAGCCTGGGATTTCTGTGCAAACTGGCCAAAGTTAGTGAATTGTCTAATCCAAGATATTTCCATTGATGTATCAGAAAGGTGGCTACTTTAAATTAATTTCTCCAAATTAATTATGATGCCAGAGGTAAATACCAGCACATTCCTGCTGGGAATAATAAATTGCATATAATTGCATTTATTAATCTGCGAGTACTCAACTATCCCAAAGATATCTTATAATTTCATTTTTAAAATGCTACTTTGGGTATGATTCCCAAATAGGACAATGGAGTTTCAATTTCTGCTTGATGTGTATGCGTAAAATTTCTTCCTGTGCAAGTTTAGTGCAGTTATTAAACAATTTCTTTTAAATGAGTTACTGATTGTGACCAAGTAGAAAGAGAAAGATCGACATTTATGTATTGCCTTTCATGGCCTCCAGCTGTCCCAAAGTACTGCACAACCAATGAAGTACTTCTGAAGTGTAGTCACTGCTCTAATTTAAGAAAGGCAGCAGCCAATTTGCAGCAAGCTCCCACAAAAAGCAATGATCATGACCAGATAATCCGTGTTTAGTGGTGTTGATTTGAGGAATGAATATTGGCCAAGACACCAAGAATATCTACTCTTATTTGCCAAATTTACGCTGAAATGTTACAGCTGGTTTCTACACCAATTTTGCCAACAGTAACTTACACCAAAATTTCCTGAGAATCTGTGCAGACAATCAGGGCCCGAGGAAAGTGCAGAACATATACCATCTTCCTTAAATTCCCTCTTTATCTTATTGATATTAAAAAATAAAGATTCATGCCATCAAATCAAGCCTTAGCCACATTAAAAAAAATAACCAAGTACATAACAACTAGGAGTGGGCCGTACAGCTCCTCGAGCCGTATTCGTTCAATAAGATCATGGCTGATCTTCTACCGCTATTCTATTTTCCACCATATCCCAGTATTCCGTGATTCCCTTAGTCTTAGAATCGTACAGCATAGAAACAGGCCCTTCGGCCCACCGCATCCATGCCGACCATAATGCCCATCTATACTAATCTCACCTGCCTGCATTAATTCCATATCCCTCTATGCCTTGCTCATTCAAGTACCTGGCCAGATGCCTCTTAAATGTTGCTACTGTTCCTGCCTCCACCACCTCCTCAGGCAGCTCATTCCAGATACCCACTATTCTTTGTGTGAAAAATTTACCCCTTTGATCCCCTTTAAACCACTTCCCTCTCACCTTAAATCTATGCCCTCTAGTTTTAGTCACCCATACGATGGGAAACAGACTTTGGCTATCCACCCTATCTATGCCTCTCATAATTTTATATACCTTGGTGTCCAAAAATCTATAAATCTTGTTCTTGAATATACTCAATGACTGGGCTTCCACAGCCCACTGGGGTAGAGAATGTCAAAGATTTGCAACCCTCTGGAGTGAAGAAATTTTTCCTCATCTCAGTCCTAAATGACCAAACTCTTATCCTAAGATTCTGGACTCTCCAGCCAGGGGAAACAGCCTCTCAGCATCTACCCTTTCAAGCCCGCTAAGAATTTTATATGTTTCAATAGGATCACCTCTTATTCGAAACTCGAGAATATAAGCCCATTCTACTCAGTCTCTCCTCATAGGATAGCCCTCCCAGGGATCAATCTAGTGAACCTTAGTTGGACCCTCTCAAAGGCAAGTATATCCTTCCTTAGGTTCAGAGACCAAAATTGTACATAGTACATCAGGTGTGGTGTCACCAGAGACCTACATAATTATAACAAGACTTCCTTACTCTTATACTCCAACCTCCTTGCAATAAAGGCTAACGTACCAATTGCTTTCCTAATTACTTGTTGCAGCTGCATGTGATTCATGTACAAGGACACCCAAATGCCCCTGCATACAAACTTATACTAGTCTATCACCTTTTTAAAATATTTACATTTCTATTCTTCCTACCAACATGGATAATTTCACATTTCCCTGCATTATACATCATCTGCACACTCACTTAACTTGTCTTCATCTCTTTGCAGCCTCTTTGTGTCCTACTCACAGCTCAATTTCCCACCTAGCTTTGTATCATCAGCAAACTTTGATATTTTAGATTCAGTCCCCACATCGACATCATTGATAGACTGTAAATAACTGAGGCCCAAGCACTGATCCTGTAGTTACAACCTGCCGACTCAAAAATGACTCATTTATTCCGACTCTCTGTTTTGTCAGAGAACCAATCCTCAGTCCAAGCTACTATATTATCCCCAAATACATGTAAAAACCTCTTGTGTGGGACCTTATGGAATTGTGGTAGTTTTTCTCTCTTCTGATAGAATTTTAAAAAATCAAAAATATAGTGCAAATCTCAGTAAGAATTTCTTTTATTCAACAACACCAGGAACAGCTGAATTTTATGGGCCCCCCGAGACAGGTTTGGAGGCAGTGGGGGGGTTGCGCGTAGAATTGTGGCAGGGGGCATAGCGCCCATCGCTTCCCTGTCACGATAGCCTTCCCGCTCAGAGGCTAATTGAGGCCCTTAAATGCCCTATTAATGGCCACTTACGGGTCCCTTCCTGCTGCCGCTGGGATTAAACCAGAAGCGGGGTGGGGGGCGGTGGCCTCCACCACACAGCGAGGTCGCCCAGTAAAATGAGGTGACCTCTCTGTGGGCTTGGTGGGGGAGGGGCCTCCGTGGGCCAGGAAAGCCTGCAACTCCCTGTAACCCCCTCCCCTTGCACTTGACGCCCAACCACCCCGCCACCCCTGGTTGCGGCCTGCTGGTCTGGCAGGGATCCAGGTACCAGCGCTGGGCCTCCCAGCGACGCTGCCGATACTGCTGAGCTGCTGGCCTTGTGATTGGCCAGCAGTTCTAGGAGGCAGGATCCCCATCTTTAAAGGGACGTGGATTCCTACGCCGGGCTGTTAATTGGCCCGGCTCCGTAGAATCACTCTGGGATAGCCGAGGCAGGATTGCAGCCAGTTGCCTGGAGTCCTGTCGTGGGCACAAAATCCATCCTGGTGACTTTGAGTCCTGCAGTGCATAAAATTTGGGACATAAAATTCAGAACTGGCAAAAATGCAGGAAACTCATGTACTTTGTTCCATTGCATGGGGAGACTAGACTATATTAGTGAGTGAAGTGGGGATATAAATCAGGAGTAGTTGCAAATGGTTGAGGAACTTTGCATGTAGCATTGATTCAGCGTAATTCAATCATACACAAATTTACTCAGAGGAAGAAAAGGCGCAACTCTGCTCTTACACTGATGTTATTCATTAATAACATATTACTCCAAGGAATGTTTCTCGCATTCTGAAGAATTAAACCTTTCTTCGCTGTCGTGCGGGTACTTTGCGAAAGAAACTTAAAACTGCCTTAATATCAAGGATTGAAAATCTCTAAATACTTTAATGGCCACATTCAGCAGTTAATAGCTGTAACATTTTCACAGCGGATCAGAGACCCTCAGTGTTAGAAATGATCCAGCAAGTCTGACTGTAAGAATTGTTTTTATGACTGAATTAAATTTGCATTTCACATCCAAGTAAATACAAACACCAGATTTTACATTGGGACTGCAAAGTTAACTTATCAAAAAGACCCACCTAAAATTGAAAAAAATACTGTCAAAAATAATTTACCAAGTATTGTGCCTGTGCATTTTAACTTGTATTAATTAAAAATGTAGTTTGTTTGTGGTATTTATAATTCCTGAAAAATATTGGTCTTGATTTCAAGCTGTGATTCTATTTTTAATGGAAGTTGTCAAACTGGCACTCACACACTGTCGCCCTCTCTCTCTGTAAGTACAGAGGAGGGAAAAAATAAAGCCCAGGGTTTCCAGTTTTTTATAGACTATTGACGTTCATATATTGAGCCTTCTGCCCATATATCTTTATACAAATTAGTAAAGATGTGGTAAACTGCCTAAAGATATTGGTACAGTGGAAATGTGTACTATCTTCTAATTTACTTCTGACTTTTAAAAAAATTCTATGTTGAATAGCTGTATGCAGTAAATAAAATGTGCGCTTTGCAGACATTAGTAAGATAGGATGGTAGTTCATTACATCATACTTTCTATTAATGACATTCAGTTCAAAAGATTCTGGTTATACTTTTGGCCTGTGTTGGCATCACCATCGACAAATGTGTCTAATTAGGTCTTGTTACCAGGGTGTCATTCCTCTGATACCAGGGGCCAGATTTTTAAAGGCTGCTGGGTGCAGGAGTGGGTGTGAGGGTGACTTTCAATTTTTAAAGGGATGCTGGGAGGGAGGGAATGGCAACCCTGCATGACTCCAAATAAGTGCCTGTTGAGCTCATTGTGGAGCTCATTAACAGCTTATCAGTAGCAGTTATCAATTTTTAAAGGAAGGGAATGGGGAGAATGCCGTGTCTGGAACACGGCAGGGTGTACAAGTCATGAATACTGTGGGTGGTCGGGGGAGGTGGGCAGAAGGGCTGGGGAAGGGCTGATGAACATGATTCAGAGGCACAAAATAAAGCCCAGCTGCTCCAAAAGTGCTATGGAGTAGCCATTGCTGCAGCTGGAAGACTTGCTTTTCTCAGTGGTGAGTGGCAGGAATCTGGCGAGGCATCTGAGGCTACTGTCATCACTTGGGTACCTGGGGTCGCTGAACACACAAAGCTGAGGGAAGTCAGATGGGAACAGTCTTCTCTGACATTGCAGCAGATGCAACCTCCTGTACAGTAGAAGGCCAGAGGAACACAGTGGGGGGAGGGTACTGCAAGGGGAAAAAGGTGCGACCCAAAACATCAAGTCTATCACCCAATAGTCAGCCGCCTGCAAATAACAGAATGCCAATGCCGTAGGAGGCTACACCTGTCCAGGCAAATGATCTCAGACATTTTTGCTCTGATCCACAATGACCGGAGACCCCGTGGCCCCAATGGCAGTCCTTTATCAGCTGTCAAGGTCAGATCACCCTGAATTTCTATGTATCCGGGACGTTCCACGGTTCAGCTGCAGACCTAAGTGACATCTCGCAATCAGCAGCTCATTACACCATCAGGCAGGTCACAGATGCCATATTCCAGAGGACGGGAGACTACTCCACTTTGGCAGAGATGGGCCTGTGCAGCACAGAGGGCATTGGGCTTTACTGCCATCGATGGATTCCTCAGGTCCAGGGGCCATCAAAGCATCGACAGACCAGCCAGTCAGATTCCTTAACAGAAAGGGTTGCCACTCATTGAATGCCCAGCTGGTCTGTGACCACAGGAAGTGAATCTTTCAGGTTTGCGTCCGGTTCCTGGGCAGTTGGTATGATGCCTTTATCCTTCGAGAGTCCCAGGTGCTGCACCTCTGCAGGCCCACATCCAGTCTCCGTGGGTCGCTGCTGGGGAGTAAGGGTTATCCCCTAAGGAGGTGGGGAGAGGTGCTACAACCACAGCCACCTCCTAACATGGACCTGCATTGAACAGACCATTGGCCTCTTGAAGATGCACTTCCATTACCTTGACCGGTTGGGTGGTGCCCTCCAGTACGAGCCAGCCAGAGTTTCCCATATCCTGATCGTCTGCTGCGCCATGCACAAGACAGTGGCAAGGGCTGCCTCTGTCACAGGGTCCCGGCACACAGATGGTTCCTGAGTCAGAGGGGATGAGGGATCAAAGGGTGATGCCAGGAGGTGGATGAAGAGGAGGAAATGGAACACCATTCCACCTTGGAGAAGGAAGATGAAGAGAAAGAGGAGGAGGATAGCTCCAGAGGTGGCCGGCGACCAGGCAGCAGAGGACACCTGGCCATGCCATCCCAACCCTCATGGTGAACTGCAGGCTGGCATGGCAGCAAGGGCCATGCTGATTCAGCAGCATTTCACCTGATCTCCCCTGAGCCCTTGCAGCTGATGACCCCACAACACACCTTCCAGCATACAGAACTATTTTACCGCTATGACCCTTAAAGGTGAGGTCACATTGGCTGCCATGAACATGCAGATGAAAGGTTCCTCCATCCACTATTATCCAACATCATAAAGCATCGACACATAACATTCTCAGGGCCCCACATCCCTGCCACCTGACCCACAATACAATGTCTCCCTTTTGAGATGAGAGAACAACACACCCTCAAAGTAGTGAAATAAAGAAGTTATATTGTGAGGCAAACAAGATAGCAGACAGATGTAGACAACAGCACCCAGGGGACCCATTAAGTGAATTCACTGACATAGCACCTTCCTCTCCATAACACATCTATGGGGTGCTCCCCTGTGGCAGAGGTTGAGTGGAGGCAGCCTGCTCCCTTCTTTCTACCACCAGCTGAGATGCCTGTGGGGGCTGCTTCACAGGCTGCCATACCTGTGTCATAGCAGGGGCTGCCCCCGTCACAGGGTCCTGGCACACAGATGGTTCCTGAGTCGGAGGGGATGAGGGTTCGAAGGGTGATGCCAGTGCACCTGAGGGGAGGCCTCTTCGTTTCCTGCTAGAAACATCTCAGCCCTTTCATGGCACTCATGGATGCCGGAAGAGACCACCGATTGGAACATAGCTGGCATCCACTCTGTGCCATCAGCGAGACTGAGCGTTCAATGCTGCAGAGAGTCTCACTCTTTTTGTGCATATCAGCTGCTCCTGCACCATTCAGAGTGGTGCTGCATATGGCTCTCCAAGAAGTTGCCCAATCTCTTAATGGAGGAGCTCATGCGATCGGATCCTTGAGTCATGACGGAGCACAAGCGCTGCATGGACTCCTCCATTGCCTGCCCATGGCTCCTCAGGGCATCAGGGAACTCTCACAAACAGGAACTTATCTGCCTCAGGTTCTAGAGGAAGGCCCTCCTTGTCTGTGACACCCGAGGCCCAGCATCTTCACCCAGCGAAGCATCGCTGCATCTGTCATCTGTCCTCTGAGGGGGACTGCCCACAGCTGATTCTGCTTCACCCTCCTCCTCCTGCTCACGCAGCAGTGCTCCCCGATCTACGCTAATCTGTGGCCCAGCTGAGGTGAGTGTCTCTGCGCTGGTGGAAGGTGCCGAGGTATGATATGACACTGCAGGTACCGTGGATTCCCCAACCCCTGCCGAGGATGTCAGCGCCGATACAGCAGGCACACTTAGGCGCTGCTCTGCAATTGACCCTGTGGGAGACACAGGAAAATGATAATGAGAACTGGTCCTACTCAATAAGTGCCCCAGCACAACCAACCTCTCAGATGACCACAGTCTAAGATCTATAACTTGCATTGGACAGGAGTCTCCTCCATGCCCTTCATCACAAGAGCGAGCAATACAATGACCCTGTTGCTCATAACCTCCTGTCTCGCCATCTCCTACCAAATGTCTCGAGGGCAACCTGGTGATCTCCAGCGCCGCCTCTTCCACTGTTGTCAGCTTGTGGAGCTGGGCCACTCCACCTCCTGGTCTGGCCATCTCCCACATATTATAGGCTCTCTTCTCCTGCAGGATGAGAGGAGAAAGATTCATGAGTACGCTGCTCATCACTTCCAGCATGACATTCACGTGGGCTTATGTTCCCCTTAGTGATGTCCCCATTTGACTGTCGCACCATATGTGCGGGTGGCTGCGTCTCAGTGTAGCGACTATTGACTAACTCGAACATTGTGAGGGAGATATCCTGGACATTCTGTGAGGTTAGCTGAGATGCATTTTGGTGCTTAGAGAGTTGGTGCCCAATGAACTGGGTGCCGCTGGCCACTCGCCTTACCTGACCACAAGAGATCATTGAACCTTTCTCTGCATTGAACCCAGGTCCTTCTCATGGGTCCCCAGCTGCTGCTCTCCATGGCCATCTCCATCAATGACCTCTTGGTCTCGCTGGGCGGATTTCGCCTTTCTGAGACTGCATCAGTTAGTGCCTCCTGGGAGGCATCAGAGAAAAGGGGTGCCACCCGGGGATGCATGTCCGCAGAGGCCCTCTGATTTCCCTGGTGCTGCATCACTGAAAGCAACGGCAAGCCCAGTCATGGATGTCACTTGCCTTTTACGATTGCCCTCAGTGACCTGTTCCACCTCCAGGATACTCCAGCACCTCCAATTGGGCACCGGATGTGCACCCAAGCCAATTAACAACTTTATATTTAAAAATAATGCTGCATCACACAGGGTCAGGACCTGGAACTGGTCCGGGCGTTGGGTTCCTGACCCCGCAATGAAAATTCAGCCCCATGACTTTTCAGAAGTTTTTTTGTTTTTTTTTAAATGAAGAAGTTTGGTTTTGTAATACAATTGCAATATTACTTCCAGCTCTTAAAAATGAAAATATTTTAAAAAGCAGCATCAGTAAAGCACTACTTCTGTTTGGACTCAATGAAATCTGATTGATATATTATGTGTGTGAAATGATATGAAAAACTAGGATATGTAAAGAGGTTCTCGACTGTTTCTCATTGCCATTTCTTCTTCAAAGTCAACAAGGACACCACAGCATAAATTATTGAACGAGTGGCGATAAAATTCTTATCTACTGTTTTTTTTAAATTAAAAAGGCACAAGTGAAATGTCTTATTTCACTATTTTCTTTGCCTTGATATTTTGATAAAATTTGCAAATAGATCTTTTCTAAGCATTTCCTAAGGATAGGGCAGGGGAAAAAGGGATAGAGACATATCTTTGTAAGTTTAAGGCATCTCTCATGGTTAACACTGAACTTTATAAATTCTTTGATCTCTTGTACTTTAGGACTCAAAATTTACCATTAGCATCAATATGGGTAATTCTATTATAATCTGTCCAAATGCAAATATTGCCTTATACAACATTATAATGACTTCTTTATTTTTCTACGCTGTGCCTCTATTTATAAAATCCAAAATGCTGCTGGCCATTTTATGGTATTATTTGTCTGCATGTTCACACATGGAAGTATGCATTTGAACCTCTTTGCCACTGTTTATTCGCACCGTTTGTGTCTTTCAAAAATGTATAACCTTACATTTATCCACATTAAAGTACACCTGCCATCTGTCTTGCCCATTCTGCTAACCTCACAATATCTTCCTATACACTTTTCCAGCCATCTTCGCGGTTGACCTATGTTTTTCCTATCTTCTTTTTTCTTTCTTTCTTTGGGCCTCCTTATCTCGAGAGACAATGGATACGCGCCTGGAGGTGGTCAGTGGTTTGTGAAGCAGCGCCTGGAGTGGCTATAAAGGCCAATTCTGGAGTGACAGGCTCTTCCACAGGTGCTGCAGAGAAATTTGTTTGTTGGGGCTGTTGCACAGTTGGCTCTCCCCTTGCGCCTCTGTCTTTTTTCCTGCCAACTACTAAGTCTCTTCGACTCGCCACAATTTAGCCCTGTCTTTATGGCTGCCCGCCAGCTCTATACCCAAGTCAAAATCATCCACATACCTCGATCAAAAGTGAATGCATCACTGACCTTGGATTGCACCACTTCCAACCTTTCTCCAATCTAAGCAACACTCGTTAACCCTAACCCCTTGTTTTCCTGTACAGTAAACAACTTTCTATCGATACTGCTACATTTCCTCATACATTTGAATTTAAACTTCCAATGAGATATCATATACTTTCTGAAAGTTCATACTCCCCATATCTGGAGCTCCGTGATGACTGGGGCCGGAAGATCGCACGGCAGAGGCCCGCCATGGAGCCCAATGCTGGAGGGCCGGGCCTGATCCTGAACGCGGCAGCGAGGCTCTGTGGCAGAACCCCCCTCCCCCCGCCACTGGGCAATGTGACTTGCATCAAAATATGTGATGAATAAAAGGAATACATTAACATGAACTTGCCTGGGATCTTCCGGGTCCGCCACGACCTTCAGTGTGGCGGCCGGCACTCCCGCACCTTCACTTCAGTTAAGATTTTTAGTGTGGGGGTGGATGGGTCAAATAATCGCCATGAGTGCAGGGGATGTTGGGAAGGGGTGAACTTTAGACTGTGTGCAGTATTGGGGGGGGGGGCCATATTTCAAAGATAAGTGTTTTGGGGGAAAGAGCAATTACTTAATATTATTTGTATTGGGGGGTGGGAAAGGGACAAGAGAATTTTTATTGCAACAGTGGCGGTGGGGGTATGACTTGAAATATTTAAATTAACCAGCAGGGCTGGATGCCCTTTGAAAATGGCACCACTGCCTGAGCACAGGCAGCTGACACCATTGCTGGCATCAGACAGCCCACTCCCTCCATGTGATTGGGGGGGCAGGCCGACCCAGGTATTTAAATGAGCCACCGTGCGGTAGTTCACGTAGGCTCTTAAAAAACCAGCCCCTACTGTCTTCTCTCCATTTATCCAGTTGCTCACTTCTTCAAAGAAATTTATTAAATAAATGGCCTCCATACAAGCACCTTACTTGAGAAATGTAATCCCTACCTGATGGTCTAGCCACAGATAAACGCCATATTTTACTGAATGACACATCAGAAAGAAATAAAAAATCCCTTGAAACATTAGCAGTTCACGTCTGAAAGGCTGGATGGATGTATTTACATTGGCAACTACCTTCACCACATCTCTGTCTGTCTTTCAGCCTCCACAATACTCTGATGGAAAAACCCATGCAGTTTGCCTCCCCAGTTCACTTTCCTACTTCAGTTTGGGGTTTCAGAGTGCACTCAGTTCAGGAGACATATGACTCTATGACTCAAAGTGATGAATATAGTCCTACTACTGGGCTCTTAGTTGGTTCATATTATCTTCCATTTTGCTTTTTTATCTTGCAGTTTGTTCACAACCTGTTCTCTTATCCTGTATTTTAATCCAATTTGCATTTCTACTGATAGCCATTCTGTTTATGCTGGTTAATTTGTTTCTTGACAATCATTCCCTTCCCCTATTTTGCATGATTACATTGTGCTTAAGTTTGAAATTTGTTTCCACAATTTGTGCCACTTGATTTAAAAGATGTAGACCATTCCTCTCCAAAGGGGATAGAAAAATCACTCAACTAAAATTTGGAGATGAGTGGAAGACAGAAATTCTAGGCAGCAGCAAAGAGGGAAAGCGCAGTAAATGTTAAACCTGTAGGCAATTTCAACAAAGATTTGAATGTAAACTGTTTGCAGTAAAGAATAAAGTAATCTAAGTACATAATAAATGCTTGTTAGTTATTTAAAGTAGATGAGTACTATATATTAAATGGGGCATGCATTTTATTGACTTCAATCATACATACGATGATGGAAAAACCCATTATAAATACCTGTCTGTAGATGGTGCTATGAAATGCATTTCCAGTATTGTAGGTGTCATGCTTTGCCTGTCACAGAATTATTCATATTTGTGGGACTTGTACAATAGGTGCTCAAGTACAGGTATATATTTGTTGCACTGTCGTTAGCCTCAGCTGTGTTTGTGCCGTTTCCATGATCCTCGCTTTTCAATCGATGGGTTTTTAATTTTTTTTGTGTATTTCTCTTTGCATTAAATAAAGTTGTTATTTCTTTCAGTTTGTGTAGTTTCAATATTTTTGAAGGTTTTTTCCATGTCCTACACGAGACCAAGGCTAAGGGAGTAAACCCTAACAGAAAATCCGGAGCGGAACCCCGTAGGCGGTCATGTGTCACCTTTGGCATGTTTCCGGCAGTTCCTGCAGCCATACTGGTGCCAAACGTCGTGTCCTGCACTCCTTTGGACCCCACCAGAAAGGCCGAGAGGGGGGTTTTGACGACTGGGCAACTCTCAACCTCCATAAATTTGCCCAGGCATGCGCCATGGAGAGGTCACTCCATAGTTGCCTCACAGCGACTGAAACAACACGGAAGGCAGCAGTTACGGGTTATAAGTCCAGATAAATTGGCGTAGAAACTGGGCGCCACGGGTTGCCTTTGTCGGTGGGAGAGGTCATTGCACCTCACTGGACAGCTACCGCCCGCCTCAAACCGGGCAGCCCCCGGTCAATAAGGTTCTGTCCCGCCACAGTCTGCCTGCTTCAATGGGTGCTTGGAGCTCAGGGTCATTGCCCGAAAGGTGGACTGATACACCGCACCAAACAACATGAAAAAAGGAAAGAAGGTACCAGCCCTTCGCTTTGCAAGCTGGAACGTCAGAACTATGTGTCCTGGCCTGTCGGAAGACCTTACACAAATCAACGATTCTCGGAAGACCGCCATCATTAACAACGAGCTCAGTAGACTCAATGTGGACATTGCAGCACTTCAGGAGACTCGCCTCCCCGCGAGTGGCTCTCTAGCAGAGCAAGACTACACCTTCTTCTGGCAGGGCAGGGATCCTGAAGAACCAAGACAGCATGGAGTGGGCTTCGCCATCAGAAACTCCTTGCTCAGCATGATAGAGCCTCCCTCAAATGGCTCGGAACGCATACTGTCCATCCGACTGCTCACCACCTCTGGTCCAGTACACCTACTCAGCATCTATGCTCCAACACTCTGTTCCGCACCTGAAGCTAAAGACCAGTTCTATGAACAACTCCATAACATCATTAGCAGCATCCCCAACACCGAACACCTATTCCTGCTGGGGGACTTTAATGCCAGGGTTGGGGCCGACCATGACTCATGGCCCTCCTGCCTTGGGCGCTATGGCGTTGGAAGGATGAATGAGAACGGGCAGAGACTGCTTGAGTTGTGTACCTATCATAACCTCTGCATCACCAACTCGTTCTTTCACACTAAACCCTGTCACCAGGTTTCATGGAGGCACCCAAGATCACGTCGTTGGCACCAGCTAGACCTCATTGTCACAAGGCGAGCCGCCTTAAACAGTGTTCAAATCACACGCAGCTTCCACAGTGCGGACTGCGACACCGACCACTCCCTGGTGTGCAGCAAGGTTAGACTCAGACCAAAGAAGTTGCATCATTCCAAGCAGAAGGGCCACCCGCGCATCAACACGAGCAGAATTTCTCACCCACAGCTGTTACAAAAATTTCTAAATTCACTTGTAACAGCCCTTCAAAACACTCCCACAGGGGATGCTGAGACCAAGTGGGCCCACATCAGAGACGCCATCTATGAGTCAGCTTTGACCACCTACGGCAAAAGTGCGAAGAGAAATGCAGACTGGTTTCAATCTCATAATGAAGAGCTGGAACCTGTCATAGCCGCTAAGCGCATTGCACTTTTGAACTACAAGAAAGCCCCCAGCGATTTAACATCCGCAGCACTTAAAGCAGCCAGAAGTACTGCACAAAGAACAGCTAGGCGTTGCGCAAACGACTACTGGCAACACCTATGCAGTCATATTCAGCTGGCCTCAGACACCGGAAACATCAGAGGAATGTATGATGGCATGAAGAGAGCTCTTGGGCCAACCATCAAGAAGATCACCCCCCTCAAATCTAAATCAGGGGACATAATCACTGACCAACGCAAACAGATGGACCGCTGGGTTGAGCACTACCTAGAACTGTACTCCAGGGAGAATGCTGTCACTGAGACTGCCCTCAATGCAGCCCAGCCTCTACCAGTCATGGATGAGCTGGACATACAGCCAACCAAATCGGAACTCAGTGATGCCATTGATTCCCTAGCCAGCGGAAAAGCCCCTGGGAAGGACAGCATTACCCCTGAAATAATCAAGAGTGCCAAGCCTGCTATACTCTCAGCACTACATGAACTGCTATGCCTGTGCTGGGACGAGGGAGCAGTACCCCAGGACATGCGCGATGCCAACATCATCACCCTCTATAAAAACAAAGGTGACCGCGGTGACTGCAACAACTACCGTGGAATCTCCCTGCTCAGCATAGTGGGGAAAGTCTTTGCTCGAGTCGCTCTGAACAGGCTCCAGAAGCTGGCCGAGCGCGTCTACCCTGAGGCACAGTGTGGCTTTCGTGCAGAGAGATCGACTATTGACATGCTGTTCTCCCTTCGTCAGATACAGGAGAAATGCCGTGAACAACAGATGCCCCTCTACATTGCTTTCATTGATCTCACCAAAGCCTTTGACCTCGTCAGCAGACGTGGTCTCTTCAGACTACTAGAAAAGATCGGATGTCCACCAAAGCTACTAAGTATCATCACCTCATTCCATGACAATATGAAAGGCACAATTCAACATGGTGGCTCCTCATCAGAGCCCTTTCCTATCCTGAGTGGTGTGAAACAGGGCTGTGTTCTCGCACCCACACTTTTTGGGATTTTCTTCTCCCTGCTGCTTTCACATGCGTTCAAATCCTCTGAAGAAGGAATTTTCCTCCACACAAGATCAGGGGGCAGGTTGTTCAACCTTGCCCGTCTAAGAGCGAAGTCCAAAGTACGGAAAGTCCTCATCAGAGAACTCCTCTTTGCTGACGATGCTGCTTTAACATCTCACACTGAAGAATGCCTGCAGAGTCTCATCGACAGGTTTGCGTCTGCCTGCAATGAATTTGGCCTAACCATCAGCCTCAAGAAAACGAACATCATGGGGCAGGATGTCAGAAATGCTCCATCCATCAATATTGGCGACCACGCTCTGGAAGTGGTTCAAGAGTTCACCTACCTAGGCTCAACTATCACCAGTAACCTGTCTCTAGATGCAGAAATCAACAAGCGCATGGGTAAGGCTTCCACTGCTATGTTCAGACTGGCCAAGAGAGTGTGGGAAAATGGCGCACTGACACGGAACACAAAAGTCCGAGTGTATCAGGCCTGTGTCCTCAGTACCTTGCTCTACGGCAGCGAGGCCTGGACAACGTATGCCAGCCAAGAGCGACGTCTCAATTCATTCCATCTTCGCTGCCTTCGGAGAATACTTGGCATCAGGTGGCAGGACTATATCTCCAACACAGAAGTCCTTGAAGCGGCCAACACCCCCAGCTTATACACACTACTGAGTCAGCGGCGCTTGAGATGGCTTGGCCATGTGAGCCGCATGGAAGATGGCAGGATCCCCAAAGACACATTGTACAGCGAGCTCGCCACTGGTATCAGACCCACCGGCCGTCCATGTCTCCGTTATAAAGACGTCTGCAAACGCGACATGAAATCGTGTGACATTGATCACAAGTCGTGGGAGTCAGTTGCCAGCATTCGCCAGAGCTGGCGGGCAGCCATAAAGACAGGGCTAAATTGTGGCGAGTCGAAGAGACTTAGTAGTTGGCAGGAAAAAAGACAGAGGCGCAAGGGGAGAGCCAACTGTGCAACAGCCCCAACAAACAAATTTCTCTGCAGCACCTGTGGAAGAGCCTGTCACTCCAGAATTGGCCTTTATAGCCACTCCAGGCGCTGCTTCACAAACCACTGACCACCTCCAGGCGCGTATCCATTGTCTCTCGAGATAAGGAGGCCCAAAAGAAACATTTTTGTAGAATCTTAATATAATTTTAAATAGTTCTTTGCTGATAAACCTCAAGTTTCACAAGGACCTTTATCTACTCTGGGCAGGCATCTGGCTGTCCTGCTTACATTCACTATGCCCTGCTTTCTTTCTTCTTAAATACTAATTTAACCTTTTTTCATGTTTTAGATCCTCTCTTCCAAGTGTTTTTAATAGAATATATATTAGGTAAATTGAGCTTTTAATTTTTCAGCCCTTGGTCAATCTCCCCAGCCTTGCCAACCTGCGTACAGTTCTATTCTCAGCTGGCTGAAGTGATCCCCTCTCCCTCCTGATCGCCAACTCTTTGTGGCCCTCAGCTGTTTCCATTTGCCCTTGGATGGTCTCCTGATGCTTCATCTTGCTGCTTTTTTTTAATTCTTTCATGGGACGTGGATGTCACCGGCAAGGCTAGCATTTGTTGCCCATCCCTAATTGCCCTTGACAACTGAGTGGCTTGCTACACCATTTCAGAGGGCAGTTAAGAGTCAACCACATTGCTGTGGGTCTGGAGCCACGTGTAGGCCAGACCAGGTAAGGATGGCAGATTTCCTTCCCTGAAGGACATTAGTCAACCAGATGGGGTTTTACGACAACTGATGATAGTTTCATGGCACCATTACTGAGACTAGCTTTCAATTCCAGATTTTTAGTAATTAATTGAATTTTAAATTCCGCCAGCTGTCGTGGTGGGATTTGAACCTGTGTCCCCAGGGCATTAACCTGGGCCTCTGGATTACTAGCTCAGTAATATTACCAATTTGCCACCATCCCCACTTTGGCAGCCAAAGGCTGACCCACTCACTGTTGCACAGACTTCCACAGACGCCTGCAAAACATAAAAAGAAAATGTAAACATAGTATCTCACAATAAATTAATAAAAGCGAAGAGGTCAATAACCAGGGGGCATAGATTTAAGGTGAGGGGCAGGAGGTTTAGAGGGGATTTGAGGAAAAATTCTTTCACTCAGAAGGAGGTTGGAATCTGGAAAGCACTGCCTGAAGAGGTGGTGGAGGCAGGAACCCTCACAACATTTAAGAAGTATTTAGACGAACACTTGAAATGCCATAGCATAAAAGGCAATGGGCCATGTGCTGGAAAATGGGATTAGAATAGTTCGGTGCTTAATGGCCGGCATGGACACGATGGGCCAAAGGGCCTGTTTCTGTGTTGTCTAACTCTATGACTGTAATATTTGAGAATGAAAGGGGGACTGTGACAGAAATATAACACTGTATATTTACAATATACACTGCACATATGAATATAATATACAATAATGGAGAGTAAAAAGCATCTGAAGCATAAATATATTAAAACGTAAATATAAGTACAGCATATTATTGAAGGTGTACCATGACAGCACAATAAATATATACGAATGCAAAGTGATGAGAGCTGAATGCAGGCACCTAATGGGTATGAGACATAACTATAAATTATAAATATTGCACAACCTATGAATATAAATATATAATATGGCATTCAATATGTGAATACAATAATAAAGTGATGGAAATTTGAAGTGGGATAGGTGTGGGTACAAGATAAGTCTGAGATGTCACGATATAAATGTAAACATTGAACGAGTGAAAGCTGAAACAAAAACAAGAAATGCTGGATTCACTCAGCAGGTCTGGCAGCATCTGTGGAAAGAGAAGCAGAGTTAACGTTTCGGGTCAGTGACCCTTCTTCGGAACTGACAAATATTAGAAAAGTCACAGATTATAAACAAGTGAGGTGGGGGTTGGGCAAGAGATAACAAAGGAGAAGGTGCAGATTGGACCAGGCCACATAGCTGACCAAAAGGTCACGGAGCAAAGGCAAACAATATGTTAATGGTGTGTTGAAAGACAAAGCATTAGTACAGATTAGGTGTGAATATACTGAATAATGAACATCAGCAAGTGCAAACCTGAAGAAAAACAACCTGAAAAAAACAGTGGGTAAGCAAACTGAACAAACTAAGATGAAATGAAATAAATGCAAAAAAAGATTGTAAAAAATGTAAAAAGGAATGCAAAAAAAAGGAAGAAAAAATAACTAAAAATGACTAAAAATGAAAGTAAAGTGGGGGGCTGTCATGCTCTGAAATTATTGAACTCAATGTTCAGTCCGGCAGGCTGTAGTGTGCCTAATCGGTAGATGAGATGCTGTTCCTCGAGCTTGCGTTGATGTTCACTGGAACACTGCAGCAATCCCAGGACAGAGATGTGAGCATGAGAGCAGGGGGGAGTGTTGAAATGGCAAGCAACCGGAAGCTCAGGGTCCTGCTTGCGGACTGAGCGGAGATGTTCCGCAAAGCGGTCACCCAGTCTGCGCTTGGTCTCCCCAATGTAGAGGAGACCACACTGTGAGCAGCGAATACAGTATACTACATTGAAAGAAGTACAAGTAAATCGCTGCTTCACCTGAAAGGAGTGTTTGGGGCCTGGGATAGTGAGGAGAGAGGAGGTAAATGGGCAGGTATTACACCTCCTGCGATTGCAAGGGAAGGTGCCCTGGGACGGGGACGAGGTGGTGGGGGTAATGGAGGAGTGGACCAGGGTGTCGCGGAGGGAACGATCCCTTCGGAATGCTGACAGGGGAAGGGAGGGGAAGATGCGACTGGTAGTGGCATCACGCTGGAGGTGGCGAAAATGGCGGAGGATGATCCTTTGGATATGGAGGCTGGTGGGATGAAAAGTGAGGACAAGGGGAACCCTGTCACGGTTCTGGGAGGGAGGGGAAGGGGTGAGGGTAGAGGTGCGGGGAATGGGTCGGACACGGTTGAGGGCCCTGTCAACCACAGTGGGGGGAAATCCTCGGTTGAGGAAAAAGGAGGTCATATCAGAAGCACCGTCATGGAAGGTAGCATCATCAGAGCAGATGCGTCGGAGACGGAGAAACTGGGAGAATGGAATGGAGTCCTTACAGGAGGTAGGGTGTGAAGAAGTGTAGTCGAGGTAGCTGTGGGAGTCAGTGGGCTTATAATGGATATTGGTAGACAACCTATCCCCAGAGATGGAGACAGAGAAGTCGAGTAAGGGAAGGGAAGTGTCAGAGATGGACCATGTAAAGGTGAGAGAAGGGTGGAAATTGGAAGCAAAGTTGATAAAGTTTTCTAGTTCGGGGCGGGAGCAGGAAACGGCACCGATACAGTCATCAATGTACCGGAAAAAGAGTTGGGGGAGGGGGCCTGAGTAGGACTGGAACAAAGAATGCTCGACATATCCCACAAAAAGACAGGCATAACTAGGACCCATGCGGGTACCCATAGCGACACCTTTTACTTGAAGGAAATGCATGGAGTTGAAGGAGAAGTTGTTCAATGTGAGAACAAGTTCAGCCAGGCGGAGGAGGGTGTTGGTGGATGGGGACTGGTTGGGCCTCTGTTCCAGGAAGAAGCGGAGAGCCCTCAAACCATCCTGGTGGGGGATGGAGGTGTAGAGCGATTGGACGTCCATAGTGAAGAGGAGGCGGTTGGGACCAGGAAACTGGAAATTGTCAAAATGATGTAGGGCGTCAGAAGAGTCACGGATGTAGGTGGGAAGAGACTGGACCAGCGGAGAAAAGATAGAGTCTAGATAGGAAGAAATAAGTTCAGTTGGGCAGGAGCAGGCTGACACAATGGGTCTGCCGGGACAGTCCCGTTTGTGGATTTTGGGAAGGAGGTAGAAGCGGGCTGTCCGGGGTTGCGGGACTATGAGGTTGGAAGCTGTAGAGGGAAGATCTCCAGAGGAGATGAGGTCAGTGACAGTCCTTTGGATGGTGGCTTGATGTTCGGTGGTGGGGTCATGGTCCAGAGGGAGGTAGGAAGAGGTGTCTGTGAGTTGGCGTTGAGCTTCTGCAAGGTAGAGGTCGGTACGCCATACAACAACAGCACCACCCTTGTCTGCAGGTTTGATGACCATGTCGGGGTTAGATCTGAGAGAACGGAGTGCCTCAAGTTCAGAGGGGGACAGGTTAGAGTGAGTGAGGGGAGCAGAGAAATTGAGACGACCAATGTCTCACCGACAGTTTTCAATGAAGAGATCAAGAGCGGGTAAGAGGCCAGGGTGAGGGGTCCAGGTAGAGGGAGAATGCTGGAGGCGGGTGAATGGGTCTGCTGGTCGGGGGGAGGACTCCTGGTCGAAGAAGTGAGCCCGGAGGCGGAGGCTTTCGGGGGGAGGACTCCTGGTCGAAGAAGTGAGCCCGGAGGCGGAGTGAAAGCTGAGATGGTCTGAGTGCAGGCATGCAATACATCTAAGATGGAATAATATAAGGCACAAAAGTAAATGAATATAGTGCATTAGAAATTATACAAACGTATAAAAATGTGATCAAAAAATGCAGCCAAAATATAAAATAAGAATAATAGAAAATGAAGCAACAGTGAAAGTGCTCAGCTTATCAGAGATATAAATTTAGATTTTTTAAATTTGATTTAGAGATACAGCACTGAAACAGGCACTTCGGCCCATCGAGTCTGTGTCGACCATTAACCACCCATTTATACTAATCCTACACTAATCCCATATTCCTACCACATCCTCACTTGTCCCTATATTCCCCTACCACCTACCTATACTAGGGGCAATTTATAATGGCCAATTTACCTATCAACCTGCAAGTCTTTTGGCTGTGGGAGGAAACCGGAGCACCCGGAGGAAACCCACGCAGTCACAGGGAGAACTTGCAAACTCCACACAGGCAGTACCCAGAATTGAACCCGGGTCGTTGGAGCTGTGAGGCTGCGGTGCTAACCACTGCGCCACTGTGCCGCCCCATAATTGAATTTAAATTCCACTAGCTGCCATGTTGGGATTTGAACCCTTGTCTCCAGGACATTTGCATGGCCCTCTGGATTACTAGTCCAGTGACATTGCCACTATGCCACCATATCCCCATAAATACAGCATGTCTGTCAAAACAATATATATCATACGAACGAGGAGCAGAAGTAAGCCATTCGGCCCTTCGAGACTACTCTGCCATTCAATAAGATCATGGCTGGTCTGTTTGTGTTTCGAATTCCACACTCCCACTTACCCCCGATAACCCTTGATTCCCTTGCCTAGCAAGAATCTATCTACCTCCGCCTTAAAAATATTCAATGTCCCCGCCTCCACCACCTTCTGAGGCAGAGAGTTCCAAAGTCGCACAACCCTCTGAGAGAAAAAATGTATTCTCGTTTGTGTCCTAAAAGGGCGACCCTTAATTTTAAAACAGGACCTCTAGTTCTGGACTAACCCACAAGAGGAAACATCCTCGCCATATTCACCTTGTCAAGACCGTTCAGGATCTTACAAACTTCAATCAAGTTTCCCCTCACTCTTCTAAACTCCAGTGAAAACAAGCCCAGTCTGTCCAACTTTTCCTCATAAGACAAACCGCTTATTCCAAGTATTAATCTAGTAAACCTCCTCTGAACTGCCTCCAATGCATTGAGACCAAAACTGCACACAGTATTCGAGATGTGGTCTCACCAATGCCTTGTATAATTGAAGCTTAACATCCTTACTTTTATTTTCAATTTCTCTCGTAATGAAGGATAGCATTCCATTAGCCTCTTTATTACATGCTGTACCTGCATATCAACGTTTTGTGACTCCTGCACGAGAACATCTAGATCCTTCTGCACCTCGGAATTCTGCAGTCATTCTCGGTTTAAGTAATACTCTGCTTTTTTATTCTTCCTGCCAAAATGAACAATTTCACATTTACCCACATTATACTTCTTCTGCCAAATTCTTGTCCACCCACTCAACCTATCTATATCGGTCTGCAACCTCCTTATGTCCTCTTCACACCATACTTTCCTACCTATCAAAAATCTTAATCCAAAAAAAACACATACTTTAGGCTTACTCTCATTCTCTGACTCACCATCATCTTTTGTATCTCAGAGCGCAGTTTTAAAGTAATATTGAACCCAGATTTTTTAAATTCCAATATATAAAGTGTTGATCACATGCATTTACCTATTCTCATTCTTATTGGCAGTAAGATAGGATACTGATCCCCGTCCACCGCTGCCAAATAAATGTTGCATTTGCAGTTGGTGTACTATAAAAATTCCATTTTAATAGTCAGCAAGTCTTATATTGCAACAGGGTAAAGAACTCAGTCAACTGTTGATGGGAGAACAAAATTATTATTGGGGGTTATTTCACGTACAGACTATCATACATGCAGTGTTCTCTCAAAGCTTATCTCAAGAGACAATGGATAAGCGCCTGGAGGTGGTCAGTGGTTTGTGAAGCAGCGCCTGGAGTGGCTATAAAGGCCAATTCTAGAGTGACAGGCTCTTCCATAGGTGCTGCAGAGAAATTTGTTTGTCGGGGCTGTTACACAGTTGGCTCTCCCCTTGCGCTTCTGTCTTTTTTCCTGCCAACTACTAAGTCTCTTCGACTCGCCACACTTCAGTCCCGTCTTTATGGCTGCCCGCCAGCTCTGGCGAACGCTGGCAACTGACTCCCACGACTTGTGATCAATGTCACAGGATTTCATGTCGCGTTTGCAGACGTCTTTAAAGCGGAGACATGGACGGCCGGTGGGTCTGAACACAGTGGCGAGCTCGCTGCACAATGTGTCTTTGGGGATCCTGCCATCTTCCATGCGGCTCACATGGCCAAGCCATCTCAAGCGCTGCTGACTCAGTAGTGTGTATAAGCTGGGGATGTTGGCCGCCTCGAGGACTTCTGTGTTGGAGATACGGTCCTGCCACCTGATGCCAAGTATTGTCCGGAGGCAGCGAAGATGGAATGAATTGAGACGTCGCTCGGCTGACATACGTTGTCCAGGCCTCGCTGCCATAGAGCAAGGTACTGAGGACACAGGCCTGATACACTCGGACTTTTGTGTTCCGTGTCAGTGCACCATTTTCCCACACTTTCTTGGCCAGTCTGGACATAGCAGTGGAAGCCTTTCCCATGCGCTTGTTGATTTCTGCATCTAGAGACAGGTTACTGGTGATAGTTGAGCCTAGGTAGGTGAACTCTTGAACCACTTCCAGTGCGTGGTCGCCAATATTGATGGATGGAGCATTTCTGACGTCCTGCCCCATGATGTTCGTTTTCTTGAGGCTGATGGTTAGGCCAAATTCATCGCAGGCAGCCGCAAACCTGTCGATGAGACTCTGCAGGCACTCTTCAGTGTGAGATGTGAAAGCAGCATCGTCAGCAAAGAGGAGTTCCCTGATGAGGACTTTCCGTACTTTGGACTTCGCTCTTAGACGGGCAAGGTTGAACAACCTGCCCCCTGATCTTGTGTGGAGGAAAGTTCCTTCTTCAGAGGACTTGAACGCATGTGAAAGCAGCAGGGAGAAGAAAATCCCAATAAGTGTGGGTGCGAGAACACAGCCCTGTTGCACGCCACTCAGGATAGGAAAGGGCTCTGATGAGGAGCCACCATGTTGAATTGTGCCTTTCATATTGTCATGGAATGAGGTGATGATACTTAGTAGCTTTGGTGGGCTTCCAATCTTTTCTAGTAGTCTGAAGAGACCACGTCTGCTGACGAGGTCAAAGGCTTTGGTGAGATCAATGAAAGCAATGTAGAGGGGCATCTGTTGTTCACGGCATTTCTCCTGTATCTGACGAAGGGAGAACAACATGTCAACGGTCGATCTCTCTGCACGAAAGCCACACTGTGCCTCACGGTAGACACGCTCGGCCAGTTACTGGAGCCTGTTTAGAGCGACTCGAGCAAAGACTTTCCCCACTATGCTGAGTAGGGAGATTCCACGGTAGTTGTTGCAGTCACCGCGGTCACCTTTGTTTTTATAGAGGGTGATGATATTGGCATCGCGCATGTCCTGGGGTACTGCTCCCTCATCCCAGCACAGGCAAAGCAGTTCATGTAGTGCTGAGAGTATAGCAGGCTTGGCACTCTTGATTATTTCAGGGGTAATGCTGTCCTTCCCAGGGGCTTTTCCGCTGGCTAGAGAATCAATGGCATCACTGAGTTCCGACTTGGTTGGCTGTATGTCCAGCTCATCCATGACTGGTAGAGGCTGGGCTGCATTGAGGGCAGTCTCAGTGACAACATTCTCCCTGGAGTACAGTTCTAGGTAGTGCTCAACCCAGCGGTCCATTTGTTTGTGTTGGTCAGTGATTATGTCCCCTGATTTAGATTTGAGGGGAGCGATCTTCTTGATGGTTGGCCCAAAGCTTACTAACTTGTAAATTCATAACTGGGAAAGGAAAACATACTCCAAAAGAGGATCTGCTACAGTAGGCCACTTAAAGAGAGCTGAGCAGAATCAACTGTACTTTTGAAGTAAAGTGTTCTGTTTTTCTCTAGCTCGCTCAAAATATTACCAAGGCAGAGATGTGCATCTTTATTATCAGCTTTTTTGACTTGTGTCTGTACACAGAACTATATTAGTTGTATTTTGAAAACCTTTTGTTTTAAGAAGAATGACTTTTTCATTTTATTGACATATATGATTTTTTGATGCGCTTTCACTTACCATAAAGAAAAGGAAGAGCATGAGTTCACCACCCTCCTATCCTCCCTTAATGTCTCCCTCCACATAAACTCCCCTACATATATTCACAACCACCTTCTTGACCTTGTCATCTCTTGTGGCCTCTCTACTCCCATTGTGTAACAGATAAGGTCATTTCTGATCATTTCCTTGTATCCCTTTCCACTCACATCCCCCTTCTCCTCCCAAGCCCAATTCCTTCAGTGTCCACCCTAGAAAAATCACTTCCCCCAAGTCACTTACAATGACAAATTCCAACTGTCTAGGCTTTGGCCTTCCATCCATCACCACAATTCTGCAGCTACAGATCTGTGCAATCACATCCTCACCTCCACCTTTGATGTCCTTGGATCATTAAAACAATTTCTCTCTCACACCCTGGTCGTTCCCTCTGGGACGCAGACTTGAACGGATATGGCTGACAACTGGCTACTCATCGCCAGATCTAATAGGACCACAAAAAGCAATACCGGGTCCTGCTTTCCTTTGCCAAAACACTTCATTATTTCAGAATTATATTGGAATGCAAAGGTAACCCACAGCTTCTCTGCTCCACCAGAAACCATCTTCTTAAAACACTCTTCCCTACCCCCTCCAACAAGTGCGAACAGCTCACGGACTTTTTTTGTTAATATGATTGAGATCAAACATTCAGCTGCCTCTGCTGATTCTCTCCCTTACCCTAATCCCCCAGATCAAAGGTTCCATCCTGCCCTCGCCCTGAACTCGGATTTTTCTTTAGTTTCTCTCCTCTCTCCCCTTATCTGACCCACCTCCTGCTCCCTCAACCCTATTCATACCAACTGCTGACCACCCAACTTCCCTTCCTAGCACCCACGTTAGTTGATATTGTTAACAGTTCCTTCTCTTCAGGTACTGTCACCACCCGCCACTGCCCCCCCCCCACCCACCCAAGTGCTGTCATTACAGTTCCTCAACAAAGGTACCCTTGACCCTATGTTCATGCAAACTACCTCCCCATCTCCAACCCCACTGTCCTTGAATGTATTGTTACCTCCCCAATCTGTGCTCATTTTTGCACCATCCCCATGCTTGAACCCTGAGCGGCTAAATGGCCTACCCCTGCTCCTATTTCTTATGTTCTCCATTCAGGTTTCTGCCCCTACCAGGGCACTGAAATGACTCTTATCAAAGTCATAAATGATATCTGATATTGACTACAGTAAGCAATCCCTCCTCATCTTTCTTGACCTGTCTGCAGACTTTGACCCCATTGATCACACCATCATTCTCCAACACCTCTCCACTTGTTGTGCAGTTGGGCGAGATGGGTGGAATTGCTTTTCCCTGGTTCTATCCTTATCTGTCTGGTCGTAGCCAGAGAATCAACTGCAATAGCTTCTCTTCCCTCTCCTGCACCACTACCTCTAGAGTTCTCCAAGAATCTATCCTTGCCTCCCTCCTATTTCTCAACTATCTGTCACCCCTCAGTAACATCATACAAAAGCACAACAATAAGATTCCATGTATACGTTGTCGACACCCAGCTCCACCTCACCACCACCTCTCTCAATCCCTCCACTGCCTCTGATTTGTCATGTTACTTGTCTAACATCCAGAACTGAAAGGGCAGAAATTTCCTCCAACTAAATATTGGGAAGACCGAAGCCAATGTCTTCTGTCCCTGCCACAAACTTCGTCCAGTAGCCACCGACTCCATCCCTCTCCATGGCAACTATCTGAGGCTGAAACAGACCATTTCCAACCTAGGCGTAGTGTTTGACCGAGATAAGCTTCCGACAACGTATTCACGCCATCACCAAGTTCACCTACTTCCACCTCCGTAACATTGCCCGAGTCCAAACCTGTCTCAGATTATCTACTGCTGAATCCCTTGTTCCCTCTAGGCTTGACGTTTGCAATGCTCTTCTGGCCAGCTTCCTATTTTCCACCCACCATAAACTTGAGCTCCTCCATAATGCTGCTGTCCATCATCTAGCTGGCACCAAGTTCCATTTGCCCTGCAGGGCCTCTCTATATTAGATCTTTCCTTTTGTTCTGCCTCTTCCTCACCCCAGCCTACCTCCCTGCATCTGTATGTGCTTAGATCCTGTTACATCTCTTATATCCTGTTGTGACGAACAGTCACTGGACCTGAAATGTTAACTCAGTTTCATTCTCCACAGATGCTGCCTGACTTGCTGAGACCAGCACAAAAATCAAGGCTGACACTCCTGTGCAGTACTGAGGGAGTGCTGCACAGTTGGAGGTGCTGTCTTTCGGATGAGAGGGTAAATCCAAGCCCAGCCTGCCCTCGCTGGTGGATGTAACACTATTTCAAAGAAAGGCAGGGGAGTTATTAGAATTAGAACATTACAGCGCAGTACGGGCCCTTCGGCCCTCGATGTTGCGCCGACCTGTGAAACCATCTGACCTACACTATTCCATTTTCATCCATATGTCTATCCAATGACCACTTAAATGCCCTTAAAGTTGGCGAGTCTACTACTGTTGCAGGCAGGGCGTTCCACGCCCCTACTACTCTCTGAGTAAAGAAACTACCTCTGACATCTGTCCTATATCTATCACCCCTCAACTTAAAGCTATGTCCCCTCGTGTTTGCCATCACCATCCGAGTTATCTCCGATATAAAAACAAGAAATGCTGGAAATACTCAGCAGGTCTGGCAGCATCTGTGGAGGGAGAAGCAGAGTTAACATTTCAGGTCAGTGACCCTTCTTCAGAATGGAAATTATCTCCGATGCCTTGGGGCAATAGTTATCCCTCAACCAATATCACAAAAATAGATTATCTGGTCATTATCACATTGATGTTTGTGGGAGCTTGCTGTGCACAAATTGGCTGCCTCGTTTCCTACAACTGTGAGATTTGCAATGCTCTTCTGGCCAGCTTCCCATTTTCCACCCTCCATAAACTTAAAACCTTCAAAAGTGTGTCATTGGTTCATTGGCTGTAAAGCACTTTGGTCCATCCTGAGGTTACAAATGGCATTTTTGTTATTCCTCCATGGGATGTCGATGTCGCTGCCAAGGCCAGTATTTGTTGCACATGCCTAACTACCCTGGAGATGGTTATATACACGTCTTTTTGAGTATTTTTCTCCTTTTATGTCAGATCTCCACTATCGCAGTTATTTTTTCAGTGACAGCAACATTTGTTCGCTGAGGCTGCACAAACTGAGTTGAAGGAGCCTTTAAAACGGCTATAAACGACTCAGCCCAGCTCACGCCTACCGGCCCGCCACATGCTTCGGAGTGGAGCCCCGCCCACTGCCGCCCGCGCCTGCGCGTTGGAGGAGGTCCCCCACCCCCAAGCCCTGCCCTGGCCCGCCAGCGCGCATGCGGGCGCGGCGCGGGAGGCGGGGGGGGGGGGGAAACGTTGGACACGTGAGCGCGCAAGGTCACGTGCACGCCGCCAGGTCAGACGCCGCGAGGGTGTTTCCATTGGTTGGGAACTGCTAGCAGGCTTTGTGACGTCGCGACTTCCTTTTTTTTCCTTCTCCCTCTCTGGCTGAGTGGCCGGAACTGCGCATGTGTAGGAGGCGGCTTCTCAGCGTAGGGAGGTGACGTATGGTGCGCCGGTGCTCTGTCTGTCTGTTTGTGTGTGTTTGATTGACGTGAGGCCTGTTGTGCAACACCTGGGCGGTTGCGGTGTGCAATGTCCGGAGGGGGATGGAGAGGGGGTGGATGGAGATGGGGGAAATGGAAGGGTGTGTTAGAAGGGGGATTGGGTGTGTGCATATAGTTGTGCTACTTGGTGTCTACAGCCACTGTGATGGATGGACAAGGACCTTAGTATTTTAGCTCAGGGCTGGGCTGGTCATTGTAGGTCAGTACTGGAGGCAGCCAGATTCATACAGTTGTGTAGAATTGAGGTCCACAAGGCCAAGGCTGCAGATTCATAGCAACAGGAGCACTGCACTTATCCTCTACAGTCCACAGCCTTTTTGGGGGAGAGAGTTTTGTAATACTTTTAATGGTGTTGGGCATTTTAGTCTATTTTGACCTGTTCTCATTTGGTATCCACATATGCACCTTCCCACTTATAATTACGGCTATCATTTTGTCTAAAAACAGATTTGACTGGTGTAATTTTTTTTCTTAATTATTTTGGCTATCAGCTTGGCTGAGCTGGGAACCCTCTTGTCTCACTCTGAAGGTTCGAGGTTCAAACCCTACTCCTGTACTTGGGGATGTAATGTGGGCTAATACTATATTACAATACCAAGATGCATTGTCAAGATTTGCTCATCATTCAGATGAGATGTTAAATTAAGGCCCTGTCGGACTGGTTACTTGGAAGAGATCCGTGGCATGATTTGAAGAAGGGCATGGAATATTCTCGCTGACCTAGTAAACATTCCTCCTTCAACCAGAAACAGATCAAAGTGGCCAATCAAACCTTTTTGAAATTTGCTGCAAGTTGGCTGCCATATTTATCTGCAGAACAATAGTGACTACACTCAGAAGTAATTAATTAGATGTGAGGTGCTTTGGGATGTAATTCTGACATAATGTGATGTCACTTGAATGAAGATCTTCTTTCACTTCAGGCCTTTGAAGTTGCATTTAAATGCAATATTGCTATATGTCATTGGCAAAATAATCAGAACTCGATATTTGAAATTTTCATTCTTTGTTATTGGGATGACAAACAACTTGTATTGTAATAGCTTATTTATTTTTAATCATTCTTTGAATCATTTACAAGATGGGGAGGTGGTGGTGTAGTGGTAATGTTACTGGACCAGTAATCCAGATACTTAAGCTAATGGTCTGGGAACATGGGTTTGAATACCACCACTGCAGATGATGAAATTTGAATCTAATTCATAAATCTGGAATTAAAAGTTAGCCTAATGGTGACCATGAAACCATTGTCGATTGTTGTACAAACAGTGGCTTTAGGGAAGGAAATCTGTTGTCCTTACCTGGTCTGGCCTACATGTGACTCCAGACCCACAGCAATGTGGTTGACTCTTAAATGCCTCCAGTGGGCAATTAAGGATGGGCAACAAATGCTAGCCAAGCCAGCAACGTAAAGCCTGGCTCGGGTATAAAATTAAAATCCGACCCGGGCCCGACACAACCACAGCCAATCTGACCTGAGCCCTTTAATTTTTTTTCGTGCCTGACCCAACACGAATCTCCTTCATCTGTTCCGGCAGCAGGCTATTCCTGCAGCTGGAGTTGTGGGGAAATGTGGGTAAGCCTGATCCCGTAACTTCCCGGAAGCAGTGTCCAACCCGATCCAACCTGAGCCCAAATGCTGGACTCGGAATTTCAACCTGACCTGACGCTAATCCGACACATAGTTGGGTCTAGTTTGGTTCCGGTCAGGTAGCCAGGCTTTACAGCGATGCCCACATCCCATGAACAAATGAAAAAAATATCCTGGCTTGGAAATGGTCTTGAGTTTTATATGGCAGGTTCACTAACATTGTCTAATGAAGTGCATGTAAGAACCCTGAAAAGTCTGCACACTGTATAAAATGTTTGGTGAAACACACAAAATACTACACGTGTGTCATATGTAGTGAAATTTGAGGTTTATGTGAGAGTGGGGTGTGGGGGAGGCCATAAGTTTAGTGGAAATAACAGATGTTAATTTTTGAGCATGATGCCAAGCAAAAAGATGTTTCAATATTCTATGAATTTCTTTGATTATGATTGTATAAATAACTATATGTGCCTTATTGTGGACTTAAATAATAGATCAATACTTTTATTTATTAGTACCACATTCTATATCCTTTGAATAGTGTTTAAAAAGTACAATCTTTGAACAAAAAATGTTAGTCATTTAACAAAATTGTTACCAGGACATTGGCAGATGTAATAATAGAAATTGGCATTTATTTATGTGATTACCATTTCCACTGTCTGATATTAAAAATTAAGATCTGTTAACAGTGCTTGAACCTATAGTGCTGCATGGAATAAATCTGTTCTCCAAGATACCAGGAAAACTTAACAAATGCATAAAGTTGTTCTTTAATATCTTCTGAATTCCCAGCTGAGACAATCATTGATTCTGATTTCAGATGACAAGCATCATTGTTGTTGTAGTAAGGAATATAAATCTCCAAATACCCAAAATACTGAGCTTGTTCAATTACCTCCATATTGACTGAGAATGTTTGTTGGCCCCAGTCTGCAAATTGAGATATCAGAATGATTAATCTCACTAGTGTCTGGATGTTTCCAGTGTGGGATTGATCAATCCAGGCTATATAAATTTCCCTAAGTGTATGATCAACATTTTACATTTTTGTTTGTGGACTTTACCGGAATGTCATTTTTTCCCCCTACTTTGCCCAGATTATATTTTCTTCATTGCCAATTGTTATGATCAGGTGAGGAGGGATCGAATGGTTCCTCTCTTTTCCCTTCTTGTTTGACTGCAACAGGTTTACTTTTTTGCAAAGGATATACTTGTCAGTTCAGAGAGTGTTTAACTGTTTACACACTGTGATCATTGAAAGAACCAATCCTACAGGTTTTCTTGAGTTTAACAAAGAGGTTAGCTTTATTATACTTAAACCGACCTAAGTAAAATAATAAAATATGGTCTGGCTTTCTCACACAAACACAAATAGATTACATTATGGGTTAAGGATAGATTGGCCAAATTAGAGTGCAGAGCAATAAAAGGGGTGTACAGTCTGTGGAGGTTGGTGACTCAGCTGGCTTCAGGCTGACCTCAGTGGTCTTGTGACTTTCCCTCAGTGGTCCTGATGTTTCCAGTTTAAGGATATAGATGGTTGATTTGGCTGTTCAACCCCGCACTACTGTCTCCGGTCGATTTCCTTCAAGGAGTCTCTTCTGCAGGAGGGGCGTCCCAGCAAATAGGGTCTGAAGCTTGCAAGGTGGGTTGGAGAGAGAGGGGATAAAGAGGGACTTCTCTCGTCAGAGTCTCAGCTTCTTGTCTCCTTACTGCAGAGAAAGCAGAAGCTTAAACACATGAAGGGTGGGCCTGTCACATAACTGTGTGATTCAAACATGTTCATTACTAGTGTGTTCCCCCTTGCAACTTAATTAGTTCATGTCTGGGAATCCCCCTCTCACAGATAGGATCCCATTGTTCAAATGATTGGGTTTAAGGCATTCCCATTATAGCTTGAAGAGTTCATGTCTGGGAACCCCCTCTCGGCTAGGGTCCCATTGCTCATGTGATTAGGTTTAGTTTGTCTCTGCCAGTTGAATATCTCAAGTGATTGCCTTAATGCGTTGCAAATGGGGACAGGATATGTGGTTCACTCAGGTCATTTCCCAGATTCCCTTGGTCATTCTCCTTGATGGGTCTTTGCAGACATGGTGTCTCAATGGATTGGATTGTGGGGGGTCCAGTAATGCAAATTGGGGTAGCTATCTTTAGCTGCGAGCTCAAGTCACCTTTAGTCTCTTTTTTTTTTTCTAATTCAATTCGGGTTTCCAGCTAGTGGATTAAAAATCATCATTTTACATCAAGCACATTTTTGTGACACTAACATTTCACATAGGATCATTTTGGGATAATGGCTATGCAGTCTATTGTTAATGGAAGGGCCATTTCAGTTGTCAATACTGAAGGATTTGCCATATGTATAGGCAAAGTTTGCTTGTTGCAAATGGAATGTAAAATCTCCAATAATCTTTAATTTATACCACTGTCCAAAGCTCATGATTGACTGTGATATAGAATCTTACTTCACAGGAGGAGGCCAGTCATCCATTGTGCCTGGGCTAGCTCTCTGAAAGAGCTACCAATTAATCCCTTTCCCTCCTCTTTTTTCCTATAGCCTTGTAAATTTTTCCTTTTTAAGTGGAGATCAAATTACCTTTTGAAAGTTGCTATTGAACCTGGTTCCTCCACCTTTTTAGGCAATGGACTCCAGATCGTAACAACTCATTGCGTAAAAAAAGTGACTGCCTCCCCAGCAGCATATTTTTGCATTAACAGTAACAGAGCAGGGAAATGGACTGGAGTATTTTTTCTGATGCACCAACACACAGAAAGGAGCAATATACTTGGTTCCATTCAGAGTTAAGTAAATTTCGAGACATTTTCTACATATAAATCTCACAATATAAAGAAATCTTTTTGTTAAATGAGAATTATCAAAGCACAGATAAAACTATTTACTTTAATCCATCTACTTAAGAGTATCTCTCTTGTGTCGTCAGGTAGCCAACGGAATTAGATGTTTCTGCCTCCTGTATTCTTTCGAAAAGGTTAGTTCTGCGTCAAAATGCTTTGAAGCTTCCCTATCTGGGAAAAAATCAAACCCAAAGTACTCAATCCTTAAAAGCACCATTTTGTTTTTAAAACCCCTATAACTTCTCTCGACAGGAGAATTTCCAGTTGATTAGAACTAAAGCTGGTATGTTGCAGAAAACATGCATTGAGATGACACAGCAGGTCTGTCCAATCATATGTGTAGTGGGGAATCAACATGTTTCACACCCCTGACTGGAACCCAGTCCTGATGCTCCAGGACAATTTGTAAACAAAATAAGGTCATAACCAGCCAGGACTCCAAGCTGCTTTATGGCCACAAAAGTTGAAATTCATTGGCCCAAACATTCCTGTAACTGGTCAATGAATGGTGCCCACCATTCATTAGACTTTCCCTTGCCCGTTTAATCTCCATGATATTTTGCGGGGAAAGTTGCTAGAAATGTGAAATGGAAACAGCGCGGCACCCTTTGCAGGACATCTAGGATCTGAGTGAGCAAGCAAACAACTTTGTATCTCCTAAACCAATCAGTTTGAAGGATTGTGAATATATCCACGCAACGTCTCAACGAGGAAATGTAACTTAGAATGGTGAATTCAATTTCAAATCAAGTACAGAAAGAGCGTTAAAGAGAGGACAAGAACGATTAGATTAAAAGAGAAAAAAGTAAACAAAAAACAAAAGTAAAAAAATTCTTTTTCATATCTTCAATTAAAATTTGGAGGATTGAGATTCCACACTTGTAATTTTCAGTGCTAAAAAGGTTGACTGGCAGTAATTAACACTTAAATAAAAGCAAAATACTGCAGATGCTGGAAATACTCAGCAGGTCAGGCAGTATCTGGGGAGAGAAGCAGAGTTAACATTTCAGTTCTGTGACCTTTCATCAGAACTGGCAAAGGTTAGAAAAGAATTAGGTTTTAAGCAAGTGAAGGGAGGTGGGGCTGTTGGTGGGGAAGAGAACAAAAGGGAAGGTATGTGATAGGGCAGGAGAGATTAAATAACAAAGCCGTCATGGGACAAAGGCAAAGAGCATGTTAATGCTTTTGGTGAAAGACAAAGCATTAGTCCAGCAAAAGTGTTAATGGCAGAATAATGCGGAGCTCTGTGCAAAGAACAGTACAGCACAGGAACAGGCCATTCGGCCCTCCAAGCCTGCACCGATCTTGATGCCTGCCTAAACTAACACCTTCTGCACTTCCGGGGCCCATATCCCTCTATTCCCTTCCTATTCATATATTTGTCAAGATTTCTCTAAAACGTCGCTATCGTATCTGCTTCCACCACCTCCCCTGGCAGCAAGTTCCAGGCACTCACCACCCTCTGTGTAAAATACTTGCCTCGCACATCCCCTCTAAACTTTGCCCCTCGCACCTTAAACCTATGTCCCCTAGTAGCTGACTCTTCCACCCTGGGAAAAAGCTTCTGACTATCCACTCTGTCCATGCCGCTCATAACTTTGTAAACCTCTATCATGTCGCCCCTCCACCTCCGTCGTTCCAGTGAAAACAATCCGAGTTTTTCCAACCTCTCCTCATAGCTAATGTCCTCCAGACCAGGCAACATCCTGGTAAACCGCCTCTGTACCTTCTCCAAAGCTTCCACGTCCTTCTGGTAGTGTGGCAACCAGAATTGCACGCAATATTCTAAGTGTGGCCTAACTAAGGTTCTGTACAGCTGCAACATGACTTGCCAATTTTTATACTCTATGCCCCGACTGATGAAGGCAAGCATGCCGTATGCCTTCTTGACTACCTTATCCACCTGTGTTGCCACTTTCAGTGACCTGTGGACCTGTACGCCCAGATCTCTCTGCCTGTCAATACTCCTAAGGGTTCTGCCATTTACTGCATACCTCCCACCTGCATTAGACCTTCCAAAATGCATTACCTCACATTTGTCCGGATTAAACTCCATCTGCCATTTCTCCGCCCAAGTCTCCAACCGATCTATATCCTGCTGTATCTTCTGACAATCCTCATCATTATCCGCAACTCCACCAACCTTTGTGTCCACATGAAAAACAGGCACATGGTTAAAAAATAAAGTAAAATAAAATAATAAAAATTGAAAAAATAACAAAAGGCCAGTCATGCTCTGAAATTGTTGAATTCAAGGTTGAGTCCGCAAGGCTGTAGAGTACCTCATCGAAAGATCAGGTGCTGCTCTGCGCTGATGTTGTAATTAACACATCTTTTTGTTATTCTTTCATGGGATGTGGGTGTCGCTGGCTAGCATTTATCGCCCATCTCTAATTGCCCTTGGGAAGGTGGTGGTGAGCTTTCTTGAACTGCTGCGGTCCATGTGGTGTAGGTAAACCAACAGTGCTGTTAGGAAGGGAGTTCCAGGATTTTGACCCAGTGACTTTGAAGGAATGATGATATAGTTCCAAGTCAAGATGGTGTGTGGCTTGGAGGGGAACTTGCGGGCAATGGTGTTCCCGTGCATCTGCTGCCCTTAGGTCGTGGATTTGGAAGGTGCTGTCGAATGAGGCTTGGTGAGATGCTGCAGTGCATCTTGTAGGTGCTATGTACTGCTGCTGTGCGTCTGTGGTGGAATGAATGTTGAAGGTGGTGGATGGGTTGCCAATCAAGCGGGCTGCTTTGTCCTGGATGGTGTGAAGCCTCTTGCGTGTTGTTGGAGCTGCACTCATCCAGAAAAGTGGAGAGTATTCCATCACACTCCTGATTTGTGCCTTGTAAATGGTGGAGAGGCTTTGGGGAGTCAGGTGGAGAGTTACTCGCCACAGAATTCCCAGCCTCTGATCTGCTCTTGTAGCCACAGTACCTATATGGCTGGTCCAGTTCAGTTTACGGTCAATGGTAACTCCCAGGATGTTGATAGTGGGGGATTCAGCGATTCTAATGCCATTGACTGTCAAGGGGAGATGGTTGGATTCTCTCTTGTTTGAGATCGTCATTGCCTGATATTTCTGTGGCGTGAATGTAACTTGCCACTTATCAGCCCAAGCCTGAATGTTGTCCAGGTGTTAGTGCATATGGACACGGACTGCTTCAGTATCTGAGGAGTCGCGAATGGTGCTGAACATTGTGCAGTCATCAGCAAACATCTCACTTCTGACCTTGTGATGGAGGGAAGGTCATTGAAGCAGCTGAAGATGGTTGGGCCTAGGACACTACCCTGAGGACCTCCTGCAGTGATGTCTTGAGTGAATCAAATTGGTTGAAGACTGGCATCTGTGCTGGTGGGGTCCTCGGTGGGGGGAGGCCAAGATGGATCATCCATTCGGCACTTCTGGCTGAAGATGGTTGCAAATGCTTCAGTCTTGACTTTTGCACTGATGTGCTGGACTCCCCCATCATTGACGATGTGGATATTTGTGGAGCCGCCACCTCCTAATGTTTAATTCTCCACCACCATTCACAACTGGATGTGGTATTTAGACTGGGAATGACTTAATTTTCTGTGGAGACTTTACTTTGTATCTACCATGCAAGCACAGGAACCTCACGCTAGTCAATGTATTTGAAGGGGACAGCGAGATGCCTATTTCACAAACACCAGAATGGCACATCTCTGACGACAACATTTGGATTTCTGCTTGTAGTCATTTATCTGCCTTTGCTTGAAATTGCTGCGGCCTTTGCACTTAAATAACAGCGTGTATTATTAGCCATGTCACTATTTTGACATCAATATTTGGGTTTTTTTATGAGGTTTTTGATTTGTCAGCTGGTGATTGAGTTTCTGTGAGACTTAACTGCCTCTTTTACTTTATATTAAACTACCTCAATTTTGTTCTTGTAGGAAGTGATAGTTAATGGAAATATGGACTCAAACAAGTCTGAGGGGATGCAGGTGGCAGCCCTGAGGGAGCTAACAAACGACAGCAGCGCTCGTCTAAAAAACAGAAGTGAAAATGTTAACTTTTGTAAGTAAATCTTCATTTTGGACAATTGCTGTGTTAAACTGAATTCAGTTTTTGTTACATCATTAGGATTTCCCAAAAAATTGCATTATTAAGGTCTTCCTTCATGTGCGCATCGCAGTGCAAAACTGCTACCTGAAACCTTCAAATATAGACAGGTAGAAAAAGTAATTGATTACGAACTAGCAACCCAGTAATCACTTCAAGTTTTCGTTGAACATCCTTGGTTGAATGCTGACAGGACCAGCAGCCCAATCTGTTTTGAGACGCTTTTATTCAATCCAAGATTACATCTGCATTTACTTTGACAGTTAGAATGTAAATGATAACTGATTATCATCTATTGGAGTGAAGACTGATGCAAAGCATCCAATTACAGCATTTGCATTGTCCTAGGGAATGTAAGAACAAGAGTAAGCCATTCAGTCCCTCGAGGCTGTGCCACCATTCAATTAGATCACAGCTGATCTGTTCCTAATTCCATCTACCCACCTTGGTTCTGTAACCAACAATTTTCTCTTTATATTTGGTCAAAGACTTCATCTAAATCTGCCCAGACATCCCATTCTCCTACCCTTTCTGCATATACACCTTGTTAAAAACATGCTTTTGCAATATGTTATTACAAATCTCTGAGGCCTGTATTTTTGAATATGAACGATTTTACTTGTCGGTCATGTGATGTATTGCTTCAGTACATTTGCTCTGATGTGAACCACAATTTATTTAAGCTGCAACTGGGTTGCAGTAATCTGTATCACAGGTCCTGAACGACATATGAGCAGCACTACACAATTGGATACTTTATTTGTAATTCGTTGTTTGGTAGTACAGAACTTGAGTATTGCTGAAAATAGAGACATGTTGTTGAATCTTTGCGCCTTGCACTCATTAGGACAATCTGCAAGAATACCAATGTAAGGGGAAACAACAACTTTATACTGTATGAGAAGAGAGTGCTGATTGGTTGGCAAGTAAACCCTGATTGGTAGAGGCATTGCCATGGAGAATGCACCAGTTTATGGTGACTGACAGTTAACTGCCAAGCTTTGTTTGAAATTTAAACCAGACAGCTTGCCTCTGGTCAAGGCATTGCCCTGAGAAATGAACCAGCGAATGGCTGTCACTCATTTTGTTAAGCTAAAACATGTGCAATGTTTGTACATGTTCATTCTGTCTGCAAAGAACAGGGAACTGTGTATTAATATATGTAGCTTCCAGTACGTGAAAATGCACCACACTGTGAGCCCTACTGACAATTTTAAATTGGTTGTCAGCGTAATTTTTCACGCACTCAGGATTATTTAGCAAATGTTATCCAATCACAGAATCACATCTAATGTTGGACACTGTGTTTTGAGTTTTGCAAGCACAGGCTGGTTGGGTACGGCCTGTACCTTGCCCATTGCGAACAGCGGAAGGGACATGTTGTTTGATACGATCCACCAGTCTTTGGGACGTATGGCCTTTGTACCCAGCATCACAATGGCATTGAAATTCATATATCGCATTACTCATTTGTGTGATCGGCAGAATGTCTTTTTGGCTTGATGGCAGCATCCTGTTAGTGAACACCACATGTGTTGCTACTATGCAGTAGCAACGTGAAACAGCTAGCTTCACCTGTTGCTCAAATTTTTGGGATACATTAGCCTTCCAGGGTAATTTAAGGTAGACTGGGCACTTTTCAGGGCCAAAAATGATGGCCTTAGGCCTATTCATAAGTTTGCACAATATACAGTGAGAAATGATCTGATCAGGGTAGCCATTGTCATGCAGGATGCCTTTGATTCGCCCTATTTCAGCATCAAGCTTGCATAGTGAGCAAATGGCTTGGGCCCTATTTATGAGGTTGCCGATAAGGCCAATCTTATAGTTCTTGGCACTGTAAGAATCCCCATGCCTGTATTGCCAAATGAAGGTAGGTTTTTTGTACTTTGCAGACAGAAAGAACATGTACAAACATTGAGCCTGTTTCAGCTGAACAAAATAAGTGACAGCCATTCGCTTGTTCATTCCTCTGGTCAAGGCATTGCCCTATCAGAGTCAAGCTGCCTGGTTTAAATTTTAAACAAAGCTTGGCAATTAACTGTCAGTCACCATGAACTGGTGCATTCTCCATGGCAACGCCTCTACCAACCAATCAGCACTCTTTCCTCATAAACTATAAATTGTTGTTTTTCCTTACATTTGGTGTTCTTGCGGATTGTCCTGATGAGTGCAAGACAAAAAGCTTCGACAACATGTCCCTATTTTCAGCAATACTTATTTGTAATTACTATATGTCTTGCTTTTCTGTATTTTCTGCCTCCCAAAGCTGCTGATTTCCACATGGTATTTCTTCAGTTTGCAAGGTAGCAAAATGTGGCTTAGGCTGCTCACCTAGCTTTGATGGAGGTGCCCTTCAGCTTTGAGTATAAGCTATTTCATAATTTATAGATATTTGTGTACAAGTTAAATAAACAGATTTTGTCTTTACCTTTGGTTAAAATTTTTTTATTGGGGACAACTCTTTGAGGATTGTTTAGTTCTTTCACACAAGCTGCTCCATAAGGTAAAGTCTTTTTTTGTTTATCTTAGTCTGCGAAGACTACCAGGAGTATTTTGTGGGTGGCTGTGTTGCCCATGAACCACCGGTGTTTGTCATGGACACGCCTGTTGAGATTGACACCCCTTCGAGAGCATTTTACACCATTCCTCATGGGCTTGCAGTGGGACCATCAGGGAATCGAGATGGAGGGCTTGGAGTATGGTGCACTGCAAAGGCCATACCTAAAGGTGTGCTATTTGGACCATATGAAGGCCAGATTGCAGTTGAACAAGGTTCCATGGAAAAGCTATATTCCCAGATGGTATGCATATCTTATTTTTTGTTCATATTTTTATTATTGCCAATTCCCCATTTCCATTCCATAGAATTTTTTCATCAAACATGATTCTTTGGCAGGTAGCACAATGAGCTTACTGCATTATAATGGCTATTTTATTCAACAGCAGCTAGTATGCAATAAATAGGTTACAAGTACAGTATGTAGCCAGGTATTGCTTTTCAAGTTCATCCTTTTTTGTTACATATTTAGGTCATAAAATGCAGCCGGAGACTTGTTAAAAGACAGGAATCCCTACCGTGTTGATGGTAAAAAAAAAAAAGTGCTCGAAATACATTAGATGTCCTGTTCGTCAAAGCGTGTATCTTCCATTATAAATACGTGGGTGTAAAAAAAGAAATAAAATTTTCAATTCACAGGTGCAGGAGAGAAATTTCGACAAACCGGGTACCTTTGAATCTAAATCCAACTGGATGAGGTGAGTTAACAGTTAAACCCTCTTTATCACACAGTGTATTTAATGCTTCATTTTGCAATTTCAATTTTCTGCTTGTCCTGCAAATAATATGGATTTCCCCAAAAGCATGTTCTCCATTTTTAGATCTCTGGTTTTATTCCTTTAAGGGAGTATATTTCCTGGCTTTACTGACTAACTATTGCAGTTTACTGGTTTATTCTGCTTCTCTGTTAAGTTTTCCAAAGCAACTGTTTACTTTAGCCCATAAATATGCTCCTGGCTTCCTTTAAATTCTGCTAGATTTAATGAATATTCTTCAGGTTTTTTTTTTCTCCCTTTCCTTCCTGTCCTAAAGAATTTTCTTTCTTTCTGGTGGTTAGCCAGTACCTCAGCCTAGTGATCGTTATTAACATGCAGATCGTGAAAGCAGAATGTCTGCAAGTTACTCAGTCATGGGAAGCCAATCACAACTCAGCCCAAACCTGTCCTTGCCCAAACTGCACATGTGCCATTTCAGGAGTGACTGGATACTGATCAGCGGCAACCTTGGTCAACTTTCCCTTCTCCGATCTAGAGGCACTGAGACCAATTGTAGCACCCCACATATGCCCCTACTTAGACCAGCGAACTCACACAAGCCATGGATCGAATCACAAACTTTACTAGTTTTACAGCTCAGCTGCTCACTGAAAAGACTTCGTCTTTTGAAGAAGCAGATAGGAACTATCTAATTGTTTATCAATAAAAATACTTTTCAGTTGCAGTGGTGGCACACAATTGAAGTTCACACCTGGCAGAGTTTCCATTCTCAGCAATTTGGTCCGAAAATAGTTGAGAATGAGGTTGGTGCACCCTCACGATAAGGAAGGAAAAGGGGAGGGAGAATCACATCTCTGCTGCTCTTAACACATTTCCTGTCACCTGCTGAGGCTCAAGGAATAGAGGGAAACTCACTGGCCCCACCCTGTCAGCTGCAGTTGGTATGTTTTGAGCATTAACACTTTGATCATGAACAAGGCCAGTCCACACAGCACTGTACTACTGTACTTGGGTCTTGTCCTGCTTGGTAAGTTATGTAGATGTTGCCATAGCCTCCAGTGGCCAAAACTATTGCTACACCATGAATTCATCACTACTTTCCAAGTGTACAATCAGACTCTGCATTGATTATTTTCTTTCTATTTCCCTGCTATAAAGTAGCACGCAAGATTTTCAGCCCTTTGCTACTAGATAATGAGCCTTTCAATATTATATGTTTGTTGGGTAAGTGTGAGCAGAAGAAATACTGCACCAGTGTACAGGTAGAAGATAAAATAGGTAGAATACTTTTCTGATGACAAGGAAATATTGAAATGTGACCCATGTGATAAAAAGATACTGTACTTTATGCAGGTTTGTGAATCTTGCCAAGACACCAGAAGAGAAAAATCTGACCCTTTCCCAGTGTAGTGGAAAGATCTATTACAGAGTGTGTCGATCAATTGAACCAGCACATGAACTATTCATCTGGCACGGGGATGAAGAACTAAACAGGCCTATGCATAAAAGCAGATCGCTCACAGGGAAACATGGTAAAATTTGTACATACAACAGAATAGAGGCGACTGGGGAATATTCTCTGCAACAGAAACCAGGAACAAAAACTGAGAAAGAGACAGACGAAGGTGGGCGGAAAAAGTTGCTTCTGACTTTCTTTCTCATTTCATCATTTTCTCATTTTTAAAATTGTTTTCTCTGACTTATGAATCCTTCACCACAGTAAAACGGTTGCTCAGATCAGTTTGGTCAGTTCCATTACTAATCTCAAAAACTTTCCATTGTATATAATCTGTTATTTTAAGCTTATTCCATAACTTAAATTCCTGAGATTCAGAATCGTCTTTGTTGCCTGCCTGCACTGTCCCTTGAGCACTAATATATTCCCCATGGTGACAGTGCTGCACACGATAATCCAGATGAGATCTGCAGAACACTTTGTATAGAGCAATAATAAAACCTCTTTAAATTTATACTCCCATCAGCCTGCAATTGCAACCCAGTACCTTACTTGCCTTTTTTACTAGAATTAAGGACTATTGCTCAGAACTGTATAAGCTTAACTGCTATAGATCTCTTCTGATCAGCATGGTGTTCCGTTTACCATATACTCGTTGCTCCTAATTATTTTCCCTGTGTTGATATGGTGATAGTGAGAGAAAGCACAAATTTAATATGACTAGAAAAAAATTAAAGGGGACGTTAGAATAAATCATTGAAGTCACAAGTGGGAACAAGCCATTCAACTCTTCCAGTTTGCATTGGTGTTTACGCTCCATGCAACAACGCACCATGGCTCCTTAGACAGAACCTTCCAAACCCGCGACCTCTACCACCTAGAAGGATAAGGGCAGCAGATGCATGGGAACGCCACCATTTGCAAGTTCCCCTCCAAACCACACACCATCCTGATTAGAACTATATCTCAGTTCCTTCACTGTCACTGTGTTAAAATCCTGGAATTCCCTTCCTGACAGCACTGTGGGTGTAACTACCCCATATGACTGCAGCGGTTCAAGAAGGCAACTCACCACCACCTTCTTGAGCATAATTAGGGATGGGCAATAAATGCTGGCCTAGCCAGCGGCATCCACATCCCATAAAAAAAGTAAATAGTCCTACTTGTATTCACCCACCCTGTTCCCATGTCCATTCATCTGCATATCCAAGCGAATCTTGAATGTTGATACAGTTTGTATCTGAACCACTAATCTTGGAAGTAAATTCATAGCTTCATAATTCTGTGTAAAGATGTTTCTCCTGTCCTTTGTTCTAAATCTTGCATGTTAGCTTGTATCTATGGCCCTTTGCTCGAGACCCCTTAATTACTGAAATCAATCTGCTTTTATCTATCTTCTCCCATCCTTTTATAATTTGTAATTACTTGTATTGCCTCTAATCTGGTGTTGATATAATGAAAATATACCTCATTTTTCAAGTCTTTGTTTCTATTTGTATTTCCTCATACCTGGCAGCATCGCTCTCGAAAACGTCAATATACCTTTCTGTAGTGCCCAATAGGAGCCCAGTACAGCATACTGACTGAGGTCCTAATGTTGTATATGGGTTTATCATTAGCTCTTGAATTTAGTATTCTATATCTCTTCTGATTAAACCAAGGATTCCATTAGATTTCTCAAGGCCTCATAACTTGAGATGCTGCTTTTAATATCCTGTGAACCTGTGGTCCCAAATACAAACAATTGAAGTAGGAGCAGGAGTAGGCCTCTGCTCTTCCACAATGCTTAACCTACTTCCATTTAGAGCGTAATTATTTATTTTTACAGCAAAGTGCATCACCTCACACTTGCTGACATTGAATTCCATCTGTCACTTTTTGGCCTATTCCCCATTTTACTAATGTCTCTTTGCACTTTCCTTTGGTCTTGTAACTAATGAAGGTTGATAGGTAAATTGGCCATTAGCAATTGCCCCTAGTATAGGTAGGTGGTAGGGAAATATAGGGACAGGTGGGGATGTGATAGGAATATGGGATTAGTGTAGGATTAGTATAAATGGGTGGTTGATGGTCGGCACAGACTCGGTGGGCCGAAGGGCCTGTTTCAGTGCTGTATCTCTAAACTAAACTAAACTGTACCTTCTATTTTGGTAGCATCTGCAAATTTTGACACCGCTCCTTCAAGGCCTATTTACAGATCGTTGATGGATACTGAACGGAAGTAGCCCCAGAAATAAAGCCTGCAGGACACCCTTATCCATTTCCACCCGCTCTGGAAAAACTGTCTTTAACTCCTACTCTCTCTTTTCTCCCTTTCTAATCAATTTTTAATCTGTTTTGCTATCCTCTTCCTAATTCCATTCTTGTTACACAGAGGGTGGTTTGAATTTGGAATTCTCTACCACAAACCATTGTAGAATCACAGCCCATATGGGGTACAGGAAATTAGATCATTACTTGTAAAAAAAAAAGAGAACTATGAAAGGGTATGGGAGCAAGCAGAAGAGTGGGAGTAGACTAGGTGCCTCATGCAGAGAAAACATTGGCACAACATTAAAGGGTTGACTGGTGTGTTTCTGTGCTGTAACATTCTAGAATTCATTCTATGAAATACAGTATACCTTCTCTATAACCTCTTGCCAACCTGTAAAGTTTCTGTTTATGGCCATTCTCTTTTTTTTTTAAATCTTATTTCTATGCAACACCATGTTTTGCTCTTTTATACCTTAGCCATTACTTGTCAAAATTCTCACAAAACCTCCAATATATTAGCAACTGTGTTTCAGTGTTCACCATGTTCATATTCAGAAAAAACTCAGCAGGTTGGTTAAACCTGATGTTTCCGTCCTAAATTTTGTTTGATGATGCTCCTGTGAAGTGCCTTGGGACGTTTTACTACGTTAAAGGTGCTATATAAATTCAGTGCATTGTAAATTTATGGTATTTGTCTTTTCAGATGTTTTCCTTTTTACCTGATTACAAGATTGTTTAGAAAAATTTGCCTACAACTTATGTCAAATTTGCTTGATTGCAACATACAGATTTGGCCTCATGAATCTCTTTCGGAATTCAGCAAGCCTACAAAGTGTCAGATAAAGCTTGAAAAGTTTTAGTCCTTACTTCAACTGCAGTGATTTAAGGTTGCAATATGAAATTGCTGCCAAAGGCGCTTTGTTTGTTTGGCACTGGTGTGTTTTTAGCTATTGTTTAATTTTCTAGATTTCACAAAATCATATTGTCATGATCCAGTTGAAGAGGAGCAAGACTATGGGAATACTGCACAAATTCAGGCACATCACGATGATGACCAGATGAAAGCACCCCAGGGAGGTAGGGAAGTGGTGGCCTAGTGGTATTATCACTGGACTAGTAACCCAGAGTATTGATCTGGGGACATGGGTTCGAATCCCACCACAGCAGAAGGTGGAATTTGAATTTAATTAATAAATCTGGAATTAAAAGCTAGTCTAATGATGGCCATGTCAATTGTTGTAAAAACCCATCTGGTTCACAAATGTCCTTTAGGGAAGGAAATCTGCTGCCCTTACCTGGTCTGGCCTGGCCTACATGTGATTCCAGACCCACAGCAATGTGGTTAACTCTTAGATGCTCTCTGAAATGGCCTAGCAAGCCACTCAGTTGTACCTAACCACTACGAAGTCAATAAAAAGGAATGAAACCGGACGGACCACCCGGCATCGATCTAGGCACCGGAAACGACAACGGCAAACCCAGCCCTGTTGACTCTGCAAAATCCTGCTTACGAACATCTGGGGGCTTGTGCCAAAGTTGGGAGAGCTGTCCTACAGACTAGTCAAGCAACAGCCTGACAGTCATACTCACGGAATCATACCTGACCGACAATGTTCCAGACACTGCAATCACTATCCCAGGGTATGTCCTGTCCCACCGGCAGGACAGACCCAGCAGAGGTGGCAGGACAGTGGTCTACAGTAGGGAGGGAGTTGCCCTGGGAGTCCTCAACATCGACTCTGGACACCATGACGTCTCATGGCATCAGGTCAAACATGGGCAAGGTAACCTCCTACTGATTACCACCTACCGCCCTCCCTCAGCTGATCAGTCAGTACTCCTCCATGTTAAACACCACTTGGAGAAAGCACTGAGGGTGGCAAGGGCACAAAATGTACTCTGGGTGGAGGACTTCAATATCCATCACCAAGAGTGGCTCGGTAGCACCACTACTGACTGAGCTGGCCGAGTACTAAAGGACATAGCTGCTAGACTGGGTCTGCGGCAGGTGGTGGGGGAACCAGCACGAGGGAAAAACATACTTGACCTTGTCCTCACCAATCTGCCTGCTGCAGATGCTTCTGTCCATGACTGTATTGGTAGGAGTGACCACCACATGGTCCTTGTGGAGATGAAGTCCCGCCTTCACGTTGAAGATACCGTCCATTGTGTTACGTGGCACTATCACCGTGCTAAATTGGACAGATTTCAAACAGATCTAGCAATGTAAAACTGGGCATCCATGAGGAGCTGTGGACCATCAACAGCAACAGAATTGTACTCAACCACAAACTGTAACCTCATGGCCCGGCATATCCCCCACTCTACCATTACCACCAAGCCAGGAGACCAACCCTGGTTCAATGAAGAGTGCAGGAGGACATGCCAGGAGCAGTACCAGGCATACCTCAAAATGAGGTGTCAACCTGGTGAAGATACAACCCAGGACTACTTGCATACCAAACTTCAGAAGCAGCATGCAATAGACAGAGTTAAGCGATCCCATAACCAATGGATCAGATCTAAGCTCTGCAGTCCTGACCCATCCAGCTGTAAATGGTGGTGGACAATTAAACAACTAATTGGAGGAGGTGGCTCCACAAATATCCCCATCCTCAATGATGGGGCACAGTAGTGCGAAAGATAAGGCAGAAGCATTTGCAACAATCTTCAGCCAGAAGTGCCAAGTTCTTGATCCATCTCGGTCCCCTCCTGAAGTCCCCAGCATCACAGATGCCAGACTTCAGCCAATTCGATTCACTCTGCGTGAAGAAACGACTGAAGGCACTGGATACTGCAAAGGCTATGGGTGGCGCAGTGGTTAGCACCGCAGCCTCACAGCTCCAGGGACCCGGGTTCGATTCCGGGTACTGCCTGTGTGGAGTTTGCAAGTTCTCCCTGTGTCTGCGTGGGTTTTCTCCGGGTGCTCCGGTTTCCTCCCACAAGCCAAAAGACTTGCAGGTTGATAGGTAAATTGGCCATTATAAATTGTCACTAGTATAGGTAGGTGGTAGGGAAATATAGGGAGAGGTGGGGATGTTTGGTAGGAATATGGGATTAGTGTAGGATTAGTATAAATGGGTGGTTGATGTTCGGCACAGACTCGGTGGGCCGAAGGGCCTGTTTCAGTGCTGTATCTCTAATCTAAAAAAAAAATCCTGACAATATTCCGGCAATAGTACTGAAGACCTGTGCTCCATAACTTGCCGTGCCCCTAGCCAAGCTGTTCCAGTACAGCTACAACACTGGCATCTACCCTGCAATGTGGAAAATTGCCCAGGTATGCCCTGTACACAAAAAGCAGGACAAGTCCAACCCGGCCAACTACCGCCCCGTCAGTCTACTTTCAATCGTCAGCAAAGTGATGGAAGGTGTCACCAACAGTGCCATCAAGCGGCACTTGCTTAGCAATAACCTGTTGAGTGATACCCGGTCTGGGTTCCAACAGGGCCACTCAGCACCTGACCTCATTACAGCCTTGGTTCAAACATGGACAAAAGAGCTGAACTCAAGAGGTGAGGTGAGAGTGACTGCCCTTGACATCAAGGCAGCATTTGACCGAGTATGGCATCAAGGAGCCCTAGCAAAACTGGAGTCAATGGGAATCAGGGGGAAAACTTTCTGCTGGTTAGAGTCATACCTAGCACAAAGGAAGATGGCCGTGGTTTTTGGAGGTCAATCATCTAAGCTCTAGGACATCACTGCAGAAGTTTTTCAGGGTAGTGTCCAAGGTCAACCATCTTCAGCTGCTTCATCAATGACCTTCCTTCAATCATAAGGTCAGAAGTGGGGATGGTCGCTGATGATTGCACAATGTTCAGCACCATTCGTGACTCCTCAAATACTGAAGCAGTCCATGTAGAAATGCAGCAAGACCTGGACAATATCCAGGCTTGGGCTGATAAGTGGCAAGTAACATTCGCGCCGCACAAGTGCCAGGCAATGACCATCTCCAACAAGAGAGAATCTAACCATCTCCCCTTGACATTCAATGACATTACCATCGCTGAATCCCCCACTATCAACATCCTAGAGGCTACCATTGACCAGAAACTGAACTGGAGTAGCCATATAAATACTGTGGCTACAAGAGCAGGTCAAAGGCTAGGAATCCTGCGGCGACTAACTCATCTCCTGACTCCCCAAAAGCTGTCCACCATCTACAAGGCACAAGTCAGGAGTGTGATGGAATACTCTCCACTTGCCTGGATGGGTGCAGCTCCAACAACACTCAAGAAGCTCAACACCATCCAGGACAAAGCAGCCCGCTTGATTGGCACCCCATCCACAAACATTCACTCCCTCCACCACCGACACACAGTGGCAGCAGTGTGTACCATCTACAAGATGCACTGCAGCAACGTACCAACGCTCCTTAGACAGCACCTTCCAAACCCGCGACCACCTCCACCTTGAAGGACAAGGGCAGCAGATGCATGGGAACATCACCACCTGCAAGTTCCCGTTCAAGTCACACACCATCCTGACTTGGAACTATGTCGCCATTCCTTCACTGTCGCTGGGTCAAAATCCTGGAAATCCCTTCCTAACAGCACTATTGGTGTACTTGCCTCATATGGACTGCAGCAGTTCAAGAAGGCAGTTCACCACCACCTTCTGAAGGGCAATTAGGGATGGGCAATAAATGCTGGCATAGCCAGTGACACCCACATCCCATGAATGAATAAAAAAAAAAGATCACTTTGTAGTTTAAATGATCTTGCCAGTGGCAGTTTAGAGAACAAAGAAAATCTTATTCACCCCATCGCTTCAGGAGCATCAGAAATTTTAAAGTGTGCATTGGTTACTTGGTAAAATGGCAGCATTGGTGACGAGTAGTAATTTAAATGTGAATATTGTATGGAAGTCTTTTTTTAACAAGAGAATCACTTGATACACACACACAGTAGATATAATAGAACAAAGAACAAAGAAAATTACAGCACAGGAACAGGCCCTTCGGCCCTCCAAGCCTGCGCCGATCCAGATCCTCTATCTAAACATGTCGCCTATTTTCTAAGGGTCTGTATCTCTTTGCTTCCTGCCCATTCATGTATCTGTCTAGATACATCTTAAAAGACGCTATCGTGCCCGCGTCTACCACCTCCGCTGGCAACGCGTTCCAGGCACCCACCACCTTCTGCGTAAAGAACTTTCCACGCATATCCCCCCTAAACTTTTCCCCTCTCACTTTGAACTCGTGACCCCTAGTAATTGAATCCCCCACTCTGGGAAAAAGCTTCTTGCTATCCACCCTGTCTATACCTCTCATGATTTTGTACACTTCAATCAGGTACCCCCTCAACCTCCGTCTTTCTAAGGAAAATAATCCTAATCTGCTCAACCTCTCTTCATAGCTAGCGCCCTCCATACCAGGCAACATCCTGGTGAACCTCCTCTGCACCCTCTCCAAAGCATCTACATCCTTTTGATAATGTGGCAACCAGAACTGCACGCAGTATTCCAAATGTGGCCGAACCAAAGTCTTATACAACTGCAACATGACCTGCCAACCCTTGTACTCAATACCCCGTCCGATGAAGGAAAGCATGCCGTATGCCTTCTTGACCACTCTATTGACCTGCGTTGCCACCTTCAGGGAACAATGGACCTGAATACCCAAATCTCTCTGGACATCAATTTTCCCCAGGACTTTTCCATTTACTGTTTAATTCACTCTTGAATTGGATCTTCCAAAATGCATCACCTCGTATTTGCCCTGATTGAACTCCATCTGCCATTTATCTGCCCAACTCTGCAATCTATCTATATTCTGCTATATTCTCTGACAGTCCCCTTGACTATCTGCTACTCCACCAATCTTAGTGTCGTCTGCAAACTTGCTAATCAGAACACCTATACTTTCCTCCAAATCATTTATGAATATCACAAACAACAGTGGTCCCAGCACGGATCCCTGTGGAACACCACTGGTCACACGTCTCCATTTTGAGAAACTCCCTTCCACTGCTACTCTCTGTCTCCTGTTGCCCAGCCAGTTCTTTATCCATTTAGCTAGTACACCCTGGACCCCATGCGCCTTCACTTTCTCCATCAGCCTACCATGGGGAACCTTATCAAACGCCTTACTGAAGTCCATGTATATGACATCTACAGCCCTTCCCTCATCAATCAACTTTGTCACTTCCTCAAAGAATTCTATTAAGTTGGTAAGACATGACCTTCCCTGCACAAAACCATGTTGCCTATCACTGATAAGCCCATTTTCTTCCAAATGGGAATAGATCCTATCCCTCAGTATCTTCTCCAGCAGCTTCCCTACCACTGACGTCGGGCTCACCGGTCTATAATTACCTGGATTTTCCCTGCTACCCTTCTTAAACAAGGGGACAACATTAGCAATTCTCCAGTCCTCCGGGACCTCACCCGTGTTTAAGGATGCTGCAAAGATATCTGTTAAGGCCCCAGCTATTTCCTCTCTCACTTCCCTCAGTAACCTGGGATAGATCCCATCCGGACCTGGGGACTTGTCCACCTTAATGCCTTTTAGAATACCCAACACTTCCTCCCTCCTTATGCCGACTTGACCTAGAGTAATCAAACATCTGTCCCTAACCTCAACATCCGTCATGTCCCTCTCCTCGGTGAATACCGATGCAAAGTACTCGTTTAGAATCTTACCCATTTTCTCTGACTCCATGCATAACTTTCCTCCTTTGTCCTTGAGTGGGCCAATCCTTTCTCTAGTTACCCTCTTGCTCCTTATATATGAATAAAAGGCTTTGGGATTTTCCTTAACCCTGTTTGCTAAAGATATTTCATGACCTCTTTTAGCCCTCTTAATTCCTCGTTTCAGATTGGTCCTACATTCCCGATATTCTTTCAAAGCTTCGTCTTTCTTCAGCCTCCTAGACCTTATGTATGCTTCCTTTTTCCTCTTAGCTAGTCTCACAATTTCACCTGTCATCCATGGTTCCCTAATCTTGCCATTTCTATCCCTCATTTTCACAGGAACATGTCTCTCCTGCACGCTAATCAACCTCTCTTTAAAAGCCTCCCACATATCAAATGTGGATTTACCTTCAAACAGCTGCTCCCAATCTACATTCCCCAGCTCCTGCCGAATTTTGGTATAGTTGGCCTTCCCCCAATTTAGCACTCTTCCTTTGGGACCACTCTCGTCTTTGTCCATGAGTATTCTAAAACTTACGGAATTGTGATCACTATTCCCAAAGTAGTCCCCTACTGAAACTTCAACCACCTGGCCGGGCTCATTCCCCAACACCAGGTCCAGTATGGCCCCTTCCCGAGTTGGACTATTTACATACTGCTCTAGAAAACCCTCCTGGATGCTCCTGACAAATTCTGCTCCATCTGGACCTCTAACACTAAGTGAATCCCAGTCAATGTTGGGAAAATTAAAATCTCCTATCACCACCACCCTGTTGCTCCTACATCTTTCCATAATCTGTTTACATATTTGTACCTCTATCTCACGCTCGCTGTTGGGAGGCCTGTAGTACAGCCCCAACATTGTTACCGCACCCTTCCTATTTCTGAGTTCTGCCCATATTGCCTCACTGCTCGAGTCCTCCATTGTGCCCTCCTTCAGCACAGCTGTGATATCCTCTTTGACCAGTACTGCAACTCCTCCACCCCTTTTACCTCCCTCTCTATCCCGCCGGAAGCATCGGTATCCTGGAATATTTAGTTGCCAATCATGCCCTTCCCTCAACCAAGTCTCAGTAATAGCAATAATGAATGTGGATAAACTTTCTTGAAAGAAGTTGAGCTCAAATGAACGTATGTTGCATTGACACAGATCTGTGCCACTGCAAATGTAGTATTTCTGATGAAAGCATTTCACCACAGTACTCAGGTGCTTTTGTGTGGCCACAAGGGAGAAGAGCTATTTGAAAGACTGTAGTAAAATACTTGTGAATTCCTCACCTCTCAAAACCGAGTAAAATAGATGGACTCTTCTTCTGAGGTACCTGACTCCTTGAAATTGATTTTTATTCTTAGAGTTTTTGTAATGACTCGTGACATTTTGAAGGTTAAATGACAAATTACCACTATGTTACAACATTGACTTTTTTTGCTTGGAAGAAGGAAATTGCTGAAAGTGCTAACTTATAAAGATTAACATGACTTCCAAATCTTGGATATATAACAACAGCGGTTCTCAAGCTTTTTCATCCACGGACTGCTTATGCGGGGTAAAAAGATCCTGTAGCCCATCCACAGGTCTTACCTGACCCACTTTTGCTTGCCACCACAAAAAACTCATCAACATTAATGGGAAAAATGGCACTGCTTTTGCTGAGATGCCTGGTTGATGTCTGGTTCCAAGCCGCAGAGCTTCAGTTTGGTGTCGGGCTCCATGTTCAGCTGGTTCCTTCTCTTTGTTTTCAGCCCTGCAAGTGTTGAAAATCTGATCTTGCAGTTGTATGTTGTAACAGTAACATAAATCTTGCTTATAAAACGACATTGTTGTTACTCACACTTATGATGACTCGTGCTGTGCATGTGGGAGCCGGTTTGGTTGTGTAATGCCACGTGAGTGGTGGGGATGAGGGTTCTGGCCTATTCTTTTGCGTGGCTTTGGCGCGGCGTTGCACCTCAGTGACTAGCATTTTGGACCAGCTTGCAGACTGGACCACACTTTGAGAATTACTGTATAACAACATATCGGCAGGATTTTCATGAATCCCATAAGTGGATGGTTATAAGCTTCTATTTCTTTTATTAATGCAGATTCAGTTAATGGAGTTCGTCCAGAAAGTGAGGTCTGTGAACCTCAAAACACTTGGCTTAAAAAGGAGTGTCAAGATAATGAAGGAGAAACTCTGCCTGGGGATCTTTTGGTTAACAGTTGGCAACAGTTGGAATGTACTCTATCCCAAGATAAACCGGGCGCCTTTAAGCACTTGTTAAACTTTGGGAGCTCTACAGTACAAAGTCGACTCGGCGATAAGAATAAAAGGACGCTGAATCCCAGTTCTCCCGTCCGTGATAAAGAGAAGCGTTTTAACTGTGACTATTGCGAAAGGAGATTTTTTCGTAAGGAGCAGTTAACGATGCACCGCCGCACACACACGGGTGAGAAGCCCTTTGCATGCGAGCAGTGCGGAAGGGCGTTTGCAGAGAAGTGGAACCTCAACGAGCACCGCCGCACTCATACAGGTATCCGACCTTACTCATGCAGCTTTTGTGGCAAAGCGTTTTACCGCAGTTCCCATCTGAAGGTGCACCTCCGTCGTCATACTGGAGAGAAACCCTACAAATGTGACAACTGCCATCAAACGTTCGTGGATTCATCATCTCTTCAGAGACACAGGCGATTACCTTCAGGTAAGGCAGACTTGGGAACAGTGTTCCAAATGTGGAAACATATTACAGTGCAAACATGTAGAGAGACCTTGTGCAACTTCTGACATTTCTATGAAAGATTTTTTGCACACTGACACTTGTTAGATAATAAACATGGAGCCAATGTTGCAATATTTATAATTAATTATTCAATGGATAGGCTTTTCATGTGAAACTGAGCTAGTTACAGGTACCTTGTCACCCAATTCTGTGGAAGTCTTAGAAGCACTGTGTTCTGAGAGTAATTGCAAACCTGTTTGTCAAACAGTCAATGGAATGATATAATTTTGTATAAAAGCTCAACTTTATTACAGAAAAAGCCTCTAACTCTCTCCGTAATTGTTTATAAACCGTGTCCATATCTTACAATATGATGTGTCATTAATGTCAGTCAAATTCATAATACTTTATGTATTATATAACTGGTAGACGGCATATAAATCTTCTGAAACAAAGTGAGTAAAACCTGCTCTGAACGTTGCATCCTCTAGTTTGGCGGCTCTAGCTATCCAAGCTGAAACGCTTGCTGCTAAGCGGTAAATATTCAGCTGCAGTATATTTAGCTCTTAACTGGACAATTTTGATGCATGGCGTGTAGCTGTGAACATGGTACAACCTTAATTCAGTTTGTGTATTTTTCATAGTTTGCTGTAAACCTGAGTACACAATGTTAATACATTCAGAGGGGGTGGAACCAACAGAAAAACGAGATTCGGGCAGTTGTGATGGAGCTAGCATCAGCAGCAGACAGTTAAACCCATCAGAAACGAAAGGTAACTATCTCGAGGTTTATTTATTTATTTTTTTTTTAGAGATACAGCACTGAAACAGGCCCTTCGGCCTACCGAGTCTGTGCCGACCATCAACCACCCATTTATACTAATCCTACATTAATCCCATATTCCTTACCATATCCCTTACCATTTCCCCACCGTCCCTCAATTCTCCTACCACTTACCTACACTAAGGGCAATTTACAATGGCCAATTTACCTATCAACCTGCAAGTCTTTGGCTGTGGGAGGAAACCGGAGCACCCAACGGAAACCCACTTGGTCAGAGGAAGAACTTGCAAACTTCGCACAGGCAGTACCCAGAACCGAACCCAGGTCGCTGGAGCTGTGAGGCTGCGGTGCTAACCACTGCGCTGCCCTAAATTGAATAATTTGACTGCTAAGCAGTGATTCCAGTGCTTTGCTATATGTTTATGTTAAAGGATTCAAAGAATGGTTTTACTGATGAAATTGCAAATATATTGTCCTTGTGTGTATTTTTTTTTTACCTTCTCTCCTGGAGATGTGGTTTAGTTACATGGGCACGGAAGTCTTCTGATGTGTCACCCAGTAAACCTTCCTTCATCTGTGACCTTAGGCGGCGGGTATCAGCAGCGTATTGCGGCCTCGAGGCTGAGCGCAATGCTGTGCTCCTCTAACCTAACATGCACATTTTTAGCAGACGACAGTGGTTAGTGATTGGTAGTGATCCCTTACCTTATTTGCTTAGGAGACAGCTAAGCTTTTTATTGTGCCCCATCATCACTCTGACGGAGATCATCTTAATCAGCACAGACCATGCCTCCAACCTGATGCTTGCAGGCTCATCTCTGCAACACACAGTAGTGCATTTACTTCACCATTAATGGGCTATCCAATTTTATTCTTCCAAAAGGAAATCACTGGAGTTGGAACTTGTGGCAGAATAGTTGTTATTTACCCTGCTATATCAAACAAAAACTAATTAACAAAAATTAGGCTGATGTAAGTAATATTAGTTGTAATGTGATTAAACCTGATTTAGAATAATGCACCGTAGAGAAGCAGTGGGAGACCTGGCTTAATGTAAGTTTTCAGAGCTGCTTCATGAAGGTAAAAGCAATATAATGAGTCAACTATAACTTATAAATGAAAAAAGCTGAAAACTGTCTTAGCCCAGCCTCTCACCATGGCGACCGCTTTAAGGCGCCTCCTTGCCCGTGCCCCGGTTTCGCCCTTCATAAGCCACTGGCTTATGAGGGGTTCTAAGGCTAGTAGTTGATTTTAGAGTAGTCCATAAAGTATCCTTTCTTCAAGTGTGAGCTTTGGCAAGATACGCAATCATAGCTCTGTGTTGATAACACAACCCTGCCCAGTTTTGTCTTTGTCTAATGTCCGTACGTGTTTTCCAGCAGGGAACTGTGGGAAGCCATAAGAGGCATGCACCTGGCTGATTGCCCCTCTCCCTTCCCCCTCAGTGTTGCAGTACGATCAAAGGAGCAGAACTAGGTCTCATGAACAGGATTTGCTTGGAGGGTGCATGATGGAATAGAAACTGGAGAAAGATGTGCGATTAGGACTTGGGCAAGGGACAACCTGGAGGCAGGCTTGGCTTGGGGCAAGGACAAGGAGGTTGTTAAGCAACAGTGGCAGGTGAAAGGGTGGTCTCCAACTTAGTGACATATCCATGAGCTCCTCACACTTTTTGTTGGAGGTGAGGACAGAGACAGCAGGACAGAAGGCTTTAAGGAGATGGTTGAAGTGGAGTAAAGAAGCTGGAAGTCATCTTTGCTTTCGAGGATGATCCTGGACCAGTGGGTGGTTTTGGCAGGGTGGAACGGTTTAACGAGATGGTTGTAGTACAGGGTGATACTGGAGTACTAATCACTTTGCTTTAAGAAGACTTCCTGATGCCATTGTAAATTTATCTTTCACTAGTTTGAACCTCTGTTCCCTTGTCCCACTCTTGCATTTCAGTTTGAAGTAATTTTCCAAATCTCCCGTTTCCATACAATTTTCAATAACTCCTGTGCACTGGATGCACTACCAACTGTCATAAGTGTTGTGCCATGAGTCCTTGATATAACCTCATGGCCCGACATATCCCCCACTGTACCATTACCACCAAGCCAGGAGACCGACCCTGGTTCAATGAAGAGTGCAGAGGGGCATGCCAGGAGCAGCACCAGGCATAACTCAAAATGAGGTGTCAACCTGGTGAGACTACAACCCAGGACTACTTGCGTGCCAAACAACAGAAGCAGCATGCGATAGAAAGAGCTTAGCGATCCCATAGCCAATGAATCAGATCCAAGCTCTGCAGTCCTGCCACATCCAGTCGTGAATGGTGGTGGACAATTAAACAACGGATAGGAGGAGATGGCTGCACAAATAACCTTATCTCAATGATGGGGAAGCCCAGCACATCAGTATAAAAGATGAGGCTGAAGCATTTGCAACAATCTTCAGCCAGAAGTGCTGACTGGATGATCCATCTTGGCCTCCTCCTGAGGTCCCCAGCATCAGAGATGCCAGTCTTCAGCCAATTCGATTCACTCTGTGTGATATCAAGAAATGGCGAAAGGCGCTGGATACTGCAAAGGCTATGGGCCCTGACAACATTACAGCAATAGTACTGAAGACCTGTGCTCCAGAAAAAGCTATGCCCTTAGCTTCCAGTATGGCTACAACACTGGCATATACCTGGCAATGGGGAAAATTGCCTAAGTATGTCCTGTACACAAAAAGCAGGACAAATCCAACCTGCCCAATTACCACACCATCAGTCTAAAGCCTGGCTACCCGACCCAAACCCGACTACATGTGTTGGGTTGGGTCGGGTCTGTATCCTGCATCCAGCATTCGGGCTCGGCTTGGGCTGGACTATACAGTTTTGTTTCGTATTGTTTTTGTTTTAATCTACGATTTTTTTTTCTGTTTCAATAATATGTTTGTTATTTTCAGGTCGGGTCGGGCATTTAAAAAAATTAAAGGACTCTGGCCCGGGTCGGATTTGGGTTGGCTGTTTTCAGGTCGGGCCCGGGTCGGGTTTTAATTTTATACCCGAACCAGGTTTTACATCAGTCTATTCTCAATCATCAGTAAAGTGATGGAAGGTGTCATTGACAGTGCTATCAAGTGGCACTTGCTCAGCAATAACCCGCTCACTGACTCTCAGTTTGGGTTCTGCCAGGGCCAGTCAGCTTCTGACCTCATTACAGCCTCGGTTCAAACATGAACAAAAGAGCTGAACTCCAGAGGTGAGGTGAGAGTGACTGCCCTTGAACATCAAAGCAGCATTTGACCGAGTATGGCATCAAGGAGCCCTAGCAAAATTGTAGTCAATGGGAATCGGGGGGAAAACTCTCCGCTGGATGGAATTGTACTTAGCACAAAGGATGATGGTTGTGGTTGTTGGAGATCAATCATCTCAGCTCCAGGACATCACTGCAGGAGTTCCTCAGGGTAGTGTCCTAGGCCCAACCATCTTCAGGTGTTTCATCAATGACCTTCCTTCAGCCATAAAGTCAGAAGTCGGGATGTTCGCTGATGATTACACAATGTTCAGCACAGTTTGCGACAACTCAAATACTGAATCAGTCCCTGTAGAAACGCAGCAAGACCTGGACCCACACAACATTTAAGAAGTATTTAGATGAGCACTTGAAGCGCCATAGCATACAAGGCTATGGGCCAAGTACTGGAAAATGGGATTAGAATAGATAAGTTCTGAAGAAGTGTCACTGACCTGAAACGTTAACTCTGCTTCTCTCTCCACAGATGCTGCCAGACCTGCTGAGTATTTCCAGCATTTCTTGTTTTTATTTCAGATTTCCAGCATCCGCAGTATATTGCTTTTATTTTCGAATAGATCGGTGCTTCATGGCCAGCATGGACACGATGGGCCGAAGGGTGTGCTTCTGTGCTGTATAACTCTGTGACTCTATGGACAATATCCAGGCTTGGGCTGATAAATGGCAAGTGACATTCGAGCCACACAAGTACCAGGCAATGACAAGAGAGAATCTAACCATCTCCCCTTGACGTTCAGTGGCATTCTGATCACTGAATCCCCCACTGTCAACATCCTGAGGGTTACCATTGACCAGAAACTGAACTGGAGTAGTCAATTAAATACTGTGGCTACAAGAGCAGGTCAGAGGCTAGGAATCCTGCATTGAGAAACTCCCCTCCTGACTCAGCAAAGCCTGTCCACCATCTACAAGGCACAAGTCAGGAGTGTGATGGAATACTCTCCACTGACCTGGATGGGTGCAACTCCAACAACACTCAAGAAGCTCGACCACATCCAGGATAAAGCAGCCCGCATGATTTGCACCCCATTCACAAACAGTCACTCCCTTTACCACCGACGCACAGTGGCAGCAGTGTGTACCATCTACAAGATGCACTGTGGCATCGCACCAAGGCTCCTTAGACAGTACCCTCAAGACCCACGACCTCTCCCACCTAGAAGGATGAGCAGCAGATGCATGGTAACACCACCACCTGCAAGCTCCCCTCCACGCCCCATACCATCCTGACTTGGAACTATATCGCCATCCCTTCACTGTCGCTGGGACGAAATCCTGGAACTCCCTTCCGAACAGCACTGTGGGTGTACCTACCCCACATGGACTGCAGCGGTTCAGGAAGGCAGCTCACCACCACCTTCTCAAGGGCAATTAGGGATGGGCAATAAATGCTGGCCTTGTTAGCGACGCCCATATTCCACAAACAAATTTTAAAACAATTAGCACACAGATGCCATCTACTGGCTATGTGTATACCATGCTTTCACTACCCTGCCTGAAGGATTGTCCCACCGAGCCAACACAATCATTTTTAAACTACATCCTTCTCTTCGTCACGCTGGAAGGTGGGATTAGACTGGGTGGCTTGTTTTTTGGCCAGCCCAGACATGATGGGCCAAGTGGCCTCTTGCTGTGCTGTAAACTCCTATGATTCTATGCCATTACTTCCCTGTCAAACCTCATATCATCCCCAGTGGAGAAAGTGGATGGAGAGAGTGCTCTCACACATGTGTCAAGACCATTCTTAAACTGATATAAAGTAAAAGTGACTGACTAGCCTAATTGAGATCCACCAGATGTTTGACATTGCACCTGGCCTTCACTTAGCACTTCTATACAGTGGTAAAGTTGAAATGAAAACAAAATTCTTATTGTGTGTTCTTCATCTATATGGTGGAAAGTATAAAATACATACATACGAACATATGAACTAGGAGTAGGCGTAGTCTATTTGGCCCCTAGAGCCTGCTCCACCATTCTATAAGATGATGGCTGATCTGTTCGTGGACTCAACTCCATTTTCCTCCCTACCCCCAATGCCCTTTGACTCACTTGTTGTCAAGAATCTGTCTACCTCTGCCTTAAAAATATTCAATGACCCTGCCGCCACCACTCTCCGGGGAAGAGAGTTCCACAGACTCTCAGCCCTTTGAAAGAAAGAAATTCTCCTCATCTCTGTCTGAAATGGGAGATCCCTTATTTTAAAACTGCGGCCCCTAGTTTTAGTTTCTCCCACCAGGGGAAACATCCTTTCAACATCCACCCTGTCAAGTCCCCTCAGGATCTTGTGTTTCAATCATTCTTCTAAACTCCAACGAATACATACCCAACCTGTCCAAGCTTTCCTCATAAGATAACACTCTCATCCCAGTAGTCAATGGAGTGAACCTTCTCTGAACTGCTTCTAATGCAATTATATCCTTTCTTAAGTAAGAAGACCAAAATTGTGCACAATACTCGAGATGTGGTCACACCAATGCCCTGTACAAATGTAGCAAAACATCTCTATTTTTATATTCCATTCCCGTTGCAATAAACAACAACATTGCATTTGCTGCCTTAATCTTATTCTTCATGGAGATATGAAGCATCAAGTACTGAATGTTAAAGCCATGTGACTCATCTATTGTGTTTTTCTTCTAGTACAGTTTATTGTAGACTTCATTATTCAATCTTCTGAGGGAGGTGAATTACACTTGGTAAAGCTTCCAAGGAGAGAAACCTCTGTAATTTCTTTGTGCTATTACTTTATAGAGTTACAAACACTTCAGGAATTGATCATTAAAGTTGGAAATATTTAGTGTGCTAATTCCAGCCACTGTTAATGTTTTGTAAGTTCAATACTTAATTCAATCACAGTATTACTTCCTGGGTTGGTGCTTTTAAATTATGTAAGAGGTTGGTCGGATGGCAGCAGGTGATTCTTTAGATTTCTGGCAATAGATTGGCTAGGGAACTGTCTTTTTGGAGACTATTTTGTTTTCATCTACAATCAGTGTCTTGGTTAAAAAAAAATGTTATATGTTTGGTTCTGTATGCTGCACCGTATAGAGTCTAGCCAGAGAGGTTCGTAGACCATAGTATTTAAACATTAAATCTTTATAGTATAATAACTATATACACTCCACACTCGCCTGTGTGTCTCCTTCAAAAGCCATGCTGTAACTCCTCCTGAGTCTCTCCCACATTATCTCTAACACCATCATGGTGGGCGGTAATCTTTACATTCTCTCAAGATTAACCCTTGTACTAAGAAAAAACTGTTGAATAAATGTTGTTTATGTTAGAGTGAGCGAGAGGAAACGAATGTGGGGCGGGTGGTTGGTGTGTGGTGGTGGTGGAGGAGAGAAGTGAAGGAAGAATCATTAAATGTTCATAGGCTACCCTGATTAGCTGGAGGAGAAAGAAACTGAGTTACAGAAACCTGGATCGGGGCGGGGGGAGGGGGTTGGTGGAGGAGCAGGGTGTGGAGAAACAAAAATTGGAAGCAATGGAGAGACAAATACAAAACTGAAAGGAACAAGAGAGCAAGAAATATTAAATAGAGGGTTGGATCTGAGGGTCAACATATTAGTGCTCCAGTCCAGTCTGCAAGTCCAGTATGTCGCTTTTCATTGGCTGGTAAGGTAAGTTCCCAGTTTTGGCTATGAGTTTGGGATGTGAGTGTACTTCCTTAGACAGTGGGTGAAAGTGGGGCAATCACCTTGAGTTGCACTACCTGCGCTCAATCATCTAATGATTTTGAATAGAATACTCAAAACAGTTTATAATTGATGTGGTTTAAAAGGATTGTACATTCATGTGCTGCACCACAAAAGGTAGGAGGTAACATTTTACTGTACCATACCTCTACACTGTCAGTTCTCACTCAGAGTCTGGAGAAGTGAGGGCCGCATTCACGTGTACTTCCAATTGGCCTGAAGAGTGGTAGAGGCCCACCTGGGAAATGATACATGACTTGGGAAGTGGCAAACCGAAAAGGAATATTATTTATGCTTTAGAGAATGAGAAGAATGTAGACTTCACACTCTTCAAAAGCTCTGATCAGGCTGCTTGAGACTGCCACCATAATTGATGTCAAATCACTGATGAAACAAACTATTTGAAATCTTCCTATCATCCACTAGTTAAGTAGCTTACTCTCTAATTCTGTCCATGGATTTCTTTGGGGATTGTTCATATCTTTTTTTTTTCATGACAGTTTCAGTCAGTGGAGTTCTTCAGGAAAATGGAGGTTGGGATCTTCCAAAGTCGCGGCTTGAGAATGAAGGAGGGATTCTGCCTGGGGATCTTTTGGTTAATAGTTTGCAACGGTTGGACAGTAATCCCTCCCAAGATAAACCGGGCGCCTTTAAGCACTTGTTAAACTTTGGGAGCGCGACAGTACAAAGTCGACTCGGCGGTAAGAATAAAAGGACGCTGAATCCCAGTTCTCCCGTCCGTGATAAAGAAAAGCGTTTTAACTGTGACTATTGTGAAAGGAGATTTTTTCGTAAGGAGCAGTTAACGATGCACCGCCGCACACACACGGGTGAGAAGCCCTTTGCATGCGAGCAGTGCGGAAGGGCGTTTGCAGAGAAGTCGAACCTCAACGAGCACCGCCGCACTCATACAGGTATCCGACCTTACTCGTGCAGCTTTTGTGGCAAAGCGTTTTACCGCAGTTCCCATCTGAAGGTGCACCTCCGTCGTCATACTGGAGAGAAACCCTACAAATGTGACAACTGCCATCAAACGTTCGTGGATTCATCATCTCTTCAGAAGCACAGGCGGTTACGATCAGGTAAGGTGCTGACTTGGGAACACTGTTCCAAATGTGGAAACATATAACAGTGCAAACATGTAGAGAGACCTTGTGCAATGGCTAACATTTCTACGGAACATTGCACACTGATGCTTGTTGGGTAATAAACCTGGCATCAATGTTGTAATTTTTATAATTAATTGTTTAATGAAAAGGCGTTTCATGTGAATCTGGGTTCCATCAGTTAAGGTGCTGATTGTGCGAAATAAACTGTAGATGCTGAGGAATAATGCAGTGCAATTTATAATCTGTGCAGTAGCTGCTGAAACTTTGGTATTGATTTGGGATCTCCTTTTACATATATTAATGTTTTTAGGTTTGATTTAAAAATTTCACCCTTTAGGCATTTAACTGTTAAGTGAGAGTGAAAATGCTTTGAATGTCTGGTCTTCACATGCAAGAATTTTAAATGGAGATTTCCTCATAGTTTGACAAAAAATGTAGCATTTTTGCTCCTCGCTTTTTTTCTTTGTCACAGTACACGTGGAGTTAAAAACCAGAATAAAAGTAAAATACTGCGGATGCTAGAAATCTGAAATAAAAACAGAAAGTGATGGAAATAATTACAAATAGTTCTGCTGAAAGGTCACTAACCTGAAATGTTAAACTCTGCTTCTCTCTTTACAGATGCTGCCAGACCTGCTGAGTATTTCCAGCATTTTCTGTTTTTATTTGAGTTTAAAAAAAACAGGTTCACCCACAGAAAATGACCCACCTTGTTTTGAGACATAGTGACCCCAGAGTATAATTGCTATATTTGTGTATGCTGTTTGAAGGATTGACCAAGTCATTACATTTAATACAAACATTTTGTGGATTTTACATATGTTTGACAGCTCTTTTTAAGCCACATATTTTAAATTGACTTTAGCCTGTTAAAACTTTGTCAAGTTTTTTTTTCTCTTTATTAATGGGATGTGAGCATCGCTGGCAAGGCCAGCATTTATTTCCCATCCCTAAATACCCTTGAGAAGGTGGTGGTGAACCAACGTTTTGGACCACTGCAGTCCGTGTGGTATAGGTGTTCCCACAGTGCTATTAGGAAATGAGTTCCAGGTTTTTGACCCATAGAACATTACAGCGCAGTACAGGCCCTTCAGCCCTCGATGTTGCGCCGACCTGTGAAACCATCTGACCTAAACTATTCCATTTTCATCCATATGTCTATCCAATGACCACTTAAATGCCCTTAAAGTTGGCGAGTCTACTACTGTTGCAGGCAGGGCGTTCCACGCCCCTACTACTCTCTGAGTAAAGAAACTACCTCTGACATCTGTCCTATATCTATCACCCCTCAACTTAAAGCTATGTCCCCTCGTGTTTGCCATCACCATCCGAGGAAAAAGACTCTCACTATCCACCCTATCTAACCCTCTGATTATCTTATATGTCTCTATTAAGTCACCTCTCCTCCTCCTTCTCTCCAACGAAAACAACCTCAAGTCCCTCAGCCTTTCCTCGTAAGACCTTCCCTCCATACCAGGCAACATCCTAGTAAATCTCCTCTGCACCCTTTCCAAAGCTTCCACATCCTTCCTCTAATGCGGTGACCAGAACTGCACGCAATACTCCAGGTGCGGCCGCACCAGAGTTTTGTACAGCTGCAGCATGACCTCGTGGCTCCGAAACTCGATCCCCCTACTAATAAAAGCTAACACACTATATGCCTTCTTAACAGCCCTATTAACCTGGGTGGCAACTTCCAGGGATTTATGTACCTGGACACCAAGATCTCTCTGTTCAACTACACTACCAAGAATCTTCCCATTAGCCCAGTACTCTGCATTCCTGTTATTCCTTCCAAAGTGAATCACCTCACACTTTTCCGCATTAAACTCCATTTGCCATCTCTCAGCCCAGCTCTGCAGCCTATCTATATCCCTCTGTAACCTACAACATCCTTCAGCACTATCCACAACTCCACCGACCTTCGTGTCATCCGCAAATTTACTAACCCACCCTTCTACACCCTCATCCAGGTCATTTATAAAAATGACAAACAGCAGTGGCCCCAAAACAGATCCTTGCGGTACACCACTAGTAACTAAACTCCAGGATGAACATTTGCCATCAACCACCACCCTCTGTCTTCTTTCAGCTAGCCAATTTCTGATCCAAAGCTCGAAATCACCTTCAATCCCATACTTCCGTATTTTCTGCAATAGCCTACCGTGGGGAACCTTATCAAACGCCTCACTGAAATCCATATACACCACATCCACGGCTTTACCCTCATCCACCTGTTTGGTCACCTTCTCAAAAAACTCAATAAGGTTTGTGAGGCACGACCTACCCTTCACAAAACCATGCTGACTATCGCTAATGAACTTATTCTTTTCAAGATGATTATAAATCCTATCTCTTATAACCTTTTCCAACATTTTACCCACAACCGAAGTAAGGCTTCTATAATTACCAGGGCTGTCTCTACTCCTCTTCTTGAACAAGGGGACAACATTTGCTATCCTCCAGTCTTCCGGCACTATTCCTGTCGACAATGACGACATAAAGATCAAGGTCAAAGGCTCTGCAATCTCCTCCCTGGCTTCCCAGAGAATCCTAGGATAAATTCCATCTGGCCCAGGGGACTTATCTATTTTCACACTTTCCAAAATTGCTAACACCTCCTCCTTGTGAATCTCAATCCCATCTAGCCTAGTAGTCTGAATCTCAGTATTCTCCTCGACAACATTTTCTTTCTCTACTGTAAATACTGACGAAAAATATTCATTTAACTGTTCCCCTATCTCCTCTGATTCCACACACAACTTCCCACTACTATCCTTGATTGGCCCTAATCTAACTCGAGTCATTCTTTTATTCCTGATATACCTATAGAAAGCCTTAGGGTTTTCCTTGATCCTATCCGCCAATGACTTCTCGTGTCCTCTCCTCGCTCTTCTAAGCTCTCCCTTTAGATCCTTCCTGGCTAGCTTGTAACTCTCAAGCGCCCTAACTGAGCCCTCACGTCTCATCCTAACATCTTCCTCTTGACAAGCGCTTCAACTTCTTTAGTAAACCACGGCTCCCTCGCTCGACAACTTCCTCCCTGCCTGACAGGTACATACTTATCAAGGACACGCAGTAGCTGCTCCTTGAATAAGCTCCACATTTCGATTGTGCCCATCCCCTGCAGTTTCCTTCCCCATCCTACGCATCCTAAATCTTGCCTAATCGCATCATAATTTCCTTTCCCCCAGCTATAATTCTTGCCCTGCGGTATATACCTGTCCCTGCCCATCGCTAAGGTAAACCTAACCGAATTGTGATCACTATCACCAAAATGCTGACCTACATCTAAATCTAACACCTGGCCGGGTTCATTACCCAGTACCAAATCCAATGTGGCATCGCCCCTGGTTGGCCTGTCTACATACTGTGTCAGAAAACCCTCCTGCACACACTGGACAAAAACTGACCCATCTAAAGTACTCGAACTATAGTATTTCCAGTCAATATTTGGAAAGTTAAAGTCCCCCATAACAACTACCCTGTTACTCTCGCTCCTGTCGAGAATTATCTTCGCTATCCTTTCCTCTACATCTCTGGAACTATTTGGTGGTCTATAGAAAACTCCCAACAGGGTGACCTCTCCTCTCCTGATTCTAACCTCGACCCATACTACCTCAGTAGACGAGTCCTCAAACGTCCTTTCTGCCGCCGTAATACTCTCCTTGATTAACAATGCCACACCCCCCCCCTCTTTTACCATCTTCTCTGTTCTTACTGAAACATCTAAATCCCGGAACCTGCAACATCCATTCCTGTCCCTGCTCTACCCATGTCTCCGAAATGGCCACAACATCGAGATCCCAGGTACCAACCCATGCTGCAAGCTCACCCACCTTATTCCGGATGCTCCTGGCGTTGAAGTAGACACACTTTAAACCAAGTTCTTGCTTGCCAGTGCCCTCTTGCGTCCTTGTAACCTTGTCCCTGACCTCACTACTCTCAACATCCTGTACACTGGAACTACAATTTAGGTTCCCATCCCCCTGCTGAATTAGTTTAAACCCCCCCGAAGAGCACTAGCAAATCTCCCCCCCAGGATATTGGTACCCCTCTGGTTCAGGTGAAGACCATCCTGTTTGTAGAGGTCCCACCTACCCCAGAAAGAGCCCCAATTATCCAGGAAACCAAAACCCTCCCTCCTACACCATCCCTGCAGCCGCGTGTTCAACTCCTCTCCCTCCCTATTCCTCGCTTCGCTAGCACGTGGCACGGGCAACAACCCAGAGATAACAACTCTGTTTGTTCTCGCTCTAAGCTTCCACCCTAGCTCCCTGAATTTCTGCCTTAAATCCCCATCTCTCTTCCTACCTATGTCGTTGGTGCCTATGTGGACCACGAGTTGGGGCTGCTCCCCCTCCCCCTTAAGGATCCCAAAAACACGATCCGAGACATCACAAACCCTGGCACCTGGGAGGCAACACACCAACCGTGAGTCTCTCTCGTTCCCACAGAACCTCCTATCTGTTCCCCTAACTGACCCAGTGACAATGAAAGAACGGTCATATAGTTCCAAGTCAGGATGGTTTATGGCTTGGAGGGCAACTTGCAGGTAGTGGTGTTCCAATGCATCTGCTGCCCTTTTAGGTGGTAGATGTCATGGGTTGGGAAGGTGCTGTTGAAGGAGGCTTTGTAAGTTGCTGCAGTGTATTTTGTAGTTGGTGGAGGTAAATGTTTAAGGTGATGGAGAGGGTACTGATCAAGTGGGCTGTTTTGTCCTGGATGGTGTCAAGCTTCTTGAGTGTTGTTGGAGCTGCACCCATCCAGGCAAGTGGAGAGTATTCCATCACACTCCTGAATTGTGACTTGTAGATGCTGGACAGGCTTTGGGGAGTCAGGAGGTGAGTTACTCACTGCAGAATCCCCAGCATTTGGCCCACTGTTGTAATCACAGTATTTATATGGCTGGTCCAGTTAAGTTTCTGGTCAATGATAACCCTCAGGTGACCAAACGCAGATTGGGTGACTGCTTTACGGAACACCTCCGCTCTCTCTGAAAACATGACCCCGAGCTTCCAGTCGCTTGCCATTTCAACTCCCTTCGCCCCCTGCTCTCATGCCCACATCTCTGACCTGGGCTTGCTGCAGTGTCCCAGTGAACATCAATGCAAGCTCGAGGAACAGCACCTCATTTTCGAGGCCTGCTACTCAACCCACACCCGACGGGACCCGACAACACGTGTCTGGTTCGGGTCGGGTCGGGCCCATCTTCAGGGTCCGGCTTGCGGGCTCGGGTCGGATCGGGCCAAGTCCAGGTCGAGTCAGGTTGGGCCGGACTCACTGGGCAAGTGCTCTGCTGGTAAGTACTGAAATTTTAAAAACTTACCTGAGCTGGGAGCCCAGGACGAAACTGAGTCTGCGCAGTCAGCGAGTGACGTCACTATGACATCATCGCGCATGCGCTGCAGATTCGTGGAGATTCCGAGTTCGAAGGTAAGTAAAGGGATGCTCGGGTCGGGTCGAGTTGGGGCGGGCTCGTGTCGCGTCTGAGGCAAAATCGGAGGGGGTCGGGCTCGGATCCACGGTGGTTCGGTCGGGTTCGGGTCATGTTCTTTTTTTCCGACCTGAGTAGGCCTTTGCCTCAGTTATCGATTAGGCACGCTACAGCCTACCAGATTGAATATTGAGTTCAATAATTTCAGAGCATGACTGGCCCTTTTAAAACTGTATTCTTTTTTTTAATTTTTTGTTTTTTTTTACCATGTGCCTGCCCATGGTGTTTTTTTTCATGTTTGTGCTTTTGGCTAGGGATGTTCATTATTCTGTCATTTAACACCCTCTCTGCACTAATGCTTTATCTTTCATCACTCCATTAGCACACTCTCTTTGCCTTTGCCCCATGACCTCCTTGTCAGTTAATCGCTCCGGCCCTCTGTCCTATCAACACCTTCCCTTTTATTCTGTTTTTCCCCACCCCCGCTTTATTTGCTTAAAATATATTACTTTTGTAACCTTTGCCAGTTCTGATGAAGGGTCATGGACCTGAAATGTAAACTCTGCTTCTCTCTCCACAGATACTGCCAGACCTGCTGAGTATTTCCAGCATCCGCAATATTTTGCTTTTCTTTTAATGTTCAGGAGACTTGTCTCTAGTCCAGCTTACACTGCAGTTCTGATGAAAGGTCATAGACCTAAAACGTTGCCCCTCTTTCTCTCTACACAGATGCTGCCAGAGTTGCTGACTATTTCCAGTGTTTTCTGTTTTTATTACATTGCAATTTTGTGAGCTCATTATTTTCTGTCTGCTCTGGAGGATAGTTAAGCCTAAGCCCACAACTACCACAAATTTGCAGTCTTTTCATTATTTATTTTCATCATTTACTGCTTAATCTATCTATTTAGCAGTTTATAGCTTAAGTCATAGTCCGGAAGGGTGCCAATTGCATCTCAACTTCCCAAAGCAAGGAAGATCACACATTATCAGATGTTGTATGATAGAACCAGTTATCCCAAATATGGAAACAAATATTTTCCATTTTATTCTTGAGCTCACTACAAATGACCTAGCCATATGGAAAATTATCCAGAGTACAGCCATCCTCCCTTTCTCTCCCCCCAACCCCACCCCCCCCCCACCCCCACACAAATGTAACAAGGGGATATAATAGTTTTTCATTTTAACTGCACAGATGAAGTTGTGTATGTAATGTCCAGATAGTTGTAGGGGTTTGAACATGACTGTTATGACCAGGTGAGAAAGGGGTCTAGGGTTCCCTCTCGGCCTTCACCTGCTCTTACCGTAACAGGGTTTAATTTGAAACACAACATTTTTTTAGCTCCCCCTTGGTGAATCCTTATTCACCACTTTCCAATTATAAAGCAAAGAAACTAGCCAGACAGGTTTTCTTAGGCTTAAAGAAAAAAGGTTGAACTTTATTAAACTTAAACTCTAATTCGGTTAACACCTACGGATACGCGACATGCCCACGCTTGCCTGCATATGCGATACACACATGCAGATAAAGACAAAAAAGAGCAGAAGAAATAAAGTGGAAAAGTTTGAGGTAATATCTGAAGATGGTTTTGGTTAATGTTCTTCGGGCTCGCTGTAAAGTCCTTGATTGTAGGTAGGTCTTGCTTTTCTTTGGGGCCCAGTATTATTCTTCTTGTTCGACGTAGGAGACTTTTCTCTCTTGAAGTTCATGTGTTCTCTGTGGGTCCAGAGGCTTGTGAGAAAGAGATGGGAGCAGACAGGAGAGGTCTTCTCACTCCAGGAGCAAACAGTCTTTCTCTTTCAACTCTTTGTACAATTCAGAAAAACCCAGGTCGCCAAGCAGGTTAGTCATGTGGCTAGCTCGTCTGACCACGACTGTTTGTAGATTTTCTTGTCTTAGCTGACCCTGAAATGTCTCTTAAATACCTGGAGCAGGAATAGCCCCTTTGTCCCTCCAAGTACTGTCTGTTAGTATGCAAATGTTTTTTCCAGCCACGGCTGATCTGTTTAACAAGTCACATGCTCTCCAACATCCTAAAAGCACAAAAATTGCACCAACCTCTAGCACATCAGCAACTAAAATCACAATAGGCAACTGCTATAGTTCAGCAGAATAGCACAAGGAATAGTCCTGATTTCCTAAAATTATTTACTGAGTGTAGAAAGAAATCAAACTGGTGGCACTATGCTGTCATTGTCATGCAGACCCCCCCCAACCTGCCAAGAATGAGGCATATTAATTTTGTCCTATGAACACTGATTTTAGACTGTTGCTGGAGCAAGGAAATGAGGAGTTTGGATTTTAATGGTCACAATATTCTGGCAGTGATAGTGACCAACAGAATAATATATAAATCCATTGTTGAATAATGAAACAGTTACTTATTTTGTAATAAGGCAGCATAATCTCAAAGCTTGTTGTGAGATGTGGATCTTCATCACGGGAATCATTTGGTACACGAGTTCTTCTGTTTCTTAGTCGTCAGCAATGGCTCAGTCGTAGCATTCTCACTTGAGTTAGAAGGGTGTGGGTTCTCACTCCAGGACATGAGCACATGATAGCGACTAACACTCCAGTGCAATGCTGAGGGTGTGCTGCAATGTCGGAGGTGCCTACTTTCTCAGATGAGGCATCAAACCAAGGTCTCATCTGCCTCCTCAGCTGGACACAGAAGATTCCATGGTCCTATTTGAAGAAGAGTGGGGAAGTTGTCCCGATGTCCTGGTTAATGTTTATCCCTCAACCAATACCACTAAAACAGTTTAATTGGTCACTTATCTTATGGGATCTTGCTGTGCACAAAATGGGCATTGCATTTTTTTTTTCCTTTTCGTGATGCTTTGTCCTTGTAGATGTATAAAGCACAGACTTTCTGTTCTGGCCATAGTCAAGTAAAATGATGTGATATTTGTATTCAAGTTAAGAAGTCTGCATTTCTTATCTGATAAAATGGTTTTGGTCACTTTCGTAGTCTGTCATGTTGTATACTTTTGGTTTCAGTTTTCTGATATATCCAGGACTTTTATCCGTTTATGCTTTTGTATTGTTTAGTGCAGCATTGGAAGTATTGTTTACATTCAGCATAGGAGTAAGTCGAGTTATATTCCCTAACTTAATATCAAGCTATATCACAAATGTAAACCCAAGACTATTACTTACATTAAGGAGTGACAGATCAAATGCTGGTAGAGTTGGGCACTGGTAACTTGTGATAATTCATCTGCAGTTCTGCAGTGTTTGATATTGTTCATTTTCTATTTAGCTTTAGTTTTTATCTTACCTTGTAAATATTTAAGTTTTTTCGAGTTCTTCATCATGTTAACTTGTGTAAATAATTTTTCTTGCTGCTTCTGTCATCATATAAAATATTCTCTCAGCCATGTACCCATTATATATATTTTGAAGTAATATTATCAGAAAGTGTACCGACCTGAACCATGGAATAATATATTCTGTAGAAAATATTTTACTGCTTTTCATCTGTGATCCACAGCAGATATTAGTTTCACTTTGTTCTCTGGATGTTAATGTTAATTTATTGCCCATTTCTAGTTACCCTGCAGTCCTTGTGATGCTGGAGCTCCTGTAATGGTGAACTTTGGCTTACTAAGCCACTTTAGAGGGCATTTAGGATCAACCACATAGATTGGACCAGGAAGGGGTAGATGGGCTCCCTTCACTGGGCATTAATGAACCAGTTGGGTTTTTTTACAATAATCTGGATGCTTTTTCAGTTAATTTTTCTAGCCCATATTGTCTTCAATTTCACAAACCCCTTTGTGGGATTTGAACTCTTAGAGTAACTTTTCGTCAGGGTCACAATTCAAACCAGTAATAAAGTAAAATACTGCAGATGCTGGAAATCTGAAAAATAAACAGAAAATGCTGGAAATATTCAGCAGGTCAGGCAGCATCTGTGGACAGAAAAGCAGAGTTAACATTCCAGGTCGATTACCTGTCATCAGTTCATTACTCTGCTTTTCTCTCCACAGATGTTGCCTGGCCTACTGAGCATTTCCTGCATTTTCTGTTTGTTTTTGTTTCAATTCTAATCCGTGTCTTGCTCATGAACCACCGACAAGAATATGGCGAGACCCTATCCTGTGCCTGCAGTTTGGTCCTGGCTGCTTGTCCAGTATAACCACTAGGCTACCACACCCAGCAGGTGAAACAGCCAAAAATTGAAATCTTCAGAAACCAAGCCTTTATTCCTGTAAGATTATTTTTCTCTTTGGCTGTCCACTTTGCACTTTACAACTGCCCTTGATGATTAAAATCAGAAGCTCACTCTGTAGGAAAATTTAAACACAGGATCATGTCACTCCACTTAATAGTACAAGACAGTGGTTAGAATTGTAATCCTTGATGATGTTAGTCCTGTTCACTTTAGCTGGGAATGCTGACGTCACAGACTGAGAATATCGGCCATGGGCTGAGAACATTATGAAGAATTTGCATTTACATAGCCTCTTTTAAAACCTCAGGACTTTCCAAAGTGCAACATAGCCAATGAAATAGATTTGAAGTGTAGTCCCTGTTATAATATAGTGAATCTTTTGAATGTTATTCCGATTAAAGCTAATTATGCTTCCTTACTCTAGGGTATGAGGTTGTTTAGGTATTTCAAGTATTTGAACTATCCAATGAAGCATACCATACCAATACGTTCTCTTCCTGTTAAATTCAATTGATTTTGTGAATCACCTGCTTATTCTGGTCTATGATGGTGGCTTTTAATGCCTAATTTGCTTTTATTTTTTTTCTTAGCTTGCTGCAAAACCGACAAGATGGATTCAGCAGCAATGCAACTTATTGTGCCAAGGACTGAACAAAGTCAGAATTATAATTCCAGTGCTGCAGGTAGTTTGCAGTTTATTCAAGGAAATAACATGGGAAACAGAAGGCAGACCAGAGGTAACAACATAATTTTCAAATAAATCCAATCCTATAGATAGTAAGCAAAGAACATTCCTAAAAATGTTCTTGGAGATACCAGATGTGTAGGTGGCAACAAATATTTGAAATTGGCCAGGATGAAGAGTGTTGGGATGGGTGATGCTTACAATGTTGAGTACACAAAAACAAATAGAGAAATAACATGCATTTATATAGTGCCTTTCATGACCTCAGGATGTCCCAAACTGCTCTACAGCTAATATAGAGGTAGGAGATGGATACTGATTAGATGAAAATCAAATTGATGTTTTGGGACATTTAAGCAGTACTTGGACACCCAAAATTTGGAAGTTTTGTTTTAAAGTTTCTCCTCCTGTGACTCGGCGATTTAAATTAAAATTAATGCACTACTCTAGGAGTTCTCCCACAAATCAGAAAATTGCATGGGATTTTATATCACTCTTCAACTAGGTATTGACAGATTATGTGTTGGTTTATTTTTGAACCAGATCTTTTGTTTTCATACCCAAAATCATTGAGTGCATCACATTGTGCACAGTTACATATCCAACAGTGACACTTATTAAGCTGCCATCCCTCGGGCCAGCAGTAAACACTGAACTGCAGCACTTCAAACAGCGACTATTCTGCTTCATGCTTTCTTCTGTCCCAGTCCTATTACTCTAACTAAACCTTGCTTCACAAGCACAAAACATGTATTTTTTTCTACTGTTCAACAGTGTGCAAGTTGGCCAGCTTGTTAAAACACTAAATTCACTGACAACCATGTGGCAGCTTCACTGTACAAAAATCATGTCGTGGAGCTACAAGTTTCTGTGTAATAAAGTAACTGTATTTCCTTAATTTTTTCAACAAATTGCAGTTATATTGCATTGTTATCATACAAGTATGTTTGAAGGCACTTCAAACCTTGGGGGGGGGAAAAAAACTTACTGAACATCTAGAAAACAATATAAAATGCGACCCAGTCGTTTGCACAATAATGAACTGCCAGTAAAATTTCTTGAAACTGTTTTGATAATTCTAGTTTCGTTCTTTAATCAATTATCTTCCTGACCAAAGAGAAAGTGAAGGAAGACTTGTATTTATATAGCATCTTTGCAGTGCTTAGGATGTTTCAAAACACTTCACAGCCAATTAAGAACTTTTGAAGTCACTTGTAATGCATGCAAATGTGTCAGCTAATCTGTATGCAGCTGGATCCCACAAATAGTAGCAAGAGAAATGATCAATCATCTGTTTTAGTGGTGCTGGTCGAGGAATAAATATTGGCCATGACACCAGGGAACTCCCCTGCTCTTTTTTGAATGGTACATGGCTTCCTTTCCATCTACCAGGCAAACATTGCCTTGTTTTAAGACATCATTGGAAAGTTGGCACTTCTGATCATGCAGTGCTCCCTTGGTATTGAATTCATGTGTTAGCCTTGATTATATGCTCAAAGTTCTGGAGTTGATCTTGAACTCACAACCTTCTGATGTGGGTGTGAATGCTACCGCTGAAGGTGACACTGTATGCCTATTGCACTGTCATCTTGGGTATATATTTGCATTGTGTGTTTTGTCTTGTTATTTGTTTTCAAGTTGCATCAAAGCCTTTTGTATTTTAAATTATTATAGGGTCAATCCGTGCACTTCCTGAAGTAAATCCTATTGAAGCGGTGTGCTTTGGGGATTCAGGCTACCGCTACCCTGAGAATTTCATAAAACATAGTGATTACAGCAGTAGCTCTGCAGCAGACATTTCTTTGGGAGGTACTTTGTCCCTGTTGAGCGACTGCCCATTTGAAGACAAAAGAACTAACAGTTCCCATTCTCCAGTGGGGGAGATGAATTGCATAAACTATAAAACTGATAACAAAACCATCTCCTGTTTGAGACCTTTGAACAATGGAAAGACATTTAAAGAGCTCACATCTTTAAGCAATGACATTATTTCTGCTGGAGGAAATTGCTTTAAATGTGAATACTGTGGGAGAAGATTTTTGCGCAAAGCACAGTTAACAATGCACAGACGCACCCACACCGGAGAGAAGCCGTATGTGTGTGATGAATGCGGAAGAGGTTTTGCAGAGAAGTCCAATTTAAATGACCATCGCCGAACTCACACAGGTGAACGACCTTACGCATGTACTTTTTGTGTCAAAGCATTTCGTCGTAATACACATCTAAAAGTACATCTCCGCCGCCACACTGGAGAAAAGCCATACAAGTGTGATGGTTGCAAGAAAACATTTGTGGACTCTTCCTCCCTTCAGAAGCATAGACGATTTCCCTCAGGTAAGAGCCTTGCCTGAACTTTCAAAAAGATTCTGATAAGTTACCTCACAAGTTGCTCCTCTACAAGATCAAGTCTTGTGAAATTAGTGACAATCTGCTGTGGTGGTTTAAGAATTGGTTGTATGCAGGCAGACAATTATCAGTGGATTTGGATCTTCTTTGAGATTGGTTACTAGTAACATCCCTACAGGATCAATGTTGAGACCATTGCTGTTAACTATTTTCATTAATAACCTAGATATTGGTGTGGAGAGATGATCTGCAAGTTTGCGGATGATACAAAAATATGTGAGTGTGTGTTGGGGGAATGGTCCTGTGTTTGGAAAATTATATTTAACTTGGAAAAATATGTTATGCACTTGGGCAGGTCTGACATTAAATATACATACACCCTACAGGGAACAGAATTGGAGCCAGTAAGAGAGCTGGACCGGTTCTGGCTGGGGTGGAGATCAGATAGTACTAGAGGCACTATATAAATCTGGGCCAATGTGATCATCTGGAATAGATATAATCACCTGAAGGAGTTGGAGAGGAATTTTCCAAATTTCTCTCCCCTAACTGGCCTGTGTTTTTAATCTTTTTTTTGCCTTGCCCAGAAGATTACATGGCTCATGGTGGGTAAACAGTGTTTATATCCTGATGTACAAGGTATCACAACTCGGTGAGACAAACTAGATAGACAAGTAAGTCCTTTTTCTGTTACCTCATGTTGGTTTTCAAGGACATAAGTATTATTTTGGTGTTTTGAGATCAATTTACAAGGTGAGTTTTATAATCAACACAGAGTGAGCGTTGATGCGCTCTGCTGTGCAGTAGCAGGATGGAGATTTGTGTCCATGAGTACCTAGTGAGAATTCCCAAATGTAACAGTGGAAAGATGCAGATGAAATCTGAGCATTTCTCCATGGAGAGGAAGTGAAAGCTGAAGGGAGAATTACCCCAGCCATTTTTTGAACCTCTTAATGGGTAGTTGAGGCTAGGGAGCAATAGTTTACCCTACACTCTTTATGAAGAAATGGCATGTATCTTGAGAAAAATAATACTTTGGAAATGACTGACAAGGGTTTCAGTATTAGTACTTTAGAAGAAATCAAACAGTCACAATGAATCATTTTTAGACAATATTCTTGTTAAATGAAATGTGCTGGTAGCATCATGAAGGGAACTTGCTGCTCACAGTTGTTGAACCCAGTAAATGTGAGAGTGACAGGTTATTACTGGCAGGTAGTTATTTAAGAAAAGGCCATTCGATCCATTGAGCTCAATCTCAACACAATTGGGCACCGAAGAGAATGGTTCATTTAAGCATATTAAAGAGGAAGAATGTTACTAGTGAGTATTAATTAGTTATTGAAAAGTGGGATGGTTATGTAAAATGTCAAATTTGGGGCTATTGTAAGAAGATGGCTCCTTGTGCAGTCTTTATTTAGAGATACAGTACTGAAACAGGCCCTTCGGCCCACCAAGTCTGTGCCGACCATCAACCACCCATTTATACTAATCCTACATTCCTACCACATCCCCACCTTCCCTCAATTCCCCTACCACCTATCTATACTAGGGACAATTTATAATGGCCAATTTACCTACCAACCTGCAAGTCTTTGGCTGTGGGAGAAAACCGGAGCACCTGGCGAAAACCCACACGGTCACAGGGAGAACTTGCAAACTCCACACAGGCAGTACCCAGAATCGAACCCGGGTCGCTGGAGCTGTGAGGCTGCGGTGCTCGCCACTGTGCCGCCCCCAGGTGTTAACAGTCAGGTGTTCCATTTCATTCGCACTTAGCTGAGACAGACACCTCATGCTCCCATATCAAAGGAATAAGGTCTTTATATTATTAAAGAGGGGATGCTTTCTTCAGGTATTTCAACTTGCTCAGCTTAGCATTCAACTGCATCTTAGAACTCCCTTTACATTTTGATTCCACTACCCTATATGATTGTTTGGAACACTTATCGCCCTTTGTATAATAATTGTTCTGGAATTTTTATCTGTGTATTGAGACTTTATGAACTGCTCTTCAAGTCTGTCAGATGAGAGGTTCAGTTATCAATCAGAGTTACTAATCCCTGAGGCAAGTATTCTTTTGATATGGGAGCATGAAGAGTCTGTCTTAGCTAAGTGTAAATGAAATGGAACAGCACCTGAGCCCTCAGATGGCACAAGGAGTCATCTTCTTACAAGGTAAAATATTTTTATTTTTTAACCATGTGCCTGCTTTTCATGTAGTCAGAGCTGCTCATTATTCCACTATTAACAGTCTCTCTGGACTAATGCTTTGTCTTTCACCACAAGCATTAACACACGCTTTGCCTTTGTCCCAGGACAGCTTTGTTTATTTAATCTCTCCTGCCCTATCAAACACCTTCCCTTTTGTTCTCTACCCCCCGCCCCCCTTCACTTGCTTAAAACCCAATTCTTTTCTAACCTTTGCCAGTTCTGATGAAAGGTCACAGACCTGAAGCGTTAACTTTGCTTCTCTCTCCACAGATGCTGCCAGACCTGCTGAGTAGTTCCAGCACTTTTTGTTTCATCTTCTTACAGTCTCTCTTCTCTTGGGCAGTCCCTCCGGATCGAGGATGACTTTCTTCCACTCCAGTTCGATGGACTTATCAGCCGTCTCAGAACCCAATGTGTGATCTGCAGACTCTGCCACATGAGGGGCAGGTGGTGCTTGAAGGGTCAGGTCGATGAGTAGTTTGGAGGTTTGTGCGCTTCCTCTGATGCCACAGCTTAGCCTGCACATGCTCCTGATGAAGACACTCGAGGTGTATGATGCCTTCCTGAATTAGCTTTCTCCATCGAGAACGGTCACGAGGCAGGGACTCCCACGAGTCGACAGGGATATTTGATATATTCAGGGATGCTTGGAGGACATCTCTAAAGCATTTCCGTTGTCCTCCTGAGGGTCTCCTGCCGTGACCAATTTCTGAGTAGAACAGCTGCTTCGGGAGTCTGGTGTCAGGCATGCGAATGACATGTCTCACCCAGCGGAGCTTATTTTGGGTGATTAGTGCAGGTTGGCTTGGGAGAGGATGCTGCTGTTGGACTGTCTTTCTTGCCACCGAATTTGGAGGATCTTGCGGAGGCACCTCTGGTGGTACATCTCCAGTGCTTTGAGGTGCCTGCTGTAGGTTGTCCAAGTCTCCGAAGCATATAGGAGCACAGGGATAACTGCTGCCCAGTAAACCGTGACCTTAGTCTCTGGTTTGAGATCATGATCTCAAATATTCTGTTCTTCAGTCGGCCGAAGGCTGAGCTGGCGCACATTGGAGGTGATGATGAACCTCATTGACTATGTCTGCCTTTGCTGAGAGGAGTCTCCCAAAATGTGGAAAATGTTCCACATTTTTCAGAATCTCACCATTGACCTTGATTGTCTGAGGGAGATGTTGTGCTGTGGGAGCTGGGTTGGAAGAGGGTCTTTGTTTTCTGAGCATTTAATGTGTCATGCTAGGCCCCCACCTGCCAAGAATGAGGCACATTAATTTTGTCATGAACATTGACTTTAAACTGTTGCTGGAGTGAGGAAATGACTTGTTAAACAGATCAGCCCATGGCTTGAAAAAACATTTGCATGTTAACAGACAGTGCTTGAAAGGACAGAGGACCATTCACTGACACATTCAACCCACAGTGGACCTTGATCACCAGGTATTGTGTGTAAGAGGAGCATTCCAGAGACTGCTAAGTTGATACGATCCAGGACTGGTTAGACCAGCTGGTCACATGACTGACTGGCTGTTCTAGGGTCTTTTGAACTAGCCACAGAATTTGAACTCAGAAAGACTGTTTGCTCCTGGACTGAGAAGATCTCTCCAGTCTGCTCCCATCTCTTTCTCTGAATCCACTGAAGATGCATGAACCCCAAGAGAGAACAGTCTCCTACGGCGAACAAGGTTTAAGAAGAATACTGGGCCCCAATGACTAGCAAGATCTACCGACAATCAAGGACTCTACTGTGAGCTCGAAGAACCAGAACAAAAATTCTTCAGATATAGCCTCAAACTTTTCCACTTTATTTTTCTTCTCTTTTCTGTCTCTGGTTGCATGTGTGCATCACGTATGCATGCTAGCGTCAGCATGTCATGTATCCGTAGGCGTCAACCGAATAGGAGTTTAATTTCAAGTTTTAATAAATTTCAACTTTTCTTTGAACCTAAGAAAACCTGTTTATGCATGGTTTCTTTGCCTTATAATTGAAAATCGGTGAACAAGGATTCACCGAGAGGGAGCTAAAAACACGGTGTGTTTAAAATTAAACCCTGTTATGGTAAGACCAGCTGAAGGCTGAGAGGGACCCCTAGACACCTTTCTCATCTGGTTGTAACCCAGGTGACAAAGGTGTCTAGGGGTCCCCCTCAACCTTCACCTGATCTCATCATAACAAATGAAAGACCCGTTTTCTCATATGCTTCGGAAAAGACTACCTCCCTGTCGGGGCATTGAACCTTAGTGTCCCATGTAACTAAACTAGTAATGCAGAGGCTCAGGCTAATGCCTTGGTGACATCGATTCAAATCCTACCATGGCAGCTCGTGAAATTTAAATTCAATTAATTTATAAATGCAATTAATTTATAAAAAACTCAGTAATGGTGCCATGAAACTATCATCGATTATCATAAAAACCTATCTGGTTCACTAATGTCCTTCAGGGAAGGAAATCTGCTGTCCTTACCTGATCTGGCCTACATGTGACTCCAGACCCACAGCAATGTGGTTGACTCCTAACTGCCCTCTGAAATGGCCTAGCAAGCTACTCCGTTGTCAAGGGCAATTAGGGATGGGCAACAAATGCTGGTCTTGCCAGCGACGCCCACATCCCTTGAAAGAATTTTTTTTTAAAGCGGGGATACTCACTGCTATATTAATGAGGAACTGGCAAAATGTTTTGACATTTTACATAACAAGCCCACCTTTCAATAACTAATTAATACTAGCAACATGTGACTCCAGACCTGAACCTAATCAAACTATGAGGCAGCTTATTGCTTTTTAAAAAAAAAATGCTGATTCCAGAATTTTAGAAAAGTAATGGGCTGCAAATTTGTATCAGGCCGTGGTGCAAAACGTGGCGATGTCGACGGCCGCCCATTTACACAGTGCCTGATATTTAATTCCATTGACTGCAGTGCAACTGAATATTGAACGCTGTGTATGGGGGGCGGCTGATCTGATGCCACCCTTTCTGCATCACCGCCTGAGACAAATTTCTACCCCAATAAGCTTATCAAAAGAAAATGAACTGTAGCAACACAGGCAAAATACAAAAAAAAATGATGTTGGTTTACTTTCAAAAGCATAATCAGTTGCCTTTTATTTCACTTAGGCTGCTGTAGAGCTGATTACATAAAATCTTTGCAAAAAGAGTCCACAGGTGAGCGGGAATGTTATTCTGAAGCAAACAGCAGTACTAACGTAAAATTGAAATTGAAGGAAAATCGTGTAACTGCGGAAGGTACAGGTAATGTCTTGTGAATTGCACTACATTTCACTTCTATAACCCCTTCTTAACCCTTGCCCCCGTGATGTATTAAGTGTGATCCCAGGTGGAATCCCTGATCTCAACTGTGCCTACCTGGGAACAAACACACCTCTCCTGATGGAGAGAACATCAAAGAGCATGCTACATTTATGTACCTGTAGCCAATGGGGGTGGGGGGGGGGGTGGTTGGTGGGGGGGGGGGTGGTGAGGTATGGGAATTCTTCCTTGCATTCAGGGAATACCCATAAGAAACTGAATACAGAAGAAAATAATTTTTATTATATAGATAGCTGTTTGTTAATTAAGATATTTTCTTAGACACTAACAAGTTGTGACTTTTTTTTCTAAAACACGCTGGATAAATTAACTACATTTTTTCATAAGCATTATACTATTAACGAGCATCATCACTGTATCTAAAATGGAAACTGGTCACAAAGTTTTATGAAGTGTCTTGTCTTTTTTTTCTAGATTTATGCAATTCACTGAACAAACAAAATCCAGAAAAGAACGTGTGTGATACAAAAGTTTTAGTGCACAGTAACTCCAGTTGTACCTCCAATTTCAGTAGGTCTGAAGGAAAGCCAATTGCCAATATGCATTTGGGTATTAGTAATGGAGAGAAATTGGAACGCTTTGATTACACATTGATATCGGAAAGTGGAAGATATGTAATGAACAGTCCTAATACGCTATTTGGCGAGCGGTTACTTGCTCCTGAGCAGTTTACACTTAAAACCCTCGTGGAGGAGAAACCCCCTTCAAGTACCAAGCATCCAGTAAGCTATTTGCACTAAGCATGCAGCTCACCATTCGTAACTAGGCATTTTTTAAAAGACTCTGCAGTCACACGCAGTAAAATGTAACCGTAATGAGCACTGCATTTCGCACACAAACAAGTGGCCTTACATCTGCGCTTCCAGACAAGTGAACCAACGGAGTCGCACCTGCAATAATCCTCCCAAGAGCAAGAGACCAGGTAATGAAGTGCTGACATTTGAGGATGGACATTTCTACTAGAAACTTGATCTCTGATGCGGTACATGCAGAAGCAGAACCGCAATAGCACATTCATTCATCAGCCCTTTCAGTACTTTGATTTGACTACACGACCGGCAATAATTCAGAAACCATTACTTCTAATTATGTGATGTGTTCCATATAATATTTTATTTAAAACTTTATAACATTTTAGAACAGCCTTTTACTTAACTACAAATAATAGATGGAGATTAACCAAAGAAAGATGCACACTTCCAAATCACCACCTTTCACGAGTGACAACAAAAGAAAAATTTTGGCATGAAGTTTTATTCTGTAACTGCATGAATGTTCTACAGAAAATGTACTGACAGTCAAACCCAAGACTGATTTATTGGGTGAGATTTTAACTCATTCAAAACCCATCCACTTGCACAGAGTTAAAATCAGGTCCCATATGTCAGTGGATGACCCAATGTTTTAGAAATTACTATGTTCCAGGTTTTTATATGCACAAGCTGTTTTAAAGGACTTGCCTTCATGCTTTCAGAATAAAAGAGTATATTTTATTTTCCTTCAGTTAGTTTCAATATGTGCAATATATTCGTCTGTTTTAAATGCTGGAAATATTTAATGTAGACAATGACTTGGCTGTCATAAGTCAACAATGAGAGTAAAATAAGCAAAATCAAATCAGCATAGAAATCATTAACAATTTTTTCTAAAGTCGTTTGTAAAAAAAAAAGTAATTTCTTAATCGTAGGGCAATCTGCAATAAAACACTTCAAACAATGGAGCAGATTTTCCCATTCCTGCACCTGGAATTAACATCAGCTGGGAGCTGAGAGTACTGAAAAATGGGGGGCACGGAGCACATGCCTGTCATTGAACCAACCAGCTTTTCCTGTCCCAATAATTTAAAAGGGCATAAAACAGCATGTGCTGCCTTTATAAGGATGTGCTCCTTGCTGCTCCATTTTCGTGTATTCATTGTGCCTAAGCGATCCAACAGCCTAAGAAATTTGAACCATTGTTACTTGATGTTGTCTTTTGTCTAAATTCCTAGCACTGTTGAAGCGCAGCAATCCATTTGCTGTCTGCAGCAAGTTGGAATGGAAGCATGGATAATGCAAACTGGAAAAGAAAAATCTGCTTGCTGGAACTTTCAAATAAAAACAGGAAATACTGGAAAGAATAACACCCAAAACATTAACCTGTCTTTATTACAGATGTTGATGGACCAGCTGTGTATTTACATCATTTTCTACTTTTATTGTAAATTTACTGCAGTTGACAATAATTTGGTTACAGTGGAAGTACTTTATAACTGTTACTTGCTGATCAACAGTAGAACTTCATTGCTGTATCTGTAACCAGCTGATTTAATTACTGACTGAAAGTATGACATTTAGAAAAGGGTTAGATGAATTCCTGATGTAATATTGCACAATTATATTTGAAATTGATAAAGTATACCTGCAGAGCTCCCCACTCATGTTGTGACTAAATATCTTTTCAACCCTGCACCAGAATGCAGAAATGACAGTACTGCATCACACTACTTGCTGTTTTCCCAATTTCATAAAATTACTGTCGTTACTTTATGAATGATAAAACATATAATAAACTGAATATTTCTTGGAAGTCTGTCTGCGTGTTTGTATATTGATTTTCACTACTGAAGTTGAAATTCATTCAGCAGTTAGACAATTGAGTCACTTGGGAAAGTTAACATGCTGGTGCACAGACCTCTGTTATTAAGTATCCTTTAATTTTTAGACTTGGGCTGTGTGCAGACAGGATGCTAAGTACTTAATGTGAAAGCACTAGTACCCAGTTGTATTCCACTACATTTTATGGGTTGATATTAATGGTTCTGGCTATTAGTTGTAGTACACTTTTATTAGAGTTATTCCATTCTATTCTGCAACAACTCCAATTTGGACACAGCCCTTTTCCAATTAACTGTTGTCGTGCAGCTGGAATTCTCTTCAATCTGAAAGGAAAGGCACAGGCCTTTAGGTTTGAAAGTTAATACATCTTGTTCTGGTCAGGGCACCCTTGTTATTTCTTTACTGTTAACCTTCGGAGGTTATTGTATTTCTCTGCTCTAATATGGATAATAAATTGGAGGTTCACATTAAGTTAGCATGCTTGTGATTTGGTTTCTGCTTTATTGCTTATTGGGTTTCATGTGACTCTAGTGAGTAATATCTCAAATACATTCATATCTAATTTCTGTGCAACTTCCACACTGCAAAAAAACTTGACTGATACAACAATGGATATACACTATAATATCCTTAAGCAATCACATGTGTAACAGTGGTGCACTGATAAACAGTCATATAAACAGGCCTGGCACGTAGCATTTTATTCATATTGCAATTTCTTTCTGGATCTTCAAAAGATTTTCCACACTGTGTTTCAGTTTTGTTGCCTCTCTCTCCTGGAGTGGTTGCCTTAAGATTCCACATATTCCTGACAAGCCCAGGACACAGGGCAGACTGAGAAACACGTCGTTTTTGATATCGTGCTCATTCTGATGTATCATTGGAATAAATGTTACATATGTTATTGGACAGGAAACCTTTTATTTAAATTAAATTTGTATTTGATATGGGAAGTCATTCAAATGAGTAATTATTAAATAATATTTCTAAATATGTGAAAGAAAAAGAAGTCATTTTCAGACGCATCATTCCAATAGGAAGTATTCTTCGCACATTCTAGGGTTGAGCAAGCTCATCGGATGTTAAATGGAAGCAACCTTGTGACCAACACACAATGACATTTTTGATGTCAGTATATGTTGATGTTGGACAGCACTGACCCATCTGGTGTCCTGACTGACCTCTGCAATCATGAGATGTTAGAGCAGTACTTTGTATTGCTTTTCAATCTAGAACATAACCATAGAAAAACACCAAATGCATGCCCTCCTACAAAGCCTGAGATTGGGCTTGATGGGAGCACCATATATGGATGAGCCTTATTTATTCTGTTTCTCTGTACAGTGCTGACCCAGCAAAATGAAGGCCTTGTGACATTAGATGCCCCAAACATCTGATACACAAAAGATTTCATCATCCATACTTTAACTCCAAACAATAGTGCTTGATAATTGTATGTCATTACTTCTAATGGCAGCTTTATGTATTTCCACTTGTTTCAAGGATGCCCAAAAAGTGGCTTTTGAATAGGTACTGAGCGACTGGTTTACCTGTTGTATTGGAGGTAATGGTAGATAATGTACTCTATGCAAGTCTTTGTTTAGAAAATTGTTTTCCTTGGTCTTACATAGGACAATTGCTATATTTGATGCAGCACTTTGAGACAATCAGTATAAAAGGCCAGTAGTGGAAGCAATGTCCAATTCTGATTTACAAGGCAACAGGGAAAATTAGAGTTACCACTATTTTAAATTAAATTTGCAAAACGCACTTTTGGCAGAACACCTATGTGCATTCCAAAAAAAAAAATGTATTCATTATGTCAAATCAAATAAGTTGATGGACATCCTGTCCCTATATTTCAGTAAACAGGTTAGCAGAAGCCAGTCATCTGAAGTGCAATCCACCACAAAGATTACACAGGCTAAGAGGTTTTAAAGAAGAGTACGTAAACTGACACAGGGCCAGATTAAAATTCCAATTTCCAGCAAAGGCTTTGTATTCAATTTCCAGCTGACCTTTATAAATGGAAATACCCATTGATGAACTACAAATAATCTAGGATTCAAGTAGATTGTCAAAGATTGACAGCCAGAAAGATGCATATGATGGAAAGTAGCTCAGTGGATGTGAAGACAAACATTTCAGATCTGAGCTGAGCACTATCGGAAGACTTGCTTACCCTATTGGAATCTTAATTAGGATGTCATGCATAGCATGAAAGTGACGTCACAGGAAAGCTGTGACCTGATTGGTGGGTAGGGAATTTTTTTTTACTGAATTTGAAAATAAAACATTGATTAAAAATTGATTAAAACCCTAATTAATAAGTAGAGTAACTAAACCAGAGGGAGGAGATTACTGTATTTAGTTAGCATTTAATATTTATAGTAGGAATCTAGCACTAGGGACCATATAATTATAACAATTTAGTAAGGATTTAATATGTATTTATTTATCTTAAATTAATTTATTAATTAGTGCTAGAAATGTCAGTTAGAGGGGTGAAGTGCTTGACCTGTGAGATGTGGGAGGTCCGTGACACTTCCAGTGTTCCGGATGACTACATCTGCAGGAAGTGTACCCAGTTGCAGCTCCTCACAGACCGCATGGATCGGTTGGAGCAGCAACTGGATGCAGTTACGAGCATGCAGGTGGCAGAAGGCATCATAGACAGGAGTTTTAGAGAAGTGGTTACACCCAAGGTGCAGGCAGATAGATGGGTGACCGCTAGAAGGGGCAGGCCGTCAGTGCAGGAATCCCCTGTGGCTATCCCCCTCTCTAACAAGTGTACCATTTTGGATACTGTTGGGGCGGATGGCCTATCAGGGGAAAACAGCAGCAGCCAGAGCAGTGTCACCACGGCTGGCACTGTTGTTCAGCAGGGACGGACAAAGTGCAGAAGAGCAATAGTTATAGGGGACTCGATAGTCAGGGGCACAGATAGGCGCTTCTGTGGACATGAAAGAGACTCCAGGATGGTATGTTGCCTCCCTGGTGCCAGGGTCAAGGATGTCTCTGAACGGACAGGGGGCATTCTGAAGGGGGAGGGTGAACAGCCAGACGTTGTGGTACACATCGGGACCAATGACATAGGCAGGAAGAGTGACGAGGTCCTGCAGGGGGAGTTAGGTAGAAAGTTAAAAGACAGGACCTCTAGGGTTGTAATCTCGGGATTACTCCCTGTGCCACATGCCAGTGAGGCTAGAAATAGGAAGATAGTGCAGCTAAACACGTGGCTGAACAGCTGGTGTAGAAGGGAGGGTTTCAGATATCTGGACCATTGGGATCTCTTCAGGGGCAGATGGGACCTGTACAAGAAGGGCGGGTTGCATCTGAACTGGAGGGACACAAATATCCTGGCTGCGAGGTTTGCTAGCGTCACTCGGGAGGGTTTTAAACTAGTGTGGCAGGGGGGTGGGAACCAGAGCAGTAGGACAGCTAGTGAAATAAATGAGGGGGAACTAGTAAATAAGGCCAGTAAGACTAAGAGGAAGAGCAGGCAGGGAGATGTTGCGGAGCACAGCGGGACTGGTGGTCTGAAGTGCATTTGTTTCAATGCGAGAAGTATAACAGGTAAGGCAGATGAACTTAGAGCTTGGATTAGTACTTGGAACTATGATGTTGTTGCTATTACAGAGACTTGGTTGAGGGAAGGACAGGATTGGCAGCTAAATATTCCAGGATTTAGAAGCTTCAGGCGGGATAGAGGGGGATGGAAAAGGGGTGGGGGAGTTGCATTACTTGTTAAGGAGAATATCACAGCTGTACTGCGGGAGGACACCTCAGAGGGGTCATGCAGCGAGGCAATATGGGTGGAGCTCAGGAATAGGAAGGGTGCAGTCACGATGTTGGGGGTTTTCTACAGGCCTCCCAACAGCCAGCGGGAGGTAGAGGAGCAGATATGTAGACAGATTTTGGAAAGATGTAAAGGTAACAGGGTTGTAGTGGTGGGTGATTTTAACTTCCCCTATATTGACTGGGACTCACTTTTTGCTAGGGGCTTAGATGGGGCAGAATTTGTAAGGAGCATCCAGGAGGGCTTCTTGAAACAATATGTAGATAGTCCAACTAGGGATGGGGCCGTACTGGACCTGGTATTGGGGAATGAGCCCGGCCAGGTGGTCGAAGTTTCAGTAGGGGAGCATTTCGGGAACAGTGACTATAATTCCATAAGTTTTAAGGTACTTGTGGATAAGGATAAGAGTAGTCCTCGGGTGAAGGTGCTAAATTGGGGGAAGGCTAATTATAACAATATTAGGCAGGAACTGAAGAATTTAGATTGGGGGCGGCTGTTTGAGGGTAAATCAACATCTGACATGTGGGAGTCTTTCAAATGTCAGTTGATTAGAATCCAGGACTGGCATGTTCCTGTGAGGAAGAAGGATAAGTTTAGCAAGTTTCGGGAACCTTGGATAACGCAGGATATTGTGAGCCTAGTCAAAAAGAAAAAGGAAGCATTCGTAAGGGCTGGAAGGCTAGGAACAGACAAATCCCTTGAGGAATATAAAGACAGTAGAAAGGAACTTAAGCAAGGAGTCAGGAGGGCTAAAAGGGGTCATGAAAAGTCATTGGCAAACAGGATTAAGGATAATCCCAAGGCTTTTTATACATATATAAAGAGCAAAAGGCTAACTAGGGAAAGGGTTGGCCCGCTCAAGGACAGAGATAGGAATCTATGTGTGGAGCCAGAGGAAATGGGCGAGGTACTAACTTTGTGTAGAAGGAAAAAATTGTGGCCGATGCAGCTAAATAAATACACACATATATATATATATATATATAAGATGAAAGTATAGCCACATATTGTTACAAAATGAGTATTTACCCAAGGCATTGTGGGACAAGTTAGTTAGCTTGCAGCCTTGAACATGGTACTGCTTAGCACAGACAATTAGCCTGACCAAGGAGGGCCCCTCATATCAGTGTATAAGATAGCTGCTTTGTGTAACTGCAGACTGCACAAAGCAATCAGGAATGCAAGCTTGATAAAGGTAGAAGGATTCATTGTGAAGACTCAAGGATAGTTGATAAGGGGGTCTGGGAAACATCACAAGATGATCAGGGGGCTTGCATGAGCTGATCACGTAGCCACATGATGCCTAATGAGTAATCTAATTGGTACTATGTGTAATGTATGTAATCAATAACCGTTATGATTGGATCATGTCCAGTCAGGATGGGCTGAGTAACTGTTAGAAAAATGTATAAGTATGCATGATTTTCCTTTGTTTGGTGGAGAGGCATCTGGACAGAGCAGTGACCTGCTCCCCGCTGGCGTAACTCAATAAACTGTTTGACATTGGAGCAGACCTGAGTGTCGAGTGATTCTTCTAGATTCATTCCCGCTAACAATTGGCGTAGTCGGCAGGATCAGGGGTAAGTCAACTCTTCTGCGACCCTGATATCCCAATCACCCAGCCTGAGCCGGAATTAAGAGGATGACTGGGTCCCACGTGAAGGCCAGGAATTAAATGGGCGAAGGGAACAAAGGGGACAAGGGAGAGTTGGCTGAAACCTGATCCCGAACTTGAGAACAGGATTCGGCGGTCGCTTGATGCCATCAGGAATACCGGGTGAGTATCTTTAAAGCTTATCCCGGGGCCGGGTGGTGTTTCGCGACCAATGAATGCCAAGTTTGTGAACAGGATCTGAACAATGGTCAAACGGTGGTAGGTAGTTCATTAAGAGACGTAGGCACTGTCAAGGAGGGTTTGGAATATACGTATGCGTATATATATCATAAGCTTGTTGTATGAAATACGGACAGACTTGTGACCCGACAGTTAGCCAGGAGACGGTCTACTACAATTTGCGCTAAGTTAAAAGCGGACCTCTGAGAGTAGATTCTAACAGTTCTAATCCTACCCAAGCCAGGCCAGTGAAAAGATAGAGCTCGAGTGGGGACCGGAGGGGTCCATTACCTGCCAACTGGCAGAGAAACAAAAAGAAAAAAAAGCATTCACTAAGTTTATGGCAGAGTGACACAAGGGACTATGTTTTAGAGTAAAAACAAGTTACTGTGTCTTTGATTCGAATGTGTGATTGTTGGAAGCGTCCACGAATGAATTGAATGTCTGGGATGTACAGCTTGTGTTCTGTAGAACTGACTGTCGTTAACTCTTTGTTGTCTGGCTTTAATGTTGAACTCTTTGTTGTCTGGTTTTAATGTTGAAAGCATGAGTCTATTAAGTTGTTTGGAATTGAATGAGTGTGAAAAGTGATTGTTGAGTGTGTTCATTTCGATTTAAGATTGTGCACCCAGGAATGGGATATAAAATTGAATTATATTTTAAGTCAAAATTTTATTTTGATTTTAAAAGTTGGTTTTGCAACTGTGAAAAGGCAATGAACAATTTTCTAAGCCTTGAAGGTCTGAAGATGTTTGGCAGAAATCCAATTTGAAGTTTACAACTCCTGCTTTAATTGGAGTTCCAGTTTAAAATCTGTTCTAGTTTTTTTGGCGTTTAAATTAAAGACATGTTTTACTGACTGTTTTAAGTAGCAAATGTCAGGAATTGGATATTGGTTTTAAGGGAGAGAAGGATAAGCAAAGGAGATAATGGGAAAGATTAAAGTTTGTGTAAGGAGCTGGTGTTAAGTCTTTTGTTGTAAGAATGTTAAATAACTTTTTCTTTAGTTTTTGGTTTTATTACAGTCATTTGAAAAGGCGCCTGAAGAACAAGAAAAATAACGTAATTTACCTATCTTTTTTTTAAAAAGCACGTGCTATTCTGTTACGTGTGTAGTTAATAAGTATTATAAGTTAATAAGTCTGAATTAAATTAATACTGTTAAGGTTAATTGACCTGTTAAATTAAAAAAAAAACCTGGAAATGTCATTTGCAACCACAATGAACTTTCAAGTTTAGCATGTCGAGTTTTGGGGGAGTCTTAAATTCCGAACATAGGACTCACTCATATAACATCGGCAGTTTTGATTTTTAAATATTTATTGCAGTAAATTGGAATTTGGAATCATTTTTGTTTTATAAAAAATCCTTGGATTAGAAACCTCTTACAAAAGATGCTAAAAGTTTGGAAACAATTGGAGTTTAATCTAAAATGCTGTCTTTCCTGATGGAGATGGTTTCCTTTGAAGTTGATAATGTTACTAAAAATGTTGTTGTTTGAAAATCCTAAGGATACCAAAAACTATTTAAAATGGAGTTTAGTTCTTTTCGATAAAAAAAAGGGTTACGTAAAGTGACGCAGCGGAGAATGCTTTGCTCCGCCCCCTTGGAGACAAGCAAGAAATTAACCTTGCTGCAACAATCTTTATCAATGAGACAAAGTGCTTGAGAAGGAGAAATAGTTGCAAGCACTTCTGTCTTTACTAAAAAAAAATGCAATATCACCAAGTCTGGGCATAAGAAATTGGAATCGATAAACAAAATTAAATTGATATGAGTGGTTAATTAAAGCATTCAAAGGGAAATTTATTGTTATTTGAATTTGGAATAATCTGAGATGTCGAAAATCCAGTTTAATTTGACAAGTTATTTAAGGAATTAAAATGTCATCAAAGGTTAAAAAAAAAGCACAAACAATATACACTAATGTCTGGAATCAAACGGAACTGTTTGATTTCTGTTTTAAGGAATTATGAATATTGATTGTAAAGGTTCTCCAGGACTCAAAATGAAATAGAATTATAATTAATAGGAATTGGCAATTAGATCTGGCTGATGCAAGAGCTAATAAAGGAATTCTGGGGATAAACAAATGATGAAATTAGAATTCAAACAGCTAAATTAATATCGTGTGAACAAAAAAAGAACAAAGAACAAAGATAATTACAGCACAGGAACAGGCCCTTCGGCCCTCCAAGCCTGCGCCGATCCAGATCCTCTCTCTAAACATGTCGCCTATTTTCTAAGGTTCTGTATCTCTTTTCTTCCTGCCCATTCATGTATCTGTCTAGATACATCTTAAAAGACTCCATCGTGCCCGCATCTACCACCTCCGCTGGCAATGCGTTCCAGGTGCCCACCACCCTCTGCGTAAAGAACTTTCCACGCATATCCCCCCTAAACTTTTCCCCTTTCACTTTGAACTCGTGTCCTCTAGTAATTGAAACCCGCACTCTGGGAAAAAGCCTCTTGCTATCCACCCTGTCTATACCTCTCATGATTTTGTACACCTCAATCAGGTCCCCCCTCAACCTCCGTCTTTCTAATGAAAATAATCCTAATCTGCTCAACCTCTCTTCATAGCTAGCGCCCTCCATACCAGGCAACATCCTGGTGAACCTCCTCTGCACCCTCTCCAAAGCATCCACATCCTTTTGATAATGTGGCGACCAGAACTGTACGCAGTATTCCAAATGTGGCCGAACCAAAGTCCTATACAACTGTAACATGACCTGCCAACTCTTGTACTCAATGCCCCGTCCGATGAAGGAAAGCATGCCGTATGCCTTCTTGACCACTCTATTTACCTGCGTTGCCACCTTCAGGGAACAGTGGACCTGAACACCCAAATCTCTCTGGACATCAATTTTCCCCAGGACTTTTCCATTTACTGTATAGTTCACTCTTGAATTGGATCTTCCAAAATGCATCACCTCGCATTTGCCCTGATTGAACTCCATCTGCCATTTCTCTGCCCAACTCTCCAATCTATCTATATTCTGCTGTATTCTCTGACAGTCCCCTTCACTATCTGCTACTCCACCAATCTTAGTGTCGTCTGCAAACTTGCTAATCAGTCCACCTATACTTTCCTCCAAATCATTAATGTTAATGTTAATTATGAAATTTCCAAGAAGTCTACAATTTTCCAGTGAAAGTCAGGAAAGTGTAGATAAGACTGGCAATTGATAGATTTCTCTTGGAGATATGAATTTTTAAGAGGGCTACATTTGAAAGTCTGGCCATTTTTGATCTTTTTGAACGGGTCTCAAACGTGTTTACTGACTTGAGAAACAGCATGGCATGAAATGTTTAATGCAGCCAGTGCAGTGAGACAACTCACATAGAGAAAATGACTTTATAATAATCAGGATAAATTAAACACCTTAATAATGACAGGAAGGGCAGGTAGCAGGTAGTGAGGAAATAGGACCCGCAAGAGAAAGGGTTAAAAGATTTTTGAAGGAGTTGTGCAGACAACTGCACAAGGTGAGGCAGGAGGTTCTATAGAAACATGAAAGAGGAACAGACAAAGGTGCCTGTTGTGGGAGACAAAGTAATGGTAAAGGGAAGGGCCGATGGAAACATTGGTCCCAACTGAAGGTCTATAAAGACAACAGCAAATGATAGACTCCGAAATAAACACCACCTGGTACGCAAAGAGATACCGGGAATGGAAGAATACACTTGAGAATGGACTACTCGGGGGGCTGGGAATAATGGTAGTGTTGATAGGCATTTGGATTATTATTAGATGGGCTACTAACTGGGCAAGGATTGTGGGGAACGAAGCCCGAGCGTGACGGGATCATACAGATAATTTCGAAAGAGTAGAGATGATAAGAATATAAATTAACTTCTGGATTCCCCAGGACATGTTCGGTCCCCACAGGTAGACATGTATCCCTCATCGGGGGATACTCACAACATGGACAAGTACTAACACCTGGTGACCACCAGGGCAGTGTGTTTAAATTACAGATATAATCACTAGTGGCGAATGGGAAAGAACCGGACTGCAGTGGCTGGAGGCCTGATGCTAATATCCGTAGAGGAAGGACAAAGACCCGGTAATGGATGCACAACGGATTAATGAAAGGAGTATTAATATGGACTATATGAACTATGGGGCATTGCACAAAATGTTGGATGGGAAGTGTATAACGGCAAGTAAACCTACTTGACTGCATGGCTTACGGTGAATCCGGGCAAAGATGCAGTATGTGTACGGTGTTCCACAGATGACCCACGCTAACTGCGTGACCAGACAGAAAGGGGAAGGGGTAACTGAGAGCTGTGTCTTTGGAATTGTTTGTGCCCCTCCCATTGGGCAACAGATGATAAGGAAAGTTGAAAGGAACATGGATGTGTGTGGGTACATCGAGCCCAGGGGAAGCGTTGTATGATAATGTAAAACATGAAATTGTGCCTGTGTTGATCAATGTCTCAGGTATCCGGATGCCAGAGTATTGTTCAGAACAGGCTAAGAATATGTATAGTATGTTAGCCACTGTAATAGTGCGACAAGCTGCTGATGCCACAGGGGCCACAAGGATAAGAGGGCGTAACCCATTTCATAGATGCAAGAGAAAAAAATATTAAATGATGAAGTAACAGGGATCAATACTGGGACTTCTTTAATCAATTCTTTACATACACAAGCGGTAAACGAGAATGTGGAACGACTCTGGAGGGTTATAAGGGAGCTCATAATTCAAGCTGAGGGGGCCCAATCAAACAGGTCTGGGGCAGAGAACAATGGAAATACAATTAGATGGAATAGCAGTGCTGGAGGCCCATGCCAAGACTTTTAATCACTTTGGATGCCGTACCCGGCAGGGACAATTGTGCCACACTTATGGGCTGTGGATGGTGGAACAAATGAGACACAACCTCGATCAGCTCCAAAGTGGGGAGGTACCAGATTGGATCGACAGGGCAATACCTCCCTCCAATATTATCTGACAGAGATTTTGCAAGGTCGGGGTACCAGGGAAATGGAAAGTACTGCGTTTCCACCATCAAAACATCATACTGCTATGGAAGTTGACGCTGTCCCATACCATACCCAGACTTCTGTTTTACCCCTCAACAACCAGTCACTATAGGACTAGCCTGGATAGTTTATATCCAACAGCGGGGGCTGGAAACCATTAATGCAACTGATCAGCTCCACGATCACCTCCAGCATTATAAAGAGTCAGAGCAAGCCCCAATCCCACACATAGATGAGAAATTGAGCGGATTACGGGACAAAGTAGGTCACTCAGTGAACCTTTACCATCAGTTAAAAAGAAAGTTAAAGGTTCTCAAGGAAAATAATGAACAGGAACTTCAAAGTACAAGCTGGCGGGGAAGAGTTTGGTATTGGGGGATGAACATCAATATTCACCCTTGAATCAGGATAATATCACACGTGTTGGTGGGAGTGCAATTGGTACTGGCTCCCACAGAGGTAATATTGGCTTGTAGATCATGCGGACAATATACTAAGCGTAAGAAAGCAAAGGCTTTGGTAAAGGAACAACACAGGAGGTTAACCTCAAAGGGACACGATAATTTGGGTCATATTGATTTGATTTAAGTGACCAGAATTCCTGAAATCACGTGACTGGCCAGCATGTAGAGGCAGGGAATACCGGACAGGGTTAAAACGGGGATAATAAAATAGGTATGTCGATTAACAGGACTAGGGGTAGTCCTTTACCGAAAGGGGGGATTGTAGAAGGAAAAAATTGTGGCCGATGCAGCTAAATAAATACACACATATATATATATATATATATATATATATATATGATGAAAGTATAGCCACATATTGTTACAAAATGGAGTATTTACCCAAGGCATTGTGGGACAAGTTAGTTAGCTTGCAGCCTTGAACATGGTACTGCTTAGCACAGACAATTAGCCTGACCAAGGAGGGCCCCTCATATCAGTGTATAAGACAGCTGCTTTGTGTAACTGCAGACTGCACAAAGCAATCAGGAATGCAAGCTTGATAAAGGTAGAAGGATTCATTGTGAAGACTCAAGGATAGTTGATAAGGGGGTCTGGGAAACATCACAAGATGATCAGGGGGCTTGCATGAGCTGATCACGTAGCCACATGATGCCTAATGAGTAATCTAATTGGTAATATGTGTAATGTATGTAATCAATAACCGTTATGATTGGATCATGTCCAGCCAGGATGGGCTGAGTAACTGTTAGAAAAATGTATAAGTATGCATGATTTTCCTTTGTTTGGTGGAGAGGCATCTGGACAGAGCAGTGACCTGCTCCCCGCTGGCGTAACTCAATAAACTGTTTGACATTGGAGCAGACCTGAGTGTCGAGTGATTCTTCTAGATTCATTCCCGCTAACACTTTGCATCAGTATTCACCAAAGAGAAGGACTTGGTGGCTGATGAGCCTAGGGAAGGGAGTGGAGATAGTCTCAGTCACCTCATTACCAAAAAGGAGGAGGTGTTGGGTGTCTTGCAAAGCATTAAGGTAGATAAGTCCCCAGGGCCTGATGGGATCTACCCCAGAATACTAAGGGAGGCAAGGGAAGAAATTGCTGGGACCTTGACAGAAATCTTTGCATCCTCATTGACTACAGGTGAGGTCCCAGAGGACTGGAGAATAGCCAATGTTGTTCCTTTGTTTAAGAAGGGTAGCAAGGATAATCCAGGAAATTATAGGCTGGTGAGCCTTACATCAGTGGTAGGGAAATTATTAGAGAGGATTCTTCGGGACAGGATTTACTCCCATTTGGAAACAAACAAACTTATTAGCGAGAGGCAGCATGGTTTTGTGAAGGGGAGGTCATGTCTCACTAATTTGATTGAGTTTTTTGAGGAAGTGACAAAGAAGGAAGGGCAGTGGATGTTATCTATATGGACTTCAGTAAAGCCTTTGACAAGGTCCCTCATGGCAGACTGGTACAAAAGGTGAAGTCACACGGGATCAGAGGTGAGCTGGCAAGATGGATACAGCACTGGCTGTGTCATAGAAGACAAAGGGTAGCAGTGGAAGGGTGCTTTTCTGAATGGAGGGATGTGACTAGTGGTGTTCCGCAGGGATCTGTGCTGGGAACTTTGCTGTTTGTAGTATATATAAATGATTTGGAGGAAAATGTAGCTGGTCTGATTAGTAAGTTTGCGGACAACACAAAGGTTGGTGGAGTTGCGGATAATGATGAGGATTGTCAGAGAATACAGCAGGATATAGATCGGTTGGAGACTTGGGCGGAGAAATGGCAGATGGAGTTTAATCCGGACAAATGTGGCGTAATGCATTTTGGAAGATCTAATGCAGGTGGGAAGTATACAGTAAATGGCAGAACCCTTAGGAGTATTGACAGGCAGAGAGATCTGGGCGTACAGGTCCACAGGTCACTGAAAGTGGCAACGCAAGTGGATAAGGTAATCAAGAAGGCATAACGGCATGCTTGCCTTCATCGGTCAGGGCATAGAGTATAAAAATTGGCAAGTCATGCTGCAGTTGTATAGAACTTTAGTTAGGCCACATTTAGAATATTGCGTGCAATTCTGGTTGCCACACTACCAGAAGGACGTGGAGGCTTTGGAGAGGGTACAGAAGAGGTTTACCAGGATGTTGCCTGGTCTGGAGGGCATTAGCTATGAGGAGAGGTTGGATAAACTCGGATTGTTTTCACTGGAACGATGGAGGTGGAGGGGTGACATGATAGAGGTTTACAAAGTTATGAGCGGCATGGACAGAGTGGATAGTCAGAAGCTTTTTCCCAGGGTGGAAGAGTCAGTTACTAGGGGAAATAGGTTTAAGGTGAGAGGGGCAAAGTTTAGAGGGGATGTGCAAGGCAAGTTCTTTACACAGAGGGTGGTGAGTGCCTGGAACTTGCTGTCGGGGGAGATGGTGGAATCAGATACGATAATGACGTTTAAGAGACATCTTGACAAATACATGAATAGGATGGGAATAGAGGGATACGGTCCCCGGAAGTGCAAAAGGTTTTAGTTTAGGCAGGCATCAAGATCGGTGCAGGCTTGGAGGGCTGAATGGCCTTTTCCTGTGCTGTACTGTTCTTTGTTCTTTGTCTTTGTGTGTTTAGACAACTGTAGGAACAGCTGAATCAGCCATTGAAATAGCATGCAGTGCAGCTTCAGATTGGATAAGTTATCTATCTTGTCAGATCTCCGAGGTTGCTTTTACTTCTCAGTCTAGATTTGTTTGCTTGGTCGGAGGGAAGTATGAATGAGACAGGCCTCATGCTGAGATTTTTTTTAGAATTAGAATTAGAACATTACAGCGCAGTACAGGCCCTTCGGCCCTCGATGTTGCGCCGACCTGTGAAACCATCTGACCTACACTATTCCATTTTCATCCATATGTCTATCCAATCACCACTTAAATGCCCTTAAAGTTGGCGAGTCTACTACTGTTGCAGGCAGGGCGTTCCACGCCCCTACTACTCTCTGAGTAAAGAAACTACCTCTAACATCTGTCCTATATCTATCACCCCTCAACTTAAAGCTATGTCCCCTCGTGTTTGCCATCACCATCCGAGGAAAAAGACTCTCACTATCCACCCTAACTAACCCACTGATTATCTTATATGTCTCTATTAAGTCACCTCTCCTCCTCCTTCTCTCCAACGAAAACAACCTCAAGTCCCTCAGCCTTTCCTCGTAAGACCTTCCCTCCATACCAGGCAACATCCTAGTAAATCTCCTCTGCACCCTTTCCAAAGCTTCCACATCCTTCCTATAATGCGGTGACCAGAACTGCACGCAATACCCCAGGTGCGGTCTCACCAGAGTTTTGTACAGCTGCAGCATGACCTCGTGGCTCCGAAACTCGATCCCCCTACTGATAAAAGCTACCATATGCCTTCTTAACAGCCCTATTAACCTTGGTAGCAACTTTCAGGGATTTATGTACCTGGACACCAAGATCTCTCTGTTCAACTACACTACCAAGAATCTTCCCATTAGCCCAGTACTCTGCATTCCTGTTACTCCTTCCAAAGTGAATCACCTCACACTTTTCCGCATTAAACTCCATTTGCCATCTCTCAGCCCAGCTCTGCAGCCTATCTATGTCCCTCTGTACATCCTTCGGCACTATCCACAACTCCACCGACCTTCGTGTCATCCACAAATTTACTAACCCACCCTTCTACACCCTCTTCCAGGTCATTTATAAAAATGACAAACAGCAGTGGCCCCAAAACAGATCCTTGCGGTACACCACTAGTAACTAAACTCCAGGATGAACATTTGCCATCAACCACCGCCCTCTGTCTTCTTTCAGCTAGCCAATTTCTGATCCAAAGCTCTAAATCACCTTCAACCCCATACTTCCGTATTTTCTGCAATAGCCTACCGTGGGAAACCTTATCAAACGCCTTACTGAAATCCATATACACCACATCCACGGCTTTACCCTCATCCACCTGTTTGGTCACCTTCTCGAAAAACTCAATAAGGTTTGTGAGGCACGACCTACCCTTCACAAAACCATGCTGACTATCGCTAATGAACTTATTCTTTTCAAGATGATTATAGATCCTGTCTCTTGTAACCTTTTCCAACATTTTACCCACAACCGAAGTAAGGCTCACAGGTCTATAATTACCAGGGCTGTCTCTACTCCCCTTCTTGAACAAGGGGACAACATTTGCTATCCTCCAGTCTTCCGGCACTATTCCTGTCGACAATGACGACATAAAGATCAAGGACAAAGGCTCTGCAATTTCCTCCCTAGCTTCCCAGAGAATCCTAGGATAAATCCCATCTGGCCCAGGGCACTTATCTATTTTCACACTTTCCAAAATTGATAACACCTCCTCCTTGTGAACCTCAATCCCATCTAGCCTAGTAGTCTGAATCTCAGTATTCTCCTCGACAACATTTTCTTTCTCTACTGTAAATACTGACGAAAAATATTCATTTAACGCTTCCCCTATCTCCTCTGATTCCACACACAACTTCCCACTACTATCCTTGATTGGCCCTAATCTAACTCTAGTCATTCTTTTATTCCTGATATACCTATAGAAAGCCTTAGGGTTTTCCTTGATCCTATCCGCCAATGACTTCTCATGTCCTCTCCTTGCTCTTCTTAGCTCTCCCTTTAGATCCTTCCTGGCTAGCTTGTAACTCTCAAGCGCCCTAACTGAGCCTTCACGTCTCATCCTTACATAAGCCTTCTTCTTCCTCTTGACAAGCGCTTCAACTTCTTTAGTAAACCACGGCTCCCTCGCTCGACAACTTCCTCCCTGCCTGACAGGTACATACTTATCAAGGACACGCAGTAGCTGCTCCTTGAATAAGCTCCACATTTCGATTGTTCCCATCCCCTGCAGTTTCCTTCCCCATCCTACGCATCCTAAATCTTGCCTAATCGCATCATAATTTCCTTTCCCCCAGCTATAATTCTTGCCCTGCGGTATATACCTGTCCCTGCCCATCGCTAAGGTAAACCTAACCGAATTGTGATCACTATCACCAAAGTGCTCACCTACATCTAAATCTAACACCTGGCCGGGTTCATTACCCAGTACCAAATCCAATGTGGCATCGCCCCTGGTTGGCCTGTCTACATACTGCGTCAGAAAACCCTCCTGCACACACCGGACAAAAACTGACCCATAAAAGTACTTGAACTATAGTATTTCCAGTCAATATTTGGAAAGTTAAAGTCCCCCATAACAACTACCCTGTTACTCTTGCCCCTGTCGAGAATCATCTTCACTATCCTTTCCTCTACATCTCTGGAACTATTCGGAGGTCTATAGAAGACTCCCAACAGGGTGACCTCTCCTCTCCTGTTTCTAACCTCGGCCCATACTACCTCAGTAGACGAGTCCTCAAACGTCCTTTCTGTCGCTGTAATACTCTCCTTGATTAACAATACCACACCCGCCCCCCCCTTTTACCATCTTCTCTGTTCTTACTGAAACATCTAAATCCCGGAACCTGCAACATCCATTCCTGCCCCTGCTCTACCCATCTTTGGGATGGTTGGAACAAGGCTTCCATCATGGACAGAGAGATAGATGAAGCTATGATATTCATAATCTGGACCACCCTCATGCCGAATCCATCAAAAATGTCCACTGATTCAATAAAAGGCCATTCCATAGTGTTATTAACACTGGACTTTTGTTAGTATGGTTATGTTTTAAAAGCTGTGATCTTTAATGCAGTGTAAATTCTGCCCAGAGACAAGCCAGGGATCAAGGAATCCAGATCAAAGACCCTGTTGAAATCAGGGTGCAAGGTTGTAACACCTGAAGGACAATGGGTTTCATTCTCCCAGACTCTCTGATGGTAAACAGGGAGTCAGGGGGTTCAAAAAATGCAGATTCGAGTTGCAATTTTGAAATCCTGAAAACAAAGGAAGCCCCAGGTTGTTTTGCTCTGGTCAGACTTATGGACTGCTGAGAATTGTAAAAAGCAAATGACTTTTGATCTGAATAAATTCAACAGGCTTTCCTAGAGCAGGCAGGCTGCAAGGAAGAAAGGAAGACGTGCAAGCAATCAGTGGCAGCCTCGAGAGAGAGAGAGAGAAAAACAATAGTTCTCCGAGAACCCATGCAGTAATCGGCTGCTAAGACTTGAATCCAATTCAAAAGCTGAGCTGCGCAGAGGCGAAAAGACCAATGGTCTTTCAGAGATTGCCTTTTTAACGGAAGCCAGCTGAATGTGCTCGGGAGAAGTGAACGAAGAAGACATTGGTTTTGAGAAGGTCTGGGAGATCCAACCCATTGCAGCTGGGAAGAGTTTGGGACTTTTAACTGCAAGGATACCTTTTAGCTGAGAACATTGCACAATGTTTCAGATGGTTTCACAGGTCGGCGCAACATCGAGGGCTGAAGGGCCTGTACTGCGCTGTAATGTTCTATGTATAAATGTGGTATGGGGTTTTCAAGTCTGTTAATGAGTTAATGGGAAATATCTTTCTCTGTAATTTGGTGGATTAGCTACCTACTAAATATTGTTTCATTTTAATTATTATAGTAAAAGTCTTAACAAGTGAAATCTTGTCATGTAATTCTTTAATCAGTCTGGGGAGTTCATATCTCTTGTTTTAAAGTTAACAGTTTCTACTGAGGTCGTAACAATAGAACTTCATTCTCCTTTTCCTTGGGAACCTCACCTTTCCATTAGCCAGCCAGAGGGTTGACCCACTGCCGAGGCAGTTGTCTACTTAGGAGCAGTCAAAAAAGGTTTAGCCATCACTTCATGGTGAAGACAGTAACAGCTAAACTAGCCTGGGCTTTCCTCATGGCTATGGTGACCATCCTCAAATAAATAACCTTAAGACTGGAGGCTTCCAAGCCCACAGAGGAAAGTGGATTAAAGGCAAAGGGGACCAATGTGTTGCATCCAATTTAGTGTCACCTACTGTGACAGATGGAGACAATGGGGAACTGCAGCTAACTGGGCTGTCTTTTATCTAACAGCCTGCTAACCGAAAATACTTGAGGAAAAAGAAACATTTACACATGCGTGTTACTTTATCACATCTATTGGAGAATGGTCAAAGCACTTCACAGCCAATGAATTACTTTGAAATACAGTGACTGCTGTTACGTAGGAGATCAAAAGATAAGCTGAATAATTTTGACCAATTTGGCCCAGCATACATCACTGGACTTTCAGACTAGAATGGTCAGCAGCAAGACCATTGGTGTGTGCTTCAAGAGTGGCCTGAGCCCTCACTGGATCCAAGCTCGTTAATGCTAACCAATGCCAAACTATATCCACAGTGTATGACTGGTGTTGGCAGAAATGTAATCCTTGCCTTTTTCTTGGTTAAGGCATCACTTTGTTGTGAATGATGCAAAAATGACAATGAAGCTCAAATTTATCAGAACTTTGCCAGTGGATTTCTCCTTACGTTTTATGCTCCTGTTAATACCCCTTTCAATGATTCGGTGGGATCTCTGAAGCTGGTCCCAACAAAGAACCTGAGACACATTTGAAAGTATGTCGTTGGTCTAGAACAGTTACCTCGGGCATCTCCTGTGTCTATAAATGATGCTAAAACACATGGACAAACTGTCGGAATCTTTAGTGTTGACAAGAGATAAATTACTGCAGGCGTCAGATGGTGCTGAAGTAACAGAGGGGTGGGTGAAATTGGGCAATGCAGAGCTTTGATTGAGGCAAGTGGTCATACCTGTCTCCCGATATTGACTGCGGGATTTTAAACCAACAGAACAAAGGTGGTGATTATTCAATTTTTTAAAATTATGTTTGATCTCGAACAACTCTCCTACATTAATAAACAGAACTAAACTAAGAGGATTAACGATTCCAACTAATCAACTTTGTTATGTATTCTGAATTAGATTTCCCAGATTATGGAATGCGTGGGGTTGCTGGGGTTGGGTGAGGGAGATTGACAGATCTGGACCCTGATGAATGCTGCAGTGTTTCATATAAATGCCAAGTACAGAGGATTTCATTGACTGCTCACTGTCCCAGAATAGATGATGTATGCTTGAAAACTGTTAACATTACACTAGCCCGCCACTGTATTTTTCAAAAGGCAAACAGAATTTTAAAGAAAAATGTTTTTTTTAAACTTGCTTTTAATGCTTTTAAAATGATGACATCTTGCCTTTAGTACCCTTAGGAACAGGTGTAGGCCATTCAGCCCCACAAACCTATTCCTCCATTCAATGAGATCATGGCTGATCTGTGAACTAACTCCATATACACGCTTTTTGCCCCATATCCCTTAATATCTTAGGTTAACAAAAATCTATCAATCTCAGATTTAAAATTTATGGTTGATCTAGCGTCAATTGCCATTTATGGAAGAGTGTTACAAACTTCTACCACCCATTGTGTGTAGAAGTGTTTCCTAATTTCTCTCCTGAAAGATCTGGCTCTAATTTTTAGACCATGCTCCTTAGTCCTAGACTCCCCAACCAGGGGAAACAGTTTCCCTCTATGTACCTTATCTGTTCCCCTTAATATCTTGAAAACTTCAACCAAATTGCTCCTTAACCTTCTAAATTCCAGGGAATACAGCATCCATTCAATATTTTGTTTATCTGAATTGTGTTAATAATTGAATATACCACTCTCTGTGTAACTTCCATATGCACTGATAAATCATTTCAAACTGAACTCTCGATGATTGAGGCCAGAAACTATCAACCACTTTGCACATCATTGCCACAAGAGAGAACCAGCATGCTCACTCTTCCCAAACATGCTACAAACTTTCAAATTGAGAAACCGGGGTAAAAAGACCTAGCCTGATCATGCAGGAGACCACCAAGGCTGAGAAGAGATTGAGTGGGTGAGCTCCCCTACAGATTAATAGATAAATACAATGTACTCTGTCTTTCTAAGGACTACAACAAAGAAAGACTTGCATTTATATAACACCTTTCAAGACCACAGGACGTCCCAAAATGCTTTAAAGCCAATGAAGTACTTTTGAAGTCACTGTTGCAATGTAGAAAACATGGTAGCCAACATGCACACAACAAACTCCACAAACAGCAATCTAATAATGAATAACCAGACAATCTGCTTTTGTGATATTGATTGACAAATAAATAATGGCCAGGATACCAGGGATAACTCCCCTGCTCTTCTTCCAAATAGTGCCATGTGATCTTTTACATTCACCTGAGAGGGCAGACAGCGCCTTGGTTTAACAGTTCACTCGACAGACAGCACCTCGGGCAGTGCAGCACTCCCTCAGTACTGCACTGGCATGTCAGTCTTGATTTTTGTGCTCAAGTCCTTGAGCAGGGCTCAAGGAGCAGGAACCCAAACTGAGCGTCACTGAGCAGGTAGAATTAAGCAGATCTGTTGGGTAAAGATTGTGATGGAGAAAATTCAGTAGAAAAAATGGACAGCATTTTTACTGACCTGACCTGCAGGACCCCATGGTGGGGAGAGCGTTGACTGGGATGGGGAGGATGGGTGGATTAGGACGGGATGTAAATATCCCATAGCACTGTTTCAAAGAGCAGTGGAGTTCTCCCTGGTGTCCTGGCCAATATTTGTCCCTCAATCACCGCATTATCTGGTCATTATCACATTGCTGTTTGTAGCAGTTTGCTATGCACAAATTAGCTGCCACGTTTCCTAACATTGCATCAATGACTACATGTCAAAAAGTACTAAATTGGCTGTAAATCACTTTGGGATGTCCACTGGTCATGAAAGGTGCTATATAAAAGCAAGTTTTTCTATTTATTGAATCTGCTTCCACCACCCTTTCAGGCAGATCACAGCAGCTCATTGTCATAGTGTCATAGAGTTATTTACGGCATAGATGGAGGCCATTTGGCCCATCGCGTCCATACCGGGTCTACAACATGTAAATTTATTTTTCTTCATGTTGCCTCTCTCGTCCCTTTGCCAATCGCTTTCACTCTGTGTCCTCTGGTTACTGGCGCTTCTGCAAACGGAAACTGTTTCTCTTAATTTACTCAGTAAAAACTGTTCATAATTTTGAACATATCTATAAAATATCCACTTAACCTCTGATCTAAGGAGAATAATCCTAGCTCTCCGCAAAACTGAAGTCGCTTATCCAGGTACCATTCTAGTATATTTCTTCTGCACCCTCTGAAGGCCTTGACATCCTTCCTAAAGCATGGCAACCAGAATTGTATACATTAATCCAGCTGAGACCTAACATTTACCATAACATCTTTCCTTTTGCACTCTATGCCTTAATATTAAAGCCAAGGCTCCCATATGCTTTCTTAACAGAGTTCTCATCTTCTTCTGTCACCTTCAAAGATGTAAATATATTCAATATGCCTCTACTAAACAAAATGACATGGTTAATTCAGTATTTGAGATGTGGTCGTAATCACATTAAATACGTTTAGCATCTAAGTGTTTCGCTCTTTAAATAATTACTTCATTCAAAAAGATCTGTTGCGTGCTGGTATAATGTTGCTTCAAATATTTAACGTGGCTAATTTATAACTTCTTATACTTTTTGGAGAAAATAGCACTTGCAAAAATGCTATCCCAGTTACCACTTGTTGTGTTGAGTATGAAATTTGCACTAATGTTTACACAGTAATGGAATGGCAGCTATTTAAAACCTACTTTTACATTGATGGACACCAGGTGGATGGACCTGAGATTTTTCAAAATTGCATTCACAATACTAGCTACGCTTAAACCAATGGCCCAAGAAGTGTATCCTTTCAGCCTTATAACATCATGCATGCTATAGTGGGAAGTAAAAAAGAACAGTTATTAAAACCCATCTCCACCTTAAAGTATTCTTTGAGATTCCACATCACACAATTCTACTTTAGTTAAAGAGTCATTTGCAGCAGACATCTTTTGTGTTTTACATAAAAGTGAAACATTTACAAACCATAATAGTACAATATAAATACTAAATGACTCAGTGATATACCGAGTGTCCAATCTCCAGCTCCAGAACATAAAAACATACAAAGATAAGAAATAGGAGCTGGAGTAAGTCATTTAGCCCTTTGAGCCTACTCCGCTATTTAATAAGATCGTGGTTGATTTCTACTTCAACTCCACCTTCACCAACTATCCCAATACCCCGTAAATCCCTTAACACCCAAATTAAATTTTATGGTTCATGATTCCATGTGAATCCCTCGATGGGGATAACCCTGGAACCCGATGCCATTTTTAAAGGGATGCCGGGTGGGAGGGTATGGGTCTGGCATATGCCTCCAATTAAGTGCCTTTGAGCTCATTGAAGAGCAGCAGATTTTCATTTTCAAAACAAGGGAACGTGGAGGAGGCCAAGGTGGGGAACTCGCCAGGGTGTTCAAGTCGTGAACACTGTGGGGACTGTGAGGGCAATGGGAAGGGCTGATTAAAAATAATGCAGAGGCATAAAGTAAAGCTCAGCTGTTTCAAACGTGTCACAGAGTGGCCATTGATGCAGCTGCAAGACTTGCTATTCTCAATGATGAGTGGCAGGAATCCAGAGAGGGACGTGAGGCTGCTGGCATCAGTTGGGCAGCTGGGGTTGGCAGGGGAAGGCCTGGTGAATACACAAAGCCATTCAGATGGGAACAGGCTTCTCTGATATTGGATAGAGCAGCCAAGATGAACTGCGGCAGATGAAACTTCCTGGACAGCCAGAATCCAGAGGAGCACAGCTGGGGGTTACAAGGGGAGGAAGGCACTACCCAAGATATCAGGACACAGTCTAGGAGTCAGCTACCTGCAAATAACAGAGTCCCAGTGCTGTAGGAGCCTGTGCCTATCCAGGCAGATGGTCTCGGACCTGTGTGCTCTGATCCACAATGACCCCCATGGCAGTCCCCTACCTGCAGTCGCCCAAAACTTCTATGCAACTAGGTTATTCCAGGGATCAGCTGTGGACCTATGAGGCATCGCACAGTCGGTAGCTCATCAGACAGGTCACAGATGCCATTTTCAGGAAGGCAGGGACTACACCCACTTTGACACACATGGGCCTGTGCAGGCACAGAGGGCAGTGGGTTTCACTTCCATCACTGGATTCCCCCAGGTGCAGGGCATTATCAATTGCGCCCATGTAGTCATCAAGGCACACAGTGACCAGCCAGTGAGATCCATCAACGGGAAGGGCTTCCACTCCCTCAACATCCAACTGGTCTGTAAGCACAACAAGAGCTTCCTCTATGTGTGCATTCACTTTCCTGCCATGACTCCTTCATGCTTCTCCAGTCCAATGCCTCGGTCCTTCACTCCAAAATGCATGGATGGATCCAAGGGGCCAAGGGAAATCCCCTGAAGAGATGGCTACTGACCCCACTATGGGAGCCCCAGACAGAAGCACAGAGGCGAGACAACCAATGCCACCTGTTCAGGTGGCCAACTATTGAGCAAGCCATCGGGTTTGTGAAGATACAATTCTGATGCCTGGACTGGTGCCCTCCAGTGCCCTCCTGCAAGGCTCTCTGGTCTGCTGTGCTCTCCAGAGTGGTGTTGACCTTGAGGACTGTGAGGCCCTGGAAGGAGACTGCTCATCTGGGGAGGACCAGAAGGTAAGAGAGGAGGAAGATGGGGCAGAGGGGATAACACAGAACAGAGAGGTGTCTCTGCTGCATGACGAGGTGACCTCCTCCTGCCACCTTCCGGGAAGAGGACCTCCCTGCCCTCCCTCACGGCCTGCAGCTTTAGATCTAGGTCAGCATCGATGAAGTGAGGGTCTTCCCAACCCCGAGTGCCAGGTCTCCAGCTCCCCTGTGACATTTAGCTTCTATCTGGTGCAATGGAAGGTTTTGGCACAAAACGCAGATCTTTCTTGCAGGACAACTAGCAGCCTCAATGATGGCTGACATGGAGTGTCTAAATGAGCCTCACACTTCATCTGACCCACCTCCATTTTGACTCCCACTAGCTCTAAGCGGACAGGAAACCTGCCTCCACACCAATTATGGGCTTACCCATTTGAAAATTGCCATCTGAATCAGTTTCCCACCACAGGCGGGTTTCTGACCCAAAACTGGACCCAGTTCCTATTTCTCGCCTCCATAATGAAAATCTAGCCCAATATATCAGTTGAGGCTTAACCAATGATTGATAAAGGTTTAGTTTAACTTTCTTGCTTTTGCACTCTATGCCTCTACTTATGAAGCTCAGGATCCCATATGTATTTTTTAAAAAACAGCTTTATCAGCTCTTTCTGTCACCTTCAAACATTTGTGTATGTGAACCCCCAGCAGATGTTTTGTGTAATGCCAATTTATAGCCTTCTTGGGAACGATAATGCCATTTATAACATCTGCTCACTTTATGGTTTGATTTATGCATTTTTAATGACAATAACACCACACTATTTGAAGTCAATTAATTATGAGTGAAGTGAATAGGAACCAGTTAATCAGATAAAAAGTCATACACATTACTAACAATCCATCCAAATAGAGTACAAGCATTTAGAAAGTGAATTTACTGATTCATTCATGTATGAACATTGGAGTAAAGAATGACAGTGCATAGAACATATAAATAGACTGATAATGTGAAAGAACAAGAGTATATTTATTCATTTCATTTTAAACTCTTGATTGTGACATAGGCAGAGAATGAGGAAAGGAGACATCAACTTGATCTGTATACTGTCTTTAATACAAAAAGAAAATCAAGGTGTTTCATGATTAGTGTTGAAATGGAAGCCAAGGCAGGAAAACATACATTAGGAGATGTGGCCAAAAAGATGGGTTTATGAGAAGGTTTTCAAAGATGGAGAGAAAGGTAGAGAAATATATAAGAGAGAGTTCTAGAGAGCAGGATGAATGCAGCTGATGTTGGGGCAAAGTAGGTGGCGGGGACAGGGGGCGGGGATGGGAGCACTGGGGGAGGGGTTGGGAATGGGGCTATGGGTATGGTGAATCAATAGAAGACCAGATTCAGAAGAACAGAGTGTTTGGGAGTTGATTGGACTGGAGAAGCTTGCAAGTGTAGGGTTGGGCAATGCCGTGAAGGGATTTAAAGTCTGGGATGAGGATTTTAAACTTAATATATTAGTGGATGGGAATCCAGTGAAGGTTAGTGATGTAGGGATAATGGGCAATAAGATTTAGTTTGAGACAAGGTACAATTGGTAGAGTTTTGGACAAGTTGAAGATTTGGTTAGAAAAGGTATGTGAGACAATATAAAGACTATTGGATTAGTCAAGTTTGTAATCACAAAGGCATGAACAAGGGTTTCAGCAGTAGAGAGGCTGATGTAGAAACGGAGGCGCGTATCGTTTCAGCCGTGCAAAGACACAGTCTTAGTGATGAATAGTATATGAGGTTCGAAGCTTAGCTCTAGGTCAAACAATTCACCAAGACTGTGAATGATCTAGTTCAGCCTGCGTGGCCAGAGAGGGGGATGGAGTCAATGGTAAGAGAGTAGTTTGTGAGGGAAGAGTCAAAGGCAATGGCTTTGGTTTTCCCCAATACTGAGCTGTCTGACTGATCAAGGGGAGGCAAGAAGTCACAGAAAGTGGTGGAAAGGTAGAATTGGGCGTTGTCAGCATATATGTGGAAGCTAACCCTCTGCCTATGGATCACATGTCCAGGGCTTTGTACAGATCAAGAAGAGGAGAGGCCGAGATGACAATTCGAGTGAGGGAAGAGAAGCTATTTCTGGAAAAGCAGAGGCTGCAGGGTGATCATGCAAAGCTACACAATGGAGGAGAGATATTGGAGGAGGAGGATGTGATTAACCATGTCAAATGCAACCAATAAGTCTAGGAGGACAAGGTGGGATAAAGATCCATAATCACAGTCACAATCATATAATCACATGTCATTCATAATTTTGGCAAGGGCAGTTTTAGTGTTGTGGGAAGAGCAAAAACTGAATTGAAAAGTTTCAAACAAGGAGCTTCAGGAGCGATGAGCAAGGATCTAGGAGGAAACCACATGTTTAAGAAAGGAAGGGTGAAGACAGGGTTGTAATTGGAAGGTCGATTGGGTCAGTTTTTTGTTTGAGAGAGGTGATGAAAGCAGTTTTGAGACAGAAAGAAAAATTTTAAATTGATAATTACTGTAAAGGAAACAAATATGTAACATTTTTGCCCATTGTCCCAATAAACATCTTACCAAAATCTCCGGCTCCAAGGATATTTTCACTTTTCACAAATGTAACAAGCACCCAGATCTGTCATCGTATGCAACCTTTCACAAGAACCCATTAATATTTACCTTTCTATAACCTTTCTATGAATATGATCTCCCTGCTCAGCTGGCAGTTTTTCATCTAATTGCTCCAAACTAATACCAGCCACATTTGCACTACTCCAAATAGCAACTACATTAAAGGCAAAAAAAACAGCATTAGTTGTAATGACATGTTTCATGCTTCATAAAGCACAAAACTCAGAAGGGTAAATGAAGTGGGGCTATGCTAATCATTAAGGACCAGGTGGCATCTTGAATAATCAGTAAAAAGATTGGTCATCACATTCTACCATGAAATAAACATTCAAGAAAGGCTCTCTTTCATTTAAGCATGTTCCCCCCAAAGTTGTGGGAGTAATACCCAGGAAGACCAATGCAATTGACACTGTTGCTATGGTATTCTTCAATAATAATTACCTGTTAGAAAAGCTGCTCTTACAAAATAAGTGAAAGAGATAAACCATTAGCAGTATGTGGAAAGCCTGATTGCACCCTGCTCATATTATGAATGCACTGGTAAACTATAATTATAGAATCAGAGAAATTTACAGTACAGAAACAGGCCATTCGGTCCATCATGTCTGTGCTGGTCCTGTGAAAGAGCAGCCATACTTAGTACCACACCCCTGAAATTTGTCCATTACTCTGTAAGTTCTTCGTCCTCAAAAAATCAGAGAAAGTTCTCACTACTGGTATCTACCCAGTGACCAACGTTCCCCCAAGCTTCAGGGGTGTGCAGTCCAGAACTTACCAGCCGGGGGGCAAACACAAGAAGTGCGTATGTGTGGCCACATGGCAATTTTAAAGGGGCTGTGCAGTGCAACAAATGGGCCCCGCACAGCAAAGGGAAATTAGAACACTGCCAGTGACCCATGTTAGCAATGTGTAAAGGACACACATGAAGAATGACCACTCGGGTGAAGTTCCAAAGGGCTGTTAGCCCCATGCATCTAGACCCTGGTGGGAGTCAAAGAGCAGTATATTGTAACTCTGCTTTAATGGCTTTAAATGGAGACATTTAAGAAGTTCTCTATTTTTCTGAGGTTGTGGAATCCTGCTTCAAACTATTGGTCAGTAAATACAACCAGCATCATTAGAACAACCTAGAAGAGTTTCTTAAGAAGGAATTTTCCTCCACACTAGATCAGATGGCACGTTGTTCAACCTTGCCTGTCTTAGAGCGAAGACCAAAGTACGGAAAATCCTCATCAGGGAACTCCTCTTTGCTGACGATGCTGCATTAACATCCCACATGGTAGAGTGTCTGCAGAGACTCATCAACAGGTTAGCGGCTGCCTGCAACGAATTTGGCCTAACCGTCAGCCTCAAGAAACCGAACATCATGGGACAGGATGTCAGAAATGCTCCATCCGTCAATATCAGCCAACACGCTCTGGAAGTGGTTCAAGAGTTCACCTACCTAGGCTCAACTATCACCAGTAACATGCCTCTTGATGCAGAAATCAACAAGCGCATGGGAAAGGCGTCCGCTGCTATGTCCAGATTGGCCAAGAGGGTGTGGGAAAATGGTGCACTGACACGGAACATAAAAGTCCGAGTGTATCAAGCCTGTGTCCTCCCCACCTTGCTCTATAACAGCGAGGCCTGGACAACGTATGTCAGCCAAGAGTGACGTCTCAACTCATTCCATCTTCGCTGCCTCCGGAGAGTCCTTGGCATCAGGTGGCAGGACCGTATCTCCAATGCAGAAGTCCTCAAGGCAACCAACATCCCCAGCATATACACCCTACTGAGCCAGCGGCGCTTGAGATGGCTTGGCCATGTGAGCCGCATGGAAGATGGCAGGATCCCCAAGGACGCATTGTACAGCGAGCTCGTCACTGGTACCAGACCCACCGGCCGTCCATGTCTCCGCTTTAAAGACGTCTGCAAACGCGACATGAAGTCCTGTGACATTGACCACAAGTCGCGGGAGACAGTTGCCAGTGATCGCTAGAGCTGGCGAACAGCCATAAATGCAGGGCTAAAGAGTATCGAGTCAAAGATATTTAGCAGTTGGCAGGAAAAAAGACAGAAGTGCAAGGAGAGAGCCAACTGTGTAACAGCCCTGACAATCAATTTTATCTGCAGCGCCTGTGGAAGAGTCTGTCACTCTAGAGTTGGCCTTTATAGCCACTCCAGGCACTGCTCCACAAACCACTGACCACCTCTAGGCGCTTACCCATTGTCTCTCGAGACAAGGAGGCCAAAGAAGAAGAAGAAGAAAGAGAGGTTTCTTACATTTTGTGGCCAAAGTAGTTCCGCTCAGTTGGAGGCAAATCTTACTGTGATTGGAGAACTGAGTGAACTATATCATCCACACTTGAAGATAATCCTTTAAACTCACAGCTGATTTTATCCCACAAATATTCGTGCTGCAATCTGCTTTTTAAAATTATTTAAACAAAAGCTTTTTCTTCATGATTTGTCTGGATGTTACTTTCAGCAGTTACATTAATCTGCAGCAATATTACATCTCTTCTAATTGCATTGTTCATTCTATTCAGCAATTGGCAAACATTACTCGAATTTGATATTAAAATGTGAATATTAGTAATGATTGTAATAATAGCACTTAATATTTGTATGTTTAAGGCTTTTCCTATCTAATTTCTCCCACTGCATCATCTCTTCACCATCTAGAATCATACGTTCCCCCTCCAAGCTTCTAACTGTCCAGCTTTCAAGTTTCTTTCTTGACCCTGGCTGGTGGACACTCTGATCACCTAACGAGAGGAATGATTTGATGTGGGCAAATTGGAGGTGTGATTTTTTTTTTCATCCACTGAGATGTAACTCTTTACCTTCTTACAGTGCTCCCCCGGCCGAAAAATGATTTGAGGTAAGAGTTTTAAAGCGATAGCCCTGGGATACAGTGACATTTTTCTGTTTAGGCATCAAACACTTGAGCCGCACTTTTCAGAAACATTTTCTGCGAAAAATAACCATCCAGATTGAAATGGAGGGAAAAGTGCAATTTGCATTGATCATTTAGAACAAAGCCAACAAAACTTATGCACCTCATAGGTATACATACAATACCTTTATGAATATTTTATCAAGTTGGTGGGGAATTACATACCACTTTCATCTCCTTGTTCACCGATGATATAAGCGTGAACACTAATTGGATTAATTCTCAACTTCGCACCTAGTAAAAAGCGAAACCTGGCAGTGTCTAAATCAGTACCCGTGCCAAGCACACGATGCTTTGGGAATCCACTCAGTTTCCAAGCAACGTAGGTCATTATGTCCACTGAAAAGTAAACAAAGTTCAGAAAAAAATTATTTCTCCTGTAATTGTAAAACAGTTAAAAATGGAAAATATACATGTGAAAAAAAAAATATTTTTATGGTTGACTATCCTATCATATGCTATCATCTGAAATTCTTGCTGTTTAAATGTAAAAGAAACTAGCATTATATTACAATTCATTAGTGAATATGAAGGATTTACTTTCATTGTGGTCTGCAGTAACACCATTGTAGACTGTCTGCATGAATAAAGATCTAACTGAAGACTAAAGAGGTGTTCTGATTAAACTAGGGGGTATCCACAAAACAGCAAATTGAAAATTCAGAGAATGGTACAAAAAGTGTGAGATAACTTTTTTTAATGTTATTACTGTTTGGTCATTTAGCGCTCATCACCTGACCTTTTAGATTCACATATAATATCAAAAATGTTGCCTAGATTTATTGGTGATACAAAACCTTAGAAAAGGAAGGAGAGAGCCTACTAAGAGCTAACACCATAGAACCAAATTCAGAGGAATCTCAATCGATTGTTTGGATGGATTGATAAGGTACAAATGTCAATTAATGTGGACAAATCCAATATGTTGAGACTGGGGAAGGGAAATATACAAAATAGGAAAGGAACCTTTTTGACTCAATTCAGGAGAGGGATCTAACTTATTGATGGATAGTTCATTGAAACCATCGATGCAATGGGCAACAGCAGGAAAAAAGAGAAAAATAATGTTCGGGTAAATATCCAGAGGGACAAAATGTGCCAAAGTCCCAGCATTAAAGCAATGCCTGTTCACATGGATGCAAAAGATCCCATGGCGTTATTTGAAGAAGTCCCGGGAAGGTGTCCAAGCCAATATTCTTCCTTTGATCAACACCACAAAAAATCTATATTATCTCATTCATTTGATATTTGTGGGATCATGCTGTGCACAAATTGGTTGCTATGTTTAACCAGACAACAATGAATACATTACAAAAGTAAGTTGCTGAAGCACTTTGGTACATCCTGAGGATGTGAAAAGGCACGACATACATTAAAGTTCTTTCTTCCCTTAATAAACTTATTTGGAGAAATGTTTGAATACTGGCTGTTGAACTCAAGCGCATGGATAGTTTGGCAAGGACCAATGCCATTTAGAAAGGAGGGAGAAGATAAAATTAGACAGGAAAATAAAGGAAACTAGTATAATATTACAAATGTGTATTGAAGTTGAAATCTTTGCTTTAATAAAGCAATTCTCGAAAACAAAGATATTCACTGCTGGGATAGTTTTCTAGATTTTCACATTGAATACACCTATGCAACTGAAGACATTCTCAGCACTATTTAATCAACTTAAACTTTACCTGGATTAGTAACAATTAGTAAAATGGTATCTGGACTGTGCTTAACCAATTGAGGGATGATCTCCTTATAGACAGCTATGTTTTTCTGCATCTGTTTTGTTTTCACCTCTCCCTCTATCTGCCGTACACCAGCACAGATGATGCACAGCTTAGAACCTGTTGTAACTAGAAAGTCTGTAGGATGGTCATTGTAAGAGAGAGAGAGACATTCAGTTAAAAAGAAGACATAGGTATTTTAAGTCAGACTTGAACTGTAATGATTCCTTAACCCAAATATTCCATTATAAAAAACATGAATACGTGGCACTGCGAATCTGAGTGGCAACCAACTGACACCAGTTTTCAAATCTAAACATTTTCTACTCCTTACAAATGCTAGTCCATCAACTTGTTTCATAAAATACAAGTTTTCCATATTGTTCAATGGTCCTGGACTTACAGAACACGCTTTTATCATTGTACTTCCTAGTTTGATTAATGTGTCAGGTAAAACATTATAACCAGCAAATGTTACACGAAATAATGAACAAACTTTTCAACAGCTCTTTATACTTTTAGAATTGCTTCTTTTATGAGCTTCAGAATTAAAAGACTTGTTTAAGATTCATGTCCCCGATCAATAAGTAAATCAATTTAGAGTTCTAAATGTTTAAATTGTTGGCAGGCAAAGCACATGTTATAGTAGGATACTAAAACTAGCTGTCAACAACACTCAACAAATCAGAATTGCTTTTATACAGGCCTAGTGTGGTTCTGGTGATGCTGGTTTCCAACACAGGGGTCTTGTGCAGCCAATGACAAGCCCAAAGTGAACTTGATAGATTTGCTAAGTCCAGCTGCTAGGAAGACTTGCCTTCGTAATACTTGCTGCATTAACTGTGGCTCAGTGGGTAGCACTCTTGCCTCTGCATCATGAATTTTTGTGTTCAAGCCTCACTCCAGAGACTTGAGCTGACATTCCAATACAGTAATGAAGGAGTGCTGCACTGTCAAAGGTGCCGTCTGTCAGATGAGGCAATAAACCGAGACCCTCCCCCCACTCGATGCCCTTTCAAGTGGATGTAAAAATTGCCATGGCACTGTTTTGAAGAAGTGCAGGGGAGTTCGGCCCAGTGTTCTAGCCAACATTTATTTCTCAACCAAAACAGCAAGACAGATTATCTGTTTGTGCCACCTTGCTGTGCACAAATCGGCTGCCGCATTTTCTACATTACAACAGTGACTACACTTCAAGAGTAAAGCACTTTGGGATGGCCTGAGGTTGTGAAAGGCACCATATAAACGGTCTTTCTTTTTTTTAAAAAACAGATCTTCGTGCAGTCAGACTTAGCAAATCTGGCAAGTTTACACTGGGATTATCGCTGACTGGACACAAATAGGCACAGGTTATCATTTCATGAATTTGGCTTGATATTGGAATCAACTTGAAGCATGCTTGTTTCAAACACTATTATTTTTTAATTATTCCACTGGTTTGGAATCTGTAATTAAAGTGGACATTCCCAAAGTATAGGTCTGCCTATATTACACAATGCCTATTGTAAAGCAGTTTATTCATCCAAACAATCATTTGTGTTATACCTGCAATGTGCATGAGAAAATACTTCATTTTGAAAACTACACCAAATTTGGTGACATCCAAAACACCAAGCACCTTTAGTGATAAATCTGTGCATATTTAAATTAGAGCTAACTACTCCCCTGCTACTCCTCCACTGGCTCAGCTGATAAAAGCAGAGTAGCTGAGCCATATAGATCAGCTTAGAAACTGTCCTGTGCTGTACTGGCTGACCTCAATGGGTTTTGACCATCTGCACCATTTGTGAGTCAAGCTCAATAATTTCAGCTGTGGAATGATGAGATGTGCTGCAAATGACTATGATTGTGACTTTTCTGACATCTCCTTTGTTGCTGTGGCCAGTTCGAAGATGTAAGCCAAAAATTTGCACGCTGCACCCACTGGCAAGGGTTGCCTGGTTCCCTAATGGATTTTCATATTGTCCTTCACTCAGCAATTGAATTGTTAGGACACTCAGACTAAGATGCTTGACTTGACAATCTATATAAATGCAATCACAATAAATGAAAATAAATGAGTCGTGAGTAGGGCACCAGAAATAGCTAAATCGGGCCTTAGTATCCCTGAGTTAGGAAGGCAGAAATGGGTCTGGGTTTCAGCTCCTGGTCACTATCAAGCTACTCCTCTGCACTTTATCCTCATTTGAGCATCTCACCTTATTCCATTTCTCCTCGTTCTCTACCACCCACCCAAGTACCAAGAAATTTTTTTCACTGAGATATCCCCTCTGCACTGAAGGACTTCTTATCCTCTGTGATTTAAATCTCCCTCTCAATATGTCATGTTCTCTCTCCTCTTAGTTCATTGCCCTCCTATCCTCCCTTAAATCGCTTGCTCCAAGTAAGTTCTCCAACACACATTCACGGCCACCCCCTTGGCCTTGCCATTTCATGTGACCTCACTCCTTCCATCATGTCGATCACAGATATGGTCATCTCTGACCACTTGTATCACTCTCCAACCACATCACCTTTCCACCTCCCAACTAGGAAAGAACTGTCTCCAATTCACTTATAACTGTACTTTCAAAATTCCAACTGTCTAGCCTTTGGCCCTCCATTCACCAGAACATTTCTGCAGCTACCAACCTGCTAAACCACACTCTCACTTCCACCTTTGATGCCTAGTCCCCATTAAAACCATTACTCACCCTGGCTATTCACCATACAGCCCTCATTTCCATTCCCTTAAGTCCTAGGGACGCTGTCTTGGCCACTCCAGCTGAGTCACTGGCATGGATGGCATTTCTGCTTATGTGAACACACAAATCTCCTCTCACGGTCCCTGGACGAGCCTGGGCAGGATTGTATCATCCAATATGGCGAACAACTGGTCTAGCCATTTACCAGCCGATCTGGCTGGACCCACATAAAGTACCATCATCCTTGTCTTCAAATCCCTCCATGGTCTCACCTCTCCCTAGCTCTGTAATCTTCTCCAGCCCTAGCTTCCAAGATATCTGTGCTTCTACAATTCTGGCCTTGTGAGCATCCTCAGTTTTAATTGGTCCACCACTAGCAGCCATTCCTTCAGCTGCAAAGGACCTAATTTCTGGAATTCCCTCCCTCCACCTCTCTTCTGCTCTTTCCTCCTTGAAGATGCTCCATAAAACCAACCTCTTTGACTAGAGAGTACCCAGCACCTACGGAAGCATACTCCAAGCTGAAGCCATTGGCTAAAGGTGAAGGATGAGGAAGGAGAGAATTAAAAAGAAATGAAAACTAAACTATTAAAAGGTGTCAATAATCTGCTTTGTCATCTATTCTCCATTCAAACAAAAAGAATCTCAGAAGAGATGTCTGTGTCCTCCACTAAAGGTTTTCCAAGAGGGATTGTCTTTTTGCGTCTCATCACACCTCTTCTTAGGGAATTGTACCACTTCTCATCCAAGTTTCCCCTTCCCTTTTTATTTTCCCAATGAATGCCACTTCCCACTATTCGAGAGAAATACTATAATTGAACACTGTACCATGAGCATTGTGATAGGAATATCCATAACAATTAATGATGTTACAGGATTACCCAGAAAAAATAATCACCAAACTACGACCATATATTATGGATGACGATATGATACAAAAACCTGCTGAATGACAGGTGAAAAATAGTTTTTCACAGCAAAAACAAATCATAGCATTTTAAAATAACAGATTGCCTAGCAACCATTGAGGCCATGGAATGGATGTCTTTCTTCTACTCATTCCATCTTCCAGGGGACTTGTCACCATGTCAACTGTTCAGTTTGGGCCGAGGGAGTCTTCGAAAGGGACCTGGGTGATGGTTGTTTCACTACTTTTGATGTCAGCACAACACGTCAAAGCAATCAAAGAAGTAAATAGAATGCTTAAAGAAACAGCAAGAACAATCTCCAGAGGTTGTGCCAGGGCTCTCCAATTCTAGGTTGCTTTGTCATTAAAAACATACAAGCACTGGAGACAGTATAGAGAAGAGCAATGAGACTAATCCCAAGAGTAAAGAAGATGGGCTATGAAGAAAAATTATGTAGGCTTCAGCTCTACAACATAGAAAGAATATTGGGGGGAACCTCACTGGTATTTAAAATGTTACATGATATATGGTTATGTTAACCTAGATATTACTAATTAAACCAGGACAGTGGGTCCAAGAGAACACAATTTAATTTCATGAGAACTAGTTTTGGAATAGATATTAAGAAGAACCAGATGGAAATTATTTATTTGATTTAAACTAATTTAATTAATTATGTTATTATCTTTTTTAAAACATAATACATTTTGCCTCTTGCATTTTTATTGTAAATGCTTGGTGTAAACAGAATACTCATTGACTTGCCATGAAACAGAAATTTTGTTTCACTCCTCACCAGCACAAATAAACCAGCATTTACCCTGTATTATACTGTGTCAGTGCGAATAGCCTCTGGTACATGAGACCTTTTGAGACAAAATAAAACAGAATGCTTTACACACATCCTAAAGAGGAGCAGATATATAGGCAAATCTCAGAGAAGTGTAAAAATAATAGGGTAATAATAGTAGGGGATTTCAACTTTCCCAATATCAACTGGGATAGTCTTAGTGCAAAAAGCTTAAAAGAGGTGGAATTCTTAAAATACATACAGGAGAGCTTTTTGAGCCAGTACGTAGAAAGTCCGACAAGAGAAGGGGCGGTACTGGACCTAATCCTGCAGAATGAGGCTGGACAATTGGAAGAAGTGTCAGTGGGGGAGCATTTCAGGGATAGTGACCATAACTGTAAGATTTAATGTAGTTATGGAAAATGACAACGAGGAACCGGAAATAAAGATTGGGGGAAGGCGGATTTCAATATGATAAAACAGGATCTGCCAAAGTGGACTGGGAGCAGCTACTTGTAGGAAAATCTACATCAGACCAGTGGGAGTCATTCAAAGAGGAAATAGTGAGAGTTCAGAGCTAACATGTACCCGTTAAGGTGAAGGGTAGGACCAATAGGTCCAGGGAACCCTGGATGTCAAGGGATATAGAGGATTGGATCAGGAAAAAAAAGGAGGCTTACGGCAGATACAGAGCACTGAAAACAGCAGAGGCACTAGAGGAGTATAGAAAGTGTAGGGGGGTACTTTAAAAAGTCATTAGGAGACCGAAGTGGGGACATGAAAAAACACTGGCAGACAAGATAAAGGAAAATCCTAAGGCATTTTATAAATATATTAAGGGCAAGAGGATAACCGGGGAAAGTGTAGGGCCCATTAGGGACCAAAGTGGCAATCTGTGTGTGGAGCCGGAGGACATAGTTGGGGTTTTAAATGATTACTTTTCATCTGTGTTCACTAGGGAGAAGGACGGTGTAGGTATAGAGATCAGGGAGGGGGATTGTGAGATACTTGATCATATTAGCACTGAAAGAGAGTAAGTATTAGCTGTTTTAACGGGGTTAAAAGTGGAAAAATCCCCAGGCCCAGACAAGATGTATCCCAGGCTGTTATGTGAGGCAAGGGAGGAGATAGCAGGGGCTGTGACACAAATTTTCAAATCCTCTCTGGCTGTAGGAGAGGTACCAGAGGATTGGAGGGCAGCAAATGTGGTACCATTATTCAAGAAGGGTAGCAGGGATAAACCAAGTAATTACAGGCCAGTGAATCTAACATCTTCTTCTTCTTTGGCCTCCTTGTCTCGAGAGACAATGGGTAAGCGCCTGGAGGTAGTCAGTGGTTTGTGGAGCAGCGCCTGGAGTGGCTATAAAGGCCAATTCTAGAGTGACAGACTCTTCCACAGGTGCTGCAGAAAAATTTGTTTGTCGGGGCTGTTACACAGTTGGCTCTCCCCTTGCGCTTCTGTCTTTTTTCCTGCCAACTACTAAGTCTCTTCGACTTGCCACACTTTAGCCCCGCCTTTATGGCTGCACGCCAGCTGTGGCGATCGCTGGCAACTGACTCCCACGACTTGTGATCAATGTCACAGGACTTCATGTCGCGTTTGCAGACGTCTTTAAAGCGGAGACATGGACGGCCGGTGGGTCTGATACCTGTGGCGAGCTTGCTGTACAATGTGTCTTTGGGGATCCTGCCATCTTCCATGCGGCTCACATGGCCAAGCCATCTCAAGCGCCGCTGACTCAGTAGTGTGTATAAGCTGGGGATGTTGGCCGCCTCGAGGACTTCTGTGTTGGAGATACGGTCCTGCCACCTGATGCCAAATATTCTCCGGAGGCAGCGAAGATGGAATGAATTGAGACATCGCTCTTGGCTGACATACGTTGTCCAGGCCTCGCTACCATAGAGCAAGGTACTGAGGACACAGGCTTGATAGACTCGGACTTTTGTGTTCTGTGTCAGTGCGCCATTTTCCCACACTCTCTTGGCCAGTCTGGACATAGCAGTGGAAGCCTTTCCCATGCGCTTGTTGATTTCTGCATCTAGAGACAGGTTACTGGTGATAGTTGAGCCTAGGTAGGTGAACTCTTGAACCACTTCCAGAGCGTGTTGGCTGATATTAACGGATGGAGCATTTCTGACGTCCTGTCCCATGATGTTCGGTTTCTTGAGGCTGATGGTTAGGTCAAATTCGTTGCAGGCAGCCACAAACCTGTTGATGAGACTGTGCAGACACTCTTCAGTGTCAGATGTTAAAGCAGCATCGTCAGCAAAGAGGAGTTCCCTGATGAGGACTTTCCATACTTTGGTCTTCGCTCTTAGACGGGCAAGGTTGAACAACCTGCCCCCTGATCCTGTGTGGAGGAAAATTCCTTCTTCTGAAGACTTGAACGCATGTGAGAGCAGCAGGGAGAAGAAAATCCCAAACAGTGTGGGTGCGAGAACACAGCCCTGTTTCACGCTACTCAGGATAGGAAAGGGGTCTGATGAGGTGCCGCTATGCTGAATTGTGCCTTTCATATTGTCATGGAATGAGGTGATGATACTTAGTAGCTTTGGTGGACATCCGATCTTTTCTAGTAGTCTGAAGAGACCACGTCTGCTGACGAGGTCAAAGGCTTTGGTGAGATCAATGAAAGCAACGTAGAGGGGCATCTATTGTTCGCGTGAATCTAACATCAGTGGCTGGGAAACTATTGGAAAAAATTCTGAGGGACAGGATTAATCTCCACTTGGAGAGGCAGGGATTAATCAGGGATAGACAGCATGGCTTTGTCAGTGGGAGATTGTGTCTAACTAACTTGATTGAATTTTTCGAGGAGGTGACTAGATGTGTAGATGAGGGTAAAGCACTTGATGTAGTTTCCATGGACTTCAATAAGGCTTTTGATAAGGTTCCGTATGGGAGATTGGTTAAGAAGGTAAGAGCCCATGGAATCCAGGGCAAATTTGGCAAATTGGATCCAAAATTGGCTTAGTGGCAGGAGGCAGAGGGTGATGGTCGAGGGTTGTTTTTTTGAGTGGAAGCCTGTGACCAGTGGTGTACCACAGGGATCGATGCTGGGACCCTTGCTGTTTGTAGTGTACATTAATGATTTAGACGTGAATATAGGAGGTATGAATTTAATCCTGAGAAGTGTGAGGAAATGCATTTTGGGAGGACTAACAAGGCAAGGGAATATACAATGGATGGTAAGACCCTAGGAAGTACAGAGCGTCAGAGGGACCTTGGTGTACTTGTCCATAGATCACTGAAGGCAGCAGCACAGGTAGATAAGGTGGTTAGGAAGGCATATGGGATACTTGCCTTTATTCGCTGAGGCATAGAATATAAGAGCAGAGAGGTTATGATGGAGCTGTATAAAACGCTAGTTACGCCACAGCTGGAGTACTGTGTACAGTTCTGGGCACCACACTATAGGAAGGATGTAATTGCACTGGAGAGGGTGCAGAGGAGATTCACCAGGATGTTGCCTGGGCTGGAGCATTTCAGCTATGAAGAGAGACTGGATAGGCTCGGGTTGTTTTCCTTAGAGCAGAGAAGGCTGAGGGGTGACATGATTGAGGTATACAAAATTATGAGGGGCATTGAGAGGTTAGATAGGAAAAATCTTTTTCCCTTAGTGGAGGGGTCAATAACCAGTGGGCATAGATTTAAGTTAAGAGGCAGGAGGTTTAGAGGGGATTTGAGGAAAAATGTTTTCACCCAGAGGATGGCTGGAATCTGGAACACACTGCCTGAAGAGGTGGTAAAGGCAGGAACCCTCACAACATTTAAGAAGTATTTAGATCAGCACTTGAAACGCCACCGCATACAAGGCTATGGGCCAAGTGCTGGAAAATGGAATTAGAGTAGTCAGGTGCTTGATGGCTGGCACAGACACAATGGGCCGAAGGTCCTGTTTCTGTGCTGTTTGACTCGATGACTCTATGAGAACCACAGCAATTGGCACTTCAAAGGCGGCTCTTTGGCTCATCACCTCTATATCAGCCCTTTGTTGGTCAGTGAGTGCAGAGTTAAAGGGTGAATGGGAGAGTCTGAGTTAGGATATGGGCAGCTACAGGAGTCTTGGATGAGTTCAACTTTATGGACGGTGAAGATGGGAAGCTGTCCAAGGGAGCATTGCAATAGTTGTGTCTAGAGGGAACAAAAGCATGGATGTATATTTCAACAGCAGATGGGCTGAGGCAGTGGCTGATTTTATGGAAGTGGAATTAGGCAGTCTTTGTGACGGAGTAGATATGGGGTTGACTATTCAGCACAAGGTCAAATAGGTTGAGAACAGCTTGGTTCAGCCTGAGACAGTGGCCAGGGTGGGGGATGGAATCATGGCGAGGGAATGGAGTTTGTGGCGTGTGCTGAAGACAAAGGCTTCGACTTGCCCAATGTTTATTTGAAGCACATTTTGGCTCATCCAGAACTGGATGTCAGACAAGAAGCCTGTCTGCACAGAGGCTATGGTGGGGTCGATGAAAGTGGTAATGAGAAAGAGCTGGGTGTCTGATGTTGCATCTTCAAATGATGTCACTGAGGGGCAACTTGTCGGGGAGAAATTGGAGTGGGCTAAGAATGGATCCTTGGAGGACTCCAAAGACAATAGTGCAGGAGGCAGGAAGAGAGGCCATTGTATGAGATTCTCCGACTATGACTGGATCAGTAAGAGTGCAACGAGGCGAAGCTAATTCCACTCAGCTGAACAGAGGAGAGGTATGGAAAGAGAACGGTGTGGTCAACTGTGTGAAAGGCTGCAGGCAGTTCACATTATGGTCACAGTCATAGAGGATAACAAGTTTACCTAGGTATTATAAATTTGGATATTGGAATTTATGATGCAAAAAACTGGCAAGAAATGTGTGGCAATAACAGATTCTTAATATATAGGTGAGTCTGTTAGACGTGCAAGTTAAAAAGTATAACAAAAGAAACATAATTTTACTCCAAAAGTTCATTACATTATATATGGCCATGATAAATCCCATGGCCCATCACTGACCTGTATCTGCCGCAATTCTGGTCTTTAGAAACAGGCTACCATGTAACAAATCCAGAGCCTCGCCCCTCAGTTTATCTGTCGCCTTATCAATTAAAGCCAGTTCATCAGCAATATGCTACAAGAAGAAACAAATGCAAAATACGGTATATATGGAAAATATAGTTTTAGGTTTGTGTTCGAGCATTAGCCAACATTCTAGCAATATATCAAAAATATATTCATAGAGTCATTGAGTCATTACGGTGCAGAAGTAGGCCATTCGGCCAGTCCAATCCATGCCATATTGTTGATATTATTCTAGTTAGTTTAGCATTTACATTTTCCTTAGACCATATCCTCATGCACATTTTTTATTTCCTTTAAATTGTCTATAAGATTGCCTGCCGAATACAGCAGGCATGTCTCAGCATCCGTCTTCAAGTGTCACTTAGGTATATCCTATGAAGCCAGAGATGAAGCTTAACTCCATGTTCCCTTCAGCTGCACATCTTTCAAGACAGAAATATCACCAGTTCATGACGTTCTGATTTAGGATTTGTTTACCAATACAGTAAATGGGCTGAGTATTTCCAGCATTTCTTGTTTTTATTTCAGATTTCGAGCATCTGCAGTATTTTGCTTTTATTCCTCCAGCTAGTCGTTTAATTGTCTGCCACCATTCACGACTGGATGTGGCAGGACTGCAGAGCTTAGATCTGATCCATTGGTTAGCTCCACCAGGTTGACACCTCATTTTGAGGCATGCCTGGTGCTGCTCCTGGCATGCCCTCCTGCATTCTTCATTGAACCAGGGTCGTCCCCCGGCTTGATGGTAATGGTAGAGTGGGGGATATGCTGGGCCATGAGGATACAAATTGTGGTTGGTGTCAGTTTGGGAAATTTACATTTTTCCCCAGTAGAAACTGGCTTGGTGACAGCGATATGGCAAGTGTGCAAATCATAGAAATAAAGAAGAACAAACATTCTACTCTATGGCTTTCTCTTGATACAAGTCTCATTTTACATACAGTAGTGTTTGACTGGCTCTAAAATAGAGAGATGCTCTCCTTGAAGCAGAGAAGTAATTATGACCAGCACATCCTGCAAGTCGGCTGTAGCAGACAATAAAAAATAAACTGTCTGTCCTGCATCAAAAGTATATTAACATACATGAATTAAATTCACTAGTATGCTGACAATGTACTCACCTGTAAGTACCTTGCTGAGAATATGTACACACTGCTACACGGTAGGAAAACCAGTGTGCAAAATTTCTCCGTTGCAAAAAATACTTTTTGAACATTTTAAATTGAAAGAATGTTTCTATGGGAACCATTACACTTTTTGTTTACTCTTTCAACTTCTATTCATGGCCAATATTTATCCTGAAACCAACAGCACAGTAGCATAGTGGTATATTACTGGACTAGTAATCTGGACGTCTGACCTAATGCTTTGAATACTTGAGATCAAATTCCACCAGAGCACCTGGAGGAATTTAAATTTAATTAAATAAATCAGGAATAAAAAGCTAGTCTCAGTAATGGTGACCAGGAAAGTACTGGATTGTTGTAAAAATCCATCTGGTTCACTAATGTCCTTTAGTGAAGGAAATCTGCCATCCTTACTTGATCTGGCCTATATATGACTCCAGACCCACAGCAATGTGGTTGACTTTTAACTGCCCTCTGAAATGGCTTAGCAAGGCACTCAGTTGTAACAAACCACTACAAAAAAAGTTAAATAAAAATAAAAATGGACACGGCACCGGATACAACAAATGCACACCGGCCCACTTGACCCTGCAAAGTCCTCCTCATGGACATCGGCGGACTTGTGCCAAAATTGGGAGAGCTATCTCACAGATTAGTCAAGCAACAGCTTGGCATAGTCATAGTCACCAAATCATACCTTACAGCCAATGTCCAAGACTCCTCCATCATCATCCCTGGTTATATCCTGCCCCAGCAGCACATCCACCAGAGGTGGTGGCACAGTTGTATACAGTCAAGCAGGAGGGGCCCTGGGAGTCCTCAATATCGAATCCAGACCCATGAAGTCTTGTGGCATCAGGTCAAACATAGGCAAGAAAACCTCCTTCTGATTAGCACCGACCACCTTCCATCAACTGATGAATCAGTGCTCCTCCATGTTGAACAGCACTTGGAAGAACCACTGACAACAGAGTATACTCTGGGTGGGGGACTTCAATGTCCTTCAACAAGAGTGGCTTGGTAGCACCACTACTGACCAAACTAGCTGAGTCCTGAAGGACATTATCTGCCAGGCTGCCTGCGGCAGGTGGTGAGAGAACCAACAAGAGGGAAAAACCTACTTGACCTCGTCCTCACCAATCTGCCTGTCCTTTTTTTAATTCATTCATGGGATGTGGGCGCCGCTGGCCAGGCCAGCATTTATTGCCCATCCCTAATTGCCCTTGAGAAGGTGGTGGTGAGCTGCCTTCTTGAACCACTGCAGTCCATGTGGGGTAGGTACACCCACAGTGCTGTTAGGAAGGGAGTTCCAGGATTTTGACCCAGCAACAGTGAAGGAACGGCAATATAGTTCCAAGTCAGGATGGTGTATGACATGGAGGGGAACTTGCAGGTGGTGGTGTTCCCATGCATTTGCTGCCCTTGTCCTTCTAGTTGGTAGAGGTCGCGGGTTTGGAAGGTGCTGTCTAAGGAGCCTTGGTGTGTTGCTGCAGTGCATCTTGTAGATGGTACACACTGCTGCCACTGTGCATCAGTGGTGGAGGGAGTGAATGTGTGTAGGTGGGGTGCCCATCAAGCGGGCTGCTTTGTCCTGGATGGTGTTGAGCTTCTTGAGTGTTGTTGGAGCTGCACCCATCCAAGCGAGTGGAGAGTATTCCATCACACTCCTGACTTGTGCCTTGTAGATGGTGGACAGGCTTTGGGGAGTCAGGAGATGAGTTACTCGCCGCAGGATTCCTAGCCTCTGACCTGCACTTGTAGCCACGATATTTATATGGCTACTCCAGTTCAGTTTCTAGTCAATGTTAGCCCCTAGGATGTTGATAGTGGGGGATTCAGCAATAGTAATGCCATTGAATGTCAAGGGGAGATGGTTAGATTCTCTCTTGTTGGAGATGGTCGTTGCCTGGCACTTGTGTGGCGCGAATGTTACTTTCCACTTATCAGCCCAAGCCTGCATATTGTCCAAGTCTTGCTGCATTTCTACATGGACTGCTTCAGTATCTGAGGAGCCACGAATGGTGCTGAACATTGTGCAATCATCAGCGAACATCCCCAATTCTGACCTTATGATTGAAGGAAGGTCATTGCTGAAGTAGCTGAAGATGGTTGGGCCTAGGACACTACCCTGAGGAGCTCCTGCAGTGATGTCCTGGAGCTCAGATGATTGACCTCCAACAACCACAACCATCTTCCTTTGCACTAGGTATGACTCCAACCAGCAGAGGGCTTTCCCCCGGATTCCCATTGACCTCAGTTTTGCTAGGGCTCTTTGATGCCATACTTGGTCAAATGCTGCCTTAATGTCAAGGGCAGTCACTCTCACCTTACCTCTTGAGTTCAGCTCCTTTGTCCATGTTTGAACCAAGGCTGTAATGAGGTCAGGAGCTGAGTGGCCCTGGCGGAACCCAAACTGAGTGTCACTGAGCAGGTTATTGCTAAGCAAGTGCCGCTTGATGGCACTGTTGATGACACCTTCCATCAAGTTACTGATGATTGAGAGTAGGCTGATGGGGCGGTAATTGGCCGGGTTGGACTTGTCCTGCCTTTTGTGTACAGGACACCTAGGCAATTTTCCACACTGCAGGGTAGAACTGCCAGTGTTGTAGCTGTACTGGAACAGCTTGGCTAGGGGCACAGCAAGTTCTGGAGCACAGGTCTTGAGTACTATTGCCGGAATATTGTCAGGACCCATAGCTTTTGCTGTATCTAGTGCCTTCAGTTGTTTCTTGATATCACGTGGAGTGAATCGAATTGGCTGAAGTGTGGCATCTCTGATGCTGGGGACTTCAGGATGAGGCCGAGATGGATCATCAACTCGGCACTTCTGACTGAAGATTGTTGCAAATGCTTCAGCCTTATCTTTCACACTGATGTGCTGGGCTCCCCCATCATTGAGGATGGAAATATTTGTGGAGCCACCTCCTCCAGTTAGTTGTTTAAATGTCCACCACCATTCACGACTGGATGTGGCAGGACTGCAGAGCTTAGATCTGATCCGTTGGTTGTGGGATCGCTTAGCTCTGTCTATGGCATGCTGCTTACGCAGTTTGGCACGCAGATAGTCCTGGGCTGTAGCTTCACCAGGTTGACACCTCATTTTGAGGTCTGCCTGGTGCTGCTCCTGGCATGCCCTCCTGCACTCTTCATTGAACCAGGGTTGGTCTCCTGGCTTGATGGTAATGGTAGAGTGGGGGATATGCCAGGCCATGAGGTTTCAGATTATGGTTGAGTACAATTCTGCTGCTGCTGATGGCCCACAGCGCCTCATGGATGCCCAGTTTTGCATTGCTCGATCTGTTCGAAATCTATCCCATTTAGCATGCTGGTAGTGCCACACAACACGCAGGAGGGTATCCTCAATGTGAAGGCGGGACTTCGTCTCCACAAGGATTGTGCGGTGGTCACTTCGACCAATACTGTCATAGACAGATGCATCTGCGGCAGGCAGATTGGTGAGGACGAGGTCAAGTATGTTTTCCCCTCTTGTTGGTTCCCTCACCACAAGCCACATACCCACTCTGGCAGCTATGTCCTTTAGGACTCGGCCAGCTCGGTCAGTAGTGCTGCTACCAAACCACTCTTGGTGATGGACATTGAAGTCCCCCACCCAGAGTACATTCTCGAACACAACTGGGTGGCTTGCTAGACTATTTCAGAGGGCAGTTAAAAGTCAACCGCTTTGCTGTGGGTCCAGCGTCACATATAGGTCAGATCGGGTAAGGACGGCAGATTTCCTTCACTAAAGGACTTCAGTGAACCAAATGGGTTTTTACAACATCCAGTAGTTTCGTTGTCACCATTACTAATAATTGCTGTTTTTAAATTCGAGATTTATTTAATTAATTGAATTTAAATTCTCCAATTGCCATGGTGGGTTTTGAACTCATGTCTCCAGACCCTTATTCCAGGCTTCTGGATTACTAGTTCAGTAACATAGTCCTATACAAAATGCAAAAAAAAACTAAACTGCTGCACAGAATAATGAGTGTGATCGTTATTACCTGCTGTAGAATAGAAAAGGCACACGACATGCCAACTTTTCCAGTTCCCACTATTGAGACTTTTGATATCGCCTTCAATGGAGTGTCCAAGTGCAACTCATGCATCAATTTATTTTTCAAGCTCATGTTTTTAAATTGAATGGTCAGCCTAGAAAAATCAAAAATCTGAAGGGAAAGAGCATCTGTCTGTTAATATTGTACAAACGGTGTGCAGGTTAATGTTAAAGAGAAGCATGAACAGGATGGTGGAGAGTGGCAACTATGCCTTTACTTCTGACACCCAGAATTTGAATCTGAGCTCCAAGTAACATTTAATCACTTCTGCTCGGAGTGGATGACTTCTTTCTTGGACAGGTCTCTGGTCAGCCACTTGTTGTAGTCTTGCATAATAATCGAAGTCCTTTTTCTCAGGGTTGGAAAGGAAGATGGAGCACAAGTGCATTGAGAAAGGTTACATTTTAACTCATTCAAAACCCATTGACTCACACTGAGTTAAACTCGGGCCCCAAAAGTGTGAAGAAGCCCACAACCCAAACTGTCTCTGTCACAAGGAAGTATGGCAGTAGGGAATTCTTAAAACGAGAACAAGTACGAGAAAATACATATTTTTTAAAAAGGTCTTTTATTACTACTTCATTATTAATGATCCTCAGGATCATCTATATTGAATTTCTGGAACTTAACACTGTTCGATATTATCTATGGATGCTTAACCAACTTTAACTGTCATTTTAATGGAGGTACCAAACCACTGAAACAAAACATTTAGATGGTCATATCATTTCCAGGTTGTAATACCCGTCTCAATATTCTCTCCCTATCAATGTTTTCTTTCAGCTCTTTGAATATTGTCTCTTTTTACTTACACAAACTTGTTTTGTTCTTCTTGCTCCTCGTTTCAGCCTTGCTACTGGTTCTGTTGCGCGTATGTGTGTCTGTACGTTTTCTTTTATTGTTTCTCCGTGACCTGATTTATCTCCTCGTCCCGCTTCGTCTTCAGCGGATCTTTTCTCCCAACCGTTCCCTCATCCCCGTTTTTATTCAAACTCCGGAGTCTTCGTTCTAAATTCTCTCGGCCAACCTCGCGCCTCCGTCCATTTCAAGAAAAAGCCACTTACCAGCAATTATGACAGCAAGTTGTTTCTGCTTAAGTTGGAACGTTAACTGGAAGTACTTTAAAACATAGGACCATATGCACGAGTTAGGTCATTCAAACCATCCAGCCAGTTAAACCGTGCACAACTTTTATTTACAATCCAACATATAGCAGCAACAGAAAAAGTGTCAGCTCCCTATGATCTGACTACTTTGATTGTATAAACCTCACCATACCACACCTTACACAACACTGGTCCTGAATGATCAGAACCCAGCCTCTTCTAACTTCTATATCTCGGGCTGCATTCACATTACAATAGTGTCAATGTGAAGGGCTTTGATTTCCCAGTGATGCTGAAGTTGTACTGTAAATGCACCACTCAGCGTTTTACTTTATAATCTCAGGGTGTGAGAGTCACTGTAGCATTTACTGCCCACCTCTAATTGCACTGGAGAAGGTGGTGGTGAGCTACCTTCTTGAAGCACTGCGGTCCACATGGTGAAGGGACGCTCACAGTGCTGTTCAGTAGGAAGTTCTGGGATATTGGCCCAGCAGAGATGAAGGAACAGCGATATATCTCCAGTCAGAATGATGTGTGACTTGGAGGTGACGATATTCCCATGCATCTGCTGCCCACGTCCTTCTAAGGTGGTGGAGGTTACAAGTTTAGGACATTGTAATGTAGCAATGTGAGACTTCATAGAGCAGCAGTTTCACTCTGTTTTGGATCAGGTTTGAACATTGACATCTAATTCACACTTTGAAGTTTCACATCAATGCTGAGTCAAAGTGACTTCCTACCGATGCTAAACTTGAAGTATGAAAGTACTGTAAATGAATGTCTTGCTGTGTGGTGAAAAATCTAATAAAGGTCCACAAGGCATGGTTGCTGTATTAAAACTAAGATCAGAAAATGCTGAAAAATATTGACTGGTTCATCAGCATCTGTAATGAAAAGACAGGGAGGTTTCAGGTGCAGACCCTTTAACAGAATTGTCTGACAGGACCAACACACAAAATGTTAACTCGTCTTTTCTCTTTTAGATGCTAATAGGCATGCTGTGTGTTTCCAGTATCTGTGTATTTTATTCTGATTTTATTTTAGGTTTCTGGTATCTGCTGTTTTTTTCCTTTTTTTGATTAGATTTTTTGGTTGACTGTGTTTTGGGAGTATTACAATATCTCGAGGGCTACTTAAATATTATGTTGAAAAGAGAAAAAATTAAATGTTGCTCTATTTCTTTCCTCCAAAATCTCTCTTTCCTTTCCATCCTCAACCTGCTTGTAAAACTGTATTTGACCATATGTTTTTATATTGTGGATGTAGATTCCTGTTATGACACTCTACCCCTTGGTGCTTGCTGACCGACATTGACTCCCTGTCCACCAATGCTTCGATTTTAAAATTCTCGAATGCTCCCAATATTACATTTTCCATGCAGTATTTCAGCCCCTCATAGCTTACTCTCCTTAAATCCCAATTTGTTATATCTTTTTTTTCCTGTACTGTCCTCAATTCAACTTCAATAATAAAAATATGATCAATAAATCCTAAATATTCCTTTATCTCAGCTTGGCTTATTTCTCCCTCCTCATTCCATAAGATCAAATTTAATACTATCTTCATTTTTATGGGTTCCTTCACTTGTTTTTCAAGAAAATATTCTTGATTGCTTTCAACAAAGTCCTCTGACATACAGATTGCCCCAACTGTAGGACCGAGCCTACATCAGGAAGATTAAAATCTCCTATAATAATAACGGAGCATGAGCAGTATGCCCACCTCTGTTTTATTTTGTGATGACATAGGAATAAAGGAACAGGACTAGACCATCAGTCCTCTGAACGTGTTGTGCTATTCAATGAGATCATGACTGATCTGTATCCGAACTCCATCTATCTGCCTTGGCTTCATATCTCTTCATAACTATGGCTAACAAAAATCTATCAATCTCAAATTAAAAATGAATAATTGACCTAACATCTACTGCTTTTTGTGGGACAGAATTCCACACTTCTACCACCATTTGCCTGAAGGTGTGTTTGCTAACGTCTCTGGTAAATGGCCTTGCTGGACTTCCCCACCAGCTCAAAAAACTGTGTCATAGTTTTTCTCTATCTGCTCTCTCAATTCCTTCCAAAATTCTAAAAATCTCAATCAAATTATGTCTTAGCTGTCTATATTCCAGAGAATACAAGCCTATTTTGTGTAATCTCTCCTCATAATCTAACCCTTGGAGCCCTGGGAACATTCTGGTGAATCTGTGCTGCACTCATTCTGAGGCTAATACCCGTTTTCTAAGGCGTGGTGCCCAGAAATGTCCGCAGAACTCAAGATGTGCTCTAACCAGAGATTGGTCTAGCTTAAGCAAAACTTCCTTCCCTTTATATTCTCACCCTTTAGATATAAAAGTTAATATTCCATTAGCCTTTTTGGTATTTTTTTGTACCTGACTACTACATTTTGACGATCCGTTACCCTCTTTGGACCTCCACTGTACCTAGATATTCACCATTTAAAAAATACCCAGATATATCCTTTTTTTGGTCCAAAATAGATGACCTCACATTTACCTGAACTGAAATTCACTAGCCACAGTTTTGCCCACTCACTTAATCTATCAATGCCTCTTTGTAATTTTATCTTCCCATCTATACTTCTGATGATGCCACCAATTTCTGTGTCATTGATAACCCTGGATATATGGCTCTCTATTGTGCTATCGAAGTCATGAATAAATATAGTGAATGGTTGAGGTCCCAGCACAGTTCCTGTGGGACAGCACTAGTCACTTCCTTCTAATTCAAGTATGTATCCATTATCCCTACTTTCTATCTTCTACCTATCCACCAAATTCCAAAGCAGATCAATAATTTGCCTTCAATTCCATTAGCTTTAATTTTAGTTAGTTTCTTATGTTGTACCTTATCAACTACCTTCTGGGAGTCCATATAAACTATATCCGTAGATAATTCCTTGACTGTGACCTTAGTTACTTCCTCAAGAAATTCAATTTGATTCATTAGACATGACCTACCCTTTACAAATCCATATTGGCTCTTTCTAGTCAGCTCTAAGTGCTCAGTCTCTCTTCCCTCAATTATAGATTCCAATAACTTCTCCACAACAGATGTTAGGCTAACTGGTCTATGATTTCCTGGTTTCTCTCTCACCTTTCTTAAATAATGGAGTTACATTTGCAATTTTCCAATCTAAGGGGATAATTCCTGAATCGATAAAGTGTTGGAAGATAATGGATGAAGCATCTGCAATTTTCTGACCTACTGCCTTCAAAACCCTTGGGTGGAAACCATCAGGTCCCGGGGATTGGACAGCCTTTATTGCCATTTCCCCCCTAATACTGTTCTCTTGCTTACATTATCTTTAGTAAGTTCCAGTCCTTGATACATTATTAGTTTCCCCGGAATGTCAGGCATATTATCCTCTTCCTCTACTGTGAAGACTGACAGAAAGTAATTGTTCAACAAGTCTGCCATTTCCTAATTTCATTTAAAATATTACTCACATCTGTTTTTAAAGGGCCCGTATTATCCTTGTCTACTCTTTTTCTTCTAATATAATTGAAAAAACTTTTCTTAGTTTTGATATGCCTTGCATGTTACTTTATGTATCCCTTTTTGCAGCGCTTACTATATTTTTTGTCTTCCTTCACTGTTCTTTATGTCTGTCCAAGTCTCCTGGATCTACACTATTCTTTGCACTTCTGTATGCTTTTTCCTTTAGTGTTATGTGATCTGTAACCTGTTTTATCAATCATGGCTGTTTTATTTGGCAAAGAGAGCTCTTTCTCCTTAAGATATATACTAGTCCTGCATTAAGCCAAAGTCATTTTTGAATACCTCCCACTGTTCATCAGTAGTTCTACCCGATAACCAGTTTGCCGTACAGTCTCTGTCTCATCCCATTAGAAAGTTAACTGTACTGAAATATGCAATCGTAATAACTGTGTTCACAGTTTTCCTTTTCAAACCTTACATTAAATTTGATCTTATTATGATCTCTGTTGGATAAATGCTTCCTTACTATTAGATTATTAACTAATTTTGACTCATTACTAAACCTAGTATGACCTGTTTGATTTTGCTACTATTGAATATTTTTTTCCTTTTCTACTTTCCAGACTAACCCATTATACCAATCCCTAGATCCTTCCTTTCTGACCGACAGTGCCACCCTAAATCTGCTCTTTCCTTTCTGAAGCACACATGGCCCTGTCGATCTGTTCCCCCTCACCTTTCTCCTTCAGCAAGGTTGGTTATACCACCAGTGTAACCAATTCTTCAATTTTAGCATGGTCTCTGCTTCAATCACTGACTTTGGTAGTTCATTGCACAGCCTCTCAACCCTCTGTGTAAAAAAATGTTTCTCCTGCTCTCTGTCCTAAATCTTTTTAATTCAATCTTATATCTATGTTGCCATCTTTTAAACCTCACAATCATAGAGATTCTATCTTCTCTGTTCCATCCCTTCATAATTTTAGACAATCCTATCAAATCACCCACTATCACCTCATTTTGTTGAAAACAGTCCCAAACTAAGATACCATATTGTATTTTATCTGCTACTTTTACAAAGTTTTAACAATTCAGAAACAGGCCATTTGGCCCAACAGGTCCATGTTGGTGTTTATGCTGCACATGGGCCTCCTCCTACCCATCTTCAAAAATATATCCTTCTATTCCTTTCTCCCTTATGTGCTTGTCTAGCTTCTCCTTGAATGCATCCATGCCATTTCCTTCAACTACTCCCCATTAAAAACATACAAATTTTATTCTTTACTTGGTGTCAATTCTGAACTCTTGTCACACAGTGCATATATATACATCAAACTGTGATACCCCCATAGTCCAATAGTCTGCAAATGCTCACACATGAGGAATGACCATTGTATGAGGCACCTGAAACTGCCAGCTCCCTTGCATGATACCCAAACCTAACTCTGTGCTTAGATAACTAATCATCTGATTTGGAATGGACAGTGCATTTTTTGAGTAGGCTAACTCAAAATTTTTAAATTGCTTGAAACCTTCTGCTACCAATGGGAAGTGCAGGACACTGAGCGAAAAGACTAGCATTTATATCGTGACTTTCAGGGCCAGAGGACGCCCAAAGCACTTTACAACCAATGAAGTATTCTTAAAGGGTAGCCACTCTTGTAATGTAGTAAACACAGCAGCCAATTTGCAGCAATGTGATAAATGACCAGACTATCTGTTTTCAGTGATGTTGATTGGGGGATAAATATTTGCCAGGATACTGGGGATAAATCCCCTGCTGTTCTTCGAAATAGTGCCATGAAATCTTTTACATACACATGAGAGGGCAGATGGGGCTTGTCGATGATGAAAATCCAATCATGACAACACTTGACACATGCATATTCATTTTGTTTTGCACTGGTGGTGCACTGCACCAGAGGCAGGGGGTACTTGGAATTGTAATAAGAACAAAATAGTGCAGATGCTGGAACTCTGAAATGAGAACAGAAAGTGCCGGAAATACTCAGCAGGTCTGGCAGCATCTGTGTGGAGAAACAGAGTGAACGTTTCAGGTCTGTGACCCTTCACCAGGCTGATGTCAAAGATGCTCCATTGGCACTGCACCTGCTGTGATATTTATTGATACATGCTCCGGGGCTGCTCCCTCAGCCAATTAGGTGTGTGTCTGCGGGGAGCTTTGCGGCCAGGCCAGTGACGGTGCGACGCAGGTGGATGCGCCATGACGTAAGGCGCCGTGCGTCGAGCGGGAGGATGACAACGGACCAACCGAGCGCGCGTTGGCCAGGAAGTAGGGACGGCGGCGGAGGGAGGAGGGGATGGAGTGGCAGGACACCAGTTCTGAGGTAAATTCCGGAGCATTGAAGGAAATAGAGTGTCGCAAGGATCCGTGTGGGGGTAAATAGAGAGATTCCGGGGATTGGGAGTGTCTGAGGGGGGAGGGCTTGAGGGGAAGGGTCCTGGGGGTGTGAGAAAGTTGTGGTCGTTTGTGGGGAGGTCTGGGGTTTGCGGGTGGGGTGGGTATAAAGGGCGAGTGGCTGGTGAAGTGGAAGATGAGTGCGGTCGGTGCGCACCCCGGTGCCTGGGTTCCCCCCGTGTCGTCCCCCCCCCCCGCCCCCCGGTGCCTGGGTTCCCCCCGAGTTCTTCCCCCCCCCTCCCCGGTGCCTGGGTTCCTCCCGAGCTCCCTTTTTCTCCCCGCCCCCCCCCCCCCGGTGCCTGGGTTTCCCCCTTGTTGTTCCCCCCCCCCTGGTGCCCAGGTTCCCCCTGTGCCCCCCCTGGTGCCTGGTGGTTTCTTCTCTCTCCCCCCCCCCCCCCCAGGGGTCCTGGCGACTGGCTTCCCTCTTTCCCCCCCCCCCCCCCCATGTCCCGGCGACTGGTTCCCACCCCTCCACAATGTGCCATGGCGCCCGGCTTTCCCCCACAAGAAATAGGGTCAGGAGTAGACCATGTAACCCATCTGGCCTGCTCTCTGCTCTGCCATTCAGAATTATCGTGGTTGATCTTAGGATTCAATTCCACTTTCCCGCCACCTCGCCGTACCCCGTGATTCCCGGAAAGACCAAAAATCTGTCTATCCCAGCCTTAAATGTATTAATTGATGGAGCATCTGGGGTAGAGAATTCCAAATATTCACAACCCTTTGAATGAAGTAATTTCTTCTCATCTCAGTCCTTAATGATCGGCCCCTTTTTCTGAGATTGTGCCCCCATGTTGTGGATTCCTTGACCAGCAGAAATAATCTCTCAGTATCTGCCCTTTCCAGCCCCTTTAGAATCTTATATGTTTAAATAAAATTACCTCTCACTCTTCTAAACTCCAGAGAATACAGGCCCAATTTATTTTGTCTCTCATTGTAGGACACCCCCCTCATCCCAGGGACCAATCTCGTGAACCTTCACTGCACTGCCTCACCCTGTGCCCCTGGCGCCTGGGTTTTTCCACACTGTACCCTCGACTGGATGTACCACTCCCACCCCACGTGTATTTGTTGCTGGTATGGACTCTCCCCTCCCCCTATCTCTAGGCTAGGAGCTTGGGGAGAACGTGAGTCCTGGAGAGGAAGCAGTGACTATTTATCTTGCCTCTGGGTGGGGAACTTAAAGAGCAGCTTGTTTGCTTTGGCTCAGTTTGGGGACTGAGAAAAACGGAACAGGGCACCAACTTGGTTAAAAAAAATTCTCAAGTCATGGTACTCAAGTTATTTTATTTCAGTCATGTGGGTAAAATACTTTCAAAAGCAAGCTTGTGGGAGAGTTCTGAGCACCCCACAACCTCTTTCCTCATGCACTTGAGCATTTAATATATACACAATATACACAAATATATTCTGTTTTTGTGTGATGGAGCAGTAGGATGTGTACTTGATTTCTGCTCTTGTTACTAACTTGAGTTGGGGTTAGGTTAATACAAAGAATGGGGAAATAAAACTCAAAATCATTGAGCTGCTATTGCACTCTTCTTCATAGTCGGGTTGCTCAACACTTTTGACATTGAGTGTACCCAGTTGAGAATTTTTAGAACAGACTTGCTGCCACTGCTAGAAAATAGCCTGAGAGGGGTGCAGGGATTTTTCTTGGTCTAAGTTAATTTCAGTTTTTGTCCCCGGTATTTCAGTTGAAGCCAAAATACTTTACCCTTTTCCCAGCAAAATTTTGAGTGTGGAAACATTGTTGCACCTGAGCACTGGTAAACAAAACCTGAGTATTTTTTATTCACTAGGGATGTTAGGAGAAATACATAATAAATGTTGAAATGCAAATTACTGTAGATATTGCAAAACATTTTCTGTAATTTTTGTATTCAGATGTACATAATTGAGAATACCATTTTAATCTGCATATGATTTAATTATTAAAAAATGATTTAATACATTATGATTTTGATTTTTGTTTACAACTTGAACTTGTGTAGTGTCTTTAACATTATGAAGCATCAAAACCTATGCAAAAGCCTGGGGAAATGAAAGTGTAGAAGTTAGGAAAAGTGATTAAAGTTGGGGGTAGTTTTGAGCATGCTTTTGATCTGGTGAGTTATGTATCAAGACTTTAGGAAGAAATTTCCAAAATATGGGCCAGGATAGCAGTGCAGTAACTCTGTTGAATAGTGCTTCGGGAATTCATCCTGTTCATTATTCTCAACCCCTACTTATTCATAATACTGACAGTCACTGTACTACCTGACCCTCCACAGCCCCCCCAAATTTCACTCGCCAAACTTTCAAGTTACTAAGCACTAGTAATGCTGCTTAAATTAAAACATGATCTAAGCTATTATACTATAAAAATGGTAAACTTGATACCATCATATAGACTTAGAATGTGCCCTACTTAAGTTCATGTTACTGAAAACAGACAGCTCACCATCCCAGATGAATTTGAATGGCATGTAGATCCAGACTCAAAAGTGTAACGACCTGGTTAGGAGGCTAAAGTTGTAATAATAGCCTGGACGAAAGGAATAGGTCAGTTGCTGACTTGGCTGAATTCTTGAGTTTAGAGCTATGATGAAGCAGTTCATTTGAACAAATCGAGGCTATTTAAATTTTACTTGCTTCAGTAGCCATAATTCCTTCTAAATGTGTTTATCACTTGCAATCATTAAACTAGAGCTCATGTGTTTATAGCAATGCACTACATTGGTAATCTCTCATGGTAGGTTTTGTATGTGTTTTTATGTTCAGTTCCTGAGTTTAGATATGCAGCTGGCATGGGAGGGGGAAGAAAGAGGTGATGGGTATTCGTATAAGGAGATGGAATAGAAGGCAGAAGTAGTTGAACTGTTCACCTTTTAGACTAGCTAAGTAGCTAATCCTGAGAAAAAGCTAGCTGTCTGCCCCCTCAGTTGGATACAATGCATGACATAGGTAAAGGAGACTTTTTTTCCCCATATCACTTTACTGGTTCATTACTAATTAATATGTTTCATCTATAGTGTCAACTCAATTGTCCTCATGGGCAGCATGGAGCACATAAACAAGAATCTAGTGGCAACAACAGAGAAGAATCGTACAACAATTCAAGTCAAGCCACAAGCCCTGCTGAACATCACCGTGACCTTGCTTTCATGGAAGACTATAGCAACTGGGATATTGTAAAAGCCACGCAGTAAGTTCTGTGTGAGTGATGATATTGCCTAGTACGTAAGCCATCCGTTTATGTGGTTGTCTGAACGTAACATAGGATATAGCAGCAGGAGTAGACCATATGGCCCCTCGAGCCCATGTCACCATGATCATGGCTGATCATCTGCCTCAAATCCACTTTCCCCCATCCCTCTGAGTTGCAAAGCTCCTGTACATCCTTTTCCTTTTGAGGACAGAGCTTAAACTTTTTCCTGCGAATTATTTTGCATGTCTTTATGCATGTAGGCAGAGTATCAAATGTGGAGGTTTTTGTCTATTGTGTCTCCTTTACATACTGGATCAAGGCTGGAAACTGGATAACTGACTTTCAGTAATACAACAAGGACCAGTTACAGTGAGGAGGTATAAATGGTCTGAGAAACCACAAAACATAATCAGTCTAAAAGCATCCTCACTGTGCTGAACCACGGCAAGTAGAAAGCTTCTGGGCAGATATTGTGAAAGATTATCAAAAAATATCCAGGTGCAATAGAAACTTAAAAATTATATTATGTTAATGGCACAGTACTTTTTCACTGAATTTTATCACCTAATGGTTCTGCTGTTTATTGATTTTTACAATCTCAATTTGAGAAAATGACAAAGAATGATGGCTTCAGGCATGTTGGAAAAGGGAGGGCTTCAGATTACAAAAGAAAAATACTGCGGATGCTGGAAATCTGAGATGTTGCTGAGCACAGCAGGACTGGTGGTCTGAAGTGCATTTGTTTCAATGCGGGAAGTATAACGGGTAAGGCAGATGAACTTAGAGCTTGGATTAGCACTTGGAAATATGATGTTGCTATTACAGAGATTTGGTTGAGGGAAGGGCAGGATTGGCAGCTAAATGTTCCAGGCTTTAGAAGCTTCAGGCGGGATAGAGGGGGATGTAAAAGGGGTGAGGGAGTTGCTTTACTGGTTAAGGAGAATATCACAGCTGTACTGCGGGAGGACACCTCAGAGGGGTCATGCAGCGAAACAATATGGGTGGAGCTCAGGAATAGAAAGGGTGCAGTCACGATGTTGGGGGTTTTCTACAGGCCTCCCAACAGCCAGCGGGAGGTAGAGGAGCAGATATGTAGACAGATTTTGGAAAGATGTAAAGGTAACAGGGTTGTAGTGGTGGGTGATTTTAACTTCCCCAATATTGACTGGGACTCACTTAGTGCTAGGGGCTTGGATGGGGCAAAATTTGTGAGGAGCATCCAGGAGGGCTTCTTGAAACAGTATGTAGATAGTCCAACTAGGGATGGGGCCATTCTGGACCTGGTATTGGGGAATGAGCCCGGCCAGGTGGTCGACGTTTCAGTGGGGGAGCATTTCGGGAGCAGTGGCCATATTTCCATAAGTTTTAAGGTACTTGTGGATAAGAATAAGAGTAGTCCTCGGGTGAAGGTGCTAAATTGGGGGAAGGCTAATTATAACCATATTGGGCAGGAACTGAAGAATTTAGATTGGGGGCGGCTGTTTGAGGGTAAATCAACATCTGACATGTGGGAGTCTTTCAAATGTCAGCTGACTAGAATGCAGGACCAGCATGTTCCTGTGAGGAAGAAAGGCAAGTTTCGGGAAGCTTGGATAACACGGGATATTGTGAGCCTAGTCAAAAAGAAAAAGGAAGCATTTGTAAGGGCTGGATGGCTAGGAACAGATGAAGCACTTGAGGAATATAAAGACAGTAGGAAGGAACTTGAGCAAGGAGTTAGGAGGGCTAAAAGGGGTCATGAAAAGTCATTGGCAAACAGGATTAAGGAAAATCCCAAGGCTTTTTATACATATATAAAGAGCAAGAGGGTAAACAGGGAAAGGGTTGGCCCACTCAAGGACAGAGATGGGAATCTAAGCGTGGAGCCAGAGGAAATGGGCGAGGTGCTAAATGAGTATTTTGCATCAGTATTCACCAAGGAGAAGGACTTGGTGGATGATGAGCCTAGGGAAGGGAGTGCAGATAGTCTCAGTCATCTCATTATCAAAAAGGAGGAGGTGTTGGGTGTCTTGCAAAGCATTAAGGTAGATAAGTCCCCAGGGCCTGATGGGATCTACCCTAGAATACTAAGGGAGGCAAGGGAAGAAATTGCTGGGGCCTTCACAGAAATCTTTGCATCCTCATTGTCTTCAGGTAAGGTCCCAGAGGACTGGAGAATAGCCAATGTTGTTCCTTTGTTTAAGAAGGGTGGCAAGGATAATCCAGGAAATTATAGGCCGGTGAGCGTTACGTCAGTGGTAGGGAAACTATTAGAGAGGATTCTTCGGGACAGGATTTACTCCCATTTGGAAACAAACAAACTTATTAGCGAGAGACAGCATGGTTTTGTGAAGGGGAGGTCATGTCTTACCAATTTGATTGAGTTTTTTGAGGAAGTGACGAAGATGATTGATGAGGGAAGGGCGGTGGATGTTGTCTTTTTGGACTTTAGTAAAGCCTTTGACAAGGTCCCTCATGGCAGACTGGTGCAAAAGGTGAAGTCACACGGGATCAGAGGTGAGCTGGCAAGATGGATACAGAACTGGCTCGGTTGCAGAAGACAGAGGGTAACAGTGGATGGGTGTTTTTCTGAATGGAGGGATGTGACTAGTGGTGTTCCGCAGGGATCAGTGCTGGGACCTTTGCTGTTTGTAGTATATATAAATGATTTGGAGGAAAATGTAGCTGGTCTGATTAGTAAGTTTGCGGACGACACAAAGGTTGGTGGAGTTGCGGATAATGATGAGGATTGTCAGAGGATACAGCAGGGTATAGATCGGTTGGAGACTTGGTCGGAGAAATGGCAGATGGAGTTTAATCCGGACAAATGTGAGGTAATGCATTTTGGAAGGTGTAATGCAGGTGGGAAGTATACAGTAAATGGCAGAATCCTTAGGAGTATTGACAGGCAGAGAAATCTGGGCCTGCAGGTCCACAGGTCACTGAAAGTGGCAACGCAGGTGGATAAGGTAGTCAAGAAGGCATACGGCATGCTTGCCTTCATCGGTCGGGGCATAGAGTATAACAATTAGCAAGTCATGTTGCAGCTGTACAGAACCTTAGTTAGGCCACACTTAGAATATTGCGTGCAATTCTGGTCGCCACACTACCAGAAGGACGTGGAGGCTTTGGAGAGGGTACAGAGGAGGTTTACCAGGATGTTGCCTGGTCTGGAGGATATTAGCTATGAGTAGAGGTTGGAAAAACTCGGATTGTTTTCACTGGAACGACGGAGGTGGAGGGGCGACATGTTAGAGGTTTACAAAGTTATGAGCGGCATGGACAGAGTGGATAGTCAGAAGCTTTTTCCCAGGGTGGAAGAGTCAGTTACTAGGGGACATAGGTTTAAGGTGCGAGGTGAAAAGTTTAGAGGGGATGTGCGAGGCAAGTATTTTACACAGAGGGTGGTGAGTGCCTGGAACTTGCTGCCAGGGGAGGTGGTTGAAGCAGATACGATAGCGACGTTTAAGAGACATCTTGACAAATATATGAATAGGAAGGGAATAGAGGGATACGGTCCCCGGAAGTGCAGAAGGTGTTAGTTTCAGCAGGCATCAAGATCGGCGCAGGCTTGGAGGGCCGAATGGCCTGTTCCTGTGCTGTACTGTTCTTTGTTCTTTGAAGCAAAAACAGAAAATGCTGGAAATGCTTAGCTGATCAGGCAGCATCTGTGTAGAGAAATACAGAGTTAACATTTCAGGACTATGTGACCTTTCATTAGATTCTTGGGACATTGTGACCAGTTCTGGGGCATGAGACACTTATTCAAAAGGGATCGGTTACACTTCAGCAGGACTGTGACCAATGGGAGGTTAACTTTTTTAAAAATTCTTTTATGTGATGTGGGCGTCACTGGCTATGCCAGCATTTATTGCCCATCCCTGATTGCCCTTGAGAAGGTGGTGGTGAGATGCTCGTCTGTGGGGAGGGTTGAAACTAAATTGACAGGTAGAAGTTGCCAAGAGGAATAAGGTGCATAAAGGAGTGCTTGTGTTGGGTAGTACTAGAGAAGGAAGTAGTACCATATTGGGTAGGAGCAGACCAAGGAGGACTACGAGGAATACAAGGACAGGTTTAGAAAACATGCATTTAAATGCACAAAGTGTGCTGAATAAGGTTGGTGAGTTACTAGTACAAATAGCTGTGTGGCAATATCGGAAACGTGGCTGAAAAATGGTGAGGACTGGGGGCTTAATATTCAGGAATATGAAGTGTTTAGAAAAGATAGGGAAGGAAAAAGGGGAGGTAGGGTGGCAGTACTGATTAAGAAAGACATTGTAGTGTTGGAAAGGGAGGATGTCTTTGAGGGGGCAAGGACAGAATCCATTTGGTTAGAGTTGAGAAGCAAAAAGGTGATGATCAAGCAACTGGGGGTATTCTATAGGCCTCCAAATAGTAAAAAAGGAGCAAATCTCAGGGAAATCCCAGAGATATGCAAGAACTATAGGGTGGTGATACTGGGGCACTTCAGTTACCCAAATATCAGTTGGGATAAAGTAAGATATAAGGGTAAGGCAGGGGAGGAACTTCTGAAATGTGCTCAAGCAAGTTCTGAAAACTTCTAGTATGTTCTTTGTCCAATTAGGAAACAGGCACTGCTGGATCTGGTGCTGGGAAATGAGGTGGACCAATTAGTCTGAGTGTCTGAGGGTGGAACACTTGTTTAAGAGTGGTCGTCGTATTATAAGGTTTAGATTAGTAGTGAAGAAGAGCAAGGAACAATCTAAAGTAGAACTTCTAAATTGGAAAAGAATTAACTTCATTGGGATGAGAGGGAATCTAACCAGGGTAAACTGGAACCAAAGACTAATAGGAAAAACTGTGACGCAACAATGGGTGATCTTTGAGGAAGAGATGCTTCAGGTACAGGCTAGGTACATTCCAACATGGACAAAAGGTAGGGAAACCAATGTCAGGGCTCCTTCGATGACGAGAGAGGTAGAGAATATGATGAAGCAAAAAGATGGTGTAAATTCTTCAAATGAGAACCAGGACAAATACAATAAGTTGAAGGGGAAATGAAGAGGAAAGTAAGACTGACAAAGAGAGAATATGGGAATAGAATGGCAGTTAACATAAAAGGCAACCCAAAAATCTAAATGTAAATGGGTAGTAAGAGGTGGGCTGGGTCCTATTAGCAACAAAGAGGCTGATATATGCTTAGAGGCGCAGGACAAGGCTAGAATACTTGATGAGTACTTTGTTTTGGTATTTACTAATGAAGAGGATGCTGATAAATTATCAGTAGAAGCAGAGATGGTCGGGGTGAAAATTGAGAGGCAGGATGTACTGGCAATGCTTAGTGCTAAGTCACCTAGTCTGGGTGGTTTGCATCCCAGGTTGTTAAAGGAAGTGGGAGTGGAGATAGTGGAAAGGCTTGCCATAATCTTCCATTCTTCCCTTCTTCCCTAGATGCGGGGAGGTGCTAGAGAGTTGGAGAGTTGCACATTTGATACCCTTATTCAAGAAAGACAGTCCTAGTAACTACAAGCCATACAGTTTAGCATCAGTGGTGGGTAAGGTTTCAGAAACAATAATCAGAGAAAAGATCAAAGGCGCTTGGAAAGGTTTGAGTTAATTAAGGAGAGCCAGCACAGATTTGTAAAAGGCAAATCGTGCTTGACTAATCTAATTGAATTTTTTGGTGAAGTAACAGAGCAGTTTGATGAAAAGAATGCACTGGATATTGTCCATATGGATTTTAAGAAAGTGTTTGACAAAGTACCACGTAAAAGGTTGATTAACAAAATTGAGGTTCATGGAATAGGAGGGTCAGTGTCGGTTTGGATAAAAACTGGCTTAAAGACAGAAAACGGCAAGTTGGTAAATTGTTGTTCAGACTGGAGGATGGTAGACTGTGGTGTTCCCCAGGGGTCAGTATTAGGACCATGTTTTTGAGATAAATAAATGATTTGGATATTGAAATACAGAGTAAATTTTCAATTTGCCAATGATGCCAAACTTGGACATGTGGGAAGCAGTTACGATGATATAAATCAACTGCAAAAGGACATAGATAGGCTAGCAGGATGTGCAGACAAGTGACAGATGGAATTTAATACATAGAAGTGTGAGGTTATGCCTTTTGGCAGAAGGGATAGGGAAAGGCAATATAGACTTAATGACTCAGTTCTTAAAAACTGTGCAGGAGCAGAGGGATTTTGGGGTCCATGTGCACAGATCCTTGAAGGTGGCAGGATATATTGAGAGTAATTAGTAAAACATAAGGGATCTTAAATCGAGGCATTGAGTACAAAAGCAGTGAAGTTATGCAGAACCTATATCAAGCTCTGCTTGGGCCACAACTAGATTATTGTGAAATAAAAACAAGAAATGCTGGAAATACTCAGCAGGTCTGGCAGCATCTGTGGAAAGAGAAGCAGAGTTAGCGTTTCAAGTCAGTGACTTTTCTTCAGAACTGACAAATATTTGAAATGTAAAAGATTTTAAGCAAGTAAAGCATGGGGGGGTGGGGCAAGAGATAACAAAAGAGGTGCTGATAGGACAAGGTCACAGAGAATAACTGACCAGAAGGTCATGAAACAAAGGCAAATGGTATGTTAATGGTGTGCTGAAAGACAAAAGTGTTCGTACAGAGAGGGTATGTATAGACTATAAAGCACAAAGCACTCCAAGCACAAACATTAAAGAAATTTTTAAAAACAGAAACAGTGGGTAGGCACAGTAGAAACAAACTAAACACACTTAACAGACCTAAAATAAAATCAACAGATTAAAAAAAAAAGAAAAAAATCACTAAACATAAAAATGGGGGGCCCGTCATGCTCTGAAATTATTGAATTCAATGTTCAGTCCGGCAGGCTGTAGTGTGCCTAATCAGTAAATGAGATGCTGTTCCTCGAGCTTGCATTGATGTTTGCTAGAGCACTGCAGCAATCCCAGGACAGAGATGTGAGCATGAGAGCGGGGGAGGATGGGGCGGCGGTGGCAACTGGAAGCTCGGGTCATGCTTATGGACTGAGTGGAGGTGTTCCGCAAAGCGGTCATGTAACCTGAGTTTGGTCTCCCCAATGTAGAGGAGACCACATTGTGAGCAGCGAATACAGCATACTAAATTGAAAGAAGTACAAGTAAATCGCTGCTTCACCTGAAAGCAATGTTTGGGGCCTTGGATAGTGAGGAGAGGGGAGGTAAATGGGCAGGTAATAAACCTCCTGCGATTGCAGGGCAAGGTGTCATGGGAAGGGGACGAGGTGGTGGGGTAATGGAGGAGTGGACCAGGGTGTCGTGGATGGAACGATCCCTTCGGAATGCTCACTGGAAAGGAGGGGAAGATGCATTTGGTAGTGGCATCACGCTGGAGGTGGCAGAAGTGGCAGAGGATGATTCTTTGGATGTGGAGGTTGGTGGGGTGGAAAGTGAGGACAAAGGGAACCCTGTCGCGGTTCTGGGAGGGGAAGGGGTGAGGGTAGAGGTGCGGGAAATGGGCCGGACACGGTTGAGGGCCCTGTCAACCACAGTGGGGGGAATTCTCGGTTGAGGAAAAAGGAAGACATATCAGAAGCACTGTCATGGAAGGTAGCATCATCAGAGCAGATGTGCCGGAGACGGAGAAACTGGGAGAATGGAATGGAGTCCTTACAGGAGGCTGGGTGTGAGGAAGTATAGTCGAGGTAGCTGTGGGAGTCAGTGAGCTTATAATGAATATTAGTAGACAGCCTATCCATGGAGATGGAGACAGAGAAGTCGAGGAAGGGAAGGAAAGTGTCGGAGATGGACCGTGTAAAGGTGAGAGAAGGGTAGAAATTAGAAGCAAAGTTGATAAAGTTTTCAAGTTCTGGGTGGGAGCAGGAAACGGCACCAACACAGTCATCAATGTACTGGAAAAAGAGTTGGGGGAGGGGGCCTGAGTAGGACTGGAACAAGAAATGTTCGACATATCCCACAAAAAGACAGGCATAACTAGGACTCATGTGGGTACCCATAGCAACACCTTTTACTTAAAGGAAGTGAATGGAGTTGAAGACGTAGTTGTTCAATGAGAGAACAAATTCAGCCAGGTGGAGGAGGGTAGTGGTGGATGGGGACTGGTTGGGCCTCTGTTCAAGGAAGAAGTGGAGAGCCCTCAAACCGTCCAGGTGGGGGATGGAGGTGTAGAGAGATTGGACGTCCACAGTGGCGCAGTGGTTAGCACCGCAGCCTCACAGCTCCAGCGACCCGGGTTCAATTCTGGGTACTGCCTGTGTGGAGTTTGCAAGTTCTCCCTGCGTCTGCGTGGGTTTCCTCCGGGTGCTCCGGTTTCCTCCCACATGCCAAAAAGACTTGCAGGTTGATAGGTAAATTGGCCATTAGCAATTGCCCCTAGTATAGGTAGGTGGTAGGGAAATATAGGGACAGGTGGGGATGTGGTAGGAATATGGAATTAGTGTAGGATTAGTATAAATGGGTGGTTGATGGTCGGCACAGACTCGGTGGGCCGAAGGGCCTGTTTCAGTGCTGTATCTCTGAACTAAACTAAAGAAGAGGCGGTTAGGGCCAGGAAACTGGAAACAAGATTATTGTGTCCACTTCTGGTCACCACGTTTTAGGAAGGATGTGAGGGTGCTTGAGAGGGTGCAGAGGAGATTTACCATAATGGTTCCAGGGATGAGGGATTTTAGCTACAAGGTTAGGTTGGAGAAGCTGGGGTTGTTCTCCTTAGAGCAAAGGAGATTGAGGGGAGATTTGATAGAAGTGTACAAGATTGACAGGTTTAGATAAGCTAGAGAAAGAAACCCTGTTCCCGTTAGCTGATAGGACAAGGGCTAGAGGACACAGATTGAAGGTTTTGGGCAAGAGATGCAGGGGGTATGTGAGGAAGGACATTTTTTATGCAGTGAATGGTAATGACTTGGAATTGGCTACCTTATGAGAGTGGTGGAAGTGGAGACAATGAATGATTTCAAAAGGAAATTGGATAGGCACTTGTGTGAAATAAACCTGTAGGGCTACAGGGATACTGTGGGGTAATGGACTGACTGGATTGCTCTACAGAGAGCTGACTTGAACCAAATGGCTTCCTTCTGTGCTGTATTGACTCCAATGACCCTATGACTCTAATAACTTGAAATCTCAGTTCAGCAGTATAACTCAGCAGCCCTGGCAATGTTCTACTTGTATTCCTATACCCAAACACATGTTGAGGTTTTTTGTTTCCTGGATTTTGAGAGAAATGGTTAAGTCCAAACTTAACAGCATGATCTATCCATCTCTGTTGTGGTACAGAAAACAGTGGGGTCATGCGAGGGATTGTTCTCTCTCCTCTCACCACCTCAACAAAAGATACCACGATCTCTGCGATTGTTGTAAAATGGAACGCAATAAACTGCAATCTCTCTTTCCTATTTTGTCTCTAAACTTTTAATACTGTCTGGAGCGAACACTTTTGACATGGCAATGGCAGTAGAATCTACTATTTAATTTGGTGCCTCGTCACCACCTTCATAGAGTGATGGATGAGTGTTCACTGTAATTCCACTCTTCTGAATGTGGTAACCTATGATCAAGTAAAGGTCCATGAATGGCAGCAATACTGCAGCAATGTATTTCTGATTGATCGGTAAGTGCAGTCATTATTAAGGTATTTCCATTGTAGATGCGATCTACATGAGTATCTTATGAAATACTTCTTGGTGACTTAAAATCTGCATGCAGGGAACTAATTGACCAGTCACCAATACCACTAATTGGGGCATTCTGTGATTCATTCTTGTGTGGAACCATGCTGATATGGCGTTCGTCGCGCTTGCGGGGTATGATGCTCAGGAGATCATGGGCTGTGCACCGGAGATGCACTCAGTCCAATTGCCAATCCCCACTGGTTCTCTGGATTACATAAAAGCCTTTTAAATGTATTTTCATACATTTGCATGGACAGTGAATTTCAGCAAACGTTTGTGGGAAATCTTTCTAGTTACTTAACTCTCCAGTTCTTCAAAAAAAAAAGTAGATTTACAGATGTAGGGCTCCTGGAACCAAATGAAAAGAATCGTATTAAAGCTGTTCATATTAAATTAGTTATATTTAGTGGCACTAGAAACAAGTTGTGATTTCCTGTATGTCACTAAACATGTTCTTAATTAATCATGCTTGCAGAATGTATGGCCATTAATTCTCCCCCAGCGTGCCCAGACCCTCCACTGCCAAAAATACTTGAAACAGCTTGCAGTTATTTCCCTTTTCACTTTGACTCACAGAAAGCAATTTCAAGATGTTGAGAGATTATCCAGCACCTATTTTGAGTCTCATGTTTCTGTAAGATAAGAGTTTATGGTGGTGAAACAGATTTAATCTACTTAGCATTGTGCCAAACTCAGGCAGACTCACTAACTGTATTGATGTAGACACTTCAAAAACACAACACAACACAAGAACTTCAGAACCCAATGCCCCAACCCCTTCCCACAGCGTCTTCCTTAGCAAGCGCAGGAGATGCAACACCTGCCCTTTTACCTCTGCTCTCCTCGCCGTCCAAGGCCCCAAACACTCATTCCAGATGAAACAGTGATTTACGTGTAGTGTTCTCAATTTACTATACTGTATTCACTGTTCACAATGCAGTCTGCTCTACATTGGGGGTCCAAATGCAGATTGGGTGACCGCTTTGCAGGACACCTCTGTTCAGATGGCAAGCATGACCCTGAGCTTCTGGTAGCTTTAATTCTCCATCTTGCTGTCAGGCTGACATCTCTGACCTTGGCCTACTGCAGTGTTCCAGTGAAGTTCAATCCAAGCTCGAGGAACAGCACCTCATCTTTCGACTGGGCATTTTGGACTCAGCATTGAGTTCACCAAGTTCAGACTGTAATCTCTGCCCCCCATTTTTGTTTCCTTTTCCGTGCATGACTCAGTCTTAATCTTGTTTTGTTTTTGGATGGCAACTGTTCATTATTCTACCATTCGCACCTCCTCTGGGCACACCTTTTGTCTTTGTTCCATTATTACTCCCTTTGGCTCTGCCCCACCAACTCTTTTGTCATTTAATATTTCCTGTCTTCTGCCTTATCACAGAGCTACCCTTTTGCTCTTTTTTCATGCTCCCTCATTTGACCACCCTCCCCCATTTGACCTACTTAAAACTTATTACATTTCTCACTTTTCCCAGTTCTGATGAAGGGTCATCGACCTGAAAGGTTAAGTCTGTTCTTCTCTCCACAGGTGCTGCTGGCCTGCTAAGTATTTCCAGCATTTTCTGTTTTTATTTAAGGACTGCAGATGTTGGGCATCAGAGTTTATTTTCATTTTTAGGACCTGGCTTTGTCTGCAGCTCAGAGAGAGAAAGCAAACGTTTCCTCTCTGCCTGTAAGATTTCTGCTTGAAATGAATAAGCAATCTTAATGCATTTCCAGATCGATTTGTTGCCAAAAATTTTCCATTATCTAGCACTGATGTTGTCATGACTACAAAATTCACTTAAATTGGAGGTGGGAAAAGGGAGGGGGCAGGGAGCTAGCTGGGGCTGTAAATTAGCTAGTTGTCTTTCACCTTTGGTACCTATTTCCAAATCTAATCCACATGGACAAGATGGAAGTCATTTCTGCTTGCTTGAATATGAAATTAATAATGGGGCTATTTAGCACACTCACTCGAGAGAAGTCATAGGACTGCTGGTATCCTGTTCCCCACACTTGCCATTTCATGAATCTGCTTCTCCCTTCAGCCCACCGCTGGCAGCTGTGCCTTGAGCTGTCTTGGTCCCACACTCTACAGTTCCCTCCCTAAGCCTCTCCACCCCTCTGTCCTCTAAGAACCTCATGAAAACCCGATTCTCTGAGCAAGCTTTAAGTCACCCTATTGAATATCTCCTTTGGCTTGGCATCCATTGTTATCAGATTGCAATTTTGAGTTGTGCCTTGGAATGTTTTTGTATGCAAGTTATTTGGAAAAATAGCACTGAGGCAGGTCAGGGCTGCAAGCTGTTTGCATCGAGTGGGTTGAAGGAGCATCTGGCAATGCAAATATGTGACTTGGGACTGCTTGATACTGACAGGGCCTGAAATAAGAGTTCCAATCCCTCAATTTTACCACAAATAAGTGAGCAAAAAGTAGGGTGCAGTGAGTAAGAAAGAGATTGTCAAGAAATTCTACTTCAAAACTACGCTGGTATGATCTTTTGGATTCTTTACTGGGAAGTCACCGTTAATTTTAGATTTATAATTTGTACACATATTCAGAACTTTTGGGAGGCTCTGTCTTTTGCATGAGAAATTACACCATCTGCTCTCTCGGGTGAGCATACAAGATCCTATAGCACAGATGCACAGTGGCAGTAGTGTGTACCATCTGCAAAGGCTCCTTGCACCTTCCAAACCCATGACCTCTACTACCTAGAAGGACAAGGACAGTAGGCCCCTGGGAACAACACCAACTGAAAGATCTCCAAGTTCACACCATCCTGACTTAGAACTATATCGCTGCTCCTTTACTGTGGCTGGGTCACAGCACTGTCGCCAAAGCACTGTGGGTATACCTGTATGAGCTTCACTGGTTCAAGAAGATGGTTCAGCACCTTCTCGAGGGCAATTCAGGGTGACCAATAAATGCTAGCCTTGCCAGCAACGCTCACATCCCATGAACACTTTTTTTTTTAAAAAGTTCTCCTGGTGTTTTGGTCAATGTTTATCCATCAGCCAACATCACAACAATTGATTGCCTGGTAATTTAGCTCATTGGTGTTTGTGGGAGCTTGCTGTGCACAAATTGGCTGGTAGTACAATAGTGCCTGCAATTGAAAAATACATAATTGATTGGGAAGCCCAGTTTCATACTTGCCAATGATTATGGATAAACCTGGCCTGTATTTCCAACAAACTGACTCCACAACTTTAGGTATAGTCCACCTCTGTCTCCACTTTTTTTCTAACAAAGACTGCAATTTTATACTTTCAGATATGGAATAATTGATAGATGTAAAGAGCTAATAGAAGCTGGTTATGATGTCCGACAACCTGACAAAGAGAATGTGACGTTGCTTCACTGGGCAGCCATCAATAACCGAACAGAGCTCATCAAGTAAGTCCTGTCAGTTCTCCTTATAGAAAGTATGTTTTTATCACTCTTGCATTGCATTTAAATTGTACAATATCCCTATACATATGCACATAATTTATGTTTACATTGTATTAACTCCACCAAAATACACCCGCAGATACTACGTTTCAAAAGGTGCCATTGTGGACCAACTGGGTGGAGATTTAAATTCAACGCCTCTTCATTGGGCTACCAGGTAGAGTTGCAGACATGCTCAATACCTTAACAAGTTTCAGAAATGTGTTGTGATGTAGCTGTCTCGCCATAAGTTCCAAATATTCTTGAGGAGGATGGGAAAGTCTGATGCGTGCAGTGTTTTCTGTTGAACATGTAATCTGTAACCTCATCAATTTGAGTGTCAATCATTTTGCCACTGGTCCATTCGCCAACTGTGGCAAATTTCCTGGATTTGAAGGCTATTATAACATGTAACAAACCTTTGACAGTGAGTTTCAATTTGAAAAAAAGCTCTTAATTTTGAACTGTAGTTATTAAATAGTTTTTCAACTTAATCAATAGTACCTTTAGTAAAAGAACAAAGAAAATTACAGCCCAGGAACAGGCCCTTCGGCCCTCCAAGCCTGCGCCGATCTAGATCCTCTATCTAAACCTGTCGCCTATTTTCTAAGGGTCTGTATCTCTTTGCTTCCTGCCCATTCATGTATCTGTCTAGATACATCTTAAAAGACGCTATCGTGTCCGCGTCTACCACCTCCGCTGGCAACGCGTTCCAAGCATCCACCACCCTGTGTGTAAAGAACTTTCCACGCATATCCCCCCTAAACTTTTCCCCTCTCACTTTGAACTCGTGACCCCTAGTAATTGAATCCCCCACTCTGGGGGAAAAAGCTTCTTGCTATCCACCCGTCTGTACCTCTCATGATTTTGTACACCTCAATCAGGTCCCCCCTCAACCTCCGTCTTTCTAATGAAAATAATCCTAATCTACTCAACCTCTCTTCATAGCTAGCGCCCTCCATACCAGGCAACATCCTGGTGAATCTCCTCTGCACCCTCTCCAAAGCATCTACATCCTTTTGGTAATGTGGCGACCAAGCAAACTCACACCCCCAGTCCAAGGATGGCTCACCTCAGGTTCCACACCTTCTTGACCACTCTATTGACCTGCGTTGCCACCTTCAGGGAACAATGGACCTGAACACCCAAATCTCTCTGTACATCAATTTTCCCCAGGACTTTTCCATTTACTGTATAGTTCACTCTTGAATTGGATCTTCCAAAATGCATCACCTCGCATTTGCCCGGATTGAACTCCATCTGCCATTTCTCTGCCCAACTCTCCAATCTATCTATATTCAGCTGTATTCTCTGACAGTCCCCTTCACTATCTGCTACTCCACCAATCTTAGTGTCGTCTGCAAACTTGCTAATCAGACCACCTATACTTTCCTCCAAATCATTTATGTATATCACAAACAACAGTGGTCCCAGCACGGATCCCTGTGGAACACCACTGGTCACACGTCTCCATTTTGAGAAACTCCCTTCCACTGCTACTCTCTGTCTCCTGTTGCCCAGCCAGTTCTTTATCCATCTAGCTAGTACACCCTGGACCCCATGCGACTTCACTTTCTCCATCAACCTACCATGGGGAACCTTATCAAACGCCTTACTGAAGTCCATGTATATGACATCTACAGCCCTTCCCTCATCAATCAACTTTGTCACTTCCTCAAAGAATTCTATTAAGTTGGTAAGACATGACCTTCCCTGCACAAAACCATGTTGCCTATCACTGATAAGCCCATTTTCTTCCAAATGGGAATAGATCCTATCCCTCAGTATCATCTTCAGCAGCTTCCCTACCACTGACGTCAGGCTCACCGGTCTATAGTTAACTGGATTATCCCTGCTACCCTTCTTAAACAAGGGGCCAACATTAGCAATTCTCCAGTCCTCCGGGACCTCACCCGTGTTTAAGGATGCTGCAAAGATATCTGTTAAGGCCCCAGCTATTTCCTCTCTCGCTTCCCTCAGTAACCTGGGATAGATCCCATCCGGACCTGGGGACTTGTCCACCTTAATGCCTTTTAGAATACCCAATACTTCCTCCCTCCTTATGCCGACTTGACCTAGAGTAATCAAACATCTATCCCTAACCTCAACATCCGTCATGTCCCTCTCCTCGGTGAATACCGATGCAAAGTACTCGTTTAGAATCTCACCCATTTTCTCTGACTCCACGCATAATTTTCCTCCTTTGTCCTTGAGTGGGCCAATCCTTTCTCTAGTTACCCACTTGCTGCTTGTATATGAATAAAAGGCTTTGGGATTTTCCTTAACCCTGTTTGCTAAAGCTATTTCATGACCCCTTTTAGCCCTCTTAATTCCTCGTTTCAGATTGGTCCTACATTCCCGATATTCTTCCAAAGCTTCGTCTTTCTTCAGCCGCCTAGACCTTATGTATGCTTCCTTTTTCCTCTTAGCTAGTCTCACAATTTCACCTGTCATCCATGGTTCCCTAATCTTGCCATTTCTATCCCTCATTTTCACAGGAACATGTCTCTCCTGCATGCTAATCAACCTCTCTTTAAAAGCCTCCCACATATCAAATGTGGATTTATCTTCAAACAGCTGCTCCCAATCTACATTCCCCATCTCCTGCCGAATTTTGGTATAGTCGGCCTTCCCCCAATTTAGCACTCTTCCTTTAGGACCACTTTCGTCTTTGTCCATGAGTATTCTAAAACTTACGGAATTGTGATCACTATTCCCAAAGTAGTCCCCTACTGAAACTTCAACCACCTGGCCGGGCTCATTCCCCAACACCAGGTCCAGTATGGCCCCTTCCCGAGTTGGACTATTTACATACTGCTCTAGAAAACCCTCCTGGATGCTCCTTACAAATTCTGCTCCATCTAGACCGCTAACACTAAGTGAATCCCAGTCAATGTTGGGAAAATTAAAATCTCCTATCACCACCACCCTGTTGCTCCTACATCTTTCCATAATCTGTTTACATATTTGTACCTCTATCTCACGCTCTCTGTTGGGAGGCCTGTAGTACAGCCCCAACATTGTTACCGCACCCTTCCTATTTCTGAGTTCTGCCCATATTGCCTCACTGCTCGAGTCCTCCATCGTGCCCTCTTTCAGCACAGCTGTGATATCCTCTTTGACCAGTAATACAACTCCTCCACCCCTTTTACCTCCCTCTCTATCCCGCCTGAAGCATCGATATCCTGGGATATTTAGTTGCCAATCATGCCCTTCCCTCAACCAAGTCTCAGTAATAGCAATAACATCATACTCCCAGGTACTAATCCAAGCCATAAGTTTATCTGCCTTACCTATTACACTTCTTGCATTAAAACAAATGCACCTCAGACCACCAGTCCCTTTGCGTTCATCATCTGCTCCCTGCCTACTCTTCCCCTTAGTCATGCTGACTTCATTATCTAGTTCCTTACAGGCTTTAGTTACTACCTCCTTACTGTCCACTGACCTCCTCATTTGGTTTCCATCCCCCTGCCACGTTAGTTTAAACCCTCCCCAACAGCTTTAGCAAAAGCACCCCCAAGGACATTGGTTCCAGTCCGGCCCAGGTGTAGACCGTCCAATTTGTAATAGTCCCACCTCCCCCAGAACCGGTCCCAATGTCCCAAAAATCTGAACCCCTCCCTCCTGCACCATCTCTCAAGCCACGCATTCATCCTGACTGTTTTTTCGTTTCTACTCTGACTAGCATGTGGCACTGGTAGCAATCCTGAGATTACTACCTCTGAGATCCTACTTTTTAACTTGGCTCCTAACTCCCTAAATTCTGCTTGTAGGACCTCATCCCGTTTTTTACCTATATCATTGGTGCCTATGTGCACAACGACAACTGGCTGTTCACCCTCCCCCTTCAGAATGTTCTGCAGCCGATCTGAGACATCCCTGACCCGTGCACCTGGGAGGCAACATACCATTCGGGAGTCTCGTTTTCGACCACAGAACCGCCTATCTACTCCCCTTACAATCGAATCCCCTATGACTATAGCCCTTCACTCTTTTTCCCGCCCTTCTGAACAGCAGAGCCAGCCACGGTGCCATGAACCTGGCTACTGCTGCCTTCCCCTGGTGAGCCATCTCCCCCAACAGTATCCAAAACGGTATACCTGTTTTGGAGGGAGATGACCGCAGGGGACACCTGCGCTGCCTTCCTGCTCTTTCTCTGCCTTTTGGTCACCCATTTCCTTTCTCCCTCAGCAATCCTAATCTGCGGTGTGACCAATTCGCTAAACGTGCTATCCACGACCTCCTCAGCATCGCGGATGCTCCAAAGTGAGTCCATCCGCAGCTCCAGAGCCGTCATGCGGTCTAACAAGAGCTGCAGCTGGACACGCTTCCAGCACTTGAAGGAGTCAGGGACATCAGCCGTGTCCCTGAGCTCCCACATTGAGCAAGAGGAGCATAACACGGGTCTGAGATCTCCTGCCATTTTTAATCTTAAGCTTAACTTAGTCTTAACTTAGATAAATGAAAAAGGAACGAAAAGTTTTTACCAATCACACGGGAAAAAAAAAGAAATAGAAAAAGCCTTACCTTATCTACACACCACCGAGTCCTTTTTTGTTTTGGTTAGAGGAGGAGGGCGGGTGGGAGACACTGCAGGTGTAGTGTCTCGGGTTCAGCCGCTGCCCAAATATATAGGACTTACTTACCCAGCTGCCACCTCACTCTCCCTGTCACCGCTGCAAAAAGAAACTGCCGAAACAAAAAGGTAAGTTTATATAAGTTGTAAACTCACTTACCCAGCTGCCACCTCGCTCTCCCTGTCGCCGCTGCAAAAATTCAGATTAATCTTTGAAATTGACAATTGAGTTTAAAATTTTTATTAGTAGCTGTGTTATAGGAGAATCAGACAGACTGTTCATTTTGTTGATGTCTTTGATTGTTTTGTTTTGTCTTTGATCTTGGTTTGTGCACGTATATCTTGTGTGATAAACTTTCTCTCCTCGTTTTTCCTAACCTGTCTGCAGCCTTTGACACTGTTGACCACACCATCCTCCTGCAGCGCCTCTCCACTGTTGTCCAGTTGGGTGGGATTGCTTTCACCTGGTTTCATTCTTATCTGTCTAATCAGAGCCAGAGAATCACTTGCAATGCTTTCTGTTCCTGCTCCCACACTGTTAGCTTTGGTGTCCCCCAAGGATCTATCCTTGGCCCTCTCCTATTTCTCATCTACATGCTGCCCCTTGGTGACATCATCCAAAAGCAGAGCGTTAGTTTTTACATGTACACTGATGACACCCAGCTCTACCTCACCATCACCTCTCTCGACTCCTCCACTGTTGCTATCAGACAGCTTATCTGACATCTGGGACTGAATGAGCAGAAATTTCCTCCCAATTAAATATTAGGAAGACTGAAGCCATTGTTTTCGGTCTCCATTCTCTAGCTGCTGACTCCATCTTTCTTCCTGGCAACAGTCCTTTCAAAGCCTTGGTGTCGCATTTGACCCAGAGATAAGCTTCCGGCTTTATATTCGTGCCGTTAGTAAGACCGCTTGCTTTCAGCTCTGTAACATTGCTCGACTTCACCCCTGTCTCAGTTCATCTGCTACTGAAACCCTCATTCATGCCTCTGTTAGCTCTCGACTTGTCTATTCCATTGCACTCCTGACTGGTCTCCCACATTGTACCCTCCATAAACTTGGAAGTTAATCAAAACTCTGCTGACGGTGCGAGTTAAGGCACGAAGTCCCATTCACCTGTCCTGCCTGTGCTCGCTTGTCTACATTGTCAAAGAGTCATTTATGGCACAGAAGAAGGCCATTTGGCCCAACAAGTTCATGCTGGCTCTCCACAGAGCAATCCACTAAGTCCCACTCCACTGCTCAATCCCCCCGTAGCCCTGCAAGTTTATTTCCTTCAAGTGGCCATCCAATTTCCTTTTGAAATCATTGTCTCCACTTCCATCACCCTTGTGGGTGGCGAGTTCCAGATTATTACCACTCAATGCATATAAAAAGTTCTTGCTCTCATTCCCCCTGCAACCTTTTCCCAAAACCTTCAATCTGTGTCCCCTACTCTTTATAACGGGAACAGTTTTTTTCCTAGTCTAAATTATCTATGCCTGTCATAATCTTGTACACCTCTATTAAATCTCCCCTCAATCTCCTTTGCTGCAAGGAGAACAACATAACCTTGTAATTAAATTCTCCCAATCCTGGAACCATTCTGGTAAATCTCCTTTGCGCACTCTCAAGGACCATCCCATCCTTCCTAAAGTGTGGTGACCAGAACTGGATGCAATACTCTAGCCAGGGCTTTATAAAGTTTCAGCATAACTTCCCTGCTTTTATTCTCGATGCTTCTATTTATGAAGCCCAAGATCCCATATGCTTTGCCAGCCACACTCTCAATATGTCCTGCCACCTTCAAAGATTGATGCACATGCACTTCCGGTTCCTTTGTTCCTGCACACTGTTTACAACTGTGCCATTAAGTATATGTTGCCTCTCCCTATTTCTTCCACCAAAATTCATCACCTCGGACTTGTCAGTATTGGCACCCAGTCAGGCAACGTCTTGATTTTAAAATTCTGATCCTTATTTTCAGATCCTTCCATGGCCTCCCCCTTCCCTATCTCTGTAATCTCCTCCAGCCCACATTCCTCGGAGATATCCTCTAATTTTGGCCTCTTAAGCATCCCTGATTTTAATCGCTCCACTGTTGGTGGCTGTGCCTTCAGTTGCCTAGGCCCGAAGCGCTGGAATACCCTCTCTACACCTCTCTACCTCGCTTTTCTCCTTTAAGACACTTCTTAAAACCTACCCCTTTGACCAAGCTTTTGGTCATCTGACCTAATATTTCCCTTTGTGGCTCAGTGTCGTACTTTGTTCTGTAATGCTCCTGCGAAGTGCCTTGTGCTGTTTTATTACGTTAAAAGTGCTATATAAATATAAGTTGTGTTAAAACTGGGAGGTAGCTGGATTTCATTTCATTTCTTGTTTCAAATTAGGTAAGTATTGAAGAGCTTTAAGATGTATTCAACTTAATTATTTCATACTTAGTTATTTTTATTGGAAATGCTGCTTGTTTGCAATATAATTACCCAATAGAAGGTTCAATGTGTACAGTACTCTGAGTCTTGGTTGCATATGACCCTGGTAGTTGATTCTGGGGCACTGTGACACTGTTTTCAAATTATTTTCTATTTTACCTTTTCCCCCCATTATAAAAATGGAAGAATTTGCCTGTTCCTTTGTCTGAATAGTATTCTTGCTTCCAGTAACTGAATGCTACCATACAAGATTTCAGTTGATATCACTGACCTGTTAAGGTCCAGAAGGGTTTGGAAAGGTTGGAGAAATAACAAGTGGGCAGTCATGACTCAGTGGAGGTAGAAGAGAGGAGAATTAAGAGTTGACTGAACTGACATGAAAAGTTTGACATTTTGCACAAATTGCAAAGGAGCTGCTCCATTGTGCTTCAATTCAAGCTGAAGCTAAAGGGTGCATTTAAATTCAAACCATGGTGATATAGAAGAAAATCTGTCAGGGGCTCTTAAATCGACAAATTGATTTTTACCAAATAAGCATAAAATACCTTGCAGTTTGTTGTTGGTTGTAAAAATTGTAGAAACAGCAATTTGAACTGTTCCTCGAATGGAATTTTTTTTAACCATATAAAGAGTCCTTTTTATTTTTTTCCAGGCAAGGCCACTTGTCTATGGTTGTGTTACTGTTGAAATACGGAGCGGATCCCTCCCTGGTCGATAGGGAAGGATTCACTTGTCTTCATCTTGCAGTCCAGTTCCAGCATATGCCTATCATCGCATACCTTGTAGCAAAAGGTCAGGTATGTCACTTTCTTTTTCCTAGGCTGTGAAAGGTCTCGGGTGTACTTACATGTTCATAATAAAATGCATGTATTTGAGGAAGTTCCTACTTGATGCTGAGGAGAAATTATGATCTAATATTCAGTGTGCCGTTGATCTGTATGAAATTTGGTATGTACGCTACCCACTATATTTGGGCATCACTGTTCCGTGATGTATACTTACACCTGCGGCTGCACATTTCTGCCCCTAAGTGAATTTCGCAAGCTTCAGAAGGTACAGATCTCAATAATTACTGTATCACTAATATGCTCTGATGGAAATTTGCTTTATCCTGGCCTTCCAATCATTGATCATTTGCTTTGTGAGTGGGCACAAAGGAAAGCTCTTATCCTTTCAGCAGTTAACAGTCAAATTTAACTTAGTACAATCTGTTCATGCTTGTACAGTCTGCCTCTCCCTCCATGTAAAGGAAGCAGGCCCCTTTTTGATATCTCAGGGGAATAGGAGAGAACCTAAACAAATGTCATTACAGCAGTTCTTGATCTACTTAAAGTCAAACTTTTATTTTTAAACTGCGATGTTTTCTGTGGTTTTAAGGATGTCGATGCACCAGATATGAATGGACAAACACCAATAATGGTAGCAGCATACAAAATAATAGGGTAAGTGTAGTATATTTGTAACATGGCTTTACACAGGAATGGTACATCTTAGTTAACCAGGTTGACAGGTGTAATGTTGTAATCTGTTTTATCTAGGCCTGAGCCAACCAGATTCCTTATAAAGTTAAATGCTTCAGTAAATGCTGTTGACAAAGTACAGAGAAACACAGCACTGCACTGGGCAGTAATATCGGGAAATGTGGCTGCATTGAATGTACTACTCGATGCTGGTGCTAATGTTGAAGTTAAAAATGCAATGGTAAGTAAGTACCTAATGTCTGTTTTGTATGATTTTTGTCAGAATATTTTAAGTTGGCTACACATCTAATTGTTTTGCTTTTATGAAGCCTTTCAATGCCCTCTTCCAGGCTGTGGTTAGTAAAAATTTGAATTAAATTGGACAGTGTAAGATATGCAGATCAACATAACATACAGTCAATTGTGTTTTGCAATTTTGGCTGAATGAGCTGATCTCAGCCAACGCAACACTTGTGAAAATACTGTTAATGTTGAAATATCTGGAATAGGGAGATGCACAAAATCAGATGGACTTCCCATGTTTAATTGTCCTTGTGTGAATTCTACTGGACATTGCTAATGTTTAAATATTTCAAAGACCGGGTTGGGCTTGGCTGACCACCTCTATGATTTAATAGCCTATTGATGTCCATTTTTTTAGGCTTGCACATGGAGAATGACCACTTTGGCGATGTATCAGAAAGCTGCTGTGGAGCAGTATTCCATTGGGAATTGAACAGGAAGGAATAAAGTGTACACGTATAGCTTTTGTGCTGTCTAATTAGTGAAGATCTAATGCTGCACATTTTGTTGCTTTGAAAATTTATTCACTGGTTGTGAGAGCCACTGAGAAGGCTAGCATTTATTACCCATCTCTCGTTTCCCTTAGAAGGCGATGGTGAGCCTACTGCTTGAACCATTGGCAGTGGCTTTGATGGTATTGACTGGCTTGCTAGGTCACTTCTGAGGGCAGTTAAGAGTCAATCATGTTGGTGTGGGGACTGGAGTCACGTAGGCCAGAATGGGTAAGGATGACAGGTTTTCCTTCCCTAAAGGTCATTCGTGAACCATTTGGGTTTCTGAGACTATCTGATTACTTCATGATCACGCTTAAAGATATCAGCAATTTATTTTCATATTATTGCGAACTCAGTTGCGATATGAAGTTCCCAGTGACTGAATAAAGAATCACAACAAGGTTTCATGTTTTAAGATTTTTACTATGACAACTAAACTAAAAATGAACATTAACTAATGAGTACTTATTAGGTTGCTAATACACTAAATTATAGAAAAACGTATTTCCCATTAACTTATGAATACACTCGAAAACCCCACACTGCATTTATATGTTACACATTCATTTATACGTTATACATTGTTCTCAGCGAAAAGGTATGCTTGTAGTTAAAAATCCCAAATTCCTCCCAGCTGCAATATTAGGATCTTCCAGTATCCTTCTCAAAGCCAACGTCTTTTTCGTTCACTTCTTCCAGGCACATTTGACTGGACTTCTGTTAATAAGGCAATCTCTGGTGACCCTGTTGGTCTTTTCTCTGCAGACCTTAGGCCTTCGAATGGGGTTCAAATCTTAGCAGCCTTTTGCTGTCCAAAACTTGGATGAGTGGCCTGCTTTTGGTGGAGGGCACTGTTACTGGCCAGCAAGAGGTCAACAGAACTCAAATTCCCTATTTTTAAAAAAAATTGTGAGCATCATGACTAAGAGTACTTTCCCATCACTGAAGTGCAGCTGCATATTGATGTACTCCTGGGTCTAAGATTTCTGAAATGCCAAGGATGTTTCTTCAAAAGTGCCTATCAGAGTTGATCTAAGGATGATGAAACTGAAATTTTCTAAACTATTTCCAGGGAGAAACTCCTCTGGGGTTAGCCCAGCAGAATCGAAATCCTTGGATAATTCGTTGCCTGCTTGATGCAGATGTTGATAGAAGTAGAAGCCATTTTATGCTGAAGGTTCTCAAGAGTTTTGAAAAATACAAGGTAGGTCACCAAATAAAAAAATGTATTTGGATTTGGTTGCTTTTTGATCATGCGTAGGTATTGTGCTGTCATGATTTCTGGTGTATTTCATGACTTAACATAATATTGTAGTGGAGCATTTAATATAATGGATTTTGATTCTAATGAGGTCCGCAACACTGCCATCCCATCTTCCCCGGCCCAGCTACTCCTACTCTGTACTTGTCACCCGAAGCTGCTGATTTCTGCTGGAGTACTGACAGCTATGCAGTAACTTTTCCAAGTGTCCATTCTTCTATGTAAAGTTGGAGCGCTAGTTGATGCTCCAGCATGGTCAGTGATTGAAGGGTAAGATGAGAATTTCTTTTTAATTACACAGTAGCATTCTTGAAGTAACACTCAATCACAACACTTTTTATATTCCTATAAACCATCAACAAAAACATAATCTTTAATGTTATCTTCATAAAAGCTTTTGTTTTACTTCATAGAATCATGGTATGATACAGCACAGACGGAGGCCATTGGACTTAACGTGGCTGTGTTGGCTCTTCTGAAGAGCTATCCACTCTCTGCTCTTTCCCCACAGATCAGCAATTTTTTCCCCTTCAAGTATTTGTCCAATTCTCCTTTTGAAAATTATTATTGAATCTGTTTCTACAACTCTTTCAGGCAGTGCATTCCAGATCATCACAACTTACTGTGTGAAAAAGTTTTCCTCATGTTACCTCTGGTTCTTTTGGCAATTTGCTTTAAATCTGCCTTCTTTGGTTACCAATCTGTCTGCCACTTGAAATAGTTTCTCCTTATTTACTCCACTGTAAATCCTGACGCCGATCGGCCAGGCAGCTCAACACTTGGCTTGCACTATGTCCACCTGGCACATATGCAGTTTCTGCTATCTCTGACATTGGTGTGCACCCGTTAACTGCTGCCAGTACTGGTTTGTGCCTGTGTGTGGTGACATCATCGCTCTCGCTGCCTGCTGCTCGGGGATCTGTCCTTTCCATTGCTGCCCTGCTCCCTCCGCTGCCTCTCCCTCTCCCCCTTTCCCAAGCTGCAGTCCCTATTTCTCCTTCACTTACAGATGCTCCCTGGCCAGTACCTATTTCTCTTCCATTTACAGACTCTCCCTGAGAGTTCCCAGCATTCGCTGTTGCTCCTGGAGTTTGCCACTTACACTGCACTTTGCACTTTTCAGCCAGGGTGAATCCGGGAACTGCTCCCACCCTCCAGCTTCTCTTTGTTTTGGCTGAGTGCAAATACATGTGCGAGCAGTGCGCCCTCTGCAGGTTGCAGTGTCACCAAGCTCAGCCTATTTCCACTAACACCCTTCGTGATAGGTATCCGCTATGGGTCAGTTGGAAGCACTCTCCTCTGAGTCCAAAGGTTGTGGGTTCAAGTCCAACTCCAGCACAAAAATCAGAGCTGACACTCCAGTGCAGTGAGGGAGTACTGCATGTCAGAGATACTGTCTTTTGGATGAGATGTTAAACCAAGGCTCCGCCTCCCCCTTAAGTGGATGTAAAAGATCCCACTCATGATTTTGAAGAAGATCGGAGGGGGCGTTATCCCCAGTGTTGTGGCCAATATTTAACCTTCAAACAACACCACAAAAACAGTTTATCTGGTCATTAACACATTACTACTTGTGGGAGCTTGCTGTGCGCAAACATGCTGCCACATTTACTACATTACAACAGTGACTGTGCTTCAAAAGTACTTCATAGGATGTTCTACAGCACTTCACAGCCAATGGTGAAAGGTGCTGTATAATTGCAAGTCTTATTTCTTGATTTTGAACACTTCTATCAAATCTTCCCTTAAACCTCTGTTCTGAAGAGAGCAACCCCAATGTCTCCAGTCTTTCCACATAACTGAAGTTTTCCATCTCTGATACCATTCCAGTAAATTTTGTCTGTGCTATCCAAAGATTTGAAATTCTTCTAAAGTGTAGTGCCCAGAATTGGCCACAATACTCCAGCTGGGGCCTCACCAATGTTTTATAACGGTTTTAGCAAACTCCTTGCTTGTGTACTTTGTCTCTCTTTATAAAGTCATGGATCCTGCATGCCTTTTTAACAGCCTTCTCAGTTTGTCCTACCACCTTCAATGATTTGTGTATATACACACCCCAAGGTTTGTCTGCTCTTGTGCTTCCTTTAAAATTGTGCTGTTTAGTTTAAGAACGCAAGAAATAGGAGCAGTAGACCATATGGCCCATTGAGCCTGCTCTGCCATTCAATATGATCATGGCTGATTTTAGACTTCAGCTGCACTTTCCTGCCAGCTCGCCATGTCCCTCGATTCCCTGAGAGACCAAAAATTTGTCTATCCCAGCCTTAAATGTATTCAGTGATGGTGCATCCACAACCCTTTGGGATAGAGAATTCCAAAGATTCAGAACCCTTTCAGGAAGTAATTTCTCCTCATCTCTGTACTAAATGATTGGCCCCTTAACCTGAGATTGTGCCACCGTGTTTTAGATTCCCCGACCATTGGAAACAATCTCAGTGTTAATCCTATCCAGCCCCTTCAGAATCTTGTATGTTTTAAGAGATCGCCTCTCATTTTTCTAAACTCCAGATAATATAGGCCCATTATATTGCTTCTCGTTCTTCCTACTAAAGTGAATCACTTCACAGTTCTTTGTGTGAAATTTCATCTACTATGTGTCTGCCCACTTCACCAGTCTGTTGCTGTTGTCCTCATTGTTTACATTTTCGAATTTCATGTCATCTGCAAACTTGGAAGTGATGCTCTGTATATCCCAGTCAAAGCCATTAATATATAATTTAATAAAAAAGCAGTGGTCCCAATACTGCTGCATGGGGGATACTGTACACACTCCCCTCCAGTCTGACAAACAAGCAGTCAGCACAATTTTCTGTCTTTTAGCTAATTTTGTATCCACGGTGCCACTGCCTCTTTAATCACATAGGCTTCAATTTTCCTAACATTGATTATGTGGCACTTTATCAAACATCTTTTAAAAGTCCACATACTCAACATCAACCCCACTGCCCTCATCAACCCTTTGTTACTTCAGCAATGAACTCAGGCAAGTTAGTCAAACATGATTTGTCTTCAACAAATCCATGCTGCCTTTCATTTATTAATCCATATTTTTCGAAGTGCCAATTACTTTAGTCCCAGATTACTGTCTCTAAAAGATTCCCCACCACAAACATTGGGCTGACTGGCCTGTAGTTGCTGCATTTATCCCTCTCTCCTTTTTTTGAACAGAGGTGTAACATTTACAGCCTTCCAGTCCTCTGGCACTGCTCACATATCTAAGGAGGGTTAGAAGATTGTGGCCAGAGCCTCCACAATTTCTACCCTTATTCCCTCGGTAACCTAAGAAGCATCCCATTTAGGCTGGGTGACTTTTCTACTTTAAGTGCTGCCAACCTTTTAAGTACAACATGTTTGCCTACTTTTATTCTATTAAATGTCTCTGCTCCTCCTTTACTGTGACAGTGGTAGCATCCTCTTCTTTGGTGAAGACAGATGTGAAGAACTCACTTAGTACTTGCATGAGAACGTAAGAACTAGGAGTAGGCAATTCAGCCCCTTGAGCCTGCTCCGCCATTCAATACGATCATGACTGATCTCATCTTGGCCTCAACTCCACTTTCCTGCCCATTCTCAATAACCCTTCAACCCATTTCTAATTAAAATTCTCTCTCTCTCCTCAAATTTACCCAATGTCCCAGCATCCACCACACTCTGGGGTAGTGAATTCCACAGATTCACGACCCTTTGAGAGAAGTAATTTCTCCTCATCTCTGTTTTAAATCTGCTACCCCTTATCCTAAAACTATGACCTCTTGTTCTAGATTGCCCCACAAGAGGAAACATCCTCTCTATGTCTGCTTTCTCAATCCCCTTAATCATCTTATATACCTCAATTATATCTCCTCTCATTCTTCTAAACTCCAGAGAGTAAAGGCCTAAACTGCTCAATCTCTCTTCATAAGACAAGCCCCCCATGTCTGGAATCAATCCAGTGAACCTCCTTTGAACTGCCTCCAATGCAGCTACATCCTTTCTCAAGTAAGGGGACCAGAACTGTACGCAATACTCCAGATGTGGTCTCACCAATGCCTTGTACAGTTGCAGCAACACTTCCCTACTTTTATACTCTATTCCTTGAGGAATAAATGCCAAAATTCCATTTGCCGCCCTTATCACCTGCTGTGCCTTCAAACTAGTTTTCTGCGACTCATGCACGAGGACACCCAAATCCCTCTGCACAGAAGCACTGTGAAGTTTCTCTCCATTCAGATAATTTGCCTTTCTATTCATCCAACCAAAATGGATAACCTCACACTTATCCACGTTAAAATCCATCTGCTAAATTTTGGCCCATTTATCTAATCTATCCATATCCATTTGTAGCTTTCTTATTTCTTCATTGCAACTTACTGTCCCACCTATTTTAGTGTCATCTGCAAATTTGGCTGTAGTACCTGCTATCCCTGCATCCAAGTCATTAATATAGATTGTAAATAGTTGGGGCCCGAGGACCGAACCCTGTGGCACCCCACTAGTGACATCTTGCCAACCAGAAAAAGACCCATTAATCCCGACGCTCTGTTTTCTGTTGGTTAGCCAATCCTCTATCCAAGCTAATAAATTGCCCCTAATCCCATGTGAACTTACCTTGTGTATTAACCTTTTGTGTGGCACCTTATCAAATGCCTTCTGGAAGTCCAGATAAGCTACATCTACAGGATCCCCATTATCCACTTCGCTTGTTACAGTTTCGAAGAACTCTAGCAAATTAGTCAAACACGATTTACCCTTCATAAAACCATGCTGACTCTGATGGATTGCGTTTTGACTTTCTAAATGTCTTGTTCTTCCTTAATAATGGATTCTAACAGTTTCCCAATGACAGAAGTTAAACTAATTGGTCTATAGTTTCCTACTTTCTGCCTCCCTCCCTTCTTGAATAAGGGCATTACATTAGCTTTTTTCCAATCCACTGGAACCTTTCCCATATCCAGAGAATTTTGAAATATTATGACCAATGAATCCACTATCTCCACTACCACTTCCTTTAAGACACTAGGATGTAAGCCTGGGGACTTGTCTGCCTTCAACCCCAATAATTTGTTCAGTACTTTTTCTCTAGTGGTGGTGATTGTTCTAAGTTCCTCCCTTTCTATAACCTCTGCATTACCTGGTACTATTGGGATGGTGCTAATGTCCTCCACTATGAAAACTGAAGCAAAATACTGATTTAGTGTCTCTGCCATTTCTGTGTTCCCTTCTATTAACTCCCCCGTCTCATCCTCCAAGGGACCAACATTCACTTTAGCTACTCTCTTCCCTTTTATATACTTATAGAAGCTTTTGCTATCCGTTTTTTATATTTTGCACTAGTTTTCTTAATTTACCTTTGCTCTTTTTATTACTTCCTTAGTAACCCTTTGTTGATCTTTAAAAGTTTCCCAATCTTCCAGCCTGCCACTGGCCTTTGCAATATGGTATGCCTTAGTTTTTGTCTTTATGTTATCCTTAACTTCCTTGCTTAGCCATGGATGTTTTTTCTCCCCCTCCTAGAATCTTTCTTACTCTCTGGAATATATTTTAGTTGGGATTAATTGAATATCTCCTTTAAACATTTGCCACTGCTCGTGAACTGTTCTACCTTGTAGTCTTGCTGCCCAGTTCACTCGGGCCAAATCGGTCCTGTTGGCTACATAATTACCTTTTGTTTAATGTCAGTACACTCGTGTGGGACTCCAGCTTCTCTCCCTCAGACTGAATTTGAAATTCTAGCATGCTATGATCACTTTTCCGTAGAGGATCCTTAACAATGAGATCATTTATTAATCCCACCTCATTACACAACAGACTTGTGAACTTGAACCATGTTTTCTGCCTCCTGAAGATCACCTTTTTGTTCGCTAACTGCCCATATCCTTCCTTTGACTACTAATAAGTTATATGTTTATAAAAGGCATTTAGGTATCCTTTTATGTTAGCTGCTAATCTATTCTCATACATTCTCTTTGTCCCTCTTCCTTTTTACGGTTCTCCTCTGTATTCAGCATGTTTCTCATCTGTACTAAGAACTTGACGTTTATCACAAGCCTCCTTTTGCTTTTTAAATTATCTCTATTGCTTTAGCCATACAGGAAGCACAAGCTTTGGATGCCCTTTTCTCTCCTTTTGGGAATTTGTCCAGTCTGTATCCAAACGATCTTCTCTTTGCTTATTTGCTGTTTTAACTTCCAATCTTCGATTCCAATCCACCGGGGCCAGATCGCATTTCAACTTATTGAAATTAACTCTCCTCCAGTTGAGTACTGTAACGCAGAAGCAAAATACTTTGGATGCTGGAAATACTTAGCAGGTCAGGCAGAATCTGTGGAAAGAAAAACAGTTAACATTTCAGGTCTGTGTTATCTTTCATCAGAACACATTAGATTTTTTTATTCGTTCCAGGGATTTGGGCGTCACTGGCTAGGCCATCATTTATTGCCCAACCCTAATAGCCCTTGAGAAGGTGTTGGTGAGCTGCCTTCTTGAACTGCTGCAGTCTTTGTGCGTTAGGTACATCTAGTGTGCTGTTATGGCAGTTCCAGAATTTTGACCCAGCAACAGTGAAGGAACGGTGATATAGTTCCAAGTCAGGATGGCGTGTGGCTTGGAGGGGAACTTGCAGGTGGTGGTGTTCCCATGCATCTGCTGCCCTTGTCCTTCTAGATGGTAGAGGTCACAAGTTTGGAAGGAGTCTTGGTGCATTGCTGCAGTGCATCTTGTAGATGGTACACACTGTGCGTTGGTTGTGGAGGGAGTGAATGTTTGTGGATGGGTTTCCATTCAAGCGGGCTGCTTTGTCCTGGATGATGTTGAGCTTCTTGAGTGTTGTTGGAGCTGCACCCATCCAAGCAAGTGGAGAGTATTCCATCACACTCCTGACTTGTGCCTTGTAGATGGTGGACAGGCTTTGGGGAGTCAGGAGGTGAGTTACTCGCTGCAGGATTCCTAGCCTCTGACCTGCTCTTGTAACCACGGTATTTATATGGCTACTCCAGTTCAGTTTCTGGTCAATGGTAGCCCCTACGATATTGATAGTGGGGGATTCAGTGATCGTAATGCCATTGAATGTCATGGGGAGATGGTTAGATTCTCTATTGTTGGAGATGACTTTGCCTGGCACTTGTGTGGTGCGAATGTTACTTGCCAATTATCACCCCAAGCCTGGATATTGTCCAGGTCCTTCTACACCGACTGCTTCAATATCTGAGGAGTCGTGAATGGTGCTGAACATTGTGCAATTATCAGCGAACATCCCCCCCTTATGACCTTAGGAAGGTCATTGATGAAGCAGCTGAAGATGATTCGGCCTAGGACACTACCCTGAGGAACTCTTGCAGTGATGTCCTGGAGCTGAGATGATTTACCTCCAACAACCACAACCATCTTACTTGGCGCTAGGTACGATTCCAATCAGCGGAGAGTTTCCCCCCCGATTCTCATTGACTCCAGTTTTGCTAGGACTCCTTTATGCCATACTCAGTCAAATGCTGCCTTGATGTCAAGGGCAGTCACTCTCGCCTCACCTCTTGAATTCAGCTCTTTTGTCCACGTTTGTACCAAGGCTGTAATGAGGTTTGGATTGAGTGGCCCTGGCGGACCCACACTGAGCAGGTTATTGCTGAGCAAGTGCCGCTTGATAGCATTGTCAACAACACCTTCCATCGCTTTACTGATGATTGAGAGGAGACTGATGGGGCGGTAGTTGGCGGCTTGGACATGTCCTGCTTTTTGTGTACAGGACATACCTGGGCAATTTTCCACATTGCCTGGTAGATGCCAGTGTTGTAGCTGTAATGGAACAGCTTGGCTAGGGGCGCAGCAAGTTCTGGAGCACAGGTTGTCAGTACTATTACCGGAGTGATCAGGCGGAGTGAATCGATATTGGCTGAAGACTGGCATCTGTGATGCTGGGGACTTCAGGAGGAGGCCGAAATGGATCATCCACTCGGCATTTCTGGCTGAAGATTGTTGCAGATTCTTCAGACTTATCTTTTGCACTGCTGTGCTGGCCTCCCTCATCATTGAGAATGCTCTTCCTGCACCTCTGCCTCGCTTTCCTCCTTTAAGACAATCGTTAAAACCTACCCCTTTGACTAAGCTTTTGGTCATCTGACCTAATATCTCCTCCTGTGGTTCGGTGTCATATTTTATTTTACAATGATTCTGTGAAGTACCTTGGGACATTTCATTACGTTAAAGTTGCTATATTAATATAAGTTGTTGTTGTTGTTCCTTAACTACTCTAAACCAAATGATATTGTGATCATTGGTTCCCAAATGCTCCTTCACCATAACATGCTCCACTTACCCTACTTAATTCACCAGAACTAAATCTGGCACTCTGGACTGGAAACTTACTAATCAAGAACGTTCCACTGTACATTTTTCAGGAATTCCTTCTCTTCTTTGCCCTTTACGCTTCCTAACCCAATCTATATTAGGATATTCAAGAAAGAAAAATTAATGCAAGCTAACAAAAATTGTTATTGATTGAATTATCTCTTGAACCACAGCTTCTCCTGTTGTTTTTGATGGCAGTGGCAGTGATATGGGTGACAGGTTACATAGCAGACATGGAATCTGACTCCTGGCTTCTGAAAGGCGTTTTATTTGTTTCTTCCTGGCTTGTAGTACAGCTTATAATAAGGTAGGTGCCTATGCCTGTTCACTTACCTTAATTCTCTAATTGCCACTAGAATTCACATATACATAATGCAGTTTGAGTAAATGCCAGCAGCTCTTCCTTCTGGCCGTTTCTTTTCTGCACCACCCCCCCCTCTCCCCCCCCCCCCCCCCCCCCCCCCAACCATTACTTTATGAAGTGAGTCTCAATTTTATACAAAACTACCTGATCTCCGATGGGGTGACTTTAAGGCTGCTACATTTGGTTGCGTGTTCCAGGATTGGCGGTGGTGGGTGAGAAGTTGATCAGTGCTTCTAACCCCGATAGCTATCCAGTGATATAGAATATAAATGTGTATAAGTCATGAAGGTTAACGTAAGGGTCAAGCTCAACTGTTCTACCTTCATCTTTCTCCCCAGCCCCTTCCACTGCCACTCTGCTGATCGTGATAACATGATCAGGAGTTGTAAATAAATATTGGGGGGTGGGGTGAGTGTGCGCAATGGCATCCAGTGTCTGGAACAGTATCCCAGCTAGGCAAGGGGGGTTTCATTCTGCTGCAGCCTTTGTCTGCCAGAACAGCCATTGAGATATTTCAGATGGCACATATTCCTCTGCCTGTTCTACTGTTAAGGGCTTGTTTGCCAGAGCCCTGTCTGCTGAGTATCTCTAGGGTTCCTAACAGGTCTTCACAGTAACTGAAGCGGCCCAAGACATAGAGTTCCGCCGTACTTCACTTTGATTTGATTGACCCTTTCATATTCATTGCCCAGATTCTGCAGTGAGGACAGGGGGTTGGGCTTTGGAACTCCCTTGGTTTCCTTGCCATTGTGTCAAGGTGGTGTTCTGTCAAGATACATGTGGAAGCTGGTGTGCAACGGTTTCCCAACGTTAAAAGATATCACACACAATCCTGTCCGAGTACACCTCCAGAACGTGGGCTTATCACCAATACCTCGTTCCGCCAGAGGAACAAGTACAAAAAGTCATGGCAACACCCACGGTCCAAACACGGGCACCTGATCAATTATGTTATCGTCCATGCCTGGAATCGCAAAGTGTTTGCACCACCAGAGCAGTGACAGGAACTGATGACTGCTGGACTGATCACCGACTTATCGTTCAATCGTGTCCATCAAACTGGCTCCCAAACAACGGATGCAACTGAAGCGATGTCCATGAAAGATCAATGTCGAAGATCATCAACGTTGAAGCTCTGAAGGATCTTATCAAAAGAGATTGATTCCAACAGTACCTTTGGAAAAAACTTTCAGACTTCAATCGCGAGCAGAAGTGTGTCCACAGTGCGTGGGATGTCCTTAAATCCAATATCATCAATGCCTGCAAATATGTAGTTGGATTTTCTGTCAGGAAACATCAGGACAGGTTTGATGAAAATGATGAAGATATCAACGAACTGATTGCAAGCACACGACTTTGTGTCTGGCAGAATCATCCAAACTCAAAGTAAAAGAAACTGGCTTATCAACAAGCAAAGGCAGAGGTACAAACGAGCACCGGAAACATAAAGAACAGATGGTGGGCAGATGAGGCAAAGGAAATTCAGCATCTCACTGGCCTGAATGATATCTGTGGCTTCATCACTGCCATCAAGACCATTTATGGACCAAGTACGCAAGGACCAGCTCCTTTTGAGGCCCAAGGAAGGGGGTGATCTGATCAAGGAAAGGGAAACTGTTAACATCCGTTAGAGGGAGCATTTTGAAGACCTTTTCAATCTGGAATCCATTGTTGTTGAGAGTGTTTTCAACGCCATCTAACAACACCGAGTTAGAGACGAGCTCAAAAACTCCACCGATGCCTATAAAGGTGATGAAAGCCATTGCACAAATGAAGAACAACAAAGTGGCAGGTGGTGATGGAATCCCCGCTGAAATCTTTAAGCACCGAGGAGAGGAACTAACATTACAGCTCCACGCCCTCATTCTACACATCTGGAATGAAGAAGTCCAGAATGATCTCAACGATGCTATGATTGTGACAATCTTCAAGAAAGGGGTCAAATCCAACTGTGGAATTTACAGAGGCATCTCCCTGCTCTCCATTGCAGGAAAGATCATTACAAGAGCCCTTCTGAACTGACTCATTACATTTGCTGAAGAGCTACTCACTGAATCTTAATGTGGGTTTAGGCCATCAAGAGGCACTGCTGACATGATCTTCGCAGCTTGCCAACTACAAGAAAAATGTCATGAACAACACCAACCTCTCTACATAGCATTTTTTGACTTGCCAAAGGACTTCGACTCCAAATCGTGAGGCACTCTGGAAGGTTCTGTTGAAGTACGGATGTCCTCCAAAATTCGTCACCATTCTTTGCCTGCTTCATGATATGCAAGTGGTGATCTTTATCAATGATCCATTACAGACCCCTTTGATTTTAAGACAGGAGTTAAACAAGGTTGTGTCATCACCCCCAACTCTCTTTTCGATCTTCCTCGCAGCCATGCTCTGTCTGACCTAGAGATGAGCTCCTTGCTGGAGTGCAGCTTACTTATCGAATGGACAGTAAACTATTTAATCTCGGGCGACTCTGATCAAAAACTAAGACCACCCTGACTTCAATCATCAAGCTCCAATAAGCTGATGACGCCGCAGTAAGTGCTGTGTCAGAAATGGATCTTCAGAGAATCATCGACGTATTTACTGAAGCATATGAGAAGATTGGACTTGCGCTCAACATTCAGAAGTCCTCCATCAGCAAGCTCCAAATGCTGATGCCCCAGCCCCATTGATTAGGATTCATGAGTGGTGCCTGGAAAATGTGGAACATTTCCAGTACCTTGGAAGTTATCTTTCACAGAAGGCTGACATTGATATCCAGCATCGCCTGAAATCTGCTGCTGCAGCCTTTGTCCACCTGAGGAAGCAAGTGTTTGAAGATAGCAACACCAAAACTGAAACCAGGCCCATGGTTTACAGTGCAGTCGTGATCCCTACCTTGCAGTACGGACTGAAACATGGACAACATACAGGAAGCACCTCAAAGTACTGGAGTCATTTTATCAATGCTGCCTGCGGAAGGTTCTACATATCAAGTGGGAGGACAGGCACACTAACGTCTGTGTCCTCTCACAAGCAGGCACCACAAGCACGTGGCTATGATTATCCGCCATCAGCTTTTTTGGGTTGGTCAGATAGTTTGGATGTTAGATACCACGCTGCCAAAGCAGGTGGTCTTCTCCCAGCTCAGTCAGGGCAGATGCACCTGAGGAGGACAAAAGCACTTCAAGAATGTGCTGAAAGCCAGTGTGAAGAAATGCAACACTGACATCAACTCCTGGGAGACCATCGCCCTGGACTGAACCAGATGGAGGCAGAGTCTGGGAAGGATCCCAGCATTTTGAGACCCAACGATGACTAAATGAAGAGGAAAAGCGATAGCGGCGAAAAGAACAAGCCATGACCCGAACTAGTAATACAGGACCAAACATCCCACATGACGACAAATGCCCTACGTGCCATAAAATCTGTAGATCGTGAATTGTCCTCATCAGCCATCTTCTAACTTACAAAAGACAATTATCCTCGCCTGCGGGGAATAGCCAATAATAAAACCCCAGCTAGGACAGAAAATGTACTGAAACACCTCGCAATGTTCTAAAGAATAGAAGTTATTACTTTCCCGTTCATATTAAGTAATGGTGAAGCTGTTTTCTCTTTATTTATAACTTCCCTTTTATGATTATGTTAATCCTTTGCAAAATTTTGCTGTAATTTGTTTAAGGATCCCCGATATATTTTGGGAGCGAGAAATTTTGTGTTTCATGAATAAAATGTGCTGAATCCAGGATCTTCTGGCTTGGGTTATACCACTTGTCTGATGCTGTCTTGCTGATGGGCTCATAGTGAATTTTACAATGAGCTGGTTGTACATTACAGTGAAGTATGTTACATAAGTATTGATGTTTAAAGTATTTCTCTGTGCTTAGCTATCAAAACTAATTGTAAATTGAATTAAATGTTCAAAAAATATATTTTCCATAATTAAAACTGCATAACTTTGTATTTTGAAATAAAAACAAAGTGCTGGAAATACTCAGCAGGTCAGGCAGCATCTGTGGAGAGCGAAGCAAAGTTAACGTTTCAGGTCTGATGAAAGGTCACAGACCTGAAACGTTAACTCTGCTTCTCTCTCCACAGATGCTGCCTGATCTGCTGAGTATTTCCAGCACTTTCTGTTTTTATTTCAGTTTTTGAGCATCTGCAGTATTTTTCTTTTATTATTATTCTTATCTCAATTTTCGCAATTTCTTGAGTAAGGGACATTCATAAAAAAAGAGCACAGCTGAGAAAGGGAAACTATCATATGCATATGCATGTGTTTGGGTATAGTGTGCTGTACTCCTATGCTGTGATTTTCTTAACAGGTACTAATTGCCTTGTTTTGATTGTTCAAATCTATATGTTATATACATTGGTCAGTCCACCCTCGTGATAGGGACAGAACATTTTCTTGAATTGTTATCACAGAATAATTTTATCTGTAGGACTGATGAGATTTTAATATGTGAGGTGATCCTATAAAAAAAACTTTAAAATGGTATATCGCAAGTGTAGCATTGATCTTCCACAAAGCAGAACTTTAATGAAGTCTCTGCATTGAGCAGCAGGCTTCATGATTCTTGTCATTAGGAAATCCATCAGTGAATGGTTCTTAAGGGAGTTGAGTGTCACTTGATAGTGAAGTTTCTCAACTTAAACATGCAGAACTGAAAATAGGTTGTTTCATGTTGCTCATTGTGTTGCTTGCTGACAGATCTCATTGCTGACACCAGATAAATAGCTACCTGCTGAGAGCTTGAAATGCCAAAATGATGCATCTGGAACAATCCTGGAAAATAAACTGCAAATTCAAATGACTCCTACAATGTAGCAAGGGAGAACCAGATCGAAATTGAAACTTGGGAGTTCAATAATTTTGACAATTATACCATTTTAAAGAGTTTTTAATTTCAAAACGTTGCTGGTCTGTTTCTCTATTGCACAGCCAGAAGAGGGCAGTGTTTATTCAAAGTATGGTTCAGGAGATGGTTATTTGTGCTATAGCTATTGGTAGCATGATAAATAGCAGCTCCACATAAATCTGTGCCAATGCATAGCGCATATTTTCATAATTGCCGGTTTGATGCTAAAGATATTTATCCAAGTTTCTGTAGTACCCTTTTTATTATGAAAGCAGCTGAATCCAGAGTGTGGATGATCTGTATGATGTAATACCTTTGCCCAGTCCAGTAAAAGTAAAAGAATTTTCAAGCGGATTATTTAGATAAAATAAGGCACATTGTACATAAAATACAACTCATTGCTCCCTTGCCAGCTCAGCTGATTAAGACGGTGGTAGCTGAGCCTTATAAATTGGGAAACACCAATTTTGATCCCCAGTATTTCTGAGTTCGCTGATCTCTGGGGTAGCAATGCGTGGCACTACCGTTGGCCTCAAATGCCCCTAAGTTAGAAAGGGAAAAATCAGTTAATTTTCCACAAGAACTGTTTCGGTCCTGGATGAGATGTCCTGTGTGGCCAGAGTAGTCTGCTATGGGTGAAGAATGGGCAGTTGTGCAAAGTAACAGGGTAAAGTGTTTAAAAAAGAAATCATTCTTGGGAAGTGGGAGTTTATTGCTCATTCATAATTGCCCATGTTAAAGGTGTTGAGCTGCTGTTTTGAATACAACTGAGTGTCTTGCTGGGCTATTGCAGAGGGCAGTTCAGAGTCAAACACAGTGTTGTAGTTCTGGAGTCACATACAGGTCAGACCAGGTATGAATGACAGATTTCCTTCCCTAAAGGACATTTAGTGAATCAAATGGGTTTTTAGAACAATCCAGTAGTCTCATAGTCCCCATTACTGATATAAGCCTTTTAATGCTAGGTTTATTTAATTGAACTTAAATTCCCCAACTGCTGTGGTGTGATTTAAACTCATGTTTGCAGATCATTACTCCTGGCTTGAGGATTACTAGTCCAGTAACATAACCACAATGCTACCATAATTGGCTCTCGTGGAATCCTAGTCCAGCCATGGCTTGATACCTTCAGTAGGACAGGGTAGAAAATTGCCAGAGAAATAAAAACGAATAAAACTAATTGCCATTCATTACTTAATTCTTATTTATTTTTTTCCTGTTATAGGCGTTTTGTAAGTATGCAGACGTATAGCTACATTCCATTGGCGTTTCTGTCAGCATCGCTCTTTTGGATGGTCATCACGTGGTTCATCCGGTTCTTGCCTGATATCCTTTTCTAATTTGGGTGTGGAAACAGTGACTTGAAAGTGGAATTAATTTCACTCGTATGCAACATGAAATAATTTAAGTGTCTTCATGTCTGCGTGAGTAATGTGTTATGCACCTAAGCAAAGTAACCATTGATCTTCAGTGAAATTCCTTTCAGATTGATCATACCAGGAAAGTGAGTGCAAAATAATGCTCAGGATGATAGCTTGTTCATTTTTAGCTGCATGTATGGTTCTATGCTTTTGGTACATTTTTCGTGAAACTGGAGCAAGTCAGCAGCATTGAATCTTCCTGATAACTCCGAACGGGGCTAAAGTTTTTGAGCCAATTAGTAAAATCAAACACTTAAAAACTTATAAAAGAAAGAACTCGCATTTATTTGACGCCTTTCACAACCTCGGGATGTCCCGAAGCATTTTACACACAAGTGTAGTTTGCCAACAGGTCTCACCACTGACACCAGGTATGCAGCTACTCACCGAGTACATGAAATGAGCAAATGCTGAATTTCCATCTGTTGTGGAAAATAGATGACAAAATTCGGCATCCCGTACAATATAGACCTGTTTCTTGTGATGACTAAGTGTAATCACTGTTGTAATGTAGGAAATAGGTCAGCCATTTCATGCACAGCAAGTGCCCACAAACTGAAATGTGATAAATGAATAGGTAATCTACTTTTTAGTTATGTTGGTCAATGGATAAATATTGGCTAGGACACCAGAGAGAGCTTCCTTGCTCTTCTATGGAATTGTGCCGCAGGATCTTTTACTTCCATTGGGAGAACAGAAGGTGCCTTGGTGTAATGTCTCATCTGAAAGGTAGTGCCTCCAACGCTGCATACTCTCCGAGTTGCACTGGAGTGTCAACCTGGATTATGTTCTCAAATCTAGAGTGGGACATGAACACATGACCTGACTTGGGGACGAAAGAGCTACGGTTGACAACTTAAAGACTTCTAACTTATGCATTTCCACTGATGTAAATCAGAAACTTAATGATGACTGACTCAAATCCAGGGAAATTTAAAAACAGTTTCTGATCTATGTGCTCCCAGTTTAGAAGGCCATAGCAGGCTTAATTTAATGCTGCCTTTTTTTCAACAATTTTACTGCAAGAAATAGGTCTACATTGTAGGGACATTTGATTTTTTTTATATTTTCCATGATAGTTGGAGATTCAGAATTTGCTCATTTCACATATTCAGTGATTATTGAGACCTGTTGGCAAACAACACCATGCATAGCTGAGAAAATTCAGTATAAGTTGACATTTGAGTCTCAAAAGAGCCATTGACTGGGTTTCCTTATGAAAAGAATCGCGAAGCGCCCTTGCGGAGACCCAAAAACTGGTTTCATTAAAATGTCTGCTTTATGGAAGATCGTTCCAAAAAATAAAAGTTTCACTTAATATTTTAACTTTATTTGGAAAGATATTCCAGCTATGTGAAAATGCCTTTTGTGAAATTGTGGGTGCATTACTGTGATGGGAACAGTCAGCAGAGTGACAATTTACTATTTATGCAATCTCTCTTGGAGATTATCTCTTCCTACTAGATTTCACCAAATGGCATTTTCATTTCATGAGATTTAATTAGCATTTAAAACAAAATTACGGACATAATGACATTGGAAATGTGGATGTCGACTGGAACTGCAAGTATTTAACGAATCCATCTGGCTTCAAATCACAATACTGGTATCCTTTGTTGCTTGAAGACATGCACGGTAGTTGAAATGTTTGTTTTAGTGTCAGGCCAGACACCTGCTTGGAGGTGACCAGCTGAGCTTTGATAGTTAGTTGTCCACACCCCTCTTCCCCTATGCCCCCAAAGAAATTGAGGAGAAGGACTGACGGGAAGTTTTGGCAGTATCTAGAAGTGTTTGTTTCTCTCTTTCCATAGATTGTCTGACCTGCTGTTTCCACTATTTTCTGTTTTTATTTAATATAACTGGAATTTTTTTTATATGTTGTGTATAACTATTTCTATTTTGTTTTAAAATTAGTCTGTTTTCATGTCTTTTAATTGATCAGAGTTGCATCTCTGCTGAACAGTTAGTCTCTTATTCAGGAAAGCATTATTGACTCGCCTTAAGGCATGAGCTGCCATGCAGGAGGGCCTTTATTGGGCTTTATTTCTCTTGCCCAATTGCTGCACACTGGGCATGGCATGGATCAGATGCCAGACATTTTGGCTCACTCCTTTTGAAGTTTTTATTGTGAGATTCGGTTGACTGTTTAATAGCGTCACTGCTTTGCATTAACGCTTCTGTATGGTAAATTGCACATTTCTAATACATAACCTTGTTGGTTTAATTATGGATGTATTGTGACTTGCTGTTATAGATGTAGAATTCTGATGTCTGTGGTCGTTGGTCCTAAAATATTGTTTAGTTTGTACAAAACATTTTTGGACTAATGTTTGAAGTTCCTACCTTATTCTTGGCACTGGACCAAATTTTAATCTTTTGTTCTTTTTAAATTTTCATCAGATGAATTTGGTTTCTTAATTCTATTTTCTTTTTGAGAATTTCTGCCTGATTTTAGTGTGCTTCATAACATCCTAATGATTTTCTAGTATGCTGCTATTTTTGCCTGGTGTTCTCATCTTTCCCTGCTGCAGTTTCTATTGTGGTATGGGCTACTTTTTCTTCAATGCAGATGATTTGAAATATCTTCTGTGAGTTCAAAAGGTTCTTTATCATATATGCCTGAAATGCTTGCTTTATCAGGTTCTCATTCACAAAAGGTGTTTTTTCAGTGTTTTTGTGTTGTGGGTTGCATGCACCATGTAAGATTGTATTTGTATGTAAGTATACTGAAACTTTCTTAACCACGAATGTACATATACCTGACTCAAGATTTCAGATTCCATTTGCCCTCAGCATTACAGGCTGCATCTACTACTTTTATAAAACCTGGACAATAGGCCCTGGATATCTCCAGGTTTCAGAGCAAGATAAAAAAAGGGTAAAGATACTTGAGAATCAACTTCTGTGAGACCTTGCTGTGTACTGACTTACTCTCGTTTTCTTGCGATTGCATACTTACACTCCCTCTCTTTCTCTCCATCTCTTGCACCTTCTTTCTTTGCTTTCTCACTCTTTCTTCCCCAAAACAGATGATGTAAGACAATGTTGTGCCTTTTTAAATTCAAGTGTTGTGGAAATGGCTGCATTTATCCCATAAACACTTAATTTCAGTTGCAACTAATTGCTAAATAACAGATGAAAGAAAGGATTTGTATTTGTCTGGTGCCTTTCACATACTCAGACTGTCCCAAAATGCTTCACAGCCAATTTGTAACTTCAGAAGTGTAGTTAATCACTGTTATGCAACCACATGCAGTAGGGAATTGAAGCACAGCAAAGTCCAACAGACAGCAATGAGACAAACAATCAGTGAAATCCATGGAGAAGTAAAAGTAGACCTGAGAGGTGTTAGTGCTTATGTCTTTCCAGTACATGAGGTAAAATTGGTGCAGTGAAAATATTATGGCTTATACCACAATTAATGGGTAAGTTATACTTTCACATTCTGCATCTTTTGTTACAAAGTGTAAAGTGAACTAATTCAAGACTAGTATTAGTTTCCTAAAAGTTGTGTAAAATTTATTTTGAATTTGTATGCTTATTGCATTAATATTTCTAATCTATTTTTCAGACTGTCGTGGCACTGGCAGAAGCTGACTGCTTAGACCCAAGGATCTTCTGTACTAGGTGTCTTGTAAGTAAAGACCAATGAAAGAAACTATTGACAATTGATCTGTTCTTCAATAGAATTAACCTGCTGAGTCTAATAACTGTTTTGTAGCTGTAATGAAAAAATATGCAATAGCAATACATGGAAAAGTGGTTTAAGTTTGTTAGTTTCTTACAAGTCAAAACTTTTGACAGAATTTCTGCAACATAATTTGTTGCCAATTGAGTTATCTTTTCCTCCACCCGCACCCCACCCCCCCAATCTCCTTTTCTACTAATTTTCTTCTCTCCATCCCTTCCACCCCATCTCCGTTGAGTTCTTGCTTAGGGTATGCATCCATATCCTTTTCAGTACCCCTATCAACTGACCATTTTTTTGCGTAGGTTCATCTCAATCACACTAGCACCTTTTTAATACAGTTGCAGCATGATATTTGAGAAATTATTTTTAGTTTTTATTCTGATACTTCTGTCATGCTCAGTGCCAAAGGCTACTCCTGTATGAACCTTCCTGCTCCCAACAGACCGGAGTGTGGCTTTGTACACACTGTACCTAGTTACAGTTGTGTTGCCTCAGAGTTAAATGGAGATTTTTATCACCATATTAGCTTAATGGAATTGTCCAAGCTCTCTCGCTATTTGAAATCTGGGAGAACACAACAGAACAAACACTGTTAGATCCAGTAATTCTGACTATTAACTATGAATCAGATTTATTAAAAGTGAAAATTAAAATGCCAGCATAAAGTCAATGCACCCTATTTCACATGGTTACAGAATTTCTAACTTGCATCTCCTTGAATGTACAAAAATACAAAGCATACAATATTGTGGTAACTCAATAGCATTTGGAGCAAAACTTGCATGTAGGGTATTGCTTATTCTCCATGTGCCATGACTACATCGACTTTAGTACAGTGGTACATTAAGAAATGATGACTTGAAGTGCTGTGCTGTTTATCCCTCGGAATCAGCTACTGGCTACTAAGCTATCTATCCATTAAGTGGACTCGAAAGAATACAAGGTACCCTCCTCCTAAAGAAACCACCTGTGGTCAACTAAAGTGTCAGTGTTTCATGAGCTAGGCTCAGTGGACTGATGATGATGTGGATGATTATTAACAAGTACTTCAGGTGGGAACAATGGTTAATGGTTTTGTAGTTTTATAAAAGTGTAATTTTCCCAGGCCAACCATATCCATCTGTGGTTCTGTCATCTGTAGGTATGATTTTCCTCAATGAAATAACCAGCCACAATTACTGCACATTCTACCTCATCCACAGAGGAAGTAAGCCTACAGCATCACGTTTAAAATGATCATTCAAATCTTCAAAATAGTGATAAAGTTATGTCAATACTATGTTCGTCAGTAAGTCCATTGTTATCAAATTGCACCTGCAGTAACTGTTTCTAATGTCTGATTCTTTCGAGCCATATTTTTAAAAAATTTGTTCTTGGGATGTGGGCATCGCTGGCCAGGCCAGCATTTATTGCCCATCCCTAATTGGCCTTGAGAAGGTGGTGGTGAGCTGCCTTCTTGAACCGCTGCAGTCCATGTGGGGTAGGTACACCCACAGTGCTGTTAGGAAGGGAGTTCCAGGATTTTGACCCAGCAACAGTGGAGGAACGGCGATATAGTTCCAAGTCAGGATGGTGTGTGACTTGGACGGGAACTTGCAGATGGTGGTGTTCCCATGCATTTGCTGCCCTTGTCCTTCTAGTTGGTAGAGGTTGCGGGTTTGTATGTGATTGTATTGCTTTGTTGTAGTTACGAGCTATTACCTCTCTTTCCCTTGAAACCATTTTAGGATAGCTATCAAAAGATCTAAAAATAGGTTGCTTATACTAAGAAAGGCTGTTGATTTTCAGATCCGCAAACCCCTCCGATCCAAACACTGTGCCGTTTGCGACTGTTGTGTAGCCAAGTATGATCACCACTGTCTATGGATTGCAAGTTGTATTGGTGAGTCTAGTTTTGCCAGAAGATTCTGTAGGTGGCTATCGTGCACAAACTAATTAGGCTTCTAAATGACAATCAATTTTGGAAATAGTTTGTTAAAACTCTTCTATCAACTTTCAGAAAGAGGCTAATGATGCGGTGATGCAATTTTCACTCGATGTCTGAGTAAATTTTAAGTGCACGAACCCTTTCTATGAATTGTAAGCTGCGATGTTTCCATAAAACTGTTTTGTTTGCACTTTAATAACTATATTGAGGCCAATCAATTTGCTTTTGATTTTCTACTAAGTCTTGTTCCTTCTACATGAGAGCCGCAGAACAGCCTTCACTAATCTGTTGTCGCTCCTACTAATATTTTGCTCAGTTACAGTTTTTTTAATCCAGTGGTGCTTATATATAATCTAGAATGCATATTAGGCAAGCTATTTCTGTCAGTAAAGATCTTCTTTCATCATCTACCCTAAGGCACCATGTTTCACCATAAGTAACACAGGAGAACAAAAGTTGCATATAGTCTGGTTTATATGGTAATATCTAATTATGAATATTGGGGTTATTAATCTTTTTTTTCCTCATTCTGCACCGCCATCTCACTCTCGTTACAAAATCTGCAGTCGGGCAGGTCGGGTGATCGGCAGTACAGAAGCTTTATATATCGCCAGTGCTGCTGTATTGTTGATCAGCACAAATCTAGGAGAGAACCCACTCTAACGTTTCCTACACAACTCAACAGAGATTGGCCAGTGTCTTGGAGATGTAGATCTGTCCTTTGGATTGATTGTGATATTGGTAATTTTAAAAATAGATTAAATTATGAAAGAAATTGGGTAATATAAATTTGAAATTTTATACGTTCTATGTTCTTATTTCTGACTAAAATGTTTCTTGAACCAGAAATCAGTTTTCCATCTTTCAGAATTTATATGATTATTTGTTGTGCTTTCTCACCATGCTTGGCTCAGGAGTCCAAGATGGTCTTAAAATGGTAATGTGCTCCTTTAGAGTAGAACTCTACCTGCTGACTCATATTACAGCACAAGTACTGTTCTGTCCAGCTGCCTAGCCACGATCTATCTCAATTCTTCCAGTGAAACTGACCAAGTTTGAATATTACTTAAAAGTATTGTTGGACTTGTGACCTTTGTCTTTGAGACCCAGTGCTCTTTTTCACCAGTCACTAAGTTTTTTTTTCACTCAAGTACTGATTTAAAGAGGAGGTTTTATAATCCGCTTTGGAATGTGAAGCAGTTTCTTTTGATTCCAGCAGCGATATGTTCAATATTGAGGTTTTGCCATTCTGGAGCAAATGTTTTACAGCGTTTAATATTTATAAATAAATATCTGTGCACTTATTAAAAGTTGTAGAAAGAGAAAAAAATATGTGCCGTAATTGTTGCTACGAAATATTTACCCAAGGTCTCAAAGGGTAGCAGTCTACCTGGAATTAATATCAAAATCACACATTTTGATTTCCTATGTCACTTTTTTTAAACAGGTGCATGGAATCAACGGTACTTTGTTGGCTTCCTGTTTTTCCTGTTTACAGTAGTTGCCTGGATGAGCTATGGAATCATTGTATGTAAGTGACTTTCTTCAAGGGTCCTTTCCTTTTGTCATTTAACAGCGTGGCTGCTGGTTTAAAACATTATTGAATTATATTCCCGTGCAATGTGCTATTTGTCATATACTTTCACAGGAGACTAATATTTGGATGACTTGAATTGTTTAAGACTAATTTTGTTATCATCAAACTAGCAAATGGAACCATTGCAGTCACACTGTCAGCTTATCGCAGTCAGGTGACTCTATTCTAATTCAGTAATGTGCCTCAATTCCACTAAAGATGAGCACATTTCTATTCCTCCACCAGCCATTTTGTGTCTTGTCTGACTGGCATCAGCTCTTTAATTAAATCCCTTGACCACTAGGACTGATTTGATGTTTGTTTCTCAGTGCATGGATAAGGCTGATTATAAAATCAGAGAGGGTACCTGTTACTAAGACTTTTTCACTAAGTTACTAAGAGTTTTCTTAACCTCCTTTTAATATGTTTAGAGTTAGTGCTTTTTCATTTACTTTCTTTCTCCCTTCAGGAAAAAAGATGTCTACTTAATATTGTGAAATCATGGCATTGTTTCACTGCAGTTATTTAATGATTTCTTCTAAATAGCCAATTGGCAATTTGATTTAACTTCAAGATTAATTTATTTATCAGTTGATGCATATAAATCTGATATTTGACAATAATTAAATTAAATTGATCTAATTGGGGGATTTAGATAATGATTATCCGAGAGTAGGAACAGAACACAAATAGGACCAAGAGTGGGCCAAACAATCCCTCAAGCCTGTTCTACTATTTTTTTTTAAAATGTTTTTAAGGACTCATTTAAATTGTGAAAATGAATTCATTTGGAAGCCTGAAGAAATGCTAGACACTTTTTTTTACTGGGGTCATTGAAAGGATACTTGACTGAAAACACCTACTGGAAGAATCAAGGAGTGCTAAAAGTAACCTCTACTGGAGATCACCGGCCTTAAGATAAATAAACAACCGGAACCTTGGACTAAGGGGAGATGTTTACAGAGAAGCCACATGTTCAGGTTTTTATGGAGGTCAGGAGGTTGACTTTCTGCTTGGAGTTTGGATTGTTTACAGTTCAGTTGAGGTGTGAATTGTTTTGAAGACAGTTGGTGCTCTGCCTACCAAGGAAAAAGACACCCTAAGCTCATCTTTCCTGCACCTCTCTGAGACCCGGAGAAGTCCAGTGTGTCAGCTCCTCTTTCCACCTGTCTTTGGAAAAACCCTGCAATTCGAGTGTGTGCTGGCTGAAACCCCTGATGCCACATTTCTCCTGAAAAAAGCCTGCCAGACTAATTCTTGACGCCACCTGAAAAGAACTGCTCCAGAAAAGATCCCAGTGACCCGTCACCATATACCCGGATGCCAGACCAAAAGGGACAACTGATATCCTTCCATATCTTTTTTTTCTTGAAGAATTAGCAAGTATTTGGCCAAAGTATTTTTCTGTCTTTTTCTTGTAACAGACCTCTGCAGAGAGAATTTCTGTATTTTTTTCAGTGTATGTGAGAGTCGGTGTATGGGTCATTTTAATAGGGAACTTTCATATTTCAATCTGTGTGTTAGTGCTTTGCTTCGTTACTGGATAAGTCTTGTTTAATAAGCAAAATTATTAGTTTATTATAAAAGAAACCTGGCTGGTGTAGTTTATTCTGGGATAACGAGTAGAGCATATGATTGACCGCATCGGTAACTGGATAAACAATTAATTATATGCTGTGACCTTTGCAGAAATAGAACTAGAAAAGACAGTGCACTCCTCTCACCTCAGTCGTAACACATTCAATAAGATCATGGCTGAACTTCTACATCAACTTTATTTTCCCGCCCTATCCTCATAACCCTTAATTCCCTTGGTGGTCCGAGAATCTTATTGATCTCAGTTTTGAATGTACTCAATGATTGAGCAGCCACAGCTCTCGAGTAGGGAATTCCAAAGATTCACAACTGCCAACGGAAGAAATTTCTCCTCATCTTAGTCCTAAATGGCTGACCCTTTATCCTGAGACTGTGACCCCAAGTTCTAGACGCCCCAGCCGGAGGAAACAGTTGCTCAGCGAGCCTTTGGTGGTAGCCTAATTGACGTCTAACATTGGCTTAAAGACAACTCACTTAACAGTGAATGACTAGTACCTATACAATGGTTCACATTAGGAGATTGAACCTGTTATATTCTGCATGGATATTCTAGCATGCCATGCTAAAGTGCCGCAATGTATGGTTTCAAATTTTATACAGCATCTTTATTTAGATTTTGCCAGCAGCAATTTTCTTTGAGAATGCTAACTATTCATATGTTATCTGACTTTGTTATGAGATCTTAATTACTAGTCCTCATAGGAAAAAAAAAGTTAAATTCTGAACTACGCCAGATAATGAAGATCAAGTCCAGTCAGCTTGTAATTAAAATTGGATTACAATGTCAAGGCATTTTGGGTATACTTGTGCAAGCATTCAGGAAATAATCATGTATTGTTTTCCTCTTGTAGACTGGTCCTTGCATTGTACGACTAGCTATGAAAAGGATGGGCTATGGACATTTCTGATCCAAATTATTTCATGTTCTCCATGGGTAGTTTGGGTTTTTCTACTTGTGGTGTTCCATTCTTCATGGGTGACTTTCCTCTTATTAAACCAGCTCTATCAGGTAAAAATTGTAGCACTGTATCAGAATTAGTTATGGAATTTAATTTGTGCAACATGAAGGTACAATAACTTGTCCTCTTTTATGGTGCAGAAAATGCGATGATAATCTAACACTGAAATGTTGCCCAGAGTTAGCCCTTCACCAAATATCATTCGATGAAACATTTATATATTTATGTGCATATGTTTATTCATATATTTATGAAAGTAATACAATGTAACATTTTTTGATTTTTAAGAGTTGTAGCACTGCAATCAAATGAATTGTTCCCCTTCAATTCCCAAGTTATAATATTTTTATACAGATAAAATATATATTTTTAATTATTAGCAATTTAGCCTGTTATGCTTCATTACGACAGTAAATCTAGTTTAGTAAATTATTTGTTCAAAGGATTGACTAATTGACGCTTGTAGGTAATAGGGTATTTCAGTGTTATGAAAACATACATTCCATCATTAAATCTTCAAGGATGGGCAAATCCAAATGGCCCAAAGTATTTGGCAAAATAACAACTCGTGCTGGGGAAAATTTGACAGTTGCCAGTCCCTTCAGGCTGTGTTTATTAATGAGCACATTCTGTTTGGGGAGGCAGTGGTGCAGTGGTAATGTCACTGGATTAGTAATCCAGAGCCCAGGCTAATGCTCTGAGGGCATGTGTCTGAATCCCACCATGGCAGCTGGTGAAATTTGAATTCAATTAATAAATCTGGAATTAAATGCTAGTCTAATGACGACCATGAAACCATTGTCTATTGTTGTAAAAACTCATCTGGTTCACCAATGTCCTTTAGGGAAGGAAATCTGCTTGATCAGGCCTACATGTGACTCCAGACTCTCAACAATGTAGTTGACTCTTAAATCTCCTCTGAAATGGCCTAGCAAGCCACTCCGTTCAAGGGCAATAAATGCTGGCCTAGTCAGTGACAGCCCAATCCCACAAACAAACAAAAAAAATTTGGAATTGCATTCTTCAGTACCCTTCACATACTTGTCTAGGATTTCTTGTGAAGGTAAATATCCCACATTTATTTTATATTGAGAGGCGGTTACATTCTTTGAGGTCACTGCAATTAAGAGTCCATTACTGTTGGTTTTTATTTTCTCTAATTGTCTCTCCTCCAGTCATTAGCCAAGTTCATTGAGCTGTAAACAAAAATATCAATTTATTTGCCTGCCATCACACTTCAGTGGCTTCAGATACTTTTTTTTTCTATTTTTGATCATTACTTTGTTTATCAAGTCGGAAAATCAATAGAATGTCAGCCACACTTTTCTCTTCCAATCATGAGCTAAGTGCGTTGTTCCTGGAGCTAAAAATGAAAATATGAATTTACTTATCACATTTTAATAACCATTAAGATATTTTGTCCACCCCCCCCAAATTGATCTTTTACACCCCATTTGTGGAGGTATCCTTGATTTGCAAATCTAAAGACCGATATTAAAATTCCAGCCAAACGGGTTATCCATGTGTGAATTAAAATCTAAATCTTGAATATAGTCCAAGGTAATGGAGCCATTGTGACAATGAGGTCTAGCTGGTGCCAACGACGTGAACGACGTGGCACCAGCTAGACCTCATTGTCACAAGGCGAGCCGCCTTAAACAGTGTTCAAATCACACGCAGCTTCCACAGTGCGGACTGCGACACCGACCACTCCCTGGTGTGCAGCTAGGTTAGACTCAGACCAAAGAAGTTGCATCATTCCAAGCAGAAGGGCCACCCGCGCATCAACACGAGCAGAATTTCTCACCCACAGCTGTTACAAAAATTTCTAAATTCACTTGTAACAGCCCTTCAAAACACTCCCACAGGGGATGCTGAGACCAAGAGGGCCCACATCAGAGACGCCATCTATGAGTCAGCTTTGACCACCTACGGCAAAAGTGCGAAGAGAAATGCAGACTGGTTTCAATCTCATAATGAAGAGCTGGAACCTGTCATAGCCGCTAAGCGCATTGCACTGTTGAACTACAAGAAAGCCCCCAGCGATTTAACATCCGCAGCACTTAAAGCAGCCAGAAGCACTGCACAAAGAACAGCTAGGCATTGCGCAAACGACTACTGGCAACACCTATGCAGTCATATTCAGGTGGCCTCAGACACCGGAAACATCAGAGGAATGTATGATGGCATGAAGAGAGCTCTTGGGCCAACCATCAAGAAGATCGCCCCCCTCAAATCTAAATCGGGGGACATAACCACTGGCCAACGCAAACAGATGGACCGCTGGGTTGAGCACTACCTAGAACTGTACTCCAGGGAGAATGCTGTCACTGAGACTGCCCTCAATGCAGCCCAGCCTCTACCAGTCATGGATGAGCTGGACATACAGCCAACCAAATCGGAACTCAGTGATGCCATTGATTCCCTAGCCAGCGGAAAAGCCCCTGGGAAGGACAGCATTACCCCTGAAATAATCAAGAGTGCCAAGCCTGCTATACTCTCAGCACTACATGAACTGCTATGCCTGTGCTGGGACGAGGGAGCAGTACCCCAGGACATGCGCGATCCAACATCATCACCCTCTATAAAAACAAAGGTGACTGCGGTGACTGCAACAACTACCGTGGAATCTCCCTGCTCAGCATAGTGGGGAAAGTCTTTGCTCGAGTCGCTCTGAACAGGCTCCAGAAGCTGGCCGAGCGCGTCTACCCTGAGGCACAGTGTGGCTTTCGTGCAGAGAGATCGACCGTTGACATGCTGTTCTCCCTTAGTCAGATACAGGAGAAATGCCGTGAACAACAGATGCCCCTCTACATTGCTTTCATTGATCTCACCAAAGCCTTTGACCTCGTCAGCAGACGTGGTCTCTTCAGACTACTAGAAAAGATTGGATGTCCACCAAAGCTACTAAGTATCATCACCTCATTCCATGACAATATGAAAGGCACAATTCAACATGGTGGCTCCTCATCAGAGCCCTTTCCTATCCTGAGTGGTGTGAAACAGGGCTGTGTTCTCGCACCCACACTTTTTGGGATTTTCTTCTCCCTGCTGCTTTCACATGCGTTCAAATCCTCTGAAGAAGGAATTTTCCTCCACACAAGATCAGGGGGCAGGTTGTTCAACCTTGCCCGTCTAAGAGCGAAGTCCAAAGTACGGAAAGTCCTCATCAGAGAACTCCTCTTTGCTGACGATGCTGCTTTAACATTTCACACTGAAGAGTGCCTGCAGAGTCTCATCGATAGGTTTGCGTCTGCCTGCAATGAATTTGGCCTAACCATCAGCCTCAAGAAAACGAACATCATGGGGCAGGACGTCAGAAATGCTCCATCCATCAATATTGGCGACCATGCTCTGGAAGTGGTTCAAGAGTTCACCTACCTAGGCTCAACTATCACCAGTAACCTGTCTGTAGATGCAGAAATCAACAAGCGTATGGGTAAGGCTTCCACTGCTATGTCCAGACTGGCCAAGAGAGTGTGGGAAAATGGCGCACTGACACGGAACACAAAAGTCCGAGTGTATCAGGCCTGTGTCCTCAGTACCTTGCTCTATGGCAGCGAGGCCTGGACAACGTATGCCAGCCAAGAGCGACGTCTCAATTCATTCCATCTTCGCTGCCTTCGGAGAATACTTGGCATCAGGTGGCAGGACTATATCTCCAACACAGAAGTCCTTGAAGCGGCCAACACCCCCAGCTTATACACATTACTGAGTCAGCGGCGCTTGAGATGGCTTGGCCATGTGAGCCGCATGGAAGATGGCAGGATCCCCAAAGACACATTGTACAGCGAGCTCGCCACAGGTATCAGACCCACCGGCCGTCCATGTCTCCGCTATAAAGACGTCTGCAAACGCGACATGAAATCGTGTGACATTGATCACAAGTCGTGGGAGTCAGTTGCCAGCATTCGCCAGAGCTGGCGGGCAGCCATAAAGACAGGGCTAAATTGTGGCGAGTCGAAGAGACTTAGTAGTTGGCAGGAAAAAAGACAGAGGCGCAAGGGGAGAGCCAACTGTGCAACAGCCCCAGCAAACAAATTTCTCTGCAGCACCTGTGGAAGAGCCTGTCACTCCAGAATTGGCCTTTATAGCCACTCCAGGCGCTGCTCCACAAACCATTGACCACCTCCAGGCGCGTATCCATTGTCTCTCGAGATAAGGAGGCCCAAAAGAAAAGAATGGAGCCATTCCAACACAGAAGGAGGTCATTTGGCCCATCAAGTCCATTCCAGTCTCCAGATTTTCTCTTCAGGGATTGGAGAGATTGGGGCAAGAAGAACAGTAGAAATATGTTTGTAATTTTTATTGACGTGCTTCAAAAAAAAATTATTTTTTTCTCTCTCTCAGTCCAATGTAACCTGTGTCCCGGCTCTCTGCCATGCATGGGCCAAGGGAGCAGGACTACAGGATTCAGGTCTTTCAGGTGCTGGAATGTGAAAACGTACCTGTTCTTTGGTTGGCAACTCCCCTGAAGGTGCAGAGCCAAGATTAGGATCACTCTGTAGGGCATTTAGGATTTGATCCCATGTAATACCACTTCATGGTGCACCATCATTAAAGAGCTGTGCACACAAAAGCAATGTAATTCAATTGGAAATTCCAATTATCAGGTGCTGTCATACAAACCTATGATATTCCAATTATTCAATTAAACAGCTCAATCATCATTTTGATTAAATAGGCTTTTAAAAAGGCAGAGCCAAATGCAAAAATGTTTAAGACTAAAAGATGTATTCTTCTCCCCTAGATTTTGTACTTGGGTCTAACAACCAATGAAAGGATCAGTCTGATCAAACGTGCACACTCTGGTCGTTTTCTTGGACTTCAGCAAAACCCATTCAAGTAAGTATTTTACAGCAGATGTCGTAAGGATTGTAGCTGGAATAAATCAATTCCATTCCTTTCTAGCCTCATTACAGTGCAGCAGCGTAGGCAGAGTGCCCTGTGCTACTATCGGGCAGGGAGAAGCAACCACTCTTAGTTTACTGACATGGCACTTCCCTGTTAACTAGAAAATGAACCTGCATTTCTAAGGCATCTTAGCAATTCTCTCAAATATCCCAAAAAGCTTAAAGGACAGCTGGAGGGTGTCCTGCTAATACCTGAATAGTGTCACAGGATATATAGCATCCACCTGTTTACCATCTCATCCAAAGATTAGTATCTTTAGCTATTGCACATTCCCTCAGTATTGCACTGAAGTATTTGCCTCCATTATGTGCTCAGGTATGAGAATGGAGTGTTAACCTGCTTCTGATTGGAGGTAAGAGTGCCAGCAATTGAGCCAAGCTGACGAGCTCAATTACCAGCTCTCCTGTGTCGACCAGCTTGGCCTCCTGCCATTTCTGGCTAGTTATTGCTAACTGGATGACTTCTGGTGGATAGTTGCCCACTCTCGCCTGACTGCTGCTGGAGGATGACTGGCTGATTGTCCAGGTGTTCCTTCTGTGTCACAGCTCATGCCCCTTAGTTGTAAATTTATAGTTCCAAGTGCTTCCACTTTTGCTGTAAAATCTTAAAAAGAAAAATAATTGTGCTGTTGACCTTTATGTTTAGACCACTTAGTAATGTGGCTCAGAAAATTGCTAGAGCTGCCACACAATCTGCCAAAGCTGCCCCTGAACTGACAGAATTCTAAGGGTCCTGAGCATAGTTAGTGATCCAACATTTATATGTTATATCTGGTCAGCAGTTTTTATCGTCATACAATAAAGACAAAGGAATGTACAATCATATTGGCCAAAATAAAAGACAGCAAAAGGTATATTGTACATCAGGGAATGAGATTTTATAGATGCAGCAGAGTAGTCGCTATCAGTGCAGCACTATGTACACTGCAAATGCTAGAATAAGATACTACGAAATAGAAAAGCATTTTATGAACAAGCTGGATGCCAGGTCGATGCAATATCACCTCAGCTGAGCCATGGGGGTTAGGGAAGTGATGACATATTTGCAATGGTATAGTTCATGCAAGAAATAAAACAGCACCAGATTCTTAAATGTTGTTCATTAATTACAGTCATGGCTGTTGCCAGAATCTGGTGGACTTCTTCCAGTGCCGCTGCTTTGGTCTGTTTAAGCCAAATCAAATGGACTGGACTCGACAGTACAGCATGGGCTTTGAGCAACCAAGAGCAAACGAGTTTCAGTTTGTATGAGAAATGTGAAAATTGTAATTGTTTAATAATGGATTGATGTTTAGAAAGTTTTTGTTTTGTGGTGGACAATAAAAACAGGCAAATCTATTTCCTATTGTAGAATTCTAGAGCATCTCAGGTGATATGTGATTTCAGTACCTTGAATTGTAATACTTTTAAATGTTTGAGTCATTACTAAGCTGAATGGGATATATTTGGTGATAAAACATTGGTCAAATTCACACATTTATGAAATATTGTTAAAATCAAATTGATACTTTAAATTATTACAAACGTATACTTTTTTTAACTGTTCATTTTACAATGTTTGTAATTTCTTGCTGGGGACAAAATGACTGCTCTAATTTCAAAGCTTGTTCAGCTTTATCTGTGATTCAGGCTGCCAACTCTGGTTGGACATATTTCTGGAGGTTTCTTCACATGATCTCTCGTCTCCACTCATCCTGTTCAGTCAAACTGCTTTTTTCCCAATTTTGGAATTTTTTTTAACAACAAACTTGTATATAACAAACTAATATATGACAAACTAAACTTTTCAAAGAAAATCAAAAAACACTTTTAATGTTCTCATTTTCTCCTGACTTGCTAATAGCAATATCCACCAGATAAGTCTTTAATTTCAAGATTCCAGGGTAATCCTGGAGTGTTGGCAACCCTGATAAACAAACCCATTTGAAAATTTGCAGGTATTTATATAGTAGAGTTAGATTTACAGCTGTTGTTCCCTACCATCTATTAATTTGTTTAACAAAGACTTGTTTTTAATTGTAGTTGCCTATGCTTAATGTGACCAACTTCAAGGTAACTACCACTCTTAAATTTGCTTGAGACCCTCTCTGCTCCTTCTATCATATGTTCAAACATAGAATGTGAGCTAAGTGTTGTCAGATTGGCTTTGATAACTTAAGTATTTGGGTTACCAGTTCTAAAGGTAATTTATTTTCGTCAACAAAGGAAATAACCTTTTACAGGAGAGGTACAAAATACAGCAAGCTACTTGAAGCCAAGATATATGGTATTTACCATTTTATTAATCATTTGAGATTTGTTTTGCTAGAAAAATTTGCATTTTTATTATAAATACAGATCTAGAACTACAGGTAATGTTGTGAAATACTTGTGCTTCTATGATCAACAGCATTGATATGGTAAATACATATGTGTATACACATACACACACATCGTAGAACATCCCAGAGCACTTCTTGGGAACATTGTCAGACAAAATTTGATGCTGAGCCACATAGGATTTTATGGCAGGTGACCAAAAACTTGGGTCAAAACTGGTTTTAAGGAATGTCGTAAATCAGGAGAGAAAGGTAGAGAGATTTAGGGAGGGAATTCCAGATCTTAGGGCCCAGTCAACTGAAGGCTCGACCACTATTGGGAATGCTCAAGAAACCAGAATTGAGGAAATGTGGAGCGTTGTAGGGCTGGAGGAGGTTAGAGATTTTGCAGGATGTCAGACTCATTTTTCATGATTGAAGACATCAGATGAAAGCAAATGTCTGGAATAGAATCCATCCTAAAAGCGGTGTTTGCTAATTACACTGAGCACCTTACTTTAAATTACAGATAAATATCTGTTGGCCATGCAAAAGCTGAGTCTAATCGGTGTAATCAGGATGACTCATCATATATTTATTAATGATCAAAATATAATTGCTGTCTGCAAAGACTTAATACAGTCTAGACCAACTGCTTTGTGAGTGGCTGCACTTCAAGGATGCAAATGCTGCACTCAATGATTTTATGTCTATATTTATTAGAAATCATCTTCAGGGCTGTAATGGCATTATACTTTTGAGATGCTGCAAAACTGACTTTATGAACTTTCAAGCTTTTAAAGCACTAAGTGTTCCTTAAAACTTTTAAGAATGGTTTTGTCAATAATTTATAATGAATAAAATGATCCAGAACTAGGTTAATGTAGACAATCTTAATGTTCCATAATTCATAGTATAGAAATAAAAAATTGCAAACTTAAATATTAAGTTTTTTTGATTTTTACAGATTGTAGCCCTTTAGTACTAATGTTTTAAAACAAAAACGAACGCTAATTGGTTACCTTGTTGTGATGTTGGGGTATCAAATAAGGGTTCAAATCTGTGTTGACTGCCATCTGCCACTGAGCTACCTTTATGATGTTTTGCCACTCTAAGCCAAACCATCTAAATGATGTGAGCTATTCATGCAACACCCAATTTTGGCTTTTGGCTGCTTGATCAAAGAATATCTCCAAATCCTGGACTTGACAGTTCAATTGACTGAGGAGGGACGCTTGTGGGGGAAATGGAGAAAAATTGCATGTTGCAAGACCAATGATCTAGAGGCACAGAGAGATACAGCACTGAAACAGGCCTTTCGGCCCACCGGGTCCGCACCGACCATCAACCACCCAGTTATACCAATCCTACATTAATCCCATTTTCCCCCTCACATCCCTACAATTCTCCTACCTACACTAGGGGCAATACTTTTTTACAATGGCCAATTTACCTATCAACCCACATGTCTTTGGCATGTGGGAGGAAACCCACGCAGTCACAGGGAGAACTTGCAAACTCCGCACAGGCAGTACCCAAATCTAGTTTAGGACTTTACAGTGTATAAGTCTGCAATGCTTTATACAGCTTTCATCAGATAATTTTATGTTGCTGTTCAAAACCTTTGTGAACTTCTACTGATATGACTCAGCTGCTTGTTTATTTTCAGCGCTTTGTTGCCAACCATCAATTTCTGCCAAAAATATCTTCCTGCAGACAACAAAATGCACTTGTTAAGGCATCCAAGACAGTGCAGGAATTTGGCCCCCTAACCAACTTCCACCCTGGTTGTAGACATTTATTGTCATAGTATCCTTATCACAGTATCTCTGCCTAAAACATAAAGCAGAGTCCAAGACATTTTAGCCCCTATTAGATGAAGGGTCACTGACCTGTAACGTTAACTCTGCTTCTCTTTTCACAGATGCTGCCAGACCTGCTGAGTGGTTCCAGCATTTCTTGTTTTTATTTCAGATTTCCAGCATCTGCAGTATTTTGCTTTTATTTTAGAACAGCTTGTAGTAGTTACAGCACTTGTCCAAAACAGTGAACCCAGCCCCAGACTGAGAATTTTGATGCAATGCAATCAAAAATGTTGAAGGAAGTTATGCTAAACCTATATAAAGTGCTAGCTTGGCCTCAGCTGGAGCATTTTGTCCAATTCTGGGCACCACACTTTAGGAAAGATGTGGAGGTTTTGGAGAGGATATAGAAGAGATTTAATAGAATGATACCAGGGATAAAGGAATGCAGTTATGTTGATCGTCTTCTCTGCTCTAAGGAGAACAAATCAAGGTTCTCTGGTCTGGGAAGAGATTCGATAACGATGTTTTAAACTATGAAGAGGTTAGGTCAAGTTTTTTTTTAAAAAAAGAAAAAGCTGTTTCCAATGGCTGAAGGGTAGATAACCGGAGGACACAGTTTTATGGTAATTGGCAAAAGAACTGGAGTCGACATGAGGAAAAGTTTTTTTTTATACAGTGAATGGTTAGGATTTGGAATGGCGACAAACTCAGTAGTAGCCATCAAAAGGGAACAGGATAAATGGAGAAAAAGTTGCAGGGAAATGGGGAAAGAGTGAGGGACTGGGACTAATTGGATTGCTCTTTGAAAGAGCTGGCACAGACTTGATGGGACACATGTCCTTCTGTGCTGTACTATTCTATGATTCTATATAACTTTTAACAGCCAAGGGAAAACCGGTCTTTTCCTGATCTGTGCACTATAAAAGCCTTGATTCATATTCCCGTGTTGCTGCGTCATCACTGAAGTAACTGATGGAGATGCACACTGGCAGTGCGCCTCTCACTAAATAAAAATATAGCCAGCCTATCCCCAGAGCTTATACCCAACATGATGTGCAAACAATGAGTTTTTGAGCTCAATATTAATTATTAGATTAGTTTGTTTCAGACAGTGAACTAAAGGAACTTTCACCTTTGCATGTATTTGTTTAGCAATTTTCTCAAAGAGGGGAGTGGACAAAAGATGAACCTTTAGGTGCACTGAATAACCATGCAAGCAGAAGAGTAGCAGTAATATAGTGCTTTTGGACAAGAATGAAACTAAGGCGCGAACAGTATGCTGGAGGTTGTGGAGAAACTGACTGACCATTGTGGGCTTCAAGGACCAAATAAATGAGTGGAGGCAGAAACTGCAAAGACCAGGAAAGAAGAGGGCATGATTGGGTGGACATCTAATAGTAGTTTGGGATAGTGCAAGGTTGCTGATATGCAGACACTTATGCTTAAGATAACAAGCATATAGATACTATTTTTCCTTCCAATTTTCTTTCCACCTTACTCATGCCCTCAAAGGCAGTAGCAAGCAGAAATATCATTTCATTGATAGCTTGACTTAATAGATTTCCCATAAGTAAAGTGTTGAAATAGGACAACTCTTGATTCTGGTAGGGACATATTTAAATTTGAAAACAATTACAAAAGAGAAATGGTTTGCTCATTTAATATGGCAGAGGTATATATTCTCAACACAACATTCACAGAGCAGTGTAGCATTAGCACAGTTGCACATATTTGTATAATAATTTAACATGCCAGGCCAAGAGCAGACACAGGGTGGCAGCAGCACATCCAGCTTGAAAGTTACATTCAAATGTTATAAACTAATAATAGTACCTGTAGGTCATGTGACGACTATTATTTGATTTGGGCGTGAAAAAGAACATTTATTTATGATGAAATTATTTTATGTTACGAAGACTTTATTTCACAAATCCATGAATTCTCTTTAAGAAACTGCACTCTGATTGTATTTGTACCAAAAAAAAAGTATATTCATAATGAGGGTGTCACTCTTAATGTCAGCATTTATTGCTCATCATTGATTGCCCTTGAGTTGGTGGTGGTGAACTGTAATCTTGAACTACTGCACTCTATGATGAAGATGCTCCCACAGTGCTGTTCAAGAGGGAGTTCCAGGCTTTTGACCCAGCAAGACTGAAGAAATGGAAATATATTGTCAAGTCTGGATGATGGTGGTGTCCCCATGCATCTGCTGCCCTTATCTTTTTGGGTGGCAGAGGTCACGGGTTTGGGTGATAGTCAAAAAATCCTCGGAGAGTTGCAGCAGTGCATCGTGTATGTGGAGTCAATGGCACCCATCCACATCTTAAATAATCAAGTGGTCAGCTTTTTCCTGGATAGTGTCGGACTTCTTGAGTGTTGGAACTGCAATTGTCCAGGCAAGTGGAGAGTATTCCATTACATTCCTGACTTGAGAATAGCAGACAGCGGACAGGCTTTGGAGGTGAATCACTCGTTGCAGATTGCATGTGATATCAGGAAATGGCTGAAGACACTGGACACTGCAAAGGCTATGGGCCCTGACAACATTCCAGCAATAGTACTGAAGATTTGTGCTCTGGACATAGTCGTATCCCTAACCAAACTGTTCCAGTACAGCTACAACACTGGCATCTACCTGACAATGTGGAAAATTGCCCAGGTATGTCCTGTACACAAAAAGGATAAATCCAACCTGGCCAATTACCACCCTTTCAGTCTACTCTCGATCATCAGTAAATTGGTGGAAGGGGTTGCCAACAGTGTTATCAAGTGGCACTTGCTCAGCAATAACCCTCTCAGTGGCACTCGGGTTGGGTTCCACCAGGGCCACTCAGTTCCTGACCTCATTACAGCTTGTCCAGACATGGACAAAAGAGCTGAACGCCAGAGGTGAGGTGAGAGTGACTGCCCTTGCCATCAAGGCAGCATCCAACCGAGTATGGAATCAAGGAGCCCTAGCAAAACTTGAGTCAATGGGAGTCGGGGGGAAAACATTCCTCTGGTTGGAGTCATACCTAGCACAAAGTAAGATGGTTGTGGTTCTTGGAGATCAATCATCTCAGTTCCAGGGTGTTCCTCGGGGTAGTGTTGCAGTCCAAACCATCTTCAGCTGCTTTATCAATGGCCGCCTCTTCATCATAAGGTCAGAAATGGAGATGTTTGCTGCTGATTGTGCAATGTTCACCATTTGTGACGAATCAGATACTGAAGCAACCCGTGTCCAGATGCAGCAAGACCTGGACAATATCCAGGCTTGGGTTGATAAGTGGCAAGTAACATTTGCGCCACACAAGTGCCAGGCAATGACGATCTTAAACAAGAGAGAATCTAACCATCTTTACTTGATGTTCAAAGACATTACCTTTGTTGAGTACTATCAACATCCTGGTCGCTATCATTGACAAGAAACTGAACTGGACCAGCCATATAAATTATATGGCTACAAGAGCAGGTCAGAGGCTAGGAATTCTGCAGCGAGTGACTCAGCTCCTGACTCCCCAATGCCTGTCCACCATCTATAAGGCAGGAGTATAATGGAATACTTTTCACTTGCCTGGATGGGTGCAGCTCCAAGAAGCTCGTTGCCATTCAGGACTAAGCAGCCTGCATGATTGGCACCCCATCTACCACCTTCAACATTCACTCCCTTCACCACCAACCCGCAGTGGCAGTAATATTTACCATCTACACGATGCAGTGCAGCAACTCACCAAGGCTCCTTCGACAGCACCTTCCAAACCCACAATCTCTACCACCTAGAAGGACAAAGGCAGCAGATGCATGGGAACACCACCACCTGCAAGTTCCCCTCCAAGCCACAAACCATCCTGACTTTGAACTGTTTTGTCATTCCTTCACTGTTGTTGGGTCAAAATCCTGGAACTCCCTTCCAACAGCACTGTGGGTGTACCTACCCCACATGGCCTGCAGCAGTTCAAGAAGGCAGCTCACCACCACCTTCTCAAGGGCAATTAGGGATGGGCACTAAATGCTGTCCTAGCCAGCGACGCCCAAATCCCATGAACAAATAAAAAAATATTGCCCCATCTCTGACCTGCTCCTGTCGACCCAATATTTATGTGACTGGTCCAGTTTAATTTCTGGTCAATGATGACTCTCCGGATGTTGGTGGAAGATTTGACTATGGTAATGCCACTGAATGTCCAGGGGGAGGTGGTTAGACTCTTGTTGGAGATGGTGTCACGATCCTGTTTTTTTTCTCTCCTCGGGAAATATTGTGGTGCGCCTTTAAAAGTGTAAAAGATCAGTACATCTTTAAGGAGCAAGCTCCGGAGACCGTGAATGAAAGTGCATTCTGGTTGCCAGGCAACAACCATACAGAGAGGGAGAACAGGGCTTCAATGTATTCATTTTGACTTTGAAACTGGCTAGCAGAAACACACAGTTGACAGACTGATCCAGCACGTGAAGGAAATAGGAGAGTTCTCTGTCAAATTAGACCCTGGGTAGATTTTCTCTCAAAATTCTAAAAAGTCTGAAGCCAGATTAATTTCCTAAAGAAGTAAGAAAAGAAAGGCTTTCGTTCTTTCGCAACAAATTATTGATCTGCTGTGTCCATTGCTGGGTAAAAAGAGTATAACCCTGAAATTGCTACACTGATCTGTTGAACCCCTATCTCTGGAAGGACTCTTTTCTCATTGAACCTTGGAAGATTGCAAGTGAACTTGGACTGTGTTGAATTAGAAAACCATTCGTCGGGAGCGTAATCTGCAAAGACTTTATTTTGTTTCCTATTTTTTCGGGCAGCTAATTAAAAACCAAACTACTGTTTGAGCATATGTATGCGAATGCGGGAGTTAGATTTTAAAATAATTTATAAGGTGTTTAGATATTGGTTTATCTTACTGTCTAAGATTTTAGTTCTTTTTAAAATAAATAGTTAATTTGTTGATATCTAAAGATACCTAGTTTGGTTCGCTTCATTCAGGGGTTAGTAGATTGTTTCAATTTGGCTGCTACTTTCTTCGATTTGGAAAGCTTAAAGATATATGATGTGGCCTGTGGAGCAATGGGACTGAATTGACAGTGCATTGCTCCCACCGCGATCAGAATAATATATTATTTAATTAATTAAAATCACATTTTAATTAGGCAGCTCGCATCTGGGATCAGAATCAGACTAATTTGGAGGGCTCGTGTTTGGAATCATATTAATTGCTTGTTTCTGGAATAACATAGAAATTCAGATCGTGCGGCTGGTATATTAATTGCTCTCGCGTCAGGGATCATATCAGTTGGAAATTCGATTGTTGGGATCTAAATCTAACGCCATTTACAAAGAAATAAAAGGAACTAGGTCTCTTGTACAATCAGAGTACAGGATATACTATCGTAATGGCATTAGCAATTGCAGCAGTGTTTTTGGGAAAGCAGATCGTTTCCCTCGATGACTTGATAAACATAGCAACATAGAAAATAGGAACAGGAGCAGGCATTCGGCCCTTTGGGTCTGCTCCCCCATTCAAAAAAGATCATGGTTGATCATCTAATTCAGTACCCTGTTCCCGGTTTCTCCCCACATCTCTTGATCCCTTTGGCATTAAGCAATATATCTATCTCCTTCTTGAATATTAACTTTAACTAAGAACAAATTAAAAGAATTGGCAGCAAAATTGGGGTTCAAATTGAAATCAGGTGCCCAAAAAGCAGAGATAATTGACATCATAGCCCAACATCTGGAATTGGAAGAGGGAGAAGATGAGAGAAGTATGGTTTAGTGGCCCATATAGAGTAATCAAAAGAGTGGGTAAGGTAGATTACTTGATTGACACCCTTGATAGCTGGAAAAAGAACCGCTTGTGTCACATCAATATGCTCAAACAATATTATCGCAGAGAGGATAAGCCAGTACAGGTATGTCAGGTAATTGGGACTGTAGAGAAGGAAGAGGATAGTGAGGATGAGGCAGAATAAGGCCTAGGAAATTCTCAGATTGAACCTCCAACTATCAGATTAGCGAATACAGAATGGTTAGGAAAATTAGACCACATACGTTTGCACTTCCAGGCAAAACAATGTGAAGACCTAACCAGGCTTTTCACAACATTTAAAAAAGTTTGTAGGGATAAGCTGGGATGTACAACCTTAGCCACACATTATGGGGGGAACCATTCCTTTAAAACAACATCATGGGCGGCACAGTGGCGCAGTGGTTAGCACCGCAGCCTCACAGCTCCAGGGACCCGGGTTCGATTCTGGGTACTGCCTGTGTGGAGTTTGCAAGTTCTCCCTATGTCTGCGTGGGTTTCCTCCGGGTGCTCCGGTTTCCTCCCACATGCCAAAGACTTGCAGGTTGATAGGTTAATTGGCCATTATAAAAAATTGCCCCTAGTATAGGTAGGTGGTAGGGAAATAGAGGGACAGGTGGGGATGTAGTAGGAATCTGGGATTAGTGTAGGATTAGTATAAATGGGTGGTTGATGGTCGGCACAGACTCGGTGGGCCGAAGGGCCTGTTTCAGTGCTGTATCTCTAAACTAAAATCCTTGCCGCTTAGAACCAGACAGACAGGTCCAAATGGAAGCTGAGATCCAATGTATGCAGAAGAGCAGCTTAATTGAACCAAGTCAGGACAGCTGGAACTCACAGGTAGTCTCGATACCTAAACCTGGTGAGATGGCTCAAACTTGCATGGAATCTAGAACGTCACTGCGATAACGAAGGCAGACTCCTACCCGAATTCTCATTTAGAAGACCGTATGGACAGAGTGGGCAACATCGTGTGTCTTAAGGAGACAAATATGTTGGAGGGATACTATCAAATTCCTTTGAAAACCCAAGATAAGGAAAAGTCACTTCTGTTACACCGGATGGCGTTGTCCAGTATCAAATGATGCCACACAGGTTGAGGGGTATTCAAGAAACTTCTCAGAGAATAGTGAACCCAGTAGTGGTCAGTGCTCCGAGCTGTGCATTTACCTGGCTGAGGTGATGGACAATAGGGACACTTGGAAATAAAACACAAAACAACTGGGAGACTATGTTTGGAAGGTTGAAATGGGCTAATTGGCAGAACCTTTGTAAAATCCGACGCCAAAAATGTTTTGATGCAACTTGTTGCTGCAGTCTTGTCAAATTAGAAAAATTGTATATATAAATATATCGGGAACAAAAATTGTTAGTGCTTTTTCAATTTCTATTTTTTGCATTGTAATGAAATGCATTTCGGGAATGGTGTTCCATTTTGCCAGGGGCAGAGGCGTCACAATCCTGTTTTTCTTTCTCTCCTCGGGAAATATTGCATTGCGCCTTTAAAAGTATAAAAGATCAGTGCATCTTTGAGGCAGCAAGCTCCAGAGACCCTGAGCGAAAATGCATTCTGGTTGCCAGGCAACAGCCATACAGAGAGGGAGAACAGGGCTTCAATGTATCCATTTTGACTTTGAAACTGGCTCGCAGAAACACATAATTGACAGACTGATCCAGCACATGAAGGAAATAGGAGAGCTCTCTCTGTCAATTTAGACCCTGGTTAGATTTTCTCTCAAAATTCTAAAAAGCTTCAAGCCAGATTAATTTCTTAAATAAATAAGAAAAAAAAGGTTTTTATTCTTTCACAACAGATTATTGATCTGCTGTGTTCATTGCTGGGAAAAAAGAGTGTAATACTACAACTGCTGAACTGAACTGTTGAACCCCTATCTCTGGAAGGACCCTTTTCTCATTGGACCTTGGAAGACAGCAAGCAAACTTGGACTGTGTTGAATTAGAAGACCATTATCGGAAGCATAATCTGTAAAGGCTTTATTTTTTTGGGCAGCTAATTAAAAACCAAACTACTGTTAGTTTGAGTATATGTATGCGAATGTGGGAGTTAGATTTTTAAATAAGAAGTTATAAGGAACACCTTAAAGCATCCCAAGCCAATATGAAAAAATGGGGAGACAAGAATGCAAAAGCTCGCTCTCTCAATTTAGACCCTGTTAGTTTGAATCTATGTACCCGAATCTAGGAGTTAGATTTTTAAATAAGAATTTAAAAGATCTTTAGATATCTTAGTAGTGTCGAAGATTTTAGTTTTTTGTAATAGTTAATTTGTTGATATCTAAAGATGCCTGGTTTGATTCGCTTTATTCAGGGGTTACTAGATTGTTTCAACTCGGCTGCTACTTTATTCGAATTGGAAATGCGACCTGTGGAGTGACGGAACTGAATTGACAGTGCGTTGCTCCCACCGCGATCAGAATCATATATTTTGACTGGGGGCTTTGTCCTGAGCGGTCGTAACAATGGTCATTGCCTGACACTTGTGTAGCATGTATGTTACTTGCCACTTAACAGCCCAAGCCTGAATGTTGAACAGGTCTTGCTGCATCTGGGCATGAACTCTTACATTATCTGAGGAATCGCAATTGGACCTGAACGCTGCAATCAACGGTGAATGCCGTCATTTCGGAGCTTATGATGGAAGGAAGGTCATTAATGAAGCAGCTGATGATGGTTGGACCTAGGACCCTGAGGAACCTCTACAGCAATGTGCTGAGGCTAAGATGATTGGCCTGCAATAATCACAACCATCTTCCTTTGTGTTAACTGCTTATCGGTGTTATATCAAAGTCCTTTGTGATGTAGCAGTTTATTAACCAAGTATCAAAAGTAGTAGGCAAATGAATATTATATAAAGGTATGAGTACATGTTAGTGGACCAAATTAAGTCAACAGAAGGTCTTATGTGACTATTGGGGTACTGCAAGGATCAGTGCTTGGGCCCCAGCTATTCACAATTTATATCAATGATTTGGATGTGGGGATCAAAGGTAATCTTTCCAAGTTTGGCCGATGACACAAAACTAGGTGAGATTGTAAGTTGTGAGGAGGATACAAAGTGGCTTCAAGGGGACTTAGACAGGCTAAGTGAGTGGGCAAGAACATGGCAGATGGAATATAATGTGGAAAAATGTGAAGTTATCCACTTTGATATGAAAAACAGAAATGCTGAGTATTTCTTAAATGGTGAGAGATAGGGAAGTGTTGATGTCCAAAGGGACCTGGGTGTCCTTGTTCATAAGTCACTGGAAGCTAACATGCAGGTGCAGCAAACAATTAAAAAGGCAAATGGTATGTTGGCCTTTATTGCAAGAGGATTTGAGTACAGGAGTAAAGAAGTTTTGCTGCAATTGTGTAGAGCCTTGGTGAGACCGCACCTGGAGTATTGTGTACAGTTTTGGTCTCCTTACCTAAGGAAGGATATACTTGCCATAGAGGGAGTGCAACAAAGGTTCACCAGACTGATTCCTGGGATGGCGGGATTGTCCTGTGAGCAGGGATTGAGGAGACTGGGTCTAAATTCTCTAAAGTGTAGAAGAATGAAATGTAATCTCATTTAAGTGTACAAAATTCCTACAGGGCTCAACAGGGTTGGTGCAGGAAGAATATTTCCCCTGGCTAGGGTGGACCTAGAACCTGGGGACACAGTCTCAGAATAAGAGGTAGACCGTTTAGGACTGAGATGAGGAGGAATTTCTTCACTCAGAGGGTGGTGAATCTTTGGAATTCTCTACCCCAGAGGGCTATGGCAACTCAGTCATGGAGTATGTTCAAGACAGAGACCAATAGACTTCTAGATATTAAAGATATCAAGGGATATAGGAAAATGGCATTGAGGTAGAAGATCAGCCATGATCTAGTTGAATGGTCTATTCTTTCTCCCATGTTTCATATGTTTATCGCTTTAACTGTAGGAAAACCTCATTGATCTCCTTATTTAAGGAAGGATGTAAATGCATTGGAGGCAGTACAGAGAAGTAGACTAATACTTGGAATGGGCGGGCTGCCTTACGAGGAAAGATTGGACAGGCTAGGTTTGTATCCGCTGGAATTTAGAAGAGCATGAGGCGTCTTGATTGAAACGTATAAGATCCTGAGGGGTCTTGACAGGGTGGACGTGGAAAGGATGTTTCCCTTGTGGGAGAATCTAGAACTAGGGGTCACTGTTTAAAAATAAGGGGTCACCCATTTAAGACAAAGATGAAGAGAAATTTTTTCTCTCAGAGGGTTGTGAGTCTTTGGAATGCTGTTCCTCAAAAGGCGATGGAAGCAGAGTCTTTGAATATTTTTAAGTAGAGGTAGATAGATTCTTGATAAGCAAGGGGGTGAAAGGTCATCAGGGGTAGGTGGAAATGTGGAGTAATCAGTTCAGCCATGAACTGATTGAATGATGGAGCAGGCTCGAAGGGCCGAGTGGCCTACTCCTGCTCTTAATTCATATGTTCGCATATTCACTGGTGAGAAGTATTCTATTACAGGGCTCTAATTATGCAAATGTTTCGATTGAAAATGTGCCTGTGAACTGATGCCATAACTTTAACCCTCTATTAGTGATGAAAATCAGTTTTGGAGAATAATGGCATATGTTTTAAATAGACTTGCAAGTGACTGAACCCAGTACCTAATGGTCAGATGATTACTGAGTTGTTAGCCTGTGCAATTTATCAGTCTGGTTACTTACAACACAGAGAATGCGTAAAAATGCAGTTTCTGATTAATTATAACAGTATGTTCTGTAAAAGGTCAATCACAATAAGGGCATGTCACTGACTTGTTCCATCATGTACTGTGTTTAATACCAAGAGATTTCTTCGGGCATTGCTCAGTGATTCAGATAATAACCTGAAGGTTGATGGCTGCAGTATGACATTTACAGGAAATTGATGCAATACATAAGACTTTAAGTATATTTTAGGCATGTAAGCCTCATGCATCCATCACAAATCATACTTTGCAACACGAGCAATATAATCCTTTAAAAAGAAAGCCAGATATGGATCAAGGGGTTCAAATTTATAATAACTGCTATCTGATTGTGGGAATTTATAACTATAATTTCTGAATTTGCATTTTAACTTGGCCCCTGCCTTTAACAGCTAAACATGACAACCCCACATAACTCCAAAGCCACAGAGATCCAAAACTATAAATAACAACAGTGCAGTATTCCCTCAAGAATGCATTGGGCTGAATGGCCTCCTATGATTCCTCATTGAAATGATGTACAGATATCTTAGAATCAGAGAATGATACAGCATAGAATGGGGCCATTTGGCCCATTGTGCCTGAGTCAGCTCTTTAGGAGAGCTACCTTATTAATCCCATTCCCCTGCTCCTTTCCCATGTCTTCGAAGGGGACTTGAATCAACAACCTTCAAACTCGAGCAAATGTGCTACCACTGAGCCAATCTGACCCTTCAACGATAACACCTCCATCCCACCATAGCTGATTAGCTAAAATGAAGGATCAAGCCTGGGATCGTGTCAGTCTGTCTGACTCTGCTACATACTGCAGCCACCAACTGAGCTATTGCAGAAACCAATTAACTTTTTAATAAGTATTTAGCCTTGCTGATATAACCATTATCCCTTATGGCCCTGAATCTGGAAGCTATATAACGTTCTGATAGCCACGCAAGTTTCGTCTCCATCATGTATATTTTTATGAGAATCTGGCATTTTTGATACGATAGCATTATTAAAAAATGGTTTTCAGTGTCAGTTGGGATTGAGGACAGCCCAGCTGTGTGAGTGGGGTGAAACATCTAAATCCTTGGAGACCACAAACATTACCAACCATTCCATCATAGAGGAAGACACTGATACTTTGTTCTGCAGTATCAAGCATTGAGTCAGGGAAACTTGTCGGGCAGTCTTCATACCTTTGAATCCTGTTTTGATTGACAGGTTTGATTAATTCTGGAAAATTATCTATTAATCTTTCTTTGTATCAGCTTGCAAGGGTCTGCTTCTTTGGCTGCAGGGGCTAATGTCTTTGATTGACATCCAAACATGCACACTTTCCACGCGCAGGAGTTGGACCAGATAGTGATCACAAATGAACAGCAGAAACTCACTGCTGTTTATTCCCTCTCCTTGGCTAGGGAGACTGAGGCCAATTGTAATGGTGGATTGCTAGCCAGCTGAGATCTCCTAACACAGCATGGTCCAGAGACCAAATCTCGAATCTTCCTGCTCTGCGGCGCATCGACCCATTGAGCCATCAAAGTCAAATACAAAGTAACTCAAAAAGAAGTGAGGGGAGGGTGTAAACTCATTTTTCAGTTGTGGTTATCAAAATTAATTTTCTTTTGCATATGGTAGTTATTGAGAAATTGAATATTTGAACAGTGTGTTAAACCAAGAACAGGACAGCAATACCATATATCGACTGCAGAAAAGCATTCGAAGAATTTAATTGGAATTTTGCAGCTGGTACTGTTGCAGGGTTGTGGTTATTTTGGTTGCATGATAGCAATATACTTGGTTATGATTTTCTTCAGAGATCCCTTAAAAGCTGCTCTCCCGATGGTTTAGTTGACTTATTTGATCAGCAGCTGAGTTAAACAACCAGTCAGTTTCTAGGTAAATTCCCCAAGCTGTGTTGAGTTACCTATTCTCACCGGAAAGAGGTTGGGCCCCCCGAGATGGAGGAGGGAAAAGTTGGGCCAGATGTACTAAAACAGGTTGATGAGGCTTCTTTAGCAACACATGGAGATGGTAGCGTGGTGGTAATGTCACTGAACTAATAATCCAGAGGCCCAAGCTAATTCCATGTGAACCTGGGTTCAAATCCCACCATGGCAGCTGGTAGAATTTACAATCAGTTAATAAGTTTAATTAAATAATGCAAATCTGGAATTGAAAGCTAGTCTCAGTAATAGTACCACGAAACTATCATCGACTGTTGTAAAAACCCATCTGGTTCACTAATGCCGTTTATGGAAGGAAATCCGCTGTCCTTACGCAGTCTGGTCTACATATGAATCCAGACCCACAGCAATGTGATTGACTCTTAACTTTCCTCTGAAATGGCCTAGCAAGCCACTCAGTTGTCAAGGGTAATTAGGGATGGGCAACAAATGCTGGCCTTACCAATGATGCTCACATCCCATGAAAGAATTAAAAAAACACACCAAACTTGTGACCTCCATCACCTTGAAGGACAATAGTAGCAGGTGCAGGGGAACACCTCCAAGTCACACACCATCCTGACTTATACATATATCCCTGCTCCTTTATTGTTGTTGTGTCAAAATCCTGGAATTTCCTGCTTAAAAACGTTGTTGACGTATCTTCACCACATGGACTGCAGTGATCCAAGAAGATGGCTCCCCACCAACTTGTCATGGACAACTAGGGATGGACAATAACTGCTGCCCTTGCCAGCAACACCTATATCCCAATCCCCTGTTCATGCTGTATGTGTGGGAGGGTCAGGGTTGGGGGGGTGGAGGTGGGTGGGGTGGTTGCGCAGAGGAGGGTTGCTGCCATGGGTGTGTGTGACAGGGATGGGGCACGGGGTGGGGGCCCATGGTAGGGCAGAGAGGTTGGGTGAAGACAATATTTCTTGATATACATCAATGGGTTTAACTTGGGTGTATAGGGCACAATTTCAAAATTTGCAGGTGACACAAAACTTGGAAACATTGTGAATTGTGGGAAGGATAGTGATAAGACGTCAAGTGGACATAGGCTGGTTGAAAGGGCAGACATATGGCAGATGAAATTTAATGCAGAAAAATGGAAAGTGATACATGTTGGTAGGAAGAACAAGGAAAGGCAATATAAACTTAAGAAGGTGCAAGAACGGAGAGACCTGGGGGGATACGTGCACAGATCGTTGAAGGTGGCAGGGCAGGTTGAGAAACTGGTTTAAAAAGGCATACAGGATCCTCGGCTTTATAAATCGAGCACCTGCACATAGGCAGCTGACACCATTGCCGGGGAGGGACAGCCCACCCCCTCCACATGATCAGGGGGGCGGCCCGCCCTAGCTATTTAAATGAGCCACCGTGCTTGGAATCGCGGTGGCTCTTTGGCGTTTTCATCTCCTGCCGAAATCGGCGGCAGACTTATAAAATTCAGCCCAATAGGACAGGTTTCATAAATTTGACTTGAATTCCTTGAGTTTGGAAGTTTGAAGGGTGTTCTAATAGAGGTGTTTAAAATTATAAAGTACAAGTTAATCTTAAAATTAAAGCTAGGCCACTTAGGAGTGAAATCAGCAAGTGCGTTTCACACAAAGGGTAATGGAAATCTATAACTCTCTCCCCAAAAGGCTATGGATGGTGTTTTATTTGTAATTTTGATTGAGGTCGACAGAGTTTTGTTAAGTTAGGGTATCAAGGGATATGGAACAGAGATACCCTCATGCAAACATTCGAATTAGGAGCAGGAGTAGGCCACTCAGCCCTTCGAGCCTGCTCCGCCATTCAATAAGATCATGGTTGAACTGATTACACCACATTTCCACCCACCCCCTTGCTACTCAAGAATCTATCTACCTCTGTCTTAAAAATATTCAAAGACTCTGCTTCCACCACCTTTTGAAAAAAAGAATTCCAAAGACTCACAACCCTCTGACAGAAAAAATTTCTCCTCATCTCTGTCTTAAATGGGCAACCCCTTATCTTTAAACAGTGACCTCCCTAGTGTTAGATTCTCCCACAAGGGGAAACATCCTTTCCACATCCACCCTGTCAAGGCCCCTCAGGATCTTATATGTTTCAATCAAGTTGCCTCGTAATCTTCTAAATTTCAGCGGATACAAGTCTAGCCTGTCCAATCTTTCCTCGTAAGACAGCCCGCCCATTCCAGGTATTAGTCTAGTAAACCTTCTTTGCACTGTCTCCAACACGTTTACATCCTTCCTTAAATAAGGAGGCCAGTACTGTACACAGTACTCCAGATGTGGTCTCACCAATACCCAGTATAGCTGAAGCCTTTCAATTCCCCTCATGATAAACGATTACATTCTATTAGCTTTCCTAATTACATGCTGTACGTGCATACTAACCTTTTGCGATTCATTCACTAGGGCACCCAGATCCCTCTGCATCTCCGAGCTCTGCAATCTTTCACCATTTAGATAATATGCTTCTTTTTCATTCTTCCTGCCAAAGTGCACAATTTCACACTTTTCCACATTATACGCCATCTACCAGGTCTTTGCCCACTCACTTAACCTATCTATATTCTTGTGTAGCCACCTTATGTACTCTTCACAAGTTATTTTCCTACCTATCTTTGTGTCATCAGCAAATTTAGCAACCATACCTTCGGTCCCTTCATCTAAGTCATTTATATAAATCGTAAAAAGTTGAGGCTCCAGCACAGATCCCTGTGGCACACCACTCGTTATAGCTTGCCAACCAGAAAATGACCCATTTATGCCTACTCTCTGTTTCCTGTTAGCTAGCCAATCTTCTATCCACACCAATATGTTACCCCCTACACCATGAGCTTTTATTTTCTGCAATAACCTTTGATGTGGCACCCTATCCATTGCCTTCGGGAAATCTAAGTAAAATACATCCACTGGTTTCCCTTTATCCACAGCACATGCAATTCTCTCAAAGAACTCCAATAAATTGGTTAAACATGATTTCCCTTTCAGAAAGCCATGTTGACTCTGCCTGAATACCTTGAATTTTTCGAAGTGTCCTGCTATAACATCTTTAATAATGGCTTCTAACATTTTCCCTAAGATAGATGTTAAGCTAACTGGCCTGTAGTTTCCTGCTTTCTGTCTCCCTCCCTTTTTGAATAAAGGATTACATTTGCTATTTTCCAATCTAATGGAACCTTCCCCGAATCTAGGGAATTTTGGAAAATTAAAACCAATGCATCAACTATCTCACCGGCCACTTCTTTTAACACCCTAGGAGGAAGTCCATCAGGACCCGGGGACTTGTCAGCCCACAGCTCCAACAATTTGTTCAGTACCACTTCCCTGGTGATTGTAATTTTCTTGAGTGCCTCCCTTCCATTTCCTGACTTACAGCTAATATTGGGATGTTACTTGTATCCTCAATAGTGAAAACTGATGCAAATTTTCTGTTCAATTCATTTGCCATCTCCTTATTATCCATTATTAACTCCCCAGACTTACTTTCTATAGGACCAACACTGACTTTGTTAACTCTTTTATTTTTTAAATATCTCTTATTATCTGTCTTTATATTTCTAGCTAGCTTTATCTCGTACTCTAATTTTACCTTCTTTATCAATCTTTTAGTCATTTGCTTTTTTTTTCTGTCCAATCATCTGACCTGCCTCCCATCTTTGTGCAATTATAGGCATTTTCTTTAAGTTTGATACTATCTTTAACTGTTTTAGTTAACCACCCTTGGAATTTTTCTTTCTCGTTGAAATGTATCTATTCTGTGTATTGTGAAATATCCCCTTAAATGTCTGCCACTGCATCTCTATTGACCTATCCCTTAACCTGATTTGCCAGTTCACTTTCGCTAGCTCTGCTTTCATGCCCTCATAATTGCCCTTATTTAAGTTTAAAATACTAATCTTGGACCCACTCATCTCTCCCTCAAACTGAATGTAAAATTCAATCATATTATGATCGCTGCTACCTAGGGATGCCTTACTATGAGGTCATTAATTAATCCTATCTCATTGCTGAATAACAGGTTTAGTAGGGCCTGCTCTCTGGTTGGCTGCAGAACGTATTATTCCAAGCAATTATCCCGAAAACATTCTATGTACTCCTCATATAAGCTACCTCTGCCCATCTGATTTTTCCAGTCTATATGTAGGTTAAAATCGCCCATGATTATCGCCATACCTTTCTGACATGCTGCCATTATTTCTTCCTTTATACCCCATCCTACAGTTTGGTTAACATTAGGTGGCCTGTACACCACTCCCACGTGACTTCTTGCCTTTTTCATTTCTCATCTCTACCCAAACTGCTTCTACATCCTCTTCTCCTGAACTTAGGTCATCCTTTTCTATTGTGCTAATACCATCATTTACAAAGGCTGAGGCTCCTGCATTCCTGCCCTCTGGGTCCCCTTACCTGCCTCAGCTATAGCCACACTCTCCTCTCCCTGACCACTGACCAAATCAGAAGGTCCTATCCTAAGGGGTGTGACCGCCTCCTGGTACAAAATGTCCAGGTAACTTTCCCTGTCCCTGATGTGTTGCAGTGTCTGCAGCTCGGACTCCAGTTCAATGACTGAGCCGAAGCTCTTCGAGCCACAAACATTTACTGCAGACGTTTTTGCCATGGATCACACTGGCATCCAGGAGCTCCCACATGCCGCAGCCATGACACATCACCTGTCCTGCCATCGTTAATGTGTTTTAGTTTAGAGATACAGCACTGAAACAGGCCCTTTGGCCCACCGAGTCTGTGCCGACCATCAACCACCCATTTATACTAATCCTACACTAATCCCATATTCCTACCGCATCCCCACCTGTCCCTACATTTCCCTACCACCTACCTATACTAGTGGCAATTTATAATGGCCAATTTACCTACCAACCTGCAAGTCTTTTGACTTGTGGGAGGAAACCGGAGCACCCGGAGGAAACCCACGCAGACACAGGGAGAACTTGCAAACTCCACACAGGCAGTACCCAGAATTGAACCCGGGTTGCTGGAGCTGTGAGGCTGCGGTGCTAACCACTGCGCCACTTTTAATTAACTACTTAATTATTTTATTCAATTATTTATTTTATTTTCCTTTCTTTATATATTTTATTAAGCTTACCATAAGTTCCTTTACTATTTTAAACGTTAGGTTTAGAATGGACCTTAATCACTTTCTAGATACTCACCAAACCGGTAGCTTCTTCCCAAACCAAACCCCTACCTGCTTGCCTGTGATGGTTGATGCTATGTTTGATTTAAATTAAATTACAAGCTTACCTGTATACTCACCCTGGTGGCTCTCTGTTACCCTGCTCTCACTGTTGATTGTGACTTCACTCCTGCCCTGCTCCCGCCATGCTCCTCTCTCTCCACTCCCGCCGTGCTCCTCTTTTTCTCTCGGATCCTGCCATGCTCCTCTCTCTCTGTCTCTTTCTCCGGTCTCCGACTCTGGGCTTTTGCGCATTTTTTAAACCTCCGCTCCCACCGTGCTCCTCTCTCTCTCACGCTCTGTCTCTGTCTCCGTTAGGTGAATGGAGTTAAGATGCAGAACATTCTTGATCTGGTTGAGCCTGTTCCACCATTCAAGGAACTAAATGTCCTACTCCTCTTCCTATAATTTGATTGATGGCAACTCTTACTTCAAGACTCACAAATGAGTAATGGTCTCACTGGCCAGGTTTTTGATGACACCAGCAAGGGGATGAGATCTGAAATTAAAAACAACAATACTGGAACTAATCAGCAGTTCAGGCAGCATCTGTGGAGGGAAAAAAACAGGGTTAATGGCCGTAATTTTACTTTGGACGAGAGGCCTCACCCACCGGCCAAAAAGTCAGTGGCGAGCATGCCCCCGATTGACCTGGGGAGCCATGCCAGGATTTTTTGCTCCCCAAGCCCTTAATTGGGCTTGGGTGGGACTTCCACCTCCTTGAGGTAGAAAGTTCCACCTAATGGAGCTGCTGGCCAATCAGTGGGCTAGCAGCGCCAACGGGAGCAGTGGCCATTGCTGGGACTACACCCAGCTTCAGGAGGAAGAAGAAGGAGTGCCCGGGAAAGGAGGTAAGCTTTTAGCGCCTCGCCGAGGAAAATCGACCACGCCCCGGTGAGGCAAGGGGGGTTGGTTGGGGCAGCGGGAATTTTGTCCGTTGGGGGCAGTTGGGGCTTCGGGGGCAGCCCTCTGTGGGGCACAGGGTGCACGATCAGGAGAGCCCCCACACAAGCTCACAAGAAGGCCGTCTGGTTTTACCAGACAGGGTTCTTGGGGCCTTTGCTATCCGGCCGCCAAGGGTAAAATGCCAGCGGGAGGAGGCCCTTAAGTGGTAGTTAGTTGGCTACTTAAGGGACTTGATTGGCCTAGGGTAGGCAGGCTGTTTTTCGCCGCCACCCCTCCCCCGCCCTGCATAAAATTGCAAGTGGGTTGGGAACGGCCCCCTCACCACCACCTCCCACTCAATTTTACGCCTCCCCCTCATCACCAGCCTGCTCATTGGGGGGAGCTGTAAAATTCCGGCCAATGTTTCAGGTTCGCAATTCAGATCATCAACCCGAAACATTTGGCTGAATTTTTAAGCAGCCAGTAGTGATTTTGACGCCTGGCCAAAAAGGCGAGGGGAGCCCCGCCTTGGCTGTTTGGGGGATGCCCAGCTACATCTCATGGCACTTGGGCAATTAACTGCCTGGCATTGGGGTACCTGTCCTTTAAGGACGGGGATCCCACCTCCAAGAACTCCCGGCCAATCAGAGAAACAGCTGCTTAGCAGCGCCACTGGAAACAGCGGTCACTGCTGAAACTGCAGCAGACACCGGAACAGAAACAGCTATGGAGCCTCAAACGGCAGGTAAATAGGGACAAGCTCGCCAGGGCCAGTCAGGCAGGCCCCACGAGAGGTTGGGGGTGGGTGGCAGCACAAAGGCAGCCTTTGCTGCTCTGGGCCCACCGTGATCCACAGATTGCTCAAGAAGGAGGGCCCCCCCTCTGCAATCCTGCCACCAGTCCACAGGGAGGCAGCCTGGTGCTACTGGGTGAACTTGAAACATGGTGGAGGGCCCCCTGCCACTGGTAAAATGCCAGCGGTGGCAGGTTGAGGCCTTAAGTGGCCACCCTTCCCCCACCCCCCCCCCCCCCCCCCACCTTCCCTCTCAATTTTATGTTCCCACCCCTCCCTAGAGGGGTCATAAAATTAAGCCCATTAACTCCTTTTCTTTCTTGACAGATGCTGCCAGATCTGCTGAGTATTTCCAGCATCTTCTGTTTTTAATTTTATCAATGGAGCTGGTCACGGTACACACAGAGAGCCATAGCTGCAGTGTAGAATATGTTAATTACATCGGTTTGAAATGTTGCCTTACAACCCTGTGATTAAACAAATGCAGCACACAGACCAAGTCTTGTAGTCAGTGATTGTTGGTCCAGTTTCTAACTCCAGAACAGAGATTGTGGGCAGGTATAGAAGCAATTCATTCCACTGGAGATTGTTGCTATGGAACAGCAATTGACCTGGCCACGTTGAAGCCTATGTACGGAAGTTATACCAGGACACAAGTTGTCGTGCAGTTCCAGTTAACTAATGAGAATGTCACTTTCAGAAGTCGTAGTGTGGTTGTTGGGTTGCCCTCCTGTATGTTGCCTGTGTAGTGAGAGAGTTGGAGCTAAAACCAATAAGGAAATGTGAATAAAACATTCAAAATAAAAAATATTTAACTGTCAATCAGTGATATAAATACAAATTGACAGAGCATTCTGCTTGAGATTTTGTATATAGTATGTAGATCCAGCACACAATTTATTTAAAAATAATTCACCTTGCAGAATAATTATTTTGAGTGATGCATGAAAACCAGACGGGGGAAAGATTTTGAGGGATGAACTGAAAGGGGAAGAGAATTTACAGTGTAGCACTTTAGTATAAAAGGTTTTGATAGCTGCTGGTGTGAAGAGAACTAGCAGAGAGCAGAAAAATAAAGATAAGATTGAGAGTGAAAGGCACACAGTAGAAGATCATTGATTTACTGAAGCCAATGTTAGCGCGAGGAGATTAGTAATGTTTTATTGGTTAACAATTGTGTAGTTGGGAATGTTGAAGAGTGTATTGTGTTCTTTGTTTTCTCAGCAATGTGAATGTTCACACAGTCATAACCTTACAGAGGACCTAGCATTAATATAATGCTGGGTTCAGAAATAATCCATAAAATAAATCACAGTGTCCACGAGGTGTTATCTACTGATAAAACCCATGAATAAGATCAGGAGTAATCATTGTAGGTCCCAATTTTTTCCACAGTTAATTGTAAAGCTTTGAAACAATTGAATAGTGGAAGGCAAACAAAACTCAACTTTAATGATCTTCTTATCCAAGAAGGACATTGCCTACCCTCATGTCCGAGAAACAGAAGTCAGCAGTTGTGAATACATTTATGTACAGATAAGTGGAGGTGGTGGCGTAGTGGTAATGTCACTGGACTAACAATTCAGAGGCCCAGGCTAATGGTCTGGGAACATGGATTTGAATCCCACCACAGCAGATGGTGAAATTGGAATTCAATTAATAAATCCGGAATTAAAAAGCTAGTCTAATGGTGACCATGAAACCATTGTCGATTATTGTAAAAAAAAAACACCTTTCTGGTTCACGAATGCCCCTTTAGAGAGGGAAATCTGCTGTCCTTTCCTAGTCTGGCTTATATTTGACTCCAGCCCCACAGCGATGTGGTTGACTCTTAAATACCCTCCGAAATGGCCTAGCAAACCACTCAGTTCAAGGGCAATTCGAGATGAGCAATAAATGCTGGCCTAGCCAATGACGCCCACAGCCCATGAATGAATAAGGAAAAAAAACTCATTATGCTAAATAAAAATGGAGAAAGTCAATGTGCTCGCAGTCCAGAGATTACTTGAATCTGCCCGTGATAAAGACTTAGATGCAGTTATTTCATTTTTCCCCTTAAGTTAATCTCCCTACTAGGACCGGGCACAATCTCGTGGACCTCACCCAAGCGTTTAAGATTAAACAGTGATTGACAAGTCAATGCTTGAGGAGGTCAAGCCCACTGATGTCCTCGCTCATCATTCACATACCCAATGTTTCCAGTAGAATGTTGATCTGTGGCTGTTTTGTTTTTTTATCTTCTCCAAAAGTTTTACTGCAGCACTTCACCATTGCCCCAGCTGAGATGAGTATTCGAACAAGGATTAAGCTCAATGCCACCAAAACCAGTTTCAAGTATGCCCCTACCCCACTTCCAGGACAGAACAAGGGGGTGGGGTGGCCAAGCTAAGTGAAAAAGCCATCAGGTAACTTGTTACTAAGGTGTTTTTTTAAACAAAAAAAAAAAAATCATATTTGCTCGGCTACAAACATATTAATTACGATGGCTGTGGAAAAATACCAGTAACCTCGTCCATGATCATATCCGGCCAAAAGAAGAAGTATGCCAAATAAAGACCTTGAGGAAAGAAGGGTGAAAAAAAAAATCATTTAAAAACTAGGAAAAATGGAAGAGTTACTGTGTCAAAGGAATAGTGTCAGGAATACGGTCTAATTCTTAAGATGTCAATAATACTTTATTTAAAGTTACAAAGCATTGATTAATAGGTACATTCATAAGCTTACAATAGCAACATAATGAGCATGGTAAGGCATTGTTATCAATATTGTACTCAATTCCGATTGATCATTGTTACAGTGGGTCAGTAAAAACAATTTTGGACATTGCCTGTCTAGTAATTATCATTTATAGAGCTCCTTCTATTTTGGACTATCTGTATTTCAAATACTTTGTGAAAATGACAGACTTTTGAAGGATGAAGATGGTTATGAATAGCCACAGTACAAATGTTTTCTCAGCTTCACTGGGAAAGGTATTGATTTGAGAAGACGTGATCGCTTGGAGGGGGAAATTGGAGAATGAAATGCATCTACAAATGTGCCAGAAGATTTTTTAATCTGTGCTAGGTAATGCTCCACCAGTCTGTCCATGCCCCATTCCTTTAGGACCAAAGTTCCTCGCATAACAAGCTGGAACAATAAGAAAAATTAGTTAGCTTTTTTTATTGAAAGGTGTTCAGTTGATCAAATCACGAAATATAGTAACATTGTTAATGCATTTAATATAGTTGTTCAGATTCTATTCTACTAAAACTACAAGAGCCACATTTATGTGATTAGTTATTAGGTGATCTATCCACTTGTGTGTCAGATAGAAATGGAATACAAACAAAATGGAAATCATTCTATTTCCTGATCAAAAGTTGTGTTCCTGTGTAATCAGGTCAGTTTTCTTTTAAATGTTTATTAATGGGACATGGACGTTGCTGGCTAGGCCAGTATTAATTGCCCATCCCCAGTTCCCTTGAGAAGGTGGTGGTGAACCACCTTCTTGAATTGATGCAGTCCATGTGGCGTAGGTACTCCCTTAATGCTGTTAGGTAGGGAGATCCTGGTTTTTGACCCAGCAGTGAAAAAATCATTCCAAATCAAGATGGTGTGCAACTTGGAGGTGAACTTGCAGGTGTTGCTGCCTCTGTCTTTGAGTGGTAGAGGTTGTGGATTCAGGAGTGCTCTTGAAGGAAGCTTGGCAAATTGCTACAGTGCATCTTGTAGATGGTACACACTGCTGCCACTGTGTGCCAGTGGTGGAGGGAGTAAATGATTAAAGTGGTGGATGGGGGTGGGGGAACGATCAAGTGGGCTACCTTGTCCTAGATGGTGTTGAGCTTCGAGTGTTGTTGGAGCTGCACTCATCCAGGGAGTGGAGAGTATTCTATTAAACACTTGACCCGGGCCTTATAGATGGTGGACAGGCTTTGAGGGGTCAGGTGGTGAGTCAGTCGATACAGAATTCCCAGTCTCTGACCTGCTCTTGCAGCCACTATTTATATGGCTGTTCTAGTTACATTACTAGTCAATGGTGACCCCAGATGTTGATGGGGGTTTTGACGATGATAGTGCTAATGAATGTCAAGGGAGATGCTTAGATTCTTTCTTGTTGGAGATGGTCATTACCTAGCACTTGTGTGGCAAAAATGTTACTTGCCACCGATCAGCCCAAATGTGAATGTTGTCCAAGTCTTGCTGCATGCAAGCTTCATTAATCGGAGGAGTTGGGAATGGAACTGAACGCTGTGCAATTAGTGGACATCTCCACTTCTGACCTTCTTTTGGAAGGAAGGTTATTGATGAAGCAGATGAAGATGGTTGGGCCTAGGACACTACCCTGAGGAACTCCTGCAGCAATGTCCTGGGGCTGAGATGATTGGCCTCCACAACAACAATGATCCTCCTTTGTGCTGGGTATGACTCCAACCAGCAGAGATTTTTTGGATTCCAAATGACTTCAATTTTGCTCAGACCTCTTGATGCCACACTCTGCCAAATGCTGCCTTGATGTCAAAAGCAGTGTAATTCTCACTTCACATCTGGCATTCAGCTCTTTTGTCCATGTTTGGACCAAGGCTATAATAAGGTCTGAAGCCAAGTGGTCCTGGCAGAACTCATTCCAAATTGCCATTGAGAAGTAGCCACACTGAGCTTATGCCAACTTTGGATACTTCATTATTTCAATAGCTTTCATTATTTTCAATTTCACATAAATAACAAATTGGCAAGATATATATTTGGCATATGTGGTTTAATATTGCAGCACAAGATTGTTTAATGTTAAACAGGCTACATTTTAGCAGATAATTTCTTTATGGGGGAAATAACCTGTTTAATATGCATAGAATATTCATGGCTTCCTAGCTATCTTGTGCTGAAAGAACGAACAAACTTGCACTTATGTAGTGCTTTAATCACATTTCTAAGAAATGTTCAAAGCACTTCACCCACAGTTGATTACTTTGCCATGCAACCAGTGTAATCATGTGGATAAACACAGCTGCCAACTTGTATGCAACACCTCAAATATCTGCAGCAAGATGAATGATTAGTTGATCTATTTTTGGCATTGTTGATAGAGAGGAATGTGCACCAGGACTGCAGGAGAATTCCCCACTCCTCAGCGAATGAAGTCATGGCAATTTTAACATCCACCTGAACCAGCAAAGGGGTCTCAGTTTAAAGTCTGGTTGGAAGGATTCTACCCCAAACAATGCAGCACTCCTTCAGTACTTCTTTGGAGTGTGAGCCTGGATTATAAAAGATTCTACTGTTTCTACTCTGCCACCCTCATCGACAACAAATAATTCTCGAATTCCAGGTGAGGCAAGAGGATAACCAGGGAAAAAGTGGGACCCATTAGGGATCAAAGTGACAATCTGTGTGTGGAGCCGGAGGACATAGGTGAGGTTTTGAATGATTACTTTTCATCTGTGTTCACTGTGGAGAAGGACGATGTAGGTGCAGTGATCAGGGAAAGGGGATTGTGATATACTTAATCAAATTAGCATTGAAAAAGGAGGAAGTATTAGCGGGCTTAAAAGGTGGATAAATCCCCAGGCCCAGATGAGATGTATCCCAGGCTGTTATGTGAGGCAAGGGAGGAGATAGCAGGGGCTCTGACACAAATTTTCCAATCCTCTCTGGCCACAGGAGAGGTACCAGAGGACTGGAGGACAGCAGATATGGTACCATCAATCAAGAAGGGTTGCAGGGATAAACCAGGTAATAACAGGCCAGTGAGTCTAACATCAGTGGTAGGGAAATTATTGGAAAAAATTCTGAGGGACAGGATTAATCAGGGATAGTCAGCATGGCTTTGTCAGGGGGAGATCGTGCCTAACATATTTGATTGAATTTTGAGGTGGTGACTAGATGTGTGTAGATGAGGGTAAAGCAGTTGATGTAGTCTACATGGACTTCAGCAAGGCTTTTGGTATATTCCCGCATGGGAGATTGGTTAAGAAAGAGCCCATGGGATCGAGGGTAATTTGGCAAATTGGTTTCAAAATTGGCTTAGTGGAAGGAGGCAGAGGGTGATGGTTGAGGGTTGTTTGTGAATGGAGGCCTGTGACCAGTGGGGTACCACAGGGATTGGTGTTGGGACCCTTACTGTTTGTAGTGTACATTAATGATTTAGATGTGAATATAGGAGGTATGATCAGTAAGTTCACAGACGACATGAAAATTGGTGGTGTCGTAAATAGTGAGGAGGAAAGTCTTAGACTACAGGACAATATAGATGGGCTGGTAAGATGGGTGGAGCAGTGGCAAATGGAGTTTAATCGTGAGAAGTGTGAGGTGATGCACTTTGGGAGGTTTAACAAGGCAATGGAATATACAATGGATGGTAGGACCCTAGGGAGTACAAAGGATCAAAGGGACCTTGGGGTGCTTGTCCATAGATCACTGAAGGTGGCACAGGTAGATAAAGGTGGTTAGGAAGGCATACGGGATACTTGCTTTTATAAGTCGAGGCATAGAATATAAGAGGAGGGAGGTCACCACGTTATAGGAAGGATGTGATTGCAATGGAGAGGATGCAGAGGAGATTCACCAGGATGTTGCCTGGGCTGGAGCATTTCAGTTATGAAGACAGACTAGATAGGCTGGGGTTGCTTTCCTTGGAGTGGAGAATGCTGAGAGGGGACCTGACTGAGGTATACAAAAAAATTTATGAGGGGCATTGATAGGAAGAAACTTTTTCCCTTAGTAAGCAGGTCAACAACTAGGGGGCATAGATTTAAGGTAAGGTGCAGGAGGTTTAGAGGAGAGTTGAGGAAGAATTTTTTCACCTAGAGGGTGGTTGGAATCTGGAACACACTGCCTGAAGGGGTGGTAGAGGAAGGAACACTCACGACATTTAAGAAGTATTTAGATGAGCACTTGAAACGCCATAACATACAAGGCTACAGGCCAAGTGCGGGAAATAGGATTAGTTAGGACAGATGCTTGATGGTCGGCGCGGGTGCGTTGGGCCGAAGGGCCTGTTTCTGTGCTGTAAAACTCTGACTCTATATGCAGCCTTCATACAGAGTCACCTACTGCAAGTTGCAGTGGGTGTCAGAGGCAGCATTTCGGATGGCTTTAAATGAGTTTGTCAGATCAACAATCAAACTGAATAACGTATTTTATTGCAGCTAAATATTGATACAAGAAAAATCCCCTCCCATGTCTGCTACTTCCAAATAATACTTTATATGAGGAGAAATGGATGATGATAAACTCCTGCCAGATTTGAATGCACTACATTGTCAAGATCAACCATGTGGAAGTTATTTCAACTTAATTTCTCCTTTACCAGAAGCAGTGAATTGTACATTTGATTTTACCTTTACAGTAGATTTCTCCATCTTTGTCTGTGACTGTTGTGGATTCCAGGCTCTTACCACACAGCGCACAGCGAAAACAGGTTTTGTGCCATGCCTGTAATTGTATGACATGAAGATTACAAAGATTTATCGGATGAATACTTATAGTTTTAATCATAGCAGTAACTTGCAATTATATACCGTCTTTAACTTAATAAGGTATCCCAAGGTGCTTTACAGAAGTGCAATCAGACAAAAAAAAATCAATTGATTTGTGATCACTTTTGTCTACCGAGTGAGAAAAATAACTCCGCACTTGTCCTTGCATTTACTTTAGGCAATCTGATGCATCTTCAAAAATCAGACCATACACGTAACATATTAGCTTTGTACTGGAGCATGGAGAACCACCCCATAATTTTGTGGAAGCAATGAAACAATATTTTTCCAAGCCAATAAAACATTTTCACTGATTAGATGTCATTGCATCGGAGCGCTTGCCAAAACAACTGTAGAAATATTGGCTTGCTTTTTTGTAATATTCTTAAACTCGTCAGCTAAATGCATATAAAATCATTCATCTCAATTTCTAGGATAATTTGTTGTAGGTGTTCATCATGCCATTCTTTAGCTAGATTGATTTCTAACTAAAGGTTGGTCTATTGTAGCTTTTGAACTTTCCTGCAATGGCAGTTTCATCAGATATCCCACTATCTCAATACTGTATTAACATTAGTTCCATTCATACAACAGTGGCCACATATCTGACAAATGGATCTTTAAATTGTGTTGCTATGAAATAAACATTGCAATTGTTTCAGTGTATAAACAAACTGACTTTAAATCCCGAAAAGCCCTTTTCCTTCAATTTATTCCTGAGACATTCATCTGAGCTCTGGTGACAGGCAACCTGCTCCCAGATGTCTGGCAGAGTGCCCAAGGAGCCAGCAGGTATGCATGGTGAAAGTGGATGAATGTGCACGAACTTATAACAAATACAGAAAATGCCAGCGACACACAGACGATCATTCTGCAGCTGTGGGGCCAACAGAGAAGTTAATGTTTCAGGGTGTGGACCCTTCAAATCCTTGAAGGTGGTACACTGAACTATCCCTTTCTCTCCACAGATGCTGACTGACCTGCTGAATGTTTCACTTTTGTCTGTTCATTGATCAAATTTCCAGCATCTGCACTATTTTACTTTTTTTTTTAAGTTGAAAGAAACTTGTACTTAAAGCTCCCTTGCCAACATATCTTCCCATGATAAAGGTACTTAACTTGTATGCAGTTGATTGCATGGCTGTAAGTGTGTCTGTTAGACACTGTCAAGTAAAGAATAAGTGCAAACAGATATTCTACATTCCATGGCAGTGTGCTGATACTTAAACATGTGCCATTGGTCGCTCTTAAATTACCATTTTGTATTTGTGGTTTGCATATATATGAAGTCCACAGGCCTCTCACCCTTATTTCTCTGATGAATTACACAACATTACGGGGGAGGCAGTGGCATAGTGGTATTGTCACTGGCCTAGTAACCCAGAGACCCAGGGTATTGCTCTGGGGGACATGGGTTCAAATCCCACCACAGCAGAAAGTGGAATTTGAATTCAATTAATAAATCTGGAATTAAAAAGCTAGTCTAATGATGACCATGAAACCATTGTCGATTGTTGTAAAAACCCATCTGGTTCACTAATGTCCTTTAGGGAAGGAAATCTGCTGTCCTTACCTGCTCTGGCCTAGACTCCAGACCCACAGCAGTGTGGTTGACTCTTACATGCCCTCTGAAATGGCCTAGCAAGCCACTCAGTTGTATCTAACTGCTACAAAGTCAATAAAAAAAAGGAATGAAACTGGAGGGACCACCCGGAATCAGAAACGACAATGGCAAAGCCAGCCCTGTCAACCCTGCAAAGTCCTCCTTACTAACATCTGGGGGCTTGTGCTAAAGTTGAGAGAGCTGTCCCACAGACTAGTCAAGCAACAGCCTGACATAGTCATACTCACGGAATCATACCTGACAGACAGACAGACAGACAATGTCCCAGACACTGCCATCACCATCCCTGGGTATGTCCTGTCCCACCGGCAGGACAGACCCACCAGAGGTGGTGGCACAGTGGTATACAGTTGGGAGGGAGTTGCGTTGGGAGTCCTCAACATCGATTCTGGACCCCATGAAGTCTCATGGCAGCAAAGCAAACATGGACAAGGAAATCTCCTGCTGATTACTACCTACTGTCCTCCCTCAGCTGGTGAGTCAGTACTCCTCCATGTTGAACAGCACTTGAGGGTGGCAAGGGCACAGAATGTACTCTGGGTGGGGGACTTCAATGTCCATTCATGTCAGCACCACTACTGACCGAGCCCTAAAGGACATAGCTGTTAGACTGGGTATGCGGCAGGTGGTGAAGGAACCACCAAGAAGGGAAAACATACTTGACCTCGTCCTCACCAATCTGCCTGCCGCAGATGCATCTGTCCATGACAATATTGGTAGGAGTGACCACCGCACACAGTCACTGTGGAGATGAAGTCCCGCCTTCACATTGAGGATACCCTCCTTCGTGTTGTGTGGCACTACCACCATACTAAATGGGATAGATTTAGAACAGATCTAGCAATGCAAAACTGGGCATACATGAGGCGCTGTGGGCCCTCAGCAGCAGCAGAAATGTACTCAGCCACAATCTGTAACCTCATGGCCCGGCATATCCCCCACTCTACCATTACCATCAAGCCAGGAGACCAACCCTGGTGAAGCTACAACACAGGACTATCTGCGTGTCAAACTGTGTAAGCAGCATGCAATAGACAGAGCTAAGCGATCCCATAACCAACGGATCAGATCTAAGCTCTGCAGTCCTGCCACATCCAGTCGTGAATGGTGGTGGACAGTTAAGTAACTAACTGGAGGAGGTGGCTCCACAAATATCCCCATCCTCAAAAATGGGGGAGCCCAGCACATCAGTGCGAAAGATAAGGCGGAGGAATTTGCAACAATCTTCAGCCAGAAGTGCAGAGTTGATGATCCATCTATGCCTCCTCCTGAAGTCCCCAGCATCACAGATGACAGACTTCAGCCAATTCAATTCACTCTGCGTGATATCAAGAAACTGAAGGCACTGGATACTGCAAAAGCTATGGGCCCTGACAATATTCCGGCAATAGTACTGAAGACCTGTGCTGCAGAACTTGCCGCGCCCTTAGCCAAGCTGTTCCAGTACAGCTTCAACACTGGCATCTACCCTGCAATGTGGAAGATTGCCCAGCTCCGTCCTGTACACAAAAAGCAGGACAAGTCCAACCCGGCCAATTACCACCCCATCAACTCTCAATCATCAGTAAAGTGATGGAAGGTGTCATCAAACGGCACTTGCTTAGCAATAACCTGCTCAGTGACGCTCAGTTTGGGTTCTGCTAGGTCCACTTGGCTCCTGACCTCATTACAGCCTTGGTTCAAACATGGACAAAAGAACTGAACTCAAGAGGGGAGGAGAGTGTGACTGCCCTTGACATCAAGGCAGCATTTGACAGAGTATGGCATGCTGAGGTCAATGGGAATTGGGGGAAAATCCTCTGCTGGTTGGAGTCATACCTAGCGCAAAGGAAGATGGTTGTGGTTGTTGGAGGTCAATCATCTGAGCTCCAGGACATTACTGCAAGAGTTCCTCAGGGCAGTGTCCTAGGCCCAACCATCTTCAGCTGCTTCAATGACCTTCCTTCAAATCATAAGGTCAGAAGTAGGGATGTTCGATGATTGCACAATGTTCAGCACCATTCGTGACTCCTCAAATACTGAAGCAGTCCGTGTATAAATGCAGCAAGATCTGGACAATATCCAGGCTTGGGCTGATAAGTGGCAAATAACATTAGCGCCACACAAGTGCCAAGCAATGACCATCTCCAACAAGAGAGAATCTAACCATCTCCCCTTCACATTCAACGGCATTACCATCGCTGAATCCCCCACTATCAACATCCTAGGGGCTACCATTGACCAGAAACTGAACTGGAGTAGCTATATAAATACTGTGGCTACAAGAGCAGGTCGGAGGTTAGGAATCCTGAGGAGAGTAACTCACCTCCTGACTCCCCAAATCCTGTCCACCATCAACAAGGCACAAGTCAGGAGTGTGATGGAATACTCTCCACTTGCCTGGATGGGTGCAGCTCCAACAACACTCAAGAAGCTCGACACCATCCAGGATAAAGCAGCCCACTTGATTGACACCCCATCTACAAACATTCACTCCCTCCACCACCGACGCACAGTGGCAGCAGTGTGTACCATCTACAAGATGCACTGCAGCAACGCACCAAGGCTCCTTAGACAGCACCTTCCAAACCCGTGACCTCTAACAACTAGAAGGACAAGGGCAGCAAATGCATGGGAACACCACCACCTGCAAATTCCCTTTCAAGTCACACACCATCCTGACTTGGAACTAAATCACTATTCCTTCACGGTCGCTGGTCAAAATCCTGGAACTCCCTTACTAACAGCACTGTGGGTGTAACTACCCCACATGGACTGCAGTGGTTCAAGAAGGCAGCTCGCCACCACCTTCAAGGGCAATTAGGGATGGGCAATAAATGCTGGCCTGGCCAGCGATGCCCTCATCCCATGAATGAATTTTAAAAAGCCCATTCGGCCCAACTAGTCTATGCTCCACTTGAGCCACTTTATCAGCATATCCTTGGTTCCTTTCTCCCTCATGTACCTAGCTAGCTTCCTCTTAAATGCAAAACACAAGAACATAATAAATCGAAGCAGGAGGAAGTCATATAGCCCCTTGCGCCTGCTCTGCCATTTGATATTATGGCTGAACTTTTACATCAACTCCACTTTCCCATGCTATCCTCATACCTCGATTCCTTCAGTGCCCAACAATCTACAGATCTCAGCCTTGAATATATTCAGTTAACTGAGCATGCACAGCCCTCCAGGATAGAGATTTCCTAAAAGATTCACAACCTACTGAAGGACAAGATTTCTCATCTCAGTATGAAAAAGCTGACCCCCCGACCCCCATGACTTCTAGTTCTAGACTCTCCCTCCAGTCAAGGGAAATAGCCCCTCAGTAAATCTACCCTGTCAAGCCCTCTAAAAATGTTATACATTTCAAGGAGATCATCACTCATTCTTCTAAATTCAACAACAATTTACACAGCACATGTAATGCAAAATGTCCCAAGGCACTCAAGAGCTATATCAATTTAATAAAGCTACTGAGCCACATAAGGAGATATCAGGACAGATGACCAAACATTTGATCAAAGAGGTAGGTTTTCTGGAGCATCTTGACAAACAGACAGACAAAGGCTCGTCTCAGTAATGGTGGCCATGAAACCACCAGATTGTCGGAAAAATCCACCCGGTTCACTAATGCCCTTTAGGGAAGGAAATCTGCCGTCCTTACCTGGTCTGGCCTACATGTGACTCCAGACCCACAGCAACATGTTTGACTCTGAAATGCCTTCTGAAATGGCCTAGCAAGCCTCTCAGTTGTATCAAACTGGTACAGAAAAGTCAAAAATGACTAAAACCAGATGGACCAGCCAGCATCAACCTAGGCACCAGAAACGACAATGGCACACCCTTCTCAGTTGAGCCTCCAAAGTCCTACTTATTAACATCTGGGGACTTGTGCCACTCCCTGCCCCTTCCCATTGCTCCCCTTAGCTCTTTATAGAAGATACTATAAAAAGCTGTCTTCAGTCTTTTCAAGTTATGATGGTCAGTTGACACTAAACTTGTTGCATCTGAATATTTTCAAAAATGTCTGGTTTTTGGATAGCCAGATTTTGGATGTCCAACCTGTACAGAGAATATAGGCCCATTCTAGTCGCGGTCTCTTATCCCAGGAATCAGTCTAGGGGAACCTTCATTGCACTCCCTTGAAGGCAAGTATATTTTTCCTTAGATAAGGAGACCAAAACTGTACACAGTCTCCAGGTGTGAATTCAGAGTCCTATATAAATTCCTTACTCCACTACTCCAACTGCCTTGCAATAAAGGCCAACATACCATTTGACTTCCTAATTGCTTACTGCACCTGCATGTTAGCTTTCTGTGTTTCACATACAAGGACCCCCAAATTCCTCTTAAATGAGACTAATAAATGTTGGCATTAAAAAAAAATTCAGCTTTTCCATTCTTCCTACCAATGTGAATAATTTCTCACTTCCCCACATTATACTTCACCAGCACCTTCTTGCCTAATCACTTAGCCTGTCTATATCCCTTTGCAGCTTCTTTACACCTTGCATTTGCATCTAGATTTGTATCACCAGAAAACTTGGATATATTATACTCAGGCCCTTCATCCAAGTCTAGGTTATTTACCTTAACTACTACTCATGGCAGCAAGATCCACATTACAACAATAAATTGCATTTATAAGCACCTTCAATGTATTAAAATATACCAAAGCACTTCACAGAATCACTATTAAACAAAATTTGATACCAAACTACATAAGGAGATATTAGGACAGATGGCCAAAAGCTTGGTCAAAGAGGAAGGCTTTAAAAGAACCCTTTAAACAGAGGGGAGCAGTAGAGGTGGAGAGATTTAGGGAGGGATTTCCAGATCTTGGGGCCTTGGCAGCTGAAGTCACAGATGTCAAAGGCAGAGTGATTAAAATCAGGCATGTGCAAGAGGCCAGAATTGGAGCACAGATATCTTGGAAGGTTGTAGGGCTGGAGATAACAGAGATAGGGAAGGACGAGGCTATGGAGTGATTTAAAAAATCAAGATGTTGTTGGACCGGGAGCCAACATAGGTCTGTAAGCACAGGGCTGATGGGTGAATGAGACTTGATGAGAGTTAGAATATGGACAGCAGGGTTCTGGATGGGCTCAGCTCCATATAGGGTCAAAAGGTGAGAAACACATGATTTGTCTGTCAGGATTGGCATTGATCTACTCGGCCACATTCCCTACATTTGCCAGTGATTGACAGGCTGAAATGAAATGTGGTGGGTATCCCCGCCACTGGCAGTGACTCTTGAGAACAGCTTTCCTAAGGCTTTTGGGAATTCAATTTGCAGCTAATCTTGTTGGAATTGCATAGCGATTTATTTCACCTGCCATGTGTAATTCATGATGAGCATTTTAAATGCAATGAAACTTAATTAAAATGCAAGATTGGGACTTGAACAAGCTTCCAGTGAAAAGGCAGCATTTATTTGTATTGCGCTCAATAAACGATGGGTTTATAGGCACATAAAAGTGTAAATGGAAATCATGGTGACATTTGTATTTTCTCCCTGAGGACATTCGACCTTTCACTTTATTTGAGGAAGGAAATGAGATGTTAATTCAGTTTTTAAAAAAAGGTAAGACTGTACTTGTCTAATAAAACACACCTATAGCCTGCAGTCTTATGTTTTAAGTATGTAACAAGTATTAAAAAAAGAGGAAACCTGTTAATTGTCTAGTATTAGCACTGTTTGTTCAGATACAGACAAAGTCAGATGATAGTGTCTCCTCAAGCAGAATGAGGTGACACATCGCAGGAGGTTTACAAATGTACTAGAATCATGCAGCACAGAAGAAAACTATTCAACTGGCCATTCTTGGGCCAGCGATTTGTAAGTGCCATCTAATTTAGTCCCACACCTCTTCCCCATAACCTTGCAAACTAGACCTCTTCAAGTACACTTCCAAATGCCTTTTGCAAGTTCTTGTTGAATTGGATTCCACCATCCTTTTGTGGCGTGCATTTCAGATCCTAACAATGTTGTGTGTAAAAAGTTCTCATTTCCCCTCGATCTTTTGGGAGGAACTGTGTAAACATAATATTTTCTGAAATGAAATACATTACATTCCTAGCCAACAAGTAGCACATCAAAAGTATCTCTTAAATGGTCAAACTAATTTGCTAATGGTTTTGTGTTGCACAGCATTAAACTTGCACCAGTAGCTCTTTTTATATTTGGTTTAGTGGCGTGCCAGACTTTCCTGACAGTTGGCCTTGGCAGATCTAGTAAGTTTACTTTGTGGTTGCTGCCAGCTACATAAGACCAATGTGTCTGGTGATGGTAAAAATAGGATCCCACTAAACCCAATGTAAAATCATCCAAAGGCCTCCCAAACAATTCGCTATTGCTAGTCTATGTGGAACTTCCCTCGACACTTGAAGGACAGCCATGGTCAGAATGATGATATTGAAAATATCTCTTTGAAGTAACTCCAGAGGCACAGATGTTGCACATTAGGTAATTCCACTCCCGTCAAGATGCTTTGCAACTCATGCATCGATTCCATCTTCCTTCATGGCCGATTGCACCAACTCACTTGTCAATGGGCCACCACTGCCTCTTGTTTAACTGAGCTCACATCAGCAAGAGATCATTTGCAGACCGCCACCCACCTCACCAAGTTCCAATATGATCCCAATACTCTTCTAGCTGCATGTTTACCTCCATAATGAATTATTTTTTTCTGATATTGTATTCCTTAAGGCCTGAAGTATCCTCAAAATTCTTATCTTTTACCGCAACCTTCAGTCACTTCCCCAATTCTTGTGTTTCTCCAACTAAAGCCTGGCTACCTGACTCAAACCCGACTACGTGTCAGGTTCAGTTCGAAAATCCAAGTGCAGCATTCGGGCTCGGGTCGGATCAGGCTGGACAGTGCTGCTTCCAGGAAATCACGGGGTCAGGCTTACCCATGATTTCCCATAACTCCAGCTTCAGGAATAGCCTGCTGCCAGAACGGATGAAGGTTATTCACGTCGGGTCAGGCGTAAAAAAAAAAAAAAATTAAAAGGACTCTGGCCCGGGTCAGGTTCTAATTTTATACCTGAGCCAGGCTTTACCTCCAACCCCGTATAAAAGGCCTGGAGATGTTTTAATATTTGAAAGACTCCCAGAAATACATTATAGACAGAGCTACTTTGATAGATGAATCAGCACAGTGTGGAACCATTCACATTAAAAAGACTAAGCTTCAATGGGACTATAAAATTCTTAACTCAAAATTACTTGGGATAAAATTACATTGTTTACACAACTGAGGCCACACTAGCTGCAATAAAACCTGCAATCTTTGGTTCACAATGCAAATTAGTACCCATGTAAAAAGAGTTTAATGCATGCAGTGTTCAGCTCATTTATCTACATTACCTTGTTCTTCTTCATCCCATTTACAATATTTTAAACCTTCCTAATTCAGCCTCTTAAAACCTAAGCCTGATGTAATCTAATCACTACTTCCCAATCTACCTCTTTCCCATCAGTCTTGGTGTTGTCCTGCATTGCAGGCCTTAGTCCTTCATCTTGGTGTCTCAATTTTATTTTTTTTTAAAAAAAGAGACAAAAAGATGCATTTATTTCGCTCTTTTCATGACTTCAGGACACCCCAAAGCACTTTACAACCAATGAATTACTTTGAAAGCGTAGTCACTGTTGTAATGTAGGAAACAGCAGTCAATTTGTGCACAGCAAGCTCCCACAAAGAGCAATGTGATAATGACCAGATAATGTCTTTCTGTGGTGTTGATTGAGGGTTAGATATTGGCCCGGGATAACTCCCCTGCTTTTCTCTGAAATAGTGACAGGAGACCTTTTATGTCCACCTGAGAGTGCACACAGGGTTTCTGCTGAACATCTCATCCAAAAGACAGCATCTCCAACAGTGTAACACTTGGGTCTGAGTTTTGTTGACTTTTGCTCTCAAGTCCTGGAATGGGACTTAAACCTGCAATTGAATGTTACCAATTGAGCCACAGCTGACAAAATGTAGAACGGTGTTTCAAAGTCATTCCACAATAATGATCTAGTTCTCCTCCTGCCAAATCCATACAGAATTTTGCACTGTGGATTTTTTTTTTTTTAATTCTTTCATGGGAGGTGGGAGTCACTGGTAAGGTCAGCATTTGTTGCCCTTCCCTGATTGCCCCAGAACAGAGTGGCTTGCTAGGCCATTTCAGAGGGCACGTAAGAGTCAACCACATTGCTGTGGGTCTGGAGTCACATGTAGGCCAGACCTGGGAAGGACAGAAGATTTCCTTCCCTAGGAAGACATTTGTGAACCAGACGGGTTTTCAAAACACCATTCTGAGACTGGCTTTCAATTCCATTTTTTTTTAATTAATTGAATTTATTGAATTTAAATTCCACCAGCTGCCATAGCAGGATTTGAACCAGTGTCCCTCGGGCATTAGTAGTTCAGTAACATTACCACAATACCATCTCCTCCTGATCCTGTAACATCAGATCATTGCAGATGTACACAATAGGCACAAAGGTTCAGTTACCACAAAATGGCTATAAAGAAGAGCCCCATCTTCAATGTTCCCTACAGGGCAGTAGTGTTAAAAACTGAGTGAGAGAAGGCCAAGCACTCAATCCACCCATGGTCGAAATAAAATACCAGTTCAATTCAAACAACAAACAATCGCTTTTCATAGTCACTTATCAGTTGTGACACTAAGTTGTGAGATAAGAAATAAAGTATTTCTTGAGATTGGACAAGTGAGAGAGGTTGCATAGCTATTACACTTTCCACTAATTCAGTCACATTACTGGTTTTCATTCCTTAGGTAGCCAAGTATGTCCTCACATTGTTCACACAACAGAGACCACAGGAAAGTGGGAACCTGGGCAATTTATGCAATTACCTTATTTTTCTACACATATAAACCACTGTTTTTTTCCCCCTATTCACATAAGTGGAGTATTAGGAAAGGCTACTCTTAAATTATTTATTTTTCCATGTTCCAATTAGAACACTTCCTGCAAAAGCCGAATTGTTTTCCTTTTGGTTAGCTGCAGGTTATACTGGATTTCCCCACAGAGAAATATGTAAACTCCCGCTCCAAGATTATTTACCTGTAGGGCTTGGTGTAGAACTATTTGCCAAAAAACATTGGATGTACACAGAACAGATTTTCCCGAAAGCCTCCAGAATCCACTCAAAAGGAGACAAACGGATGGATTTGTCACAAGGGCTTCATTAATTCATTCCACAACAGTCGAATAAATTAATAATTTATTGAGTTTATAATCAGCATCTCACTTGGATAACACCCCATCTTTTTCTTAAGTACTAATTGTCTTTTCCTCGCAAAGCACAATCTACGATTCTCCTTATGTTGGCCTCTGGCTCTACTGGTAAAAACAACCCTCCAGGGCATAATCCAAGTAACAATCCATAATGCGAGCCCATTGATGGGTAAATTCGTTCACCCAGAGCTCGCAGCAGGCATTGGAGATGGGGCTACAACAGCTGACACTCCATCTAACATGGCTCCCCAATGGGGAGCATGTATTGGAAATTTAACTTAAAGTGTTAGCACTGTTGTGGGAACGACAGAGACCAATCCTGATCCAAGGTGTACAGACTCAGAGTCAAACAGGGATCACTAATGACAGTATTTTCCCATGGGATAAATGTTCCCCAACGATGGTGCTTGGCTTAGATCAGCTATGGAGACAGGTGGTGAGCCTGCTCGATAAATCATGGAGCACTATGTATACCCACTGAGTCAGTGTGGGAACTCTTGCAGACACATTATATTCCATTTAGAGTGATGAGTGGGACAGGAATGAACAAAAAGGAATGCTATGATTCAACTCCTGCTATAAAAAACAGTACATAGGAGAAGCTGGTGTAAACAATACCTATGCGTTTCTAGGTCACCCTTGCTTAGTGGTTTCCAATGTTGTTTATCTCAGATATGGCTCTAAAAACAAGCGAAACGACATGGGTGGGAAATTTATGCTCTCCCCCATGGCAAGTTTGGAGGGGGAAAAGAGTATTTAAAATCAGTTGGGATTGTGGCAGGAGGGATCCAGCCACCTTCCCGCCTCCACCCCAATTGAGGCTCTTTAGTGGGCAATTAATGGCCTCATCCCACCACCGGTATTAGCCCAGCAGCGGAAAGGCCTCTCACCACATGGGGAGCAGGCCAATTAAACCCGTGGGGGTTGCTTTCCAGCTCTAGTGGGCGAGGTTGGTGGGGTGGATGTAGGGGGAGGTCACTCATTAAGAGGCACTTACTGCCTGATTGAGGGAGACAGCATCAGGAAGGGGGGGGGGGGGGAGGGAGGGGGCTGCTGAGAGCCAACACCCCCTGACCTTGCTGCTGACCCCCTCCTACATCACCCCCTCCCCTGCAACCCCCACCCTGACTCCCTCACCACCAGTGGGTCCACTACCATCAGCAGCTACTGCCTCAGTGGTGGCGCTGCTCAGTGAAAAAGCTGCCAGACTCTAATTGCCCGGCAGCTCTCAGCAGGTGGGACTTCCGTCGCCGGTGTCCTTAATCCCAGGGAAGACCCACCACTGTCCACTTAAGTGTCTAATTGGTACAAAATATGACGGGCCTTCTGCAGATGAGGAGACATGGGACTCTACAGCGTTTCAGCCAGTGGCAGAGACCCCCCATCAGCCAGATAAAATCCACCCCCCTCCCCGCACTTTAAAATAGCAACGCATCAACGTGTAGTGTGTTGGCAGAGATTTTAACTTTTTTTTTTAAGAAAAACTTATTTAAACTAACTTATATTGCAATGCAAGAAAATTCATGTACCAGATTTACAAAAATGCCTGTAAAAACCAGGAATGAGGCAGGCTGGTATAACCATGTTCTTTCTGTCCTATTCTTCTCCCTCAAGTCAGTGAATTCTTTACCTTCACTATGTAAAATGGAGGTGGTTCACCAACAAGAGAACTCGAAAGGGTAGTTTTCTACCCTGGCTTGGTAGAATTAGAGAAAAGAAAAAGAGGCCATTCCACCCATCGCACCCGTGCTGGTTCTCTGAAAGAATTATCCACAGAGTTCTGTTCCTATGCTATTTCATCTTAGTTTGTTCAGTTTACTTACCCACTTTTTTTTTCATGTTTGTACTTGTGGCTGTTCAACTTTCAGTCCATTAACACCCTATCTGTACTAATGCTTTTTCTTTCAACACACCATTAATATATTGTTTGCCTTTGCTCCACGACCTTCTGGTCAGCTAGTCTGTGACCTTGTCCTATTTACTCCTTCTCCTTTGTTATCTCTTGCCCCACCCCCGCTTTACTTGCTTGTAACCTTTTACATTTTTAATATTTGCTAGTTCTGAAGAAGGGTTACTGACCTGAAACGTTAACTCGGCTTCTCTCTTCACAGATGCTGCCAGACCTGCTGAGTATCTCCAGCATTTCTTGTTTTTATTACTGATCTCTGACTATTACGGAGACTTGGATATCACAGGGGAGGGAAAATCCCAAGGCGTTCTACGCTTACATGAGGAACAAGAGGATGGCCAGAGTGAGGGTAGGGCCGATCAGGGATAGTGGAGGGAACTTGTACCTGGAGTCGGAGGAGGTAGGGGAGGTCCTTAATGAATACTTTGCTTCAGTATTCACTAGTGAGAGGGACCTGGACGTTTGTGAGGACAGTGCGAAACAGGCTGATATGCTCGAACAGGTTGAGGTTAAGAGGGAGGATGTGCTGGAAGTTTTGAAAGACATGAGGATAGATAAGTCCCCGGGGCCAGACGGGATATACCCAAGGTTATTACGGGAAGCGAGGGAAGAGATTGCCGCGCCTTTGGCGATGATCTTTGCGTCCTCACTGTCCACTGGAGTAGTACCAGATGATTGGAGGGTGGCAAATGTTATTCCCTTGTTCAAGAAAGGAAATAGGGAAAACCCTGGGAATTACAGACCAGTCAGTCTTACATCGGTGGTGGGTAAATTATTGGAAAGGATTCTGAGAGACAGGATTTATGATTATTTGGAAAAGCATAGTTTGATTAGAGATAGTCAGCATGGCTTTGTGAGGGGCAGGTCATGCCTCACAAGCCTTATTGAATTCTTTGAGGATGTGACAAAACACATTGATGAAGTAGGAGCAGTGGATGTGGTGTATATGGATTTTAGCAAGGCGTTTGATAAGGTTCCCCATGGTAGGTTCATTCAGAAAGTGAGGAGGCATGGGATACAGGGGAAGTTGGCTGTCTGGATACAAAATTGGCTGGCCCATAGAAGACAGAGGGTGGTAGTAGATGGAAAGTATTCAGCCTGGAGCTCGGTGACCAGTGGTGTTCCGCAGGGATCTGTTCTGGGACCTCTGCTCTTTGTGATTTTTCTAAATGACTTGGATGAGAAAGTGGAAGGCTGGGTTAGTAAGTTTGCCGATGACACAAAGGTTGCTGGAGATGTGGATAGTGTGGAGGGCTGTTGTAGGTTGCAACGGGACATTGACAGGATGCAGAACTGGGCTGAGAAGTGGCAGATGGAGTTCAACCTGGAAAAGTGTGAAGTGATTCATTTTGGAAGGTCGAATTTGAATGCAGAATACAGGCTTAAAGACAGGATTCTTGGCAGTGTGGAGGAACAGAGGGATCTTGGGGTCCACATCCATAGATCCCTCAAAAGTTGCCACCCAAGTTGATAGGGTTGTTAATGAAAGCCAACACCCCATACGCCTTCTTAACAGGGGGATTGAGTTTAATAGCCGCGAGGTTATGGTGCAGCTCTATAAAGCCCTGGTTAGACCACACTTGGAATATTGTGTTCAGTTCTGGTCGCCTCATTATAGGAAGGATGTGGAAGCTTTAGAGAGGGTGCAGAGGAGATTTACCAGGATGCTGCCTGGACTGGAGGGCATGTCTTATGAAGAAAGGTTGAGGGAGCTGGGGCTTTTCTCATTGGAGCGGAGAAGGATGAGAGGTGACTTGATAGAGGTGTACAAGATGATGAGAGGCATAGATAGAGTGGATAGCTAGAGACTTTTTCCCAGGGCGGAAAGGGCCATCACCAGGGGGCATAATTTTAAGGTGATTGGAGGAAGGTTTCGGGGAGATGTCAGAGGTAGGTTCTTTACACAGAGAGTGGTGGGTGCGTGGAATGCACTGCCAACGGTGGTAGTAGAAGCAGATACATTAGGGACATTTAAGCGACTCTTGGATAGGTACATGGATGATGGTAGAATGAAGGGTATGTAGGTAGTTTGATCTTAGAGTAGGTTAAAGGGTCGGCACAACATCGTGGGCCGAAGGGCCTGTACTGTTCTATGTTCTACGTGTTCTATTTGCTCCACTCCAACATAATTCCTGCTGCTTCCTACTATTGAGCCAATTTTTTGACCCAATTTTTTGATCCATTCTCAAATTGTGCCTCAAATCCTACCGCTTTAAGCTTAACTAATAGTCTTGTGTGGCACCTCGTCAAATACTCTTTGGAAGTCAAGGCAGACCATGTCAGAGAGCTTATCTTTCTGCTGGAGATATTGGACTGATATTTTACAGACACCCCGATGTCGGGATGATGACTGTGGGCAGGGTGGGGGGGGGGGGTGCGGAGAGCAGAAGATGCCTCTGGCAGATGCCCGCCGTGGACCTCAACACTTGGAAGGCCTGGTCCAATCTTGCTGGTGGTGGAGAGGCCTCGTGTTGGCCCCCCCTGGCCGCTCAGCGACGTGAGCCAAATTTAAATATATAAATTAATTTAAATAAGAAGGAATAAATGACCTTCTCACTCCCACTATCTGTCCTGGTGTGATATTGATGCCAGTGGCCAGCACTCCCTAGCCTTCGATCCCCGTTTGGGGATCTGAGGCGGAACACTGGTGAGGAGGGGAGAAGGTAAGCTTTTCAGAGAGGAGGTGGGGGAATGGAGTCAAATGCATTTCATTGGTGTAGGGGATGGTGGAAAGGGGTAAAAGGTCAGATGCACAATGTAATTGTTTTCAGGGGGAGGGGGCAGGGAAGAAGAGGGCAGGTAATTAATTTTATGGTTATTGGGGGTGGGAGAAAGTCAATCAAGTTATTTTTTAAAAAATCAATATATCTTTAAATATTTAAATGTAATGATAGGGCTCGAAGCCCTTTAAAAATGGCGTCAGCGCCTGCACAAAGGCAGCTGATGCCATTGCCGGGGACGGACTGCCCGCCCCTTCACGTCATCGGGGTGGATGGTCTGCTTCGTCTATTTAAATGTGCCACTATGCCTAATATCGCGACTTGTGGCCCACATGCGTGGACCGCCATTGTTCTCATCTGCCGCCAATTACAGCGGCGGAAGGATAAATTGCAGCCCATTATTTTCTCCAAAAAAAAAAAGTCAACAATTTGGTCAGGTGCAGAAAGAAAGAGTGAGCTTGCTTTAATATAGCCTATTTCACAACTTTAGGAGTTCCCAAAATGCTTTACAACCAATGCAGTAAATTTTGTCGTGTAATTATTGTTGTAATGAATGGAAATGTTGGCAACTAATTTGTACATAAACAGCAATGAGATAAATTATCATGTTTCGGTAATGTTGGTCAAGTGATGAATATTGGTCAAGACTCCCCGGTAGGTTCTATCTCTTCTGAAACCATGTTGGCTAGTTTATCATAAAAGATAATAAATCAGTTCCATTATTTTAAATCGTCATTGATCTAAGCTTCAAGGGTCTGTAGTTGCCCGGGTCTCTCGTCATCAGAATCTCCCCAATAATACCTCACAAATTTTATCCCTTGGCTCTTTTAGGACTTATGAATAAAGATCCTTCAGCTATGGGGATATTTTTGTTTTGATCTCTTTCGACTGATTTGGACTGCTGTCTTAATGTTGAAGTCATTAAATCCTCTTTGGATTATTGCTATTCGTGGGACACATTTCTCATCCTTTGTGAATACTTGAATAAAGCATCATTGAGCATGCTAGCTATCTTTCACTCATTCCTAACCCCATTACCATTTGTACTGTTCTCACCTCTTGCTTGACTGCCCTGCTACAGTTCTAGCACAAAGAATATTTTATGGTTATATTTTCATACCTTTCCTCCTCCAATCACCTTCTCGGCTGCATACACAGACTGGCTGCATCGAGGACACTTTTCTGAACCACCAAATTTATGAGCAAATTTGGAGGAGCTGGGGTTTGCAGAGTGACGAGGTTTAGCCCTTTAGAAGAGAAAATGAGACGTTGATTAAATGAATAGGGTGAAAGTTTGTCAATGTATCTAGCAAGTCTGATAGGCATGATAAATTGGAGATACTATAACAGCTAAGGCTTCTCAAGGCTAATCATCAGGCAGTGGATACAGTTTAGCTACTAATGTAAATTGAAAGATGTATTTCAATATTCAACTCATTCACACATCTCTGAAGTGTTATAGATTAAGTGTATTACATACTTTAAAATAATGCTCGAGCTCCTTTCCAAAACATTTTTTTTTTATTGGTTTCATGGGATGTGGACATTGCTGGCTAGGCCAGTATTTGTTGCCCAACCCCAATTGCCCTAGAGAAGGTGGTGGGGAGCTGCCTTCTTGAACCACTGCAGTCCATGCGAGGTAGGTACACCCACAGTGCTGTTAGGAAGAGAGTTCCAGGATTTTGACCCAGCGACACTGAAGGAACAGCAATATAGTTCCAAGGCAGGATGGTGAGTGGCTTGGAGGGAAACTTACAGAATGTGGTGTTCCTACATGTCTGCTGCCCTTGTTCTTCTAGGTGCAAGAGGGCACAGGTTTGGAAGGTACTATAGAAGGGCCTTGGCGAGTTGCTGCAGTGCATCTTGTAGATGGTACACACTACTGCCACTGTGCATTGGTGTTGGAGGGGTGAATGTTGAAGGTGGTGGATAGGGTGTCAATCAAGCGGGCTGCTTTGTCCTGGATGGTGCCAAGCTTCCCGATAGGTGTTGGAGCTGCACTCATCCAGGCAAGGTAGAGCATTCCATCACACTCCTGATCTATGCCTGGTGAACAGGCTTTGGGGAGTCAGGAGGGGAGTTACTCGCCATAGAATTCCCAGCCTCTGACCTGCTCTTGTAGCCACGGTATTTACGTGGCTAGTCCAGTTCAGTTTCTGGTCAGTGGTAACCCCCAGGATGTTGATGGTAATACCGTTGAATATCAAGGGGAGATGGTTAGATTCCCTCTTGTTGGAGATGGTCATTGCCTGGCCCTTAAGTGGCAAGTAACATTTGTGCCACACATCAGCCCAAGCCTGAATGCTGTCCAGGTTTTGCAGCATATGGGCACAGACTGCTTCAGTGAAGATCATACAAATCAGCGAACATCCCCACTTGTGATCTTATGATGGAGGGAAGGTCATTGATAAAGTAGCTGAAGATGGTTGGGCCTAGGACACTACCGCAAGGAACTCCTGCAGCAATGCCCTAGGGCTGAGATGATTGGCTTCCAACAACCACAACCATCTTCCTTTGTCCAAGGTATGATGCCAACCAGCGGACAGTTTTCCCCGATTCCCATTGACTTCAATTTGGTTAGGCTCCTTGATGCTACACTTGGTCAAATGCTGCCTTGATATCAAGGGCAATCACTCTCACCTCACCTCTGGAATTCAGTTCTTTTGTCCATGTTTGGACTAAGGCTGTAATGGAGGTCAGGAACAGAGTGGCCCTGGCGGAACCCAAACTATGCATTGGTGCGCAAGTTATTGCTGTTTAAGTGGCACTTGATAGCACTGTTGATGATACCTTCCATCACTTTGCTAATGATGGAGAGTAGACTGATGGGGCTGTAACTGGCCTGTCCTGCTTTTTGTGGACAGGACATATCTGGGCAATTTTCTACATTGTCAGGTAGAATCCAGTGTTGTAGCTGTCCTGGAACTGTTTGGCCTGGGGTGTGGCTAGTTCTGCAGTCCAAGTCTTCAGTACTACAGCCAGGATGTTGTCAAGACCCATAGCTTTTGCAGTATCGAGTGTCTTGAGCTTGCTTGCTTCCCCATAAGTAAACAACTGTTAAAAAGGAGTATTTATGAATGAGTAGGAGTATATGAATGAGAAAGAAGGTACCAGCCCTTCGCTTTGCAAGCTGGAACGTCAGAACTATGTGTCCTGGCCTGTCGGAAGACCTTACACAAATCAACGATTCTCGGAAGACCGCCATCATTAACAACGAGCTCAGTAGATTCAATGTGGACATTGCAGCACTTCAGGAGACTCGCCTCCCCGCGAGTGGCTCTCTAGCAGAGCAAGACTACACCTTCTTCTGGCAGGGTAGGGATCCTGAAGAACCAAGACAGCATGGAGTGGGCTTCGCCATCAGAAACTCCTTGCTCAGCATGATAGAGCCTCCCTCAAATGGCTCGGAACGCATACTGTCCATCCGACTGCTCACCACCTCTGGTCCAGTACACCTACTCAGCATCTATGCTCCAACACTCTGCTCCCCACCTGAAGCTAAAGACCAGTTCTATGAACAACTCCATAACATCATTAGCAGCATCCCCAACACCGAACACCTATTCCTGCTGGGGGACTTTAATGCCAGGGTTGGGGCCGACCATGACTCATGGCCCTCCTGCCTTGGGCGCTATGGCGTTGGAAGGATGAATGAGAACGGGCAGAGACTGCTTGAGTTGTGTACCTATCATAACCTCTGCATCACCAACTCGTTCTTTCACACTAAACCCTGTCACCAGGTTTCATGGAGGCACCCAAGATCACGTCGTTGGCACCAGCTAGACCTCATTGTCACAAGGCGAGCCGCCTTAAACAGTGTTCAAATCACACACAGCTTCCACAGTGCGGACTGCGACACCGACCACTCCCTGGTGTGCAGCAAGGTTAGACTCAGACCAAAGAAGTTGCATCATTCCAAGCAGAAGGGCCACCCGCGCATCAACACGAGCAGAATTTCTCACCCACAGCTGTTACAAAAATTTCTAAATTCACTTGTAACAGCCCTTCAAAACACTCCCACATGGGATGCTGAGACCAAGTGGGCCCACATCAGAGACGCCATCTATGAGTCAGCTTTGACCACCTACGGAAAAAGTGCGAAGAGAAATGCAGACTGGTTTCAATCTCATAATGAAGAGCTGGAACCTGTCATAGCCGCTAAGCGCATTGCACTGTTGAACTACAAGAAAGCCCCCAGCGATTTAACATCCGCAGCACTTAAAGCAGCCAGAAGTACTGCACAAAGAACAGCTAGGCGTTGCGCAAACGACTACTGGCAACACCTATGCAGTCATATTCAGCTGGCCTCAGACACCGGAAACATCAGAGGAATGTATGATGGCATGAAGAGAGCTCTTGGGCCAACCATCAAGAAGATCGCCCCCCTCAAATCTAAATCGGGGGACATAATCACTGACCAACGCAAACAGATGGACCGCTGGGTTGAGCACTACCTAGAACTGTACTCCAGGGAGAATGCTGTCACTGAGACTGCCCTCAATGCAGCCCAGCCTCTACCAGTCATGGATGAGCTGGACATACAGCCAACCAAATCGGAACTCAGTGATGCCATTGTTTCTCTAGCCAGCGGAAAAGCCCCTGGGAAGGACAGCATTACCCCTGAAATAATCAAGAGTGCCAAGCCTGCTATACTCTCAGCACTACATGAACTGCTATGCCTGTGCTGGGACGAGGGAACAGTACCCCAGGACATGCGCGATGCCAACATCATCACCCTCTATAAAAACAAAGGTGACCGCGGTGACTGCAACAACTACCGTGGAATCTCCCTGCTCAGCATAGTGGGGAAAGTCTTTGCTCGAGTCGCTCTGAACAGGCTCCAGAAGCTGGCCGAGCGCGTCTACCCTGAGGCACAGTGTGGCTTTTGTGCAGAGAGATCGACCATTGACATGCTGTTCTCCCTTCGTCAGATACAGGAGAAATGCCGTGAACAACAGATGCCCCTCTACATTGCTTTCATTGATCTCACCAAAGCCTTTGACCTCGTCAGCAGACGTGGTCTCTTCAGACTACTAGAAAAGATCGGATGTCCACCAAAGCTACTAAGTATCATCACCTCATTCCATGACAATATGAAAGGCACAATTCAACATGGTGGCTCCTCATCAGAGCCCTTTCCTATCCTGAGTGGAGTGAAACAGGGCTGTGTTCTCGCACCCACACTTTTTGGGATTTTCTTCTCCCTGCTGCTTTCACATGCGTTCAAATCCTCTGAAGAAGGAATTTTCCTCCACACAAGATCAGGGGGCAGGTTGTTCAACCTTGCCCGTCTAAGAGCGAAGTCCAAAGTACGGAAAGTCCTCATCAGAGAACTCCTCTTTGCTGACGATGCTGCTTTAACATCTCACACTGAAGAGTGCCTGCAGAGTCTCATCGACAGGTTTGCGTCTGCCTGCAATGAATTTGGCCTAACCATCAGCCTCAAGAAAACGAACATCATGGGGCAGGACGTCAGAAATGCCCCATCCATCAATATTGGCGACCACGCTCTGGAAGTGGTTCAAGAATTCACCTACCTAGGCTCAACTATCACCAGTAACCTGTCTCTAGATGCAGAAATCAACAAGCGCATGGGTAAGGCTTCCACTGCTATGTCCAGACTGGCCAAGAGAGTGTGGGAAAATGGCGCACTGACACGGAACACAAAAGTCCGAGTGTATCAGGCCTGTGTCCTCAGTACCTTGCTCTATGGCAGCGAGGCCTGGACAACGTATGCCAGCCAAGAGCGACGTCTCAATTCATTCCATCTTCGCTGCCTTCGGAGAATACTTGGCATCAGGTGGCAGGACTATATCTCCAACACAGAAGTCCTTGAAGCGGCCAACACCCCCAGCTTATACACACTACTGAGTCAGCGGCGCTTGAGATGGCTTGGCCATGTGAGCCGCATGGAAGATGGCAGGATCCCCAAAGACACATTGCACAGCGAGCTCGCCACTGGTATCAGACCCACCGGCCGTCCATGTCTCCGCTATAAAGACGTCTGCAAACGCGACATGAAATCGTGTGACATTGATCACAAGTCGTGGGAGTCAGTTGCCAGCATTCGCCAGAGCTGGTGGGCAGCCATAAAGACAGGGCTAAATTGTGGCGAGTCGAAGAGACTTAGTAGTTGGCAGGAAAAAAGACAGAGGCGCAAGGGGAGAGCCAACTGTGCAACAGCCCCGACAAACAAATTTCTCTGCAGCACCTGTGGAAGAGCCTGTCACTCCAGAATTGGCCTTTATAGCCACTCCAGGCGCTGCTTCACAAACCACTGACCACCTCCAGGCGCTTATCCATTGTCTCTCGAGAAAAGGAGGCCCAAAAGAAAGAAGAAGAATATAAGCTTTCCCTGGTGACCGAGTTGATAGAATCAGCTTAGCTTGATCTCTGGTCTCTGCTGATCCTGTCTGCAGTGGCAGAGAGAGGATTAAAATGGCTTAGAGAGGAAAGAAACAGCTTCTTAGTGTTCAGAGGCTTTTTCCGGAAAGTAGCGTGTGTGGACAGAATTGGACTTTGCTGTGCAAATCAAAAAGGTAAAATAAACGCATCAATGCTCATTGTCCAGACTCACCCACAAATAATGACTGTTTGCTTGGCTGGGGTATGGGAGTAGTGTCAGTGTCTCTGGAATCACACCCCATCCCCTTCAGGAGTCAAGAGGGAAAAATGTAAGAAAAAAAAAAAAAGTGTAGCTGTATGAAGCAGTCCCACTTACTCAGGCTGAAAGCAATTAACACCGCAGCCTCATAGCTCTGGTAACCCGGGTTCGATTCTGGGTACTGCCTGTGACTGCATGGGTTTTCGCCGGGTGCTCCGGCCAAAGACTTACTGGTAGAAAAAGTGGCCATTGTGAATTGCTGAGCGTTGGTTGGTGGTAGAGAATGTTGATTACTGCAGGGTTAGTATAAATGGGTGGTTGTTGGTCGGCACAGACTGACCTGAAACATTAACTCTGCTTCTCTCTCCGCAGATAATGCCAGACCTGCTGATTTTTCTCCCATCACTTTCTGGGGCGGCAGTGGTTAGCACCGCAGCCTCACAGCTCCAGCGACCTGGGTTCAATTCTGGGTACTGCCTGTGTGGAGTTTGCAAGTTCTCCCTGTGTCTGCGTGGGTTTTCTCCGAGTGCTCCAGTTTCCTCCCACAAGCCAAAAGACTTGTTGGTAGGTAAATTGGCCATTATAAATTGCCCCTAGTTTAGGTAGGTGGTAGGGAAATATAGGGACAGGTGGGGAGGTGGTAGGAATATGGGATTAGTGTAGGATTAGTATAAATGGGTGGTTGATGGTCAGCACAGACTCGGTGGGCCGAAGGGCCTGTATCTCTAAAAAAAAAATGTGCATTTGCAAGTGGCTCCAGCATCAGAACTAAAGACTTTGCAGCATCTTCCAGCACCCAAGTTGCATTCTTGTACAAGCCTCAGTGAGCATTCGCTTGTAAACTCCTAGCACCATATGGGAGATCAACGGCCAATGTACCTTGAACAGAAGTAGGACTGCTGGCTGATTTTGCCCATCAAGGCCAATGCAGCCAGTTGTGGTGCCCCTGTAAAAAACCCAGCTAAGATCTGTTGACTCACCAGAGATGAAATAGGAGACTTTCCCATTTGGTCCTTTTATGATAGTTTAGCAAAATACATTAGCAGCTTTGCACCACAAAATATGTGTTTCACAAATTATTCATTGCTGCTCAAGAGCTCTACTTGGAAACAGGTGAAGCAATTCGACAGAGCAGTGTTGACACTTCAGGCTATGTGTTTCTGGCTCAGTACCATGATTGCTGCTGCTATGCCCACCACAATATGTCAGTAGGGCGACTTTTGTGGAAGTTTCCCTCGATGTCTTAGTAAATAAATGTAGGTCATTGAGGAGGTACTAAGTCTTGCAAATCAGAAGGATCACAGGTGTAACGTCTTGTCTAGATGGAGTTTGGTGATCTCAATTAGGGTGGCAGTAGAATAAGCCTGGGTTAGGGAGGGAGGAGAAAAATGTATGTCAGTCAGTCTGTCAGTCAGGAAGCCCATTCCTGAATAACGTCCATGACCCCTGCTTGAAAATTTGTGTGACAATGTCCAACCACAACAGCACCAAGTTCAGCTGTGATGCACCCCAATGGTTGAATCGTCTATTGACATTCATTGTCTGGCTTATACATGAATGCCTAATTAGATGAAGTGCTGGTTCTTGCCAACTTTTTTTGTATACTCCACAGGAAGAGGTTGCTTCCTTACTGGGATAAGAATTCATGTGCACTGGCTGCCCTGCACTGCAGCAATTTGCCAGAGTGGCTTTAATAAGTACCCTTGACATTCAATGTCCCTGGGCTGCTCAGCAAAGATCAATCCCACTCGCACCAATGTCCACTTATGCATTTTTTTTAAAAATTCATTCATGGGAAGTGGGCATCATTGGCTATGCCAGCATTTATTGCCCATCCCTAATTGCCCTTGAGAAGGTGTTGGTGAGCTGCCTTCTTGAACTGCTGCAGTCCATGTGGGGTAGGTATACCCACAGTGCTGTTAGGAAAGGAGTTCCAGGATTTTGACCCAGCGACAGTGAAGGAACACCGATATAGTTCCAAGTCAGGATGGTGTGTGACATGGATGGGAACTTGCAGGTGGTGGTGTTCCCATGCATCTGCTGCTCTTGTCCTTCGAGGTGGTGCAGGTCACGGGTTTGGAACTGTCTAAGGAGCCTTGGTGCGTTGCTGCAGTGCATCTTGTAGATGGTACACACTGCTGCCACTGTGGTGTAGGCAATTACTGTTTGTGGATGGTGTGCAAATCAAGCAGGCTGCTTTGTCCTGGATGGTGTCGAGCTTCATGAGTGTTGTTGGAGCTGCACCCATCCAGGCAAGTGGAGAGTATTCAATCACACTCCTGACTTGTGCCTTGTAGATGGTGGACAGGCTTTGGGGAGTCAGGAGGAGAGTTACTCGCCACAGGATTCCTCGCCTCGGACTTGCTCTTGTAGCCACGGTATTTATATGGCTACTCCAGTTCAGTTTCTGGTCAATGGTAGCCCCTAGGATGTTGATAGTGGGGAATTCAGTGATGGTAATGCCATTGATTGTCAAGGGGAGATGGTTAGATTCTCTTGTTGGAGATGGTCATTGCCTGGCACTTGTGTGGCGCAAATGTTACGTGCCACTTATCAGCCCAAGCCTGGATATTGTCCAGGTCTTGCTGCATTTTTACACAGACTGCTTCAGTATCTGAGGAGTCACGAAAGGTGCTGAACATCCCCACTTCTGACCTGATGACTGAAGGAAGGTTATTGATGAAGCAGCTGAAGATGGTTGGGCCTAGGACACTACCGCAAGGAACTCCTGCAGCAATGCCCTAGGCTGAGATGATTGACCAACAACCACAGCCATCTTCCTTTGCGCTAGGTATGACTAACCAGCAAAAAGAGTTTTCCCCGATTCCCATTGACCTCAGTATTGCTAGGGCTCCTTGATGCCATACTCGGTCAAATGCTGCCTTGATGTCAAGGGCAGTCACTCTCACCTCACCTCTGGAGTTCAGCTCTTTTGTCTGTGTTTGAACCAAGGCTGTAATGAGGTCAGGTGCTGAGTGGCCCTGTCGGAACCCAAACTGGGCATCACTGAGCAGGTTATTGCTAAGCAAGTGCTGCTTGATGGCACTGTTGTTGACACCTTCTATCACTTTGCTGATGATTGAGAGTAGACTGATGGGTGGTAATTGGCCAGGTTGGACCTGTCCTGCTTTTTATGTACAGGACTTACCTGGGCAATTTTCCACATACCCTCTGACCTCCCCCTCTGACACTGAACATTTTGTACTCAAAGGTCTCAGTTTTATCCCCTTATGCCTCCACATCAATGAATTCTGCGCCCGGCATGACGTTGAGCCCTTCCGTTGCCTCCGCCTCCAGGTTCACTTCTTTGACCAGGAGTCCTTCCCCAGATCAGTGGACCCATTCATCCGCCTCCAGCATGCTCTCTACCTGGACCCCTCCCTCTGGCCTCTTACCCGCTCTTGATCTTTTCATTGAAAACTGTCAGCGCGACATTGGTCTTCTCAATTTCTCTGCACCTCTCACTCTAACCTGTCCCTCTCTGAACTTGAGGCACTCCATTCTCTCAGGTCAAACCCGATATGGTCATCAAACCTGCAGACAAGGGTGGTGCTGTTGTATGGCGTACCAACCTCTACCTTGCAGAGGCTCAGCACCAAATCTGACACCTCTTCCTACCTCCCTCTGGACCATGACCCCACCACCGAACATCAAGCTACTGTCCACAGGACTGTCACTGACCTTATCCACTCTGGAGATCTTCCCTCTACAGCTTCCAATCTCATAGCCCCACAACACCGGACAGCCCGCTTCTACCTCCTTCCCAAAATCCACAAACAGGACTGTCCCAGCAGACCCATTGGGGCAGGAGCAGGCTGACACACTGAACTTATTTCTTCCTATCTTGACTCTATCCTTTCTCTGCTGGTCCAGTCTCTTCCCACCTACATCCGTGACTCTTCTGACGCCCTATGTCATTTTGACAATTTCCAGTTTCCTGGTCCTAACCGCCTCCTCTTCACTATGGATGTTCAATCTCTCTACACCTCCATCCCCCACCAGGACGGTTTGAGGGCTCTTTGCTTCTTCCTTAGAGAGGCCCAACCAGTCCCCATCCACCACCACCCTCCTCTGCCTGGCTGAACTTGTTCTCACATTGAACAATTTCTCTTTCAACTCCACTCACTTCCTTCAAGTAAAAGGTGTTGCAATGGGTACCCACATGAGTCCTAGTTATGCCTGTCTTTTTGTTAGTCCTCACTTTCCACCCAATCACCCCATCCATATCCAAAGGATCATCCTCCGCCATTTCCACCACCTCCAGCATGATGCCACTACCAAATGCATCTTCCCCTCCCTTCCCCTGTCAGCATTCCGAAGGGATCATTCCCTCCATGACACCCTGGTCCACTCCTCCACTACCTCATCCCCTTCCCATGGCACCTTCCCCTGCAATCACAGGAGGTATAATACCCACCCATTTACCTCCTCACTATCCCAGGCCCCAAACACTCCTTTCAGGTGAAGCAGCGATTTACTTGTACTTCTTTCAATGTCGTATACTGTATTCGCTGCTCACAATGTGGTCTCCTCTACATTGGGGAGACCAAGCGCAGAGTGGGTGACCGCTTTTCGGAACACCTCTGTTCAGTCCGCAAGCAGGACCCCAAGCTTCCGGTTGCTTGCCATTTGAACACTTTCCTCCTCCCCCCCCCCCCCCCCCCCCTCCGCCCCGCTCTCATATTCACATCTCTGTTCTGGGATTGCTGCAGTGTTCCAATGAATATCAACACAAGCTCGAGGAACAGCATCTCATTTACAGATTAGGCACACTACAGCCTGCTGGATTGAACATTGAGTTCAATAATTTCAGAGCATGACGGGCCCCCCATTTTACTTTTATTTTTAGTTATTTTTTTCTTTTCCCCTTAAAAAAATTTTTTTGTTTTATTTTACTTCTTCTTAGTTTGTTCAGTTTGCCTACCCACTGTTTTTTTTCCCCATGTTTGTACTTGCGGCTGTTCAATTTTCAGTCTGTTAACACCCTATCTGTACTAATGCTTTGTCTTTCAACACACCATTAATATATTGTTTGCCTTTGCTCCATGACCGTCTGGTCAGCTATTCTGTGACCTTGTCCTATTTACACCTTCTCCTTTGTTACCTCTTGCCCCACCCCTGCTTTACTTGCTTATAACCTTTTACATTTCGAATATTTGCTAGTTCTGAAGAAGGGTCACTGACCTGGAACGTTAACTCGGCTTCTCTCTCCACAGATGCTGCCAGACCAGAGTATTTCCAGCATTTCCAGTTTTTAATTTCAGATTTCCAGCATCCGCAGTATTTTGCTTTTAATTTTCCACATTGCCGAGTAGATGCCAGTGTTGTAGCTATACAGGAACAGCTTGGTTAGGGGTGTGGCAAGATCTGGAGCACAGGTCTTCAGTACTATTGCCGGAATATTGTCAGGGCCCATAGCCTTTGTATCCAGTGCCTTCAGTAGTTTCTTGATATCACACGGAGTGAATCGAATTGGCTGAAGTCTGGCATCTGTAACGCTGGGGACTTCAGGAGGGGGCAGAGATGGATCATCAACTCAACACTTCTGGCTGAAGATTGTTACAAATGTTTCAGCCTTATCTTTCGCACTGATGTGCTGGGCTTCCCCATCATTGAGGATGGGGATATTTGTGGAGCCACCTCCTCCAGCAAAGCAACCAGAAAGTGATTGAATCTTCTGCCTTTAACCCAGTGGGGAAAAGACCAATACATCAAAACATAATCAAAACACTCTGGATGCTGGAAACCTGAATGCAGCACAAGTAGTTAGCGATTTAACACTTAAAAAAGGAAAGGTTACCCTTTGTTCTTTCTCCCTGCCCTTCCCTTTGACCTGAATCATTAACACAGTTTCTCTCTCCACAGATACTGCCTGACCTGCTGTGTGTTTCCAGCATTTTCTGTAAGTAAATACTCTGCTCCTTTTTACACTGCTACACAGCTCTATGACTAATGGAGTAAATAGCAACAGCATGAGGCATATACAAATGGGAAAATCAAATTGAAATATGAAACAGTATTGTTTCATATTGCAATGCATATGGAGACATTTATTTGAACATTAATCTGTATCCATGTCTACATTGGGGGATAGGCCAACACAGAACCAGGGTCTGGAGAATGAGTTTTAATACTGAATTACAATGGAGGTTTGGAAAATTAGGTTGGATTTATAATTATAAAAATTATTCATCACAAACTCAGTTGAAGATAAATGTCACTCAAATTTCAATCTGTGACTGAGCCCATCTCTAAAGGATTTTGAATTATAAATTATCTGAATTGTTTGTTTTGAAAATCTGAGGATTACTAGGCTCTTTTTCATCCCCACCCTAAATTTATATAGATGTAGTACCAGTAACTTCTAGTCAGCATTATGTATGAGGGTGATAAAGACTGCATTCATTCATCTATCCATCATTCATAAACATGTTTTATTAATTAAACACTTACTCTACTTGATGGGTGCCATGATTTTCTAGTGTCTCAGAACTAAGGGTTCCAGCACCTTGGCCATAGCCATAGCCCTTGGGTCCATACTTCTTGCCATAGCAAGCCTTGCAGTAGATTTCAGCTTCATGTGCAGCAACTGTAGTGCTGTCTAGGGCTTTCCTACAAATCACTGAAAAAGAACAAAAAGGGTAGTAGATATAGCAGTTGCTGATGAATCTATTTTATAAAATCAAACAAACAATCAAAAACACGTCTGAAAGAGAAAACTGGTTTGATAGGAAAGAGACTTGCATACATAGTAAAAAAGAAAACTTGCATTTATTTAGCACATTTCATGAACACAAGATGTCCCAACATGAAGTACTTTTGAAGTGTAGTCACTGTTGTAATGTAGGAAACATGGCAACCAATTTGCACACAGCAAGTAAGCTCCCACAAACAGCAATGTGATAATGACCAGAAAATCTGTTTGTGATGTTGATGGAGGATAAATATTGGCCAGGACACTGGGGATAACTCACCCGCCCTTCTACGAAATAGTGCCACGGGATGTTATGTCCAACTGAAAGGACGGACGGGGCCTCAGTTTAGCAGCTCATCCAAAAGACGGCACTTCTGACATTGCAGTACTCTCAGTACTGCAGCCTTGGTCTTTGTGCTCAATTCTCTGGCATGGGACTTGAACTCAACCTTCTGACTCAGAGGAGCGAGTGTCATCAGCTGAGCTCGGACTGAGACTTATAGAACCATACTGCATTTCTTGAAAATCTCTCAAAAGTTCTTCATATATAATAAATTAATGACACTGCAGCTGTTTTAGCGAGGGAATTATGTGGCAGTTTTTGTCCATAATTGACATCAGGTTCATTGTGGCATGTTGTAATTTCCAACATTAATTTATTCGATGACTTAAAATGCACACTAACACAGCAAGGATATTTCTTCAGTAGTAACAGCTAACCTCAACCTATATAGATCTACAGCAATTCGGAATAAAAATACTGCAGATGTTAGGCTCACTCTGGTAATTTGCTTGCTATTTATTGATATTGTTGATATTTATTTTCACAGATTGGGAGATATGAATTACATTCCAAGTTATCAACATGTTAGTTTTTCCTAAACTGCAACAATATTCCAACCATCCAGTACAGCAACAAGCAGAGATAAAATACCAAACTGATGGGGGTGGGAGGGGAGGAACAGCAAGTGCAGCATACACTTGCTGTCAAGTTGCATTGGGTTGGTTATGATGTCCATAGTTGACTATTCACATCCAACACATCTGTTACAGGAGAATAGGATACCGAAGTGCAGTTTAAATTTCTGCTCTAAACCTTCCTTTTCATTGGTTGTGAGGCACTTTAATACATCATGAGAATGTGAAAGACACTATTCTAAGTAAAACTTCATTTTTTCCCCCCCTTACATTGTCTCTCACTCCTCTCTTAAAGGCAATTAGTTATTCAGGAGTACAGTTTTATGACTGCTTGTCAGCTCTTTAGCACTTCCTGTAAGTGATATTTGAATGTACAAGCCTGAACAGCGAGTGCTTGCAGACAATTCAGTTATGAGTATCACAGCCAAGTCCAGTTCTTTGCTCCATCCAATATGTTGACATCCGTACATGTCCACTTTTCAGCAAAGGTCAGCAGATAGTTACCATTAGCTTAAACCTTAGCCCATGGGATCTTGAGGCTCAGTTACTGTCCTCATTGTTGCACTATCTGAAAATCTTCTAACACAGCACAGATCAGATCTTAAGCTCCTGACCTTTCTGGTTGGTCTAGTCCTGAAGCCAAGACCAGATACATTTTAGAAAAGTGGATATGTGGTAGGGTAGTTATGGACCATTCTCAGGCCTGCTGGATATCTGGAAACACATACTTGTGGTAAGAAGTATGGGCATTTCACTTAGTTAACCATTTTTCACAAGTTGACTTCCAAGTATCCTATCAAGGAACATAAAAAAATGGCTAAGCACTTCTGTTCCCATTCAGGCTATCATTTAACTAGTGCCCTTTGGTTAAAGTTTACATCCCTGCCTCACCCCCACCAAATGTGGTCTCAGTAAATCCATGTATTGATAGTTTATTGTTCATAATAAAAGCAGAGATCTCGAGCAGTTCAAATCTGGATTTGACAAAACTGGCAGATGATCAGAGTGTAGATTGGAAAAATTTACTGCTGGGAGTTCTAGGCAAAAAACAAACAAAAAAAAAAAACAAAAAAAAAAAAAAAAACTTACGGATCCCCAATTATTTGTATTTGTCAGCTGTGGCTCAGTTGGAAGCACTCTCACCTGAGTCAGTCACACGATTCTGGTTTCAAGCCCCACTCTAGGACATGAACACAAAAATCAAAGCTGACACTCCAGTGTGGTACTGAGAGAGGGCTGCACTGTTGCAGGTGCTGTCTTTCGGATCAGATGTTAAACTGAGGTCCCATCTGCTTGCTGTGGTAGACGTGAAAGATGCCATGGGACTATTTCAAAGAAGAGCAGGGGAGTTCTCCCTGGTGTCATGGCCAATATTTATCCCTCAATCAACATCACAAAAACTGATTACTGTTAGTGGGAGTTTGCTCTGCACAAATTGGCTGCTGCATTTTCTACATTACAGCAGTGGCTACACTTCAAAAAGTATTTCATAGGCTGTAAAGTGCTTCGAGATGGCTGGTGGTTGTGAAAGGCGCTATATAAGCGCAAGTTTTTTTTTCTCTCTCCATAAAGTCAGATAGCACTTTTGCTGGTGAAAAATATGACTTGGATTGTCACAATCTAGACAGCCCAAGCAACACAAGGGTGTCCTTTTTGAGTGTCAACTGGCCGTTGTGCAGCCAAAGTAGTGGTAAAATACAAAATAATTGGAAGTGCTGTTGGTCAGTAATGGATTTCAATTTTTGGCTGTCTGCTGGGGTAAATTCCAAGTCAGCAGTTGATATTTAGGATTATCAATGGGTTGGAAATCTCTGGAAATCAATGAACTGACGCGGAAAGGGAATTTTGCTGGGGGGGGGGGGGGGGGGGGGGGGTGGCGGGTGGGGGTGGAGAGATCGGGGGAGCGCGGGGAATTTGCTGCCAAGCATTTGTCGTCTGGTCTGATCTTTTCCAAAAGCTTGTTGTGTTGACCTGATAAACAAAGTATGCTTACTGCAAAGAAAGCAGGTTTTGTGGAAACTTCTGCTGTTGCACTGTATCTCCTCGGCATGGTAGACAGTCTTCTCACAGGCAGCACACTTAGCTCCACCACCCCACTGTGGCATCTCCTCAAAAAAATGATCCAAAATCTAGAAAACGAACTGGAATTGACAAATAATTACAAAGCATTAGCACAAGTTATTCTTCGATATCATTCACAAAGCAGCCTGCTTGATTAGCACTCCATCCACCCCTTCAACATTCACTCCCTTCACCACTGATGTAGATGGTGCACATTGCTGCCACTGTGCAAGATGCAGCAACTCGCCAAGGCTCCTTCGACAGCACCTTCCAAACCCACGATCTCTACCACCTAGAAGGACAAGGGCAACAGATGCATGGGAACACCACCACCTGCAAGTTCCCCTCCAAGCCACACATCATCCTGACTTGGAAATATATCGCTGGGACTCCCTTCTTAACAGCTCTGTTGGTGAACCTACACCCCAAGAACTGCAGCGGTTCAAGAAGGCAGCTCACCACCACCTTCTCAAGAGCAATTAGGGATGGGCAATAAATGCTGACCTAGTCAGCGACACCCACATCCCATGAATGAATTTTAAAAAATAGCTGTGTAGTAAGGCTTAAGAGACTATCAATTTCAAGAGGACAGAGTTCCAAAAGTTAAGATAAATCAAGAATAATTTGGGGTAGCATTTCCATGTGATTTCCTGCCATAATTTCGCTTGAAACAAACAATGTGCATTTATATAGTGCCTTTAAATGCAAAAAAAGCATCCCAAGGCAGTTCACAGGAGCAATTATCAAATAAAGTTTGACAACACCAAGGCACCCAAGATGATATTAGGGCAGATGCCCAAAAGTTTGGACAGATAGGTTTAAAAGGAGCGAGACTTAGGGTCTTGGCAACTCAAAAGGCACAGCCACCAATGGTGCAGCAATTAAAATATAGGATTTTTAAAATATATTCTTTTATGGAATGGGGGTGGCACTGTCAAGGCCAACATTTGTTGCCTATCCCTAATTGCCCTTGACAACGGAGTGGCTTGCTAGGCCATTTCAGAGGGCAATTAAGAGCCAACCACATTGCTGTTGGTCTGGAGTCACATGTAGGCCAGACCAAACAAGGACAGCAGATTTCCTTCCCTAAAGGACATTATGGAAGAGGAACCCTTCTAAAAGGGCAGCCTGCAGCTGCAGCTGAAGCCAGGCCGGCGGGGAGGGTTTGGAGCATTGCCTGACTCCCTCCCTGACCACCACCAAGATCTGCCAATGGGAGGACACCTCCAGGCAGTGGGGCTGTTCCACGATGCCGCCAGAGGCCAGAAGGCCGACTGGAAAATTCCAGTGGGCCTCTGTCAATAGGCCTTAATAGGTAACCTGGTGCTTATGGATGGATAGCTCTGCTGCCCCCACCCATCCTGCCTACAGAAAAATGTATTCTTACTGGAAAGATGATAATCTTGCATGGCAGTCACTAACAATTGTGTTTCTTTTAAATTTTACCCAATGTTTCATTTTCACTAATAAATCCAATAGGGAATTAAGGAGAAACTTCTTTACCTAAAAATTTATTATAACGTGGATCTTGCTACTATGAGGTTTAGTTGAGGAGAGTAACAGTAATGCACCCAAGGGGAAGCTAGATAAACAGAGAGCAGGGATAGGAGGATTTGCTGATAGGGTTAGATGAAGATGGGTAGGAGGAGACTCATGTGAAGCATAAAAATTGGCAAGGAGCAGTTGGGCTGAATGGCCTGTTTTCTGTGCTGTAGATTCTATCTAATTCTATGTTTAAACAAAAAGCAATTACGTAGCCCTTTTAACTTTTTTTGATGTGTGGCCCTTAAAGACTTATTGAAGGGCTGATTGAAATGCAGCTATTGGAAGGATATATTTGCACATGTCTTCTGTTTACCAGAATGTCACACCCTGTTAGATATAAAATCAAGATTTATTTTTCAATTTTTTTTTAATGAAAGAGAAATAAACAGAAACCATCTATTTCTAACCATTTGGAGGATCCAGTGATTTATGAGCAGTTGCCAATCTACAAATAAGCAATCATTGTATCCATTTGCTGTAACCAGACTTTGTGATTTTAAAGTGCAGGCCAGATTACATGCAGTTCCATTTTAGCAGCAGAATAATACATAGTACACTGCTCTTGTCCTCAAAGCCCAGTATTTTCTCATTTACTGTGAGCACCACCATGGAAGATGCACTAGTTATAAAAATATATATTTCTGCTTACTGTGACCTACCAATTGTAATTTGGCTGCTCCTGTGCTCTCCAAATAATATCTAATTACTGGGTTTTAATCCCAGCAGCAATGCATTTTAGATCATGCGAAACAGCACTGCAATAAATGCTTAGGCCGCTCATACAAATAAAAATGTATTTCAATTAGCTTGTAACAGATGTCCTTTCAAAAGCACTTCAGATTATTAACAGTGAATCTCAGTACAAACCTCCTGTGGCTACTTTTAATGTATTTCAGTTCCCTAAACAATTTCAAGAAATTGAGTTTTTTTTTTAAAAAAAACTTTACGTACTGCCACAATTTAAAAGCCAGTGTTACGAATATCTTTTCCCACACTCTTGTTCTCTATTTTTCTGTGTTCTGATCCTTGAATGCCACAAAATGTCAATCTGTCAAACAGATATTGTACCATAATCTATTATCAGCTTACCATTATCCTCAGATTCTGCATGACAGCTAGAGTCTGTTTCCCATTACAGTCCTTTATTGGAATTCTCACAGTTGCTTGGCACAAACATACCACTATTAACAATGGAGGACAAATGACATCATTTGTTCGAGAGAACTATAGATTAGTTAACACTTCCAGAAATAAACCGATGGATATTTTACAATCTGCCTTGGATTTCTCTCCATTGAAACATGATCAGTGAACGACACTGTTCAGGAAGACTTCATAGAATATCTCTATGTAGATACATAAAAATCCCCTTTAAGAAGAAATGAATCCAATTTAAGAAATTGAACCCTTTCATGAAATAGAAAAATGGTTTCTGATGAACAAGCAAGGCTTTCATCTAACAGTATGTTGTTCACCACCACCAACTTGCATTTATCTAGCATTTTAACATAGTAAATGTCCCAAGGCACGACAGGATATTGCATTTTTTACAAATTAGAGAATTTATTTAAATCCTGCTTTGATTGCTTTTATCAAGTATATACCTGGTGTAGTGAACCTTTTTAAAAAAAATTTTATCCACAAAAATATACAGAATACATGCTCAAATAAACAACAAGCTAAGCCCATTCCATACTCTTCATAATTTAAATGAACTGAAAATTTAAAAGGGTTACAACAAAAATATTCACATAACATTGTGATTTTAGTTCCTGATCACAGTTCTAATCTTGCTGGATGATATAAATCTTGACATTTGTACAATTGATTTTATTGAATTTCTTGGAAAACCCTAGGAACCTGCGGGGAACCTTTATTTTCACTGCCCAACACCAGCTGCTGCTCTATTTCAGTGAGACAAGAATCGATATCTCACAGGCAGTGATAAGATACCATTGACTGCCAGGCTGGACAGATTAGCTCTGTCATCGTGGCTGATCCTGGTACAGTATCAGTAATGAAGGAAGGGGGATGTCTGGAATATCTCGATAAGGATCCAGGAGTAGCTGGGTCAGAAGCACCAGTGACACAGTGCTAATGATGTTTTTTTTCCTAAATACACTCTGCCTCAGAAGGCTTCACTATAGCTGATGCTTATTATATTACCACATGACAAAATGAGTCACTGCTTCCATAATGCAAGATGGTGCTGTACGGTTGTTGTTTAGTTAAGGAGCACCTACTTGCTGTTAGCATTGTTTTACTTTAAATTTGTCAATACTAGTCTACCGGATTTATATTGCCTTCATTCTTAATCTGATTTATTTTTTAACTACTTAAAATAATTTTGTGCGCACAATGTAAAAGCTAATTAAAAGGTTTAATGGAAGCATGATTCCCCAGCATGAAGCCATCATTACATCCATTCTGCAGATGAAATGTAGACTGAAAATATTAAATACAATATTATGGCAGCTGTGAAAATTAATAACCTGAAGTTTCAATTTAATTTATGACACATCCCACTTATTTTTCCATGTCTTATTCATAAATGCTGATGCGGGGGAAATGCAAATTTTCACAACATTTCAAGAAGAAAAAGGAACTTCGATTTGTTCTGTCATTGTCGTAATTGTCTAACACATCATGGAAATGCTTCACACATATCTAGTAAACATTAGCACACTAGAAAATGCACACTGCCCCCCCCCCCCCCCCCCAATATTGCAGAGCTACTTCTGCTTGTTTAGAGGGCAGGTCAGAATTACTGGAATAAAAAACAGTTGCCCAAGCCATCTGGAATGGTTCATGTTCATCGCCAGAAGCACTGTCACCTTCAGAAGTGGCTCATGTGGACGCCTCCAGCCACAGCGGCAAAACCAGATTTTGAAACTTAGCAATTGCCCTTCAGTTCTGTTTACACACATCCTTACCTTGTAAGAACATAAAGAAATAGAAACTAGAAATGAGAATGAATTTTGATGGCCATGACCTGCCTGTGGCAAGGGATTTGAGTCCAGAATTATTCAGATCCTTGTTTAATGTAACAATGTCCTTTTGAATAGGAAGTAATCAGTGCTTTGCACACTTTTCTGAATATGGTCTTAATGTGGCTAAACACTTAGAAAGGATGGCAAAGCCTTAGAGAGGGTGCAGAGGAGATTGACTAGAAAAGATACAAGGGATGAAGGCATTCAATTATGTAGAGAGACTAGAGAGCTGGGGAGATTTAATAGAGGTGTTCAAAATTCTGAGGGGTTTTGATAGCGTAGATAAGGAGAAACTGTTTCCACTGGCAAGAGGGTCAGTAAACAAGAGGACACAGATTGAAGATAATCAGCAGGAAGGAGAGGAGAATTTCTTCTACATTGCAAGGCGTGCTCAGTCTGAAAGGGCAGTGGAAGCAGATTCAATAGCAACGTTCAAAGGGAATTGGATAAATATTGAACTTGAAAAAGGAAAATTTTCAGGACTACGGGAAAAGAGTAGGAAAGTGGAACTAATTGGACAGCAATTTTGAAAAGAACCAGCACAGGGACAATGGGCTGAATGGCTTCCTTCAGTGCTGTAAATTTCTATGAAAGAGGCTAAACATGTTATAAAATCATGAACCCAATACCTTTGAGACTTTTTCTGAAGTCTATGCCACAAAGCTGCATCAGATAAAAGCATTAGAACGAAGAACATTAGGAAGAAAATTAACCCAACTCATCTGTTGATTATAACCCAGGTCTCTAGATTACTTATATAGACAGTCTTTGTATTCTATCAATCCAACCATAATTCAGATCTCTGTATCGCAATTACAACAACTGATTTAAATAGCACTTTTAAAAAAAGGTCCCAAGGCACTTCAAGATAGATGCAAGGGATAACAGTCATTAAACCAGGAAGGAGAGGTGACTAAAATGTGGTCAAAGAGATGATTTTTCAATTTTTTTTTAATATAAATATGAAGAGGAAGCTGGAGAGATAAGTTTGGGACAAGAATTCCAGAGAATAGCATCCAGGCAGCTAAAGGCTCTGTCACCAATGGTGGGACAAAGAGTGGGGCTACACTCAGTGAAATTGAATATTTAGGGAGGGGCTGGAGGAGAAGTGGAGATGAGCCTAGGTTACCGGCTCAAGTTTCAAGGGACTTGAACCCACAAAGGTGAGAATGCCACCACACAGACAAGACTGACAATGAATATAAACCATTCCAAGTGGCATGGATGCTTGGCTGCCATTTTGTTCCAACAATCGAAGAACAACTGCTTTAGCCTGAAAAATTGTCATTTTCCAGTGGCCTCCAGCCATTTTCATGAAAAAGCTGCATCAGATAAAAGTTTTGTGTATAAAGTCTGATGGTTTTCATATTATCTATAATACTGTAGTGTCTTTTGTTTAAAAAAAAAGTGAGGAAAAACTGCTTGCTTATGCCACAGATATCAGGTTGTAAATTTTAGATAAGGTGAAAGGCATCAACAGAATGGTCGAGTTGCATCATATTTATATACTAACCTACCACCAATCTGAACATTTGTGTAAATTTTATGTGGTTTATATCTAACTGAACAATTGGGTTCAGTTTTAGAACAAGTCAGTGAACCAAGAAAAAAAAAAACTTGCATCTCTACAGCCTTACACAGCTGATCCATGACATAACCTTTTCCTCATAACTGTTTCTAAAGAATGAATTTTTTCTTAACTAAGAAAAGACTTGCATTTATCCAATGACTTCCACAAACTCAGGATATACCAAAGTGCTTTACAGCCAGTGAAGTAGTGTTTTAATGTAGGAAATGCAGCAGCCAATTTGTGCACAGCAAGATCCCACAAACAGTAATATGATGCACGTTGACGATTGGGATGGGATCTTTTACCATCCACCCAAGACAGCAGAGGGGGGCCTTGGTTTAATATCTTAATTGAAAGACAGTATGTCCAATAACTCCCTCGGTATTGCTCTGGAGTGTCAGCCTAGATTATGTGCTCGAGGACGGAATTTTTCGTTGGGCAGGAAGCCCCGTCAAGTGGCCGAAAAGTCGGTGGCGGGCCCACCTCCGCCAGGCCTGGGGAGCCAAACTAGGATTTCTTGCTCCCCAGGCCTTTAGTTGATCTTGGGCGGGACTTCTACCTCCTTGAGGCTGAAAGTCCCGCCTAATGGAGCTGCCAGCCAATCTGCAGGCTGACAGCTTAGTCCCAGCAGCACCACCGGGAGCAGTGGCCACTGCTGGGACTGCACCCAGCCATCGCAAGATGATGAAGGACAGCCCCAGAAAAAAGGCAAGTTTTTGGGGCCTCTCCGTGGACAATAGGTTGGGCTCTGGGGAGGCAAGGGGTGGGGTGTGGGGGGAGGGGGGTGGTGGTTGGTCGGGGAAGTGTTGTGCATTGGGGCTTAGAGGGCAGCCCTCCACGGGGTACAGGATGCCTGAACAGGTGGGGGGGGGGGTGCCCACAAGCCTGCAAGAAGGCTGCCTGTTTCACCAGGTGTGCTTTTTGAGGCCTCAGCTGACCAGCAGCCAAGGGCAAAATACCACGGTGGTGGGTGGAGGCCCTTAAGTGGCAGTTAATTGGCAACTTTAGGGCTTTGATTGGCCTGGGGCAGGCGGGCCATTTCCCACCACTGCCCCGCATAAAATTGCAGCAGGGGCGGGAGGGGGTCAGGAACAGCAACCCCCCCATCTCTCACTCAATTTTACACCCCACCCCCACTCGTTTGGGGGGTGTAAAATTCCAGCCCAAGTCTCTGAAGTGGGACTTGAGCCTACAACCTTCTGAGGCAAGAGTGCTACCACTGAGCCAAGGCTGACACCAGGAAGTACACAGCTATCAGCTGTCATAAGTTTGGTTAGGGCAGCAGAGTGCTGTTCTTATTGGTCTGCTGACATGCTGTGTCCTCAGTGGTTGGACATACACGTCTGAAGGTGCTTCTACAATAGCCTGGACTTTGCAGTCAATGACAAATGAATGGCGTCAGCTGCTCATTACACTTGCCCACAGAGTTTCTGTGGGCTTTTACATCAGAACTTGCTGTTAGGTTTTCCAACAGCAAATACATTCTTGTGGGTCTCCCGATCAACTGCTTGAACAACCAATTCCCTTGTTGGACGCGTAAACTTAACAGAGCCAATTCAGCGTGACATGTTGCAAGTACGTACAATACAATTAGTCAACTCAGCATCTGCTCGGGCAGTGTTCTTCGGGTATTTTTTTCAAAAAACATGCAAGAGGAATCTGTTCTTTATACTATCCTTTGCCAAGACTCTTACAGCCCCATTAAAGAAGGCTGGTTTAGATAAAAGACCATCGATCCTCTGCATATGCACGAGGTCTAGAAGTCCATTTTCTTACTTAGCCTTTAATGGATCTATCAGAGAGTGAAGGTAAATGTTATGACCAGGTGAGAAGGAGTCTGGGGGGTTCCCCCTCAGCCTTTGCCTGGTTTAACTAACAGGGTTTAATTTTAAAAACACTGTTTTTAGCTTCCCCTTAATGAATCCTTGTTCACCGCTTTCCAATTGTGAGGCAAAGAAATCATTTCAGACAGGTTTTCTTAGATTTTAAACAAGAAAGGTAGAAGTTTAATAATCTTAAACTCTAATCCGGTTACCGACTACGAATATGCGACGCAACCACGCAAGCATGCATACGCGATAAACACATATACAGATAGAGACAGAAAAGTAGAAAAGAATAAAAGGGGAAAAGTTTGAGGCAATAGATGGGTTTCTATTTTACTGTCCTTTCAGTTTGCTGCGAAGTCTTTGGTTGCCGGTCAGACTTGCAATTCGTTGGGGCTCAATGCACACTTCAACTTGTTTTGAGGTTGGAGTCTTTTCTCTCTTGAAGTTGGCTCTGTCGATTGGATCATCTTAGCAGGGCCTGGAATGCACTTCCTTACCCCTTCAATGTCAGGTGATCAAAAGTCCATTGTGGGTTAAGTGGACCAGGGAATAGTCCTTAGTCTCCACAAGCACTGTCTGTTAGTATGCAAATGTCCTTCCAGCCAAGTGTTTGGTGATTTTTTTTTTTTTTTTTTTAAAAAGTCCTTCCTTCACACCAGCAGCAGTTAACAATCAATGTTGTTCATATGCCTTATTCTTGGCAGATGGGGGTGGAGGGGGTGGGGGGGGGGGGTGACAGTAAAGCATAGTATGAAATGTGAGAGCCACATACAGGGAGGTAGTTTGATACTAATCTCCCTAAATTCAGATTATACATTAAATGGTGCATGAGAGAGGCCAGGTGTTTCTCTTCAGGGATAGAAAGTTCAAGGACAAGTCATTTCAGACCAAACATATCTGTTGATGGCTGATTCAAGAGCACAATGGGCAGAGGACTGGAATCCGGACTTATACTCAGGTATGGCTCCACAGGCACTAGCATCTCTGAGGCATATCATCCAGTGGCCACTGTTCTTATGTGGTAAACTGGAACGGCAAGTTTTTTTTCAGTAGGGTTTTTGGCCACAGGAGCATCACAGCTAGGATTAATCATGTGCTCACATGATACGTACACTTTCCTGTAAATAGGGGAAAACGTTACTAGACATCAGAGCCGGGAGTCCCACAGCATGCTTGATGGCGGGCCTGGAGGTTGGCGCAACTTCTGCCATTTTTCCCATTTCACATGCGTTTTCATATGTAAATGAACCATGCGGCGACAGGCATGGGGGACACGTGGGATTATGCGATGGGAGTGGCCTTTCATTGGGGGAAACACACCATCACTGGCCCAAGCACCATGATCGCCATGGATATAAAAGATTCTGTGCTTGCAGCCTCAAGGATCAGCAGCATTCCTGTCATGCAAGTCTCTGCATAGGAACCCAAAGTAAAACTTGTACTTAATTCAAAATGCTTTTGCCTCCCTTAAATTTTTTTAAATCCAGCACCAACTTCATATCATTTATTTTTCACTGCAGCAACAAAGAAAATGTCAGCCAGCAGGCAGCGTCCCACCCCGCGGTTCAGTGATGCCTCCCTGCAGGATCTCCTCCAGGCCGTCAGGGGGAGGCGGGAGATCCTTTTCCCTGCTGATGGAGTCCGAAGACACCTTCCGCTTAATTAAATCACCCCGCACGCCACCAAATTCGCTCTTATGGGGCCCATAAAAGTCCACTCCAGGAGCGGGAACCTTGGCTAACTTTTAATTTATACCATACATCGCAAACAAATAAACTACAGCATCCTGTACTTTTTAAAAATAAAATTATATGCTTCTACTTGAAGAAAATCTGAATTTCAATGATAAACATTTTTAAAATAATGTGTGTAGTATACAGATGAGCGTAAATAGCAGCACTGACGATGCGATTTATTCCCCATCATTAATAATCTGTTCCACCTGACAAAAATATATACCATTCCCTATGTATACTCTGTCCTTCTCAAATTTAATTGAGGCACTTTAACGTCTTATATATTCCATGGCTAAAATTATGTTTCCATTTGGCTGTGTAACAGAAATGTCAGGTCTATATATGCCTGCAGTTCTTAATTTGTTCAAGGTGAAAAGTACAGACTTCAAAATGCTGGCAGGCACTTGAGAATCCTAGAACTTTCTGAGTAATAAACATTGCCAACTAAATAAATAGACATATAAATCATGTACTTCAAGTTTCAACATCTTTTAGCTGTATGCTGCTAGTAAAAGACTAAATTAAGGGCATGACAGCATTTTAAATATTGATTTTAGTATTATTGAATTTTTAGATATTTACAAACATATAACATTTCTCCATATAAAGAGAAACAGGACTGACATTCTTCTTGAAAAACATTATCTGCTAACAAAAAATGTCAGGGAAGTCCGACTTTGAAATGGGTAATTTCTGAGAGCAATTTTGTTAGCAGGCTGCTTGGTATGGAGTTATTTAGGTTTTTTTTTATACACTGAAATGGTCAATGTTTACTGAATTTATAAAACCAAAATATGTCTATCACTCCTTTATTCTCTATAAAAGTCTGTTTTGTGTGTGTGAATATTTTAATACATACTATATCTTATACAGAATAAAGGAATTATTGCAAGACTGTAATCTAATTAAAGAGTTAAGATTATCATTAGCAACAAGATCAAAGTTTATCCGATTTATCCCATGATCTAAAAATCAAAGAAGTTTCTTGAATCCATATTATCTGTACATAGGAGGAGGGTCATTTTGTTTTCAGGCAATTTTTGTGGTTATTGCCTGGAAAGTCAGGTGTGACAACACATTGTGATAACAGAAGAGTATTTAGCATCATTTACTGCAAACAATTTGCTGAGATTACATGCACCCAGTACATAATCTATTCCAGATAATATCCCACTGAAAACCCATATAGGAGACACTGACTCTTGTCGGGATGCAGTTCTACGTTCCCCTGCAGCCTTACCTATCTCTTTCAAAATGGGATTTTCCCTATGCCTAGCCAATGGGTGCTGGCAGCCTACTTGGCCCTGGTCAGTATCACAATCCGATCCTTATCTGACATCCATGTGCACTATCTGACATTGTTTGGCTATTCACAAGGTGGTGCATTTTACACATTGAACCACCAAGGAAGCTTCAAAATATTCTTTTAATTAAAGCTGTTGCTCATTGGGACATTTTACTCCATTAAAAAGAGGCTACAGAAATGCAAATTGTTGTTGCTTTGTAATGAATACTTGCATCCTTTTTCCTCCAAATAACTCCCCTGTTCTCCCTCCCTTACAAAAAAAAACACAAAACATTAATTGTCAACCATCATGGAAGTTAGCAATGGTGAGGGCAGATAAATTTCACAATGATGGAATGGCAAATTTTCAATGAGAAACCCTACCATGATTGAAAAAAAGTGTGAATATATAAATATTTTCCTGACTTAACTATCTCAGGGCTTTGATTACTTTATTAATCACTCAACCTCAAGTTCTGATGAGAGCCTTCAGATGCATTACATAGGAGGACATCTTAACACTGATCTGACAATATTTTCCCAACTGAACAGTTGGATGATTTCATTGCTATCCTCTCTTGGTGAAGCTACTGCCTTGTAAAAGGAAAAGTTAATGTACAAATACATTGCACACTATTGACAATGCTAGTTAAAAATCACTTCTTATTTGATTTGTTTTTGTTTCCTAACTAGTTTTAAGGAAACAAAACAAAATTTGTACTTCAATGCAGTACGACATAGGCTGCTGATCCTGCATCACCAGGAAAATTATCAGCTATAATTCAGCAACAACAAAAAAGTGCTTACAGCACTTTGAAAATGGAGGCGATAGAATTCTGTATATACATAAAGGCACCGGCATGGAATGCTGTTCCTGACTGGGCATGGCATTTCCTCTAAATGACTGTTACCAGTCACTTTGTATTCAGTCATTTTGATCGTTCAATGTGTACAATACAACATTGAAAAAAGCTTTTCCTTTTCTGTCATAACTTTGGCCATGTTTATAAAGAAGCTGATGAGCTTCTTTACTGGTGCAAGTTTACATCTTCCAGTTGAACTTGCTAACAGTTCACAATGTGGATTTGCCCATTTCGTATACTATATATTAGATAGCTTCACCAGAACTCAAGGAAATGCCACGTCAACAATATCCCAATCGAAAAACAGAAGGAAACATTTGTGGTTTGTCTTGTACCTCCATACAGCTGTTATCAGACTGATGGTCCAGATACTTAGTTTCCTAAAAAAAATAATTTTCTCTCCCCTCTGCACTCCTAAAGTACTCCCTAGGCTGCAGCTCCACAAGCACTGGGTATCTTTTAGAACTTCAGCCAAATTGCAATTTCTCATGCATAAGGTCAGTAGTAACTGACTGTTGGTAAGCTATCCAACAGTGAAGGGCATCACAGAATCTGTTCTCACACATTCACACACAATTACTTACAGCAGGCATTGTGATCAGTAATAAGAACCGTGGCCATTTTCCCCCCAAAACAGTCTACAGTTTCCCCAACTAAATTCACCACTTCCTTCCATTAAATTTCCTTTAGCCTAAAAACCCACTACTTGAGATATTGATGTGGGTAGACTCACATATTGTAATTACAGTCCTTCGTGCTCTTTTTTTAATAGCCGTTAACCACTAATAACCCTGTTGACAGTAATTTCTAACCTTACTTTTAGATAGCGAGTAAAGCATTTCACTGTAATGAAAATATGCGTCGTTAGTTGTGCTTGAAGTATTCCAGGTAAAAGTGTTTTAAATTAAATTAGAATTAGTTCAGGAAAAATTGACTTAGAAATAAGATAGTTTTACGTTACCTAACACCACATCAAAAGCGGTCCTGTAGCGCTTCCCTACAGTAATCTGTTTGCCTGATATTTCCACCCCAAAACTAGAAGAAGCCAATTTATATCCTTTCTCCTAAAGTGGCAGGGTGGCCTTAGGGTCGTGCAATTTGTGACGCCACAACAAGCTTTCAACTTAAAATAGCTTCTGACAAAACACAGAATGAATCAACGTGTCAGAAATTAGGAATGAACGCAACAGTTTGCACAGCGAGTGATACCAATGACCTACAAAAAGCGACTTAGTATGGGCTAAAACTGACAGAACATTTTATTTTTGGAACATGATCTAGGAGGTCCACCAGTTCCCTGGGGCTTCGCTGAGGGACATTGTTTAATCCATTTTAAGTTTCAGAGTAACGAGCGTTATGATTCACCCATTGCTCTAACTTGATTTATTCTGGGAAATGTTGTTTGTGCAGAGTATTTTTAAAATTATGTCTTGTACTTTAGCTCCAAGCCCCACAATGCCGTGATATTACAGACCTGGTGTTAATAAAACATCTTAAACCTACACCAATTTTTGAAGCCGACTATAAAGTTCAAGTTATTATATTTAAATTAGTTTCATTGAAGTTGAAAATCGCATTACTTGCAGTATTGAAGCTGATTTTAATTGATTTTTTTTCTGGGTATATCTGGATACAGCTCGTAAAATATAACGCACACACAAAGTGATGTCCACAAGCCCCATTGATTGGTAATTGCTAGATGGGTAATTGACGGGGTAATTGGTAATTAATTGGGTAATTCAGAAGGCCTTCGATAAGGTGGCCTATAATGGACTAAAAAATGTCAGAGAATGTGGAATCAAGAGTATAAGTGACAGAATGGATTGCTAGCTGGTTTCACGACAGAAAGCAGAGAGTGGGAGTAAAGGGTAATTATTCACAGCGGCAGAAGATGGAAAGTGGTGTTCCACAAGGATCACTGCTGTTCACACATTATACATTAACGATTTGGACTTTTGAATCAAAGACACAATTTCTAAATTTGTGGATGACATCAGATTCAGAGGTGATAGACAATACTGAGGAGGACTGCAACAAATTTCAGGAGGATTTCGATAAACTTGCAGAATAGGCAAATAATTGGCAAATGAAGTTCAACATGGATAAATATTAGGAAGTGCATTTTGGTAGGAAGAATGGGCACTTGAAGGAAATAAACTTGCAGGACTACAGAGATCGAGTGGGGAAGTGAGACTAACTGAATTGCTCTGTGGAGAGCTGGCATCGACTCGATGAGCCGAATGACCTCCTTCTATGCTGTAAATGACTCTATGAAGTAAAATCTGACATGTCCAACTTGATCGGGATTTGGAAAAGTGTGATAGTTAGGTGTAGGTGAGGTGTCTCAGTATTTTGGTCGCTCTGTTGTATATGGCTGAATACCTGCTTCCAGTTCCATGTACGGTACTATAAATATTATTGAGCTGATGTACTGTTAGCTTCCACAGTTTGTGACCAGATTTATGAGAAGGTAGATTGATCAAATCAACTACAATCCGGTATGAATAGAGGATTGATGATTCAGATAGAACTGCTGATAGATTTTTAAGCTAGTTCATGGACTCCCAAACTGCCGTACCTTTTGCGGCCTGGATGTGTCCGTGTTTCATGTATACGTAGTGTGACGGAAACCACACCTGCCAAATGGAAACGTGGATACAACTGGGTGGCGCAGTGGTTAGCACTGCAGCCTCACAGCTCCAGCGACCTGGGTTCAGTTCTGGGTACTGCCTATGTGGAGTTTGCAAGTTCTCCCTGTGACCACATGGGTTTCCGCTGGGTGCTCTGGTTTCCTTCCATAGCCAAAGACTTGCAGGTTGATAGGTAAATTAGTCATTGTAAATTGCCCCCAGTGTAGGTAGGTGGTAGGAGAATGGTGGGGATGTGGTAGGGAATATGGGATTAATGTAGGATTAGTATAAATGGGTGATTGTTGGTCGGCACAGACTCGGTGGGCCAAAGGACCTGTTTCAGTGTTGTATCAATCAATAAATAAATATTAATTTTGTCATGTGGAACACTATTTGAACGCTTACTGGACATTGAAAATAACCTGTTTAAAAAGACCACAGAGCAGTGGCTGAAAACATGGCTAGACCTTTGCATTCTGAGAGACAGTTGCACAGAGAGACAATGGAAGTGCTCCCTGATTCAATTAGCTAGATGGGTTTTGTCAATAATGATGATCAAAAGACATTGAGAGACATTGAATGTGTAAGAGCTAGCATTCCACGCACCCCCCTCCCCCCCCCACCAGCCACTGAGTGTGTCCGGTAAGCTTTGAAGAATCAACAAACCTCACAGGTGATGCTATCTCAAACAAAGAGCTAGTCACATGACTAACTTCCTGGCCAACCTGGGATTGATTGAATTGTGCTCATAGTAAAGTTTTGGACAGACTGCTTTTGAAGACCAAAGAGAAGCAAGATCTCTCTCTGTCTCTCTCGCTCACAGAAGTAGCTTAAGCCTCGAGACAGAAGACCCTGCAGCCTTCTGGTACCAGCGAAACAAGTTTGAAAGTGTGCACTGGGCCCCAACAGGAACTGCAAGACTTAACTTCAATCAAATACTTTATATCCAACCTAAAACCTGTAACTGAATTCCATCTACTGCTTTAAACCTCCCCCCCCACTTTAATTCTTTCTCCTCCTCAGTATCTATTTGTGTGTGTTTATTGCATATGCATGCTAGCATGGTTGCGTCATGCATTTTTAATAGTTTTAATTAAGTTAGCGTTTTAAGGTTAATAAAATTACACCTTTCTTGTTTAAACCTGAGAAAGTCTGTTTGATTCCATCACAATTGCAGTGAGCAAGGACTCATTGAGGGGAAGCTTTAAAAAAAACTCTGTGTTTTAATAGTTAAACCCTGTTACAGCCAAACCAGGGAAAGGCTGAGAGTGGAGCCTTAGACCCCTTCCTCACCTGGTCGTAACAGTGGAATGTGAGAGGTTGCAGGTTCACTATTTCAAGGGGTTGCTCTTTTAGTTTCTGGCTGCGCCTCAGTCCCAGGCTCCTGATCTTGGCCCCCTGATGTGGAAGGGAGTGTGCAGGTCACAGGAGCTTCTCATGGGTCTGCTCCTCTGCCTAAGATGGCTATTCACAGGCCCAGGTTGGACGTGGCCCGTGGGGATGGTCAGCCCAGCTACTCGCCTCTCTTCTGTGCCTAGGTGGCCTTGGAGCTGAAGCACATGGTGCCTGCTGCTGTGCTTCAGACCTTCCGTGACTGGAGGGCACTGCAGAAACTGCATTACATTGTAGACACAGTAAATAATGATTTTAATCTGATAAGTTTTCTATTGCTTTTGTTTATAATTTGGATTTTATTGTTTGTGCCCCTTTTTAAAACTTTTAATTTAATTTTGATTGGTGACACTTGTGTCATCCAAATTAGAGAGGAGTAGACAGAACTGCCGAACGATCTTGACATTGCTAAGGACAGCTAATAGTAACTTGGGTATCAGTTTGGTTCCAGTGATAGCACACCGGTGTCTGTGGTAGAAGGTTGTGGGTTCAAGCTCCACTCTTGAGAACTGAGCACATAATCTCGGCTGAAATTTAGTATTGAGGGGACTTTTGGAGGTGCCATCTTTCGGATAAGATGTTAAACGGAATTCCTGTCTGTCCTGTCCGGAGGATGTGAACAATCCCTTAGCACTATGACAGTGATGACAGATGGCTGTTTTAGTGACTGGAAGCCAGTGTCCAGTGGCGTACTACAGGGATCTGTGCTGGGTCCCCTATTGTTTGCCATTTATATAAACGACATAGATGACTATGTGGCGGGGGTAGGATCAGTAAGTTTGTGGATGACACAAAGATTGGCCGAATGGTTAACAGTGAGGTGGAGTGTCTTAGGTTACAGGAAGATATAGACGGGATGGTCAAATGGGCAGAAAAGTGGCAGATGGAATTTAACACTGAAAAGTGTGAGGTGATACACTTTGGAAGGAGTAATGTGACACGGAAGTATTCAATGAATGGCCTGACACTGGGAAGTTCCGAGGAACAAAGGGACCTTGGCGTGTTTGTCCATAGATCTCTGAAGGCAGAAGGGCAGGTTAATAGGGTGGTGAAAAAGGCATATGGGACACTTGCCTTTATCAATCGAAGCATAGATTACAAAAGCAGGGAGGTCATGTTGGAGTTGTACAGAACTTTGGTAAGGCCACAGCTGGAGTACTGTGTGCAATTCTGGTCGCCACATTATAGGAAGGATGTGATTGCATTGGAGGGGGTGCAGAGGTGATTCACCAGAATGTTGCCTGGGATGGAACATTTAAGCTATGAAGAGAGGTTGGATTGGCTTGGGTTGTTTTCGCTGGAGCAGAGAAGACTGAGGGGTGACCTGATCGAGGTGTACAAGATTATGAGGGGCATGGACAGGGTGGATAGGGAGCAGCTGTTCCCCTTAGTTGAAGGGTCAGTTACGAGGGGTCACAAGTTTAAGGTGAGGGGCAGGAGGTTTAAGGGGGATTTGAGGAAGAACTTTTTTACCCAGAGGGTGGTGACGGTCTGGAATGCCCTGCCTCGGAGGGTGATAGAGGCAGGTTGCCTCACATCCTTTAAAAAGTACCTGGATGAGCACTTGGCATGTCATAACATTCAAGGTTATGGGCCAAGTGCTGGCAAATGGGATTAGGTAGACAGGTCAGGTGTCTTTAATGCATCGGTGCAGACTTGATGGGCCGAAGGGCCTCTTCTGCACTGTATTATTCTGTGACTATTGGAAAAAGAGCAGAGGAATCCTACCCAACATTTATCTCTCAACCAACACTTAAAACAAATGATTTGGTCATTTATTTCATTGCTGTACGTAGGAGCTTGCTGTATGCAAATTGGCTACAGCATTTCCTACATTACCACAGAGGCTACACTCCAAAAGAACTTTATTGATTGTAAAGTGCTCTTGAGGTTGTGAAGAAGTGCAAAATGAATGCAAATCTTTCTTTCTTTACATGCGGTTTGCTTCACTCCAAGAATATGACTTCAATTAATGGTAGATGGATTATTTTGCTATGAAATTGTTTCAATTATTCCATTCACTAGAGGAGCCCTCTCTTATAGTTTATTATTTAATGACTGCTCTAGGAAGTACTGGAGTGACCCAAACACAGTTTTAAGATTAGACATTTGGCAAAGTTAAATGTATTTTGTTTTTCTAGACCAGTTGGTAGATGTTTGACTAGATGTTTACATGTACAATAGTGGATACCTGGAAAGGGTATTCTAAAGCTGTAAGCCACTTAGTGATGCATACTTTTGAGCCATATCCCAGGTGTTGTATATACCGTGAGGGAGAAAAATACCTTTTTCTCTCCCAATTTCCCCCATTAAAAGTAGTGGCTCACACTGGGAATTGTTTCACTTCATGCTGGCAGTCCTCTAGCGCCTCACCAAAGTGGCCATCCTTCATGTGCAAGCTTAGACACGCAAGTATATTAGGCTTCACCCATCGTACATTACAATTAAGTTATTTGGAGCAACATACCTAGTGGAAGCAAAACTTCCCCATTTACCAGAAATAAATCTGACAAAGAATCGTTTGGATGAATTGGTTTCTGTGTCTGTGTAGGTGCAGTTTCCAGCTGGGAATTACTGGATAGTCATTAGGAGTCATCTCCATCTCCAACAAGCGAGAATCTAACCACCAGATGTGTTGGGGTTTTTGAATAACTTGAAGATAGACAAGTCTCCCGGGCCTGACGGGGTATATCCAAGGATGTTATGGGAAGCAAGGGATGAAATTGCAGAGCCGCTGGCAATGATCTTTTCATCTTCTCTGCTGACGGGGGTGGTACCAGGTGATTGGAGGGTGGCAAATGTTGTGCCCCTGTTCAAGAAAGGGAATAGGAACAACCCTGGGAATTACAGGCCAGTTAGTCTTACTTCGGTGGTAGGCAAGTTGATGGAAAAGGTGCTGAGGGATAGGATTTCTGAGCATCTGGAAAGACACTGCTTGATTCGGGACAGTCAGCACGGTTTTGTGAGGGGTAGGTCTTGCCTCACAAGCCTGATTGAATTCTTTGAGCAGGTGACCAAGCAAGTGGATGAGGGTAAACCAGTGGATGTGGTGTACATGGATTTTAGTAAGGCATTTGATAAGGTCCCCCATGGTAGACTTATGGAGAAAGTCAGGAGGCATGGGATAGTGGGGAATGTGGCCAGTTGGATTAAGAATTGGCTAACTGATAGAAGGCAGAGAGTGGTCTTAGATGGTAAATACTCAGCCTGGAGCCCAGTTACCAGTGGCGTGCCGCAGGGATCAGTTCTGGGTCCTCTCCTGTTTGTGATTTTTATTAACGACTTGGATGAGGAAGTCGAAGGGTGGGTCAGTAAATTTGCAGATGATACAAAGGTTGGTGGAGTTGTGGATACCGAGGAGGGCTATTGTCGTCTGCAAAGGGACTTGGATAGGTTGCAGTGCTGGGCTGAAAAGTGGCAGATGGAGTTTAACCCTGAAAAGTGTGAGGTCGTCCATTTTGGAAGGACAAACATGAATGCAAAATACTGGGTTAACGGTAGGGTTCTTGGGCATGTGGAGGAGCAGAGAGACCTTGGGGTCTATGTGCATAGATCATTGAAAGTTGCAACTCAAGTGGATAGGGCTGTGAAGAAGGCATATGGGGTGTTAGCGTTCATTAGCAGAGGGATTGAATTTAAGAGCCGTGAGGTGATGATGCAGCTGTACAGGACCTTGGTAAGGCCTCATTTGGAGTACTGTGTGCAGTTCTGGTCGCCTCATTTTAGGAAGGATGTGGAAGCCTTGGAGAGGGTGCAGAGGAGATTTACCAGGATGTTGCCTGGAATGGAGAATAAGTCTTACGAGGAAAGGCTGAACATTCTAGGCCTCTTCTCATTAGAAAGGAGAAGGATGAGGGGTGACATGATAGAGGTTTATAAGATGATCAGGGGAATAGATAGGGTAGACAGTCAGAAACTTTTTCCCCGGGTGGAGCAAAGCGTTACAAGGGGTCATAAATTTAAGGTGAAGGGTGGGAGATATAAGGGGGATGTCAGGGGAAGGTTCTTTACCCAGAGAGTGGTCGAGGCATGGAATGCCTTGCCCGGGGAAGTTGTTGAGTCAGAAACTTTAGGGACTTTCAAAAGGCTTTTGGATAGGTATATGGATAAAGGAGAATGATGGGGTATAGATTAAATTGTCCTTGACAGAGGACAAAGGATCGGCACAACATTGTGGGCCGAAGGGCCTGTTCTGTGCTGTATGTTCTATGTTCTATGTATATGTTCTATCTCCCCTTGACATTCAATGGCATTACCATTGCTGAATCCCACACTATCAACATTCTAGGGGCTACCATTGACCAGAAACTGAACTGGAGTAGCCATATAAATACCATGGCTACAAGGGCAAGTCAGAGGCTAGGAATCCTGTGGCAAGTAACTCACCTCGTGACTCCCCAAAGCCTATCCACCATTTACAAGGCACAAGTCAGGAGTGTGATGGAATACTCTCCACTTGCCTGGATGGATGCAGCTCCAACAACACTCAAGAAGCTCAACACCATCCAGGACAAAGCAGCCCACTTGATTGGCACACCATCCACAAACATTCACTCCCTCCACCACCGATGCACAGTGGCAGCAGTGTGTACCATCTACAAGATGCACTGCAGCAAGGCACCAAGGCTCCTTAGACAGCACCTTCCAATCCCGCGACCTCTACCACCTCGAAGGACAAGAGCCGGAGATGCATAGGAACACCACCACCTGCAAGTTCCCCTCCAAGTCACGCACCTTCCTGACTTAGAACTTTACCGCCGTTCCTTCACTGTCGCCGGGTCAAAATCCTGGAACTCCCTTCCTAACAGCATTGTGGATGTACCTACCTCACATGGACTGCAGCGGTTCAAGAAGGCAGCTCACCACTACCTTCTCAAGGGCAATTAGGGATGGGTAATAAATGCTTCATTGCACTCCCTCTATGGCAATAATATCATTCCTAAGGTAAGGGGACCAAAACTGCACACAGTATCCCAGGTGCGGTCTAACCAAGGTTCTACACAATTGAAGCAAGACTTCACTACTCCTGTACTCTCATCCTCTTGCGATAAAGGCTAACATACCATTAGCCTTCCTAATTGCTTGCTGCACCTGCATGTTAGCTTTCAGTGACTTATTGACAAGGACGCCCAGGTCCTTTTGTACACCAACACTTTCTAATCTCTTACCATTTAATAAATACTCTGCACATCTGTTCCTACCACAGTGGATAACCTCACATTTTTCCACATTATATTCCATCTGCCATGTTCTTGCCCATTCACTAAGTCTTTCCAAATCCCCTTGAAGCCACTTTGCATCTTTCTCACAACACACATTCCACCTAGTTTTGTGTCATCTGCAAACTTGGCAATATTACATCTGGTCCCCACATCCAAATCATTGACTATAAGTATCAAGAAAACCATGGTCATGGGACAAGGTGTTGCATCTCTGCTCCTGATTGCCCCACTGGAAGTGGTTCGCAAATTCTGCTACCTTAGGTCCATGGTGACAATCTGTCCCCTGATGCAGAGCTCGATACATGCATAGGGAAAGCAGCTACCACCTTTGGCCGACTTGTGAAACGTGCATGGGATAACACCAAGCTGACCCTTAGGACCAAGCTGATGGTTTATAAGGCCTGTGTTTTCACAACACCTTGCTGTATGGGTGACTTACAGCTACCAGGAAAAGAAGCTTAATCATTTCCATTGTCGCTGTCTGCGGCGCATTATGGGTATATTCTGGCTGGACCAAATTACAAATGTGGCAGTCCTCTCAATGGCAGAGCTCCCAAGTGTGTTGACACTAATTAAACTGAGGCAGCTTCGGTGGATCGGACATGTCCACAGGATGGAAGATGGTCACATACCCGAGGACTTTATGTATGGTGAGGTAGCCGGGGCCAGACAACCAGTGGGGCACCCAAAGCTCCACTTTAAAGACGCTTGCAAGTGTGACATGAAGGCCCTGAAAGTCGAGTATTGCACTTTTTATTAGATTAGAGATACAGCACTGAAACAGGCCCTTCGGCCCACCGAGTCTGTGCCGAACATCAACCACCCATTTATACTAATCCTACACTAATCCCATATTCCTACCAAACATCCCCACCTGTCCCTATATTTCCCTACCACCTACCTATACTAGTGACAATTTATAATGGCCAATTTACCTATCAACCTGCAAGTCTTTTGGCTTGTGGGAGGAAACCGGAGCACCCGGAGAAAACCCACGCAGACACAGGGAGAACTTGCAAACTCCACACAGGCAGTACCCGGAATCGAACCCGGGTCCCTGGAGCTGTGAGGCTGCGGTGCTAACCACTGCGCCACTGTGACTTGGGAGTCACCAGCTGGCGCAAGAAGAAAATGGCGACACATCCTGTGGACTGGTGTGCACACCACCACGACCAGTTGGTGCAGCAGCTTGGCAACATGCCTCAATGTCAAAAACAACAACTCACAGCTTGGCAGCTTCATGTGCAGCACTTGTGGCAGAACCTCCCTCTCAAGTATTGGCCTTCACAGCCATGAGTAAAGATGCAGCAAGAGAAGACACCCCATCTAAATGGATTGTTTGCTGCATGTTCATCATTTCTCGTAGATGGAAGGATGCCAACCACAGGTATCACATAGCTACCACATAGCTCTATTAGTCTCTGTTAGGGAAGCATGTGTTTAGTACATAAGTAATTTTCTCCTGGCTTTAAAATGTTGGATGTGTGAGAAGCTTGGAGGTGCAATGGTCAATGAGAATTGTTTGTGGGACCAAACTGTCAGCTACATAAATTAGGAATCTAAGGAGAGGAAGAATCCGTCAAAGCTGGAAAGTTGCAACACTCAACCTGAAACCAAAAATAACATGATTGCCTGTTTTGATCTATTGATCTATTTGATGGATTCTGCACAACAACAACTTGCGTTTATATAGCACCTTTAATGTAATAAAATATCCCAAGGCACTTCACAGGAGAAAATAAAATATGACACCGAGCCACATGAGATATTAGGTCAGAGGACCAAAAGTTTGATCAGAAGTAGGTTTGACGGAACGACTTAAAAGAGGAAAGCGGGGTAGAGGGGTGATGAGGTTTAAGAAGTGATTTCCAGAACTTACGGCCTAGGCAGCTGAAGATATGACCACAAATGGTGGAGCAATTAAAATTAGGCATGCTCGAGAGGCTAGAATTAGAAGAGTACAAATATCTCAGATTGTTGTAGGGCTGGAGGAGATTACAAGAAAAGGGAGGGTGAAGCCATGGAGGGATTTGAAAACAAGGATGAAAGTTTTAAAATCGAGGCTTAACTTTACCAGGCGCCAGTGTAGATCAGCGTGCACAGGGGTGATGGGTGAATGGGACTTGGTGTAACGAAGGACACAGGCAGCAGAGTGAAATGAAAACTAACATGATTGCCTGCTTTGATCTTGAGATGTATTGTGCATAAAGATCCAGAGAAATGGTTTAATAGATGAGGGTTTCATCAGTTCTCTTGTTCAAATGTGTTTCCACAATGTAGTAATGACAGAAATAAAAACAAGAAATGCTGGAATCACTCAGCAGGTCTGGCAGCATCTGTGGAAAGAGAAGCAGAGTTAACGTTTCGGGTCAGTGACCCTTCATCGGAACTGACAAATATTAGAAAAGTCACAGGTTATAAGCAAGTGAGGTGGGGGTGGGGGTGGGGCAAGAGATAACAAAGGAGGTCTAGATTGGACCAGGCCACATAGCTGACCAAAAGGTCACGGAGCAAAGGGAAACAATATGTTAATGGTGTGTTGAAAGACAAAGCATTAGTACAGATTAGGTGTAAATACACTGAATATTGAACAGCAGCAAGTGCAAACCTGAAAAAAAACAGTGGGTAAGCAAACTGAACAAACAAAGATGAAATGAAATAAATGCAAAAAAAAAGATTGTAAAAAATGTAAAAAAGAATGTTAAAAAAAGGAAGAAAAAATAACTAAAAATGAAAGTAAAATGGGGGGCTGTCATGCTCTGAATGACAGTAGTAATGACAGAGTCTGGGAGCGAAGAAGCACACAAGTTATGATCTTCAAAGACACAATTAAAAGACGTGCATGATGGGCAGGCCATATGACTCTGAAATTGCTGATCATGAGACACCCTACTCACATTTGCAGTGCACATAAGGATGCAAGTTTCTGATCGTTGATGTGCAGGTCTGCTATAGAAACTACATTTACTGTGAACGTCAATGAGAAGAGAGGGAGAGAGCTTAAATTCTGGGACAAGACAAAAGACAGGTTCCTTCTGAAAGGGGATAAGTGTAAGCTGCAGTATCAACTGAACACTTTGTGAGTAATAGAAAATAATAAAGTAAGTGAGACATGAATGATGCAGTAGTAACACTTTGTTGCCATTTTATGTCCTTTGTGTATACCTACAATGTATATGGTAATCAGTGTGAATATCTTAGTAATAGGCCATGTACTTAGATTTCCAGAAGGCATTTGATAAGGTGCCACATCAAAGGTTATTACAGAAAATAAAAGCTCATGGTGTAGGGGGTAACATATTGGCATGGATAGAAGATTGGCTAGCTCACAGGAAGCAGAGAGTAGGCATAATTGGATCATTTTCTAGTTGGCGAGATGTAACGAGTGGTGTGCCACAGGGATTAGTGCTGGGGCCTCAACGTTTTACAATTTATATAAATGACATGAATGAAAAGACAAAGGTATGGTTGCTAAATTTGCTGATGACACAAAGATAGGTAGGAAAATAAGTTGTGACGAGGACATAAAGAGGCTACAAAGGGTTATAGATAGAGTGAGCAAAGATCTGGCAAATGGAGTGTAATGTGGAAAAATGTGAAATTGTCCATTTTGGCAGGAAGAATAAAAAAGAAGCATAATGTCTAAATGGTGAGAGATTGCAGAGCTCTGAGGTGCAGAGGGATCTGGGTGTCCGAGTGCATGAATCACAAAAGGTTAGTATGCGGGTACAGCATGTATTAGGAAAGCTAAAGCTAATAGAATGTTATCGTTTATTGCGAGGGGAATTGAATACAAAAGTAAGGAAGTTATGCTTCAGTTATACAGGGCATTGGTGAGACTGCATCTGGAGTACTGTGTACAGTATTAGCCTCCTTTTTTAGAGAAGGATGTAAATGCATTGGAAGCAGTTCAGAGAAGGTTCAGTGAATAGCAGAACAGCCTGAAGGGACTGAGTGGCCTGCTCCTACTCCTAATTCGTATGTTCGTATATCAAGACAGTGACCCAGATTTTGCAACAGGAATAACAGTGAGGCTACCATTGTTCACTATTGCTAAGGAATGAATTGGGCAGCAACTTCCAGAGTCTGCACCTGAGCAGTTAAATGCAGAAATCAGGAAGTTGCTGTCTGGATTGCACTGTGTCTTCACAAGCTTTGCTACATTAGTACCTCGCTGAGAGACTCAGTATTCAAATGCATGAAGGGTATGAAGTTGTGGTGCTTATTCACTAGTTACCCATTAATCATACCCATTAAGTGAGGGCTTATTAATTCAAATGTAAGTGAATTTTAATAGTGTAATATGCCCTAATTACTACAACTTGCCTGGCACTGAAAATGTAGTTTTACAAGTATGAAAGTCTCATTCTTTCAGATTTTAATAATTGTTGGAAATTTTTTTTAAATAAAAATAATTGTTTTTAATTTTTCTTTGTCTCCTGTCTCTCAATCTCATCTTTCTTTCTCTTTCTGTACAAGACCTTACATTGAATTAAATATTTTAACTTACACCTCCTGGTTTAGACTCTGCCTCAGTAAGGATTCTTCAATCTAATTAGTTGATGAGACATGCCCAGTTAACACAGATCTCAGATCCCCTGCAACCACAGATGTTCCCTGTGGAGGAGGTCACATTGCTTTGATTCTCTGATAAACGTAACTTGCCATGCAAAAGCCCACAATGTTTGTAGACAGCTGTAAGTGTAATGAATGGCGAGTGCTGTCATTCTTCACTACCAAGGAAGCAGTTTCACCTTCTACATTTTCTGCCATTTTATAAGTTGCACTGTTCCCATTTTTCACAGGCCAGAGATGAAACCGGGTCCCTTACCTAAACCACCATCCGAATGAGCATGGTGGCTGTCACATCAATCTATAGCAGTGCTCCTCAGTTATCATTATAATTAGGCTGTATCATGGGTTGCTTCAGCTGAACTGAGATTTGTTATTGTTAAAGTGGGGGCTTTGGATCTATGTATCTCATCAGTGGGGAGAGGGATGGCTAGTGGGATAATCACTACTGGTTGGACGACTTGGACTAGCTCCATCCTTTGGATGTAACGCCAATTAATCACCTCAACTGGTGCTGTAACTGAAATTGACAATAATGACATTGACATCCATCCACCCCACAGCTCAGTCAATTTCAACGAACTGTCCTTATTCTTTTGTAGACGAGGCCTTAGAGACAGTCATTGAAGAAATTCTTCACAGTCTCAACCTACTTTTCTTTCAAAACTCAACTGGTGGTTTGAAAATTGCTTATGAGGTGAAGAATATGGTGCCTCATTATTTCAACTGTCAGATTTATCTGCAGTGATTCACCAGGGACTCATCCACAGGCTCTGGTAGAAGTCTTGGATCCAACAATAGCTATTTTAATATGGATGCAGAAAATATTAAATTTTGGGGGAAATATAGGCTTCATTGTTCTGCACATTGAATTGCTGCTGGTCTCACATTTAGCTATTTTGATCTAGCGTGTAAGCCGCTGCCGATCCAGCTCAGTTTCCCTGTGTCCATCCATTCATTTATGTTTTGGCTGCTGCTCTGCACCCAATTATTTATATTTCCGCTTTTCACTTTATCCCTCCCTACTATCGTACCTTTTTTCTTTTCTCTGCCCTCAGGTAATCTACCCTTATAAACCCCACTTCTTCATTGCTCTCATCTTTCCTACTCTCCTGCTGTCATCTCAGGCTGACTATAAAGAACAGCAAAAATGACGAATAGGTTAATAAGGAAGGAGAAATTAGAGTATGAGAGAAAGCTAGCTAGAAATATAAAAACAGGTATTTAAAAAGGAAAAGAGTAAGTAAAGTGAACGTTGGTCCTCTAGAGAGTGAGTCAGGGGAATTAATATTGGAAAATAAGGAGATGGCAGATGAATTGAACAGATATTTTACATCTGTCTTTACTGTAGAGGATACAAATAACATCCCAGAAATAATTGCGAATCAGAAGGTGAAAGGGAGGGAGGAACTTAAAACAATTACAATCACCAGGGAAAGGGTACTGAAAAAAATTATTAGAATTAAAAGCTGACAAGTCCCCAGGTCCTGATGGACTTCATCCTAGGATCTTAAAAGAAGTGGCTGCTGAGATAGTAGCTGCATGGTTTTTAATTTTCCAAAATTCCCTAGATTCAGGAAAGGTCCCAACAGATTGGAAAATGGTAACTGTGACTCCTCTATTCAAGAAAGGAAGGAGACAGAAAACAGGAAACATCAGGCCAGTTAGATTAACATCTGTCATAGGGAAAATGCTGGAATCTATGATTAAGGAGGTTATAATGGGACACTTCAAAAATCTCAATGTAATCAGGCAGAATCAATATGGTTTTATGAAAGGGAAATCATGTTTGACTAATTTATTGGAGTTCTTTGAGGAAGTAACAAACAACGTCGAAAATGGGGAACCTGTGGACGTGCTATACTTAGATTTCCAGGATGCATTTAATAAGGTGCCACATCAAAGGTTGCTAAGCAAAATAAGAGCTCATGGCATTGGGGGTAACATATTAGCATGGATAGAGGATTGGTTAACTAACAGGAAACAGAGATTAGGCATAAATGTGTCATTTTTGGGTTGGCAAGATGTGACAAGTGGTGTGCCACAGGGATCAGTGCTGGGACCTCAACTATTTACAATTTATGCCAATGACTTGGATGAAGGGGCCGAATATATGGTTGCTAAATTTTCTGTTGACACAAAGACAGGTAAGAAAGTAAGTTGTGAAGAGGACGTGAGGAGTCCGTAAAGGGATATAGATAGTTTAAGTGAGTGGGCAAAAATTTGGCAAATGGAGTATAATGCGGGAAAATTGTGAACTTATCTATTTTGGCAGGAAGAATAGTAAAGCAGCATATTTTTTAAATGGAAAGAGATTGCAGAACTCAATGGTACAGAGGGATCTGGATGTCCTGGTACATGAATCACAAAAGGTTAGTATGCAGATACAGCAATTGATTCAGAAGGCAAACAGAATATTGTCGTTTATTGCAAGGGGAATGGAATATTAAAGTAGGGATGGCTTGCTACATTTGTACAGGATATTTGTGAGACCACATCTGGAGTACTCTGTACAGTTTTGGTCTCCTTATTTAAGAAAGGCTATAAATGTGTTAGAGGCAGTTCAGAGAAGGTTCACTTGACTGATACCTGGGATGGGGGTGGGTGGGCAGTTATCTTATGAAGAAAGATTGGACAGGTTGGGTCTGTATCCATAGTTTAAAAGAATGAGAGGTGATCTTATTGAAACCCTGTGCTTGCTGGCCTTCACTGGCTTCCCCCGTCCAACAATGCCTTAATTTTAAATCATGCTTCTTTTCAAATCCCTCCATGGCTCCCTCCCTCCCTGTGTGTAGCTTCTACCAGCCGGACAAGTCTCTGCGCTCCATTAATTCTGATATCCTGCACATTCTAATTTTAATAATTTACTCCACCACTGGCAGCTATGCTTTCAGCTGCCTCGGAACTATGCTCTGGAATTCCCCCTCTACCATTCATTTAAGATTCTCTTAAAAATCTACCTCTTTGATCAAGCTTTTGGTCATCTTTGCTGATTACTGCTTCTATAGTTCAGTGTCAAAAAATATTTTTTATTCATCATCACTCTTGTTCAGCACCGTAGTACATTTAAAGTAGTTAAATGTTCCATATAAATTTAAGTTGTTACAGCCTTGGCTTAGTTGGTAGCACACTCACCTCTAAGTCAATGTTTGTGGGTTCAAGTCCCAGTCCAGAAATGTGAGAATAAAATTCAGGCTGACACTCCAGTGCAGTAGAGAGAATGCTGCATTGTTGGAGGTGTTGTCTTTTAGATGAGATGTTAAACGGGCCCCATCTTTACTCTCAGGTAGATGTAAAAGATCCCATGACACGACTTGAAGAGGTGCCAGGAAGTTCTTCCAGGTGTCCTAGCCAATATTTATCCTGCAACATCACAAAAATATTATCTGGTTACTGTTTGTGGGAGCTTGCTGTGTGCCAATTGGCTGCCACGTTTCCTACATTATAACAGTGGCTACACTTCAAAAAGTACTTCGCTGGCTGTAAAGCACATTGGGATTCCTGAGGTCATGAAAGGAGTTATGAATGCAATTTCTTTTCATTCTGTGGATCTGAACAAATTGTAAATTGTTCTATGTAACTGACAGTTTTATACTGTAGGTCCTGCTGATTTGGGAATTAGATTGAGATGATAGCCAGTAGAAATGGCAGTCCTGACACCAGTTCTAAGACAGTAAACAGCACTGAAACCCCAAAATGTTGTGTCCTTTGTTACACAATAGTGATTTAAGTTCTCCTTTCCTTAAGAATCTTCACCTCACAAACTTCTGAGACTGTTACCAACACTAGCCACTTTACCTCTTGCTTCAGATGGAGGGAATCTCAGACATCAACCATCCCCTTGGCTGATCTTTCACATAGCAATGTGCATACCTTCTAGTGTAGATTTAATGTAAGGCTCCCCGGTCGATAAAGTGCTGCAAGGTGTGGTATTAACCTGTATCGATGGCAATGTCCCTGCTTTGACGTTTGGTCCAATTTTGTTGATCACAGCCGAGGTAGCATTAAGGCGCTACAGTTGGTCTCAATACCCTTAGGTTGGAAGTGGAAAAGGCATCAGCTAGGGTTGCAATAGTGCAATGGGAACTTTGGCATCTATCAGAGGGCAGACGTGGCCTTGGTTTAATGTTTCACTTGAAAGATGGCACCCCTAACAGTGCAGAATTCGGCAGAATGGGGCATGAATCCACAACATTGACCCAACACAGTGCTACCCCAACCACAGCTAACACAACCTGGAAAAGGAGAATGAGCAGACAGTACAAAAGGTGTACAAGACTGGCCTTTGCCCTATTATTGGTAACAGAGGCTTCGGTCACTTCTGTTCTACTTATTTGATCCATCTTAAACCAAATCATCGCTCCCCCTTCAAGAACCAACTTTAAACCCAACTTTTTAAATCAAGCTTCCTGTCATTTTCTACTATGGCTTTGTGCTTGCCTCAACCATGAAATGTTTTGAGTTGTGTTTAAAAAATATTAAACACCACATAAATGCAATTTGTTTGAAGTGGAATAGAAGATGTTAATCCAGAAAACTTGAGTTTAACAACTGTATACGGGAACATGGATACAAACTTTAAAAAAAAAGCAAATTTAAGACTGATGTCGGGAAGCAGTTCTTCATAGCAATTTAAATTTATGCAATTATCTTCCACATGGACAGAAGAGATCATAAATTTAAATGGAAGGCTGAACGATCTATGCTGGTGCTTTGTTTTGTGGTTTTTATTGAGGGATGATACAATAGCCATGCAATAAGAAGGATGGAGGCTATAACTTTCTTTTGACACCTGGGAGGGGTCATGCAGCTAGGCAATATGGGTGGAGCTCAGGAATAGGAAGGGTGCAGTCACGATGTTGGGGGTTTACTACAGGCCTCCCAACAGCCAGCGGGAGGTAGATGAGCAGATATGTAGACAGATTTTGGAAAGATGTAAAAGTAACAGGGTTGTCGTGGTGGGTGATTTTAACTTCCCCTATATTGACTGGGACTCACTTAGTGCGAGGGGCTTGGATGGGGCAGAATTTGTAAGGAGCATCCAGGAGAGCTTCTTGAAACAATATGTAGATAGTCCAACTAGGGAAGGGGCCGTACTGGACCTGGTATTGGGGAATGAGCCCGGCCAGGTGGTCGAAGTTTCAGTAGGGGAGCATTTCGGGAACAGTGACCATAATTCCGTAAGTTTTAAGGTACTTGTGGATAAGGATAAGAGTAGTCCTCGGGTGAAGGTGCTAAATTGGGGGAAGGCTAATTATAACAATATTAGGCAGGAACTGAAGAATTTAGATTGGGTGCGGCTGTTTGAGGGTAAATCAACATCTGACATGTGGGAGTCTTTCAGACGTCAGTTGATTAGAATCCAGGACCAGCATGTTCCTGTGAGGAAGAAGGATAAGTTTGGCAAGTTTAGGGTACCTTGGATAACGAGGGATATTGTGAGCCTAGTCAAAAAGAAAAAGGAAGCATTCATAAGGGCTGGAAGGCTTGGAACGGACAAAGCCCTTGAGGAATATAAAGAAAGTAGGAAGGAACTTAAGCAAGGAGTCAGGAGGGCTAAAGGGGGTCATGAAAAGTCATTGGCAAATAGGATTAAGGAGAATCCCAAGGCTTTTTATACATATATAAAGAGCAAGAGGGTAACCAGGGAAAGGGTTGGCCCACTCAAAGACACAGGAGGGAATCTGTGTGGAGCCAGAAGAAATGGGCGAGGTACTAAAAGAGTACTTTGCATCAGTATTCACCCAAGAGAAGGACTTGGTGGATGATGAGTCCGGGTCATGTCGTTATCAAAAAGGAGGAGGTGTTGGGCGTTTTGCAAAGCATTAAGGTAGATAAGTTCCCAGGGCCTGATGGGATCTACCCCAGACTACTGAGGGAGGCCAGGGAAGAAATTGCTGGGGCCTTGACAGAAATCTTTCTGTCCTCATTGGCTGCAGGTGAGGTCCCAGAGGACTGGAGAATAGCCAATGTTGTTCCTTTGTTTGAGAAGGGTAGCAAGGATAATCCAGGAAATTATAGGCCAGTGAGCTTTACGTCAGTGGTAGGGAAATTATTAGAGAGAGGATTCTTCGGGACAGGATTTACTCCCATTTGGAAACAAATGAACTTATTCGCGAGAGGCAGCATGGTTTTGTGAAGGGGAGGTCGTGTCTCACTAACTTGATTGAGTTTTTTGAGGAAGTGACGAAGATGATTGATGAAGGGCAGTGGATGTTGTCTACATGGACTTCAGTAAAGCCTTTGACAAGGTCCCTCATGGCAGACTGGTACAAAAGGTGAAGTCACATGGGATCAGAGGTGAGCTGGCAAGATGGATACAGAACTGGCTCGGTCATAGAAAACAGAGGGTAGCAGTGGAAGGGTGCTTTTCTGAATGGAGGGTAGTGACTAGTGGTGTTCCGCAGGGATCAGTGCTGGGACCTTTGCTCTTTGTAGTATATATAAATGATTTGGAGGAAAATGTAGCTGGTCTGATTAGTAAGTTTGTAGATGACACAAAGGTTGGTGGAGTTGCGGATAGTGATGAGGATTGTCAGAGGATACAGCAGGATATAGATCGGTTGGAGACTTGGGCGGAGAAATGGCAGATGGAGTTTAATCCGGACAAATGTGAGGTAATGCATTTTGGAAGATCTAATGCCGGAAATCTGAAATAAAAACAAGAAATACTGGAACCACTCAGCAGGTCTGGCAGCATCTGTGGAAAGAGAAGCAGAGTTAACGTTTCGGAGTATTGACAGGCAGAGAGAGCTGGGCGTACAGGTCCACAGGTCACTGAAAGTGGCAACGCAGGTGGATAAGGTAGTCAAGAAGGCATACGGCATGCTTGCCTTCATCGGTCGGGGCATAGACTATAAAAATTGGCAAGTCATGCTGCAGCTGTATAGAACCTTAGTTAGGCCACACTTGGAATATTGCATGCAATTCTGGTCACCACACTACCAGAAGGACGTGGAGGCTTTGGAGAGGGTACAGAAGAGGTTTAACCAGGATTTTGCCTGGTCTGGAGGGCATTGGCTATGAGGAGAGGCTGGATAAACTCGGATTGTTTTCACTGGAACGACGGAGGTGGAGGGGCGACATGATAGAGTTATGAGTGGCATGGACAGAGTGGATAGTCGGAAGCTTTTTCCTAGGGTGGAAGAGTCAGTTACTAGGGGACATAAATTTAAGGTGCGAAGGCAAAGTTTAGAGGGGATGTACGAGGCAAGTTCTTTACACAGAGGGTGGTGAGTGCCTGGAACTTGCTGTCGGGGGAGGTGGTGGAAGCAGGTACGATAGCGACGTTTAAGAGGCATCTTGACAAATACATGAATAGGATGGGAATAGAGGGATACGGTCATTGGAAGTGCAGAAGGTTTTAGTTTAGACAGGCATCAAGATCGGCACAGGCTTGGAGGTCCGAATGGCCTGTTCCTGTGCTCTACTGTTCTTTGAATTAGTTTGCCCTACAAATGGGTAGTTAAATAAGTGTAGCATCTTTCCCACTACATTTTTAAAAATTCATTCATGGGATGTGGGCGTCGCTGGCCAGGTCAGCATTTATTGCCCATCCCTAATTGCCTTTGAGAAGTAATCTCCAAGTAATGTCTGGTATGATCATCCCAAAATGGCTAAGGATAACTATTTATAGCTATTCTCGGTTAATTTTATTGGCAGTGTGGAATCCCAATTTCAAGTTTTTAAAAATGGTGTTCGATGACATTTGTTTTCCTTTCTACAGCCTCCAGACCATCATATACAATCACAACGTTGAGTAGTTTGTTGGAGTTCTGAATCAAATTCTATAAACGTTTTATGCAAAAAGTACTCCTCTATACCGTGACAATTTCAAGCATTGCAGGCCAAATGAGAGCGAGCCGGCATCTATTTTGTACCATCAATTCTGGGTGGGTAAGAAAAATAGTTTGGGAAACTTTCTTTCGCAGAGAATAGGGGATAAATGAGCCTGTGCCATGAAAGTTTAACAGTTTGAGTAAGAAATTAATTAAAGTCCATTTAGTATCATCGTATAATACATCAGGCAAGAGTTAAGCACATATTTGTTGAGTTAACATTTCAGGTCAGTGACCCTTCTTCGGAATGGTTCCGAAGAAGGGTCACTGACCCGAAACGTCAACTCTGCTTCTCTTTCCACAGATGCTGCCAGACCTGCTGAGTGGTTCCAGCATTTCTTGTTTTTATTTCAGATTTCCAGCATCCGCAGTATTTTGCTTTTACATATTTGTTGAGGTTCAGTTTACCACATAGTAACCGTGCCCATGGACTGTCATGACTCACTGCATTCTAGGAAAATAAGCAGAGTGTCAACTATTTGCGACACAGCAATGCTTGGAAATAAATACTCAGACACACACTGCACCCATTAAACTGTAAAAATTAGTCAACTGATAAGCACTTCAATGTATAGAAATTAAACTGTACAGATTTATTCTGAACTAGTCACAGTACAGAACAGCATGACAATATAAATAAATTCAAATAATTAGACAGAAACTTGATTGGACTAACAAAGATCACTTGCCATCTACTTGGATTTCCATGTTTTAAGATTTAATTGCGAATAGAGCCCAGAAATCATTAGAAACCTATGACCATCTACAGCTCACAGTATCTGTTCAGACTGGTTTACAAGAGATGGTGACATCTAAATTTGGATAAGTATATCAATTTGAAATTTAATTCCATTTAAAGTTAATGCTTTAATGTAAGACATAAATACAGCACAATATGTACAAGCTACAGTACGTTTATGTATTTCCCCAAAGGATTATCCTGGTACTATGCACATTTTCAAATGTAAACATACAATTTTCCTGTGATTTTTACCTCCAATATCAGATGTTCTGTGGCATCTTAATTTCATACTGACCGATTTTGTTCAGTAATGACAGCTGCTTAATGTGATATTGTTCTCTTAAATGGAGGAGGGGATGACTTTACAGTATGTATGCATCTGTGCTGAATATATCATCCCCAGTGGATTCCATGAATGTCATCCAATGTTAGTTTCCAGCTAATGTGTACAATAGTTGCACCACTTGTATACATACAACAATAAACCAACTCCAGGTAGGATGGTATTCATCCTATTGTTTCATGTGCAAAGTAAGTACTACTTGTAGTTTGTAATTTTAGCCATGCTTAACCATAGTACTTTATATGAATATGGATTTGCATTGGATTTTATTCTGCTTAGGCAGAAGGTCACAGTTTTGCTAACTATGGCTATGTTAACAGTCACATTGGTACAATGTAAACTTCTGTTCAAAACAATCCCTTAGAGCAATATGCGCTGCCAGATAACATTAAAAAAATCATAGAATTAAACGCAAATTATGCGCTACACATTTAGAATGTACCGAGATTTATTCATAACCTAGCAATACATTAAAAATCTTGCAGACCACTTTTGATTTACCAGCTGTTCCAAAGTCATTGAAAATCTTCAGTGCAGACCTCAAGCTTTCGTTGAGGAAGGTGCACGTTTCCTGGAGGACTTTTGCTATTGCTGTTTGTGACAACAGCAGTTACTGATGACAGGATCGAAGCTGATGTTGGACCTCCTGGAGTACGGAAAAAACTCTCCCTGTTGATTGACTGAGCACCCTCAGGTGTAGCTGGCACACTAGGCTGTAAAATGTAAGAGATCATCAGTAACTATTTAAAAGAGATTACACTTTATTACTTGTTTCATATACAGTTTGGGATATGCTTTACCATTGTCACTAAAACTGCTCTCCGTTGGAATTTATTTGACAATACAGTGATGGAATAGGCTTATATTAATCCATGTTCAGTCAATGTGCATTAACTGAAAGTGTGCCAGCTTCTTTTACAGCTATTAATTCTTCAAAAAGGTGCATGTGCATCACAAAGTCTTTAACAAAATAGACATCGTAGTGGGTTCTTAAGAATGTAGATTAGAAATTTGAAGTTTTTAATGGTATATTGGCAAACAGTCAGATCTCAGATGCGGTATACAAACTTCACTTACTTCAACAATAATATCTTTTCAAGGACACAATGAGCAAATATTGAACTCATTTCATTAGAAGCAGCATAAAACCTTGGGGGTTGCACTTGATACACAATCCAGAGAAAATTAACTTCAGAACTCCTGCCTCTCAATTTGTGTGTTTATATTGCTAAGTATAAATTACACATTGATACTGTTTCACTGCTCATCCTGAATGATTAGGTATTTTTTGAAATGTGAAAATTGTGCATACTGTGCTGCTCCTTCCAGGGCAACCCCATTCAAAAAAGTTTCAGAAATGCCACTACTCTACCAGACCTATACAGAGTAGATTTGATATGCTGAACCCTTAGTTGGAGTATGACCTTTGTTATTCCCCAATTTCTTATTTGGTGAGATCCATATGTTAGCAAGATAACTGTGGTGGGGTCAGTGGAGAACCAAATAAAAAGCAGTATTACTGAACAAGAGTAATTCCTGCACATCTCTAGAGTCCACATATACCAATATATCCAGCAGCTTATGGGCAGGATGCTTGTGTACTCCTCAACTTGGCAAATAATGCATATTGAAGTTCACATATCTTAGTATAAAATGTTTATAAATAGAAAAGGGAAATTGCAACCCAACTAAGAGCTAACAAGTACTCAGAAATTACAGCACAGAAACAGGGCATTTGGCCAACAGGTCCATGCCGCACATGAGCCATCTCCCACACTACTTCATCTAACCTGAAAAACAACCTCCGTGCCTTTCACCTGCATTTTCTTTAATCTATCTTCCCCTTAAAGGTACCTATGCTGTTCACCTCAACTACCCCATGTGGTAGCAAGTTCCATATTCTAACCATTCTCTGGGTTAAAAAAAAAACTCCTGAATTCCTTCTTGAAATTATTAGTGCCTGCCTTATATTTGTGGCCTCTAGTTATGGTCTCCCCATAAGTGGAAAGTCTACCCTATCAAACACTATTATAATTTTAAAGAACTCTGTTAGGTCAATAGCATCTTTAGAACTGAAATACAGCTACATGCTGAACTAACTTGATGCTTTAAACAAAACACGATCCCTGGAAATTTCCTTGGGCCCTCATTCGATCGCCTGCTGTAACTTAGACAGAAACCCCCGGTACACTGTATAAATGGAGTTTCTGACATTAAAGCAAATGATCAGGAGAACCCCCAAAGAATATCCTACTGAATGGATTTATGTCAGTGGTTGCAATGAAACAATCATAGCAGCTTGACAACACACTTAGGAAATTTACCATTTGAAAACTTTACATCTGCTTCCATCTAAGTACGAAGAATGGTACTCTGGTTTGGCTCAAAGCCACAGTATAATTCAAAACAGAAGGCAAAGAGTGTAGAATACATTTATATTATCAATCTATAATAATCAGAAACCAACTGTCCAGCTCCCACGATGGCTCAATGGGCAAATACCCTCATTGGCATGGTATTGAACAGAGCAGCTTGGATCACTGATCTGCATGGAGCTGATTGATCTCAGCTGGGGCATTAATTTGAAGCATTCCTGTCTTGGGATGGGGAAAGAGGGGGGAAAAGTCAGGGAATTCGCCCTTCATGGCTACCATTTGTCACTTCCTGGATAACTCGGGATACACAGTTTTGTGGGAGCTAGCAGGAAGTAGCCATCGCTCATGTTTGGGTTCAGTGAGTGGCAGTAGGTTATTTCAATAAAGAGGAAGGGCCAAAAATTGGAAAGACAGAGCAAAATCTGATGTTTACACGTATACTTTTCAGCATGGTGAGCTGGAAAGCAGGCATCTTGCATTTTCCCCCCTGCCCCCACAAAATATTACTATCTTCCTGTCAATCTCAGCTGAGAAATATATCAGGACAAATTTGGAATCAAACTAAGGATCAGCTAGCCATCTGCACAGTTTAGCTGTAGTGTGGATTCCTGTAAGGTACTGTGTTAGTGCTTTGCTTGCTAGTAGTTGAATGAAGCCTTTTAAAGAAAGTATTTGAACACATTCCTTGTGGTTTGGTGTGTTGAGGCATAGCTCACCTGTTGTATACTAATCAGTGCTACAGGTTGTCCAGTCAGTTGGTGATGAGGAGACACTGGTTTAACAAAGATCATCTTTCCTTGCTGTAGATTTATGTTTCCTGTGAGAGGACTAGCTTGCTCTGGAGAAGCAGTTGTCATTGTAGGCCCTTGACTCACTGAAAAGTGTACCCCGGGGTTGATCAAACCAAGATTCTGCAGTGTGAAATTCAGAATTCCTGGGCTAGGGCTGTGAATAGGAAAGTGATGACCTGAAGAAGTGAAGGATGATATGTTGGCTTGGCTCACAACAGGAAGAGAGGCTACAGAAGAAGCAACAGCCACTGGACAAGGCAATTTCAGAGGGGTGATATGAGTGGCAGAAAAATTAGCTGGAGAGTAGTCTGAAGCGGTAATTGGTGCAGCACCTACAAAGAGAGGGAACACATTAATAACTCATTGTCAAAGCATAAATTTTTTTGTACTGTTGTAAAACAAACATTGCAAATAGATGCAGGACATTTACCAGATAAAATCTCAACAAGCAGAAGCAGTAGCAATATAATCTTTCCCCTCAGTGAAAAGCACAATTTATTCTGAAAGAAATAAAACACTACTGGAATCATGCCTATTGTCATGAAGACCCCACCTGCCAAGAATAAGGCATATTAATTTCATCATATGAAACATTAATTTTAAACTGTTGCTGGACTGAAGAGATGAATTGTTTAAAGAGATCAGCAGTGGCTGAAAAAATTTACACACTAAGAGACAGTTGCCTGGAGAGACAATAGAACCACTCCCCGATCCAATTAACCCAAATGGACTTTGATCACCAGACATTGAATGTGTAAGAAAGCCAACATTCCAGGGTGTCTGCCAGGATGGAGAATCGACAAATGCAGAAGTTTGTTAAAACAGCTAGTCACATGACTAAGCTGCTAGCCCAGGTTTTGTTTGAACTGCTCACAGAACAATTTGGGAGATTGCAACTGAATTTGGAAGAAGATAGCCTCTCTCCTGGCTAGCTCTCTCTCACACACACTAATCTCTGGATCCACTGAAGCCACTTAAACCTCAAGAGAGAAAAGACTCCTACAACGAAACACATTTTAAAGCGTGCACTGGGCCCCAACGAAACGGCAAGACTTACTGGAAATCAAAGACTCTACATTAAACTCAAAGGACCGTAAATAAATCCCAGCTATCGCCTCAAACTTTTCCCCTTTATTCTTTCTACTTTTTCATCTCGATATCTGCATGTGTGTTTATCGCGTATGCATGCTAGCGTGGTTACATCACGTATTTGAATTAGAGTTGAAGGTTAATAAACTTCCAGCTTTCTTGTTTAAATCTAAGAAAACCTGTCTGGTTGATTTATTTGCCTTACAATTGGAGAGCAGTGACAAAGGATTCACTGAGAGGGAGCTAAAAACACGATGCTTTTAAAATTAAACCCTGTTATAGTTAAGCCAGGCAAAGGCTGAGAGGGAACCCCTTAGACCCCTTTCTCATCTGGTTGTAACACAATTCCATACAACTTAGCTCAGTGCGGTAATCTTAATGGGCGCATTTGTGTCTTGGGATATGGCATCAAGGAACTGCCGCAAAACAGCTTTGCAAGAGAGGAAAAAATGGTTGTATGAAGAGAAGAAAAACAAAATTGAGGGGGTTTAAGTGAAAGATGAAGGGATTTTTTTTTAAAAACACAGAAATCTGGAGAGTTAACCAAGGCTGAAAGCTATAATTTACAGTGAAGGCATTCAGCTCAGTGTTTTCCACAAATTAATTGAATTTTAACATTAACATTGTCTCAGCAGCTCTCTGGCAAAGTAACAGCAAGTTATAGCAGAATAGCAAAGGGTATTTTTCTGTGGGCTCCATAACAGTGAAAAAGACTGTTTTGTTCCTCCAACAGAATGGTTGTGCCACTAATTAAAAGTACATTATTCTATCTTGATTTATACAAATGAAAAAAAAAAGTTTTGACAAGCATTGCACAGTTTGAATCTCTTGAACATGAAGGTTTAATCACAAACCTGATAATGGTGAATGGTAAAGCTGATGCTCTGGTGAGGACACACTTTTATTTTTCATTTCAGGAGACCCATTGCCTGAATTATTGAAAGATGCCTGCTGTGGCAATGGGATGAGGTATCCCGATGGCATTACAGTCTGAAGCAAAATAAAAAATAAACTGGGATAATCAGAAGAAGAGAAATAATATTCTCACAAAACAGACTGTTTCAATAGCGTAAAAACTAAATCACTGAAGCAGAAAAACAATTTCAGCTATTACAAAAGTGTCTGTGTTTTGTTCAATATATTTTTTGAGGATTCATTTTTGAAAGATTGACGAAATGTTAAACTTTGGGGTTTTCAAAGGGGGTCATGTAAAGGCCACTTGACTTTGAAAAAGCAGTCCCTGGAAATGTTTTTAAAAGGGGCACTGAGAGGTCTTGAGGAAAACGAGCCTTTTTGGGAAACCACCTGACTTCCAGCTCAGTAAACAACAGAGAACTTTGGACACCTGGCGAAGATGTTTACAAAGAAATGACAGGTCAAGATTGATGGAGGTCAAAAGGTTGACCTGCTGTTGTTGGTTTCGCTTTTGAATTGTTTTGAGTTAGGGTTCAACTGTATAAAAAGGGAAGAAAACTACCAAGTAGAGAGAGAACTTCCAAGGAGCGGCACAGTGGCGCAGTGGTTAGCACCGCAGCCTCACAGCTCCAGCGACCCGGGTACAGTTCTGGGTACTGCCTGTGTGGAGTTTGCAAGTTCTCTCTGTGACTGCGTGGGTTTCTGCCAGGTGCTCTGGTTTCCTCCCACAGCCAAAGACTTGCAGGTTGATAAGTAAATTGGCCATTGTAAATTGCCCCTAGTGTAGGTAGGTGGCAGGAGAATTTTGAGGATGTGAGAGGGAGTATGGGATTAATGTAGGATTAGTATAAATGGTTGATAGTCAGTACAGACTCGGTGGGTCGAAGGGCCTGTTTCAGTGCTGTATTTCTCCAAGAGAAGCGAATTCCCAAGGACAGAGAGAAGACCACAACCCAGCTCAGCTTTCCAGCACCCCTCTAAAAGACCCAGAAATCAACTTATCTCGTCTCCTGTCTTTGAAGAAAAGCCTGCTAAATTAATTCTCAACGCCGCCTGAAAAGATGTTCTTAAACAGGGTTGTCCAACAAGCGGGCCAGGATCCGACTCGCCAAACTTTTCACCCGGCCTGCAGGTGTAAACTGTTCTCGGGGCCATTCCTCATCCTCACAGTGGCTGGTTTTGACTTTTTTTTTAAAAAGCTTGCCGGAAAACCCCTAGTCTGTTGGGAAACTGCTGTTCCCGATGTCAGCGGTTGCTACCTGTGAAACTGACGATGATCTTGTTTAAAAGAACTGATTTTTAAAAGAACTTTAAAAGAGCAGAGAGACGGGGGGGGGGGGGGAGGGAAAAGAGACGGGGTTGGGGGGGGGGTGGGGGAGGGAAAAGAGACCGAGGGGGGGGGGGGGGGAGAAAAGAGACCGAGAGGGGGGGAGGAGAGAAAAGAGACCGAGAGGGGGGGGGAGAGAAAAGAGACCGAGAGGGGGGGGGGGGGGGGGGGGGGGGGGGAGAGAAAAGAGACCGAGAGAGGGGGGGGGAGAGAAAAGAGACCGAGAGGGGGGGGGGGGGGGGGGAGGGGGGGAGAGAAAAGAGACCGAGAGGGGGGGAAGAGAAAAGAGACCGAGAGGGGGGGGGGGGGGAAGAGAGAAAAGAGACCGAGAGGGGGGGGGGGGGGAGGAGAGAAAAGAGACGGGGGGGGGGGGGGGAGGGGAGAAAAGAGACCGAGGGGGGGGGGGGGGGGGAGAAAAGAGACCGAGGGGGGGGGGGGGGGGGTGGAGAAAAGAGACCGAGAGGGGGGTGGAGAAAAGAGACCGAGGGGGGGGGGGGGGGGGTAGAAAAGAGACCGAGAGGCGGGGGGGGGGGGTTGGGGGGGAGAAAAGAGACCGAGAGGGGGGGCGGAAAGAGACCGAGAGGGGGGTGGCGAGGAACAGAGGGGGGAAAGAAGGAAATAGAGCAGGGGAGAGAGGGGGAGAGAGAGAGAGTGGGGGGGGGCGGGAAGAGAGAGTTAAAGCATCATTTACATCTGGCACAGAAGGAGGCTGTTCTGTCCATCGAGCCTATGCCAGCTCTCCATTGAGCTATGCAGTCAGTCCCACTCCCTGGCTCAATCCCCATAGCCCTGCAACTCTATTTCTCTCAGGTGGCCATGCAACTTCCTTTTGAAGTCATTGATCGCCTCCACTTCCACCAACCTTATGGGCAGCGAGTTCCAGGTCAATACCGCCTGCTGTGTAAGAAGGTGCTTCCTCATATTCCCCCTGCATCTTTTGCACAAAACTTTCAATCTGTGTCCCCTAGTCCTAGGGGGGGGGGGGGGGGGCAGGAGGGAAGAGAGAATCACACACACACACACAGTGTAGAGAGAGGGGAAAGAGAGATCAAGGTCTCTCCTGAAAGGTGGACATCTATCCAGTATACTCTACATCAAGTCTGCGGGCAGAGATTGACTATTTACTAAAAGCAAAAATAATGCCAGCTATGTCACTAAATCAGTTTTCAATATAGTGACGAGAAAGTAAGTCAATAAATTAGTCTTCTCATTTAAATCTTCACAAAAATGCACATATGTTGTTGTTTTTATTAGTAAGATATACTTTTAATGCCTTTATCTTTCGAAATTTGCTCACCGGCCCCCCCGAGTTAAGTAAAAATTGTAATGCGGCCCTCCATCCGAAAGGTTAGACATCCTGTTCTAAAAGATCCCAGTGACCCATCTACATGTAGTCAGAGGCCAGACTGTATGCCAGTTTTGGAACACAACATATCTCATCTGCTGTTTTTCCAAGAATGAGCAAGTATTCAGTCCAAGTGGGTTTTTTTTGTTTCTAGTAGAGCTCTAAAACGCAAATCCCTTTATTTTTCCAGTTAAGCAGTGTATGTGTGTGCGTATGTGAGTGGCTAAGGTGAAAAGGGAACTTTAATATTTCAATCTGTGTGTGTATGCTTTACTTCATTATTGGTTAAGACTGGTTTTATAATAAACTGATGATTTTGTTGTTTATTAAAGAAACCTGGTTTGTGTGTTTTATTCTGGGATAAAAATAGAGTCTAGGATTGACCGTATTGGTAAGTGGGGAAAAAATTTAAACATATGTTGTGACCTGTGGAGAAGTGGAGCTAGAATGAACAGTGCACTCCTCCTACTTTGGTTGTAACACAACTTTTAGACCGAAGGTCCATTTTGCTAATCGCATTTATCAATTCACAAAGTCAAGATCTCACCTCAGACACAGAATGGAGCTGGGCAGGGAATGCAATTGCCACTGGTACAGCTTTTACTGTGGTGGCTTTTCTTTCTGACAAAATAATCCCACACTTCTCTTCATTCTCAAGGAAACATTCGACACTGTGCTCTAGTTTTTCAGAGCCAAGACTCTTGTCTTCTGGGGCATTGAGGAATTCTGGATCAAGATGCAGGGCCCTTGGGGAAGCCCGATTATTTATCAAACTTCTGTGGGCCTTTAGTCTTGCTTGATGAATCTCAAAAAGCTCATCTTCGTTTGGTGATGGGCCCTTCAAACAGAAATGAATGGAATATATATATGTCACATTCTTCTGTTCTCTGTTTTATGTTCTATATTTAGCAGTAAACATAAATGCAAATATTAAATTGTGTGCAAGCTTAAAAGTCAGGCACTGTGGGCAACAGTTACTGCACAACTGCTTTAATTTTGACACCAAGATCCATTATACTTATTTTATCATAATCTTAAAAGCACAACTACATGGTTGACAAATCTAATTTGCAAGGCCCTGCAGCATCATAAAATAGAACATGAAAAAATAACCAACCATTAGTAATTAAATATTACAACACATCACTCACTAAAATCGAATAGATCAGCCCGTGACTCAAATTATTAGAAAAGGTGCAAGTTTTGTCAAATTGTTAACAGACCAACTAAGTATTTCAACAGCAAGTCACAATTATTTACAGTGAATTTTAATGTTCAAAAGAACATTAGTCTTTTCTGCTTTCCAAGTGTGTGCCATGGCTCAGTTGGTAGCACTCTCGCCTCCAGGATTTGAGCACAAAAATCAGGGGTGACACTCCAGTGCAGTACTGAGGGAGTGCTGCACTTTCAGAGGTGCTGTCTTCTGGAAGAAACATTAAACCAAAGCCCCATCTATCCTTTCAGATCCCATGGCACTACTTCAAAGAGCAGGTGAGCTATCCCTGGTGTCCTGGACAATATTTATCTCTCAATCAATATCACAAAAACAGATTTTCTGGTCATCACATTGTTGTTTTTGGGAGCTTGCTGTGCACAAATTGGCTGTCATGTTTCCTACATTACAACAGTGACTATAATTCAAAAGCATTGCATTGGCTGCATTGGGTCATGAAAAGGTGCTATACAAATGCTAGTTTTTTTCCCCTTCACTTTTAGCTTCCAGAGTTAGCAACAAACAATCCAAAATCAGCTGCAAAATGAAGATCTCCAAATTTAACTGTAAATCTAACCTATTGTAAAATAAAAGCACTGCACTAGCATGATATTATCCACACCAACTGTACTTGCTTTGGTCAGCTCGCTGTTCACACATGGAATGCTTTAAATTCTCCAAATCAAGCTACTGAGAAACATACAGTCTTTGTTTGCCTGCTATGGAGTGCAGACTCCCTCCACATAGGAACACACATGGCCTAGTCTAGTGGAGGATTTTCATGTGGGCTGACGGGACCCAGGGCTTAGGAACCTCTAAGTATGCACAGAGGTATTGCTTGAATATAACCACATAAAACTGCACAATCTACAGGCCCAGAATACTCCCAACCTTCCTGCTGGTTATCCAGCCTGGACCAACCTAATCATTGGCTTTCACCTGGAGTGCAGTGTAGTGGAAAAAATTTTAGCTCTTCTAAATTGGCCAGCTTTGAAGCGTTGACCTATCAGTAACAATGCACTAGAACAGTATAAACCTGCTTGGTTGTAAACACAAGGAACAGTTTGAGTCTTTCATATAGGATCACTGTAAGCGGTAGAAAATTTTCATCTCACCAGTCTGGGCTGAGCACTAACCCAACAACAAATGATAGAAAAATAGACCAAAGAATTATGGCACCTATTGTCCTTTTTTTGGGCAAACGGCTATAATAATAATATAATTAAACTTGCCTGTTGAATCTTTCTAATGAACGGGTGCTCAGATATCAAGTAGCACTTACACAGCAATAAACTGCTCACTGATGCTCAATTTTTTTTTAGTCGTTCGGGGAATGTGGGCGTCGTTGGCTAGTGCAGCATTTATTGCCCATCCCTAACTGCCCTTGAGAAGATGGTGGTGAGCTACCTTCTTGAACTGCTACAGTCCTTGGGGTGTAGGTACACCCACAGTGCTGTTAGGAAGGGAGTTCCAGGATTTTGACCCAGTGACAGTGAATGAATGGCAATATAGTTCCAAGTCAGGATGGTGCGTGGCTTGGAGGGGAACTTGCAGGTGGAGGGTGTTCCCATGCATCTGCTGCCCTTGTCCTTCTAGGTGGTAGAGGGTGCGGGATTGGAAGGTGCTGTCAAAGGAGCCTGGTGAGTTGCCGCAGTGCATCTTGTAAATGATACACACCGCTGCCACTGTGCGTTGGTGGAGGGAGTGAATGTTGAATGTTGTGCATGGCGTGCCAATCAAGCGGGTCACTTTGCCCTGGATGGAGTCGAGCTTCTTGGGTGTTGTTGGAGCTGCGCTCATCCAGGCAAGTGGAGAGTATTCCATCACACTCCTGACTTGTGTCTTTTAGATAGTGGAAAGAAATTGGGGAGACAGGTGGTGAGTTACTCACTGCAGAATTCCCAGCCTCTGACCTGCTTTTGTAGCCACAGCATGGATTTGGCTGGTCCAGTTCAGTTTCAGGTCAATGATGACCCCGGGACGTTCACAGTGGGGGATTCAGCGATGGTAATGTCATTGAACATCAAGGGGAGATGGTTAGATTCTCCCTTGTTTGAGATGGTCATTGCCTGGCACTTGTGCAGCACAAATGTTACTTGCCACTTATCAGCCCAAACCTGGATGTTGTCCAGGTCTTGCTGCATATGGACATGAGCTGCTTCAGTATCTGAGAAGCCACGGACGGTAACATTGTGCAATCATTAGCGAACGTCCCCACTCTGACCTTATGATGGAGGGAAGGTCATTGATGAAGCAGCTGAAGATGGTTGGACCTTAGCAACTGCACTGAGGAACTCCTGCAGTGATACCCTGGGACTGAGATGATTGACCTCCGTCTTCCTTTGTGCTGGGTATGACTCCAACCAATGGAGAGTTTTCCCCGATTCCCATTGACTCCAGTTTTGCTAGGGCTCCTTGATGCCATACTCGGTCAAATGCTGCCTTGATATCGTTCTCACCTCACCGCCGGAGTTCAGCTCTTTTGTCCATGTTTGAGCCAAGGCTGTAATGAGGTCAGGAGCCGAGTGGCCCTGGCGGAATACAAACTGAGCGTCAGTGAGCAGGTTATTGCTGTTTAAGTGCCACCTCATAGCACTGTCGATGATCCCTTACATCACTTTACTGATGATCGCGAGTACACTGATTGGCCGGGCTGGATTTGTCCTGCTTTTTGTGCACAGGACATACCTGGGCGATTTTCCACATTGCTGAGTAGATGCCAGTGTTGTAGCTGTACTGGAACAGCTTGGCTTGGGGCACAGCTACTTCTGGAGCACAAGTCTTCAGTACTATTGCCGGAATGATGTCAGGTCCCATAGCCTTAGCAGCATCCAATGCCTTCAGCCATTTCTTGATATCATGTGGAGTGAATCGGATTGGCTGAAGACTGGCATCTGCGATGCTGGGGACCTCAGGAGACCAAGATGGATCATCCAGTCGGCACTTCTGGCTGAAGATGGACGCAAATGCTTCAGCCTTGCCTTTTGCACTGATATGCTAGGCTCCCCCATTGTTGAGGATGGGGACATTTGTGGAGTCTTCTCCTCCTGTCAGTTGCACTCTTCACTAAACTAGAGGTGGTTGCCCGACAGATGGTAATGGTGGAGTGGGGGGATATGCCAGGCTGTGAGGTTACAAATTGTGGTTGAATACAGTTGTGCTGCTGATGGCCCACATGACTCATGGATGCCCAGTTTTGCATTGCTAGATCTGTTGAAAATCTATCCCTAGCACAGTGGTAGTGGCACACAACACGATGGTGTGTACCCTTAGTGTGAAGATGGGACTTTGTCTCCACCAGGACTGTGCAGTGGTCACTCCTACCAATACTGTCATGGACAGATGCATCTGCAACAGGTAGATTGGTGAAGACGATGTCAAGTAGGTTTTTCCCTCTTGTTCGTTTCCTCATCACCTGCCGCAGACCCAGTCTAGCAGCTATGTCCTTTAGGATCCGCCTAGTAGTGGTGCTACTGAGCCATTATTGGTGATGGACATTGAAGTTCCCCGACCTAAAGTACATTTTGTGCCCTTGCTACCCTCAGTGCTTCTTCCAAGTGGTGTTCAACATGGAGAAGCACTGATTCATCGGCTGAGGGCGGGGAGTGGGGGTGGGGAGGTAGGTGGTAATCAGCAGGTTTCCTTGCCCATGTTTGATCTGATGCCATGAGATTTCATGGGGTCTAAAGTCAATGTTGAGGACTCCAAGGGCAACTTTCTCCCGACTGTATACCACTGCGTCATCACCTCTGGTGGGTCTGTCCTGTCAGTGGGACAGGACATACCCAGGAATGGTGATGGTGGTGTCTGGGACATTATCTGCAAGGTAAGATTCTGTGTATATGACTATGTCAGCCTGTTGCTTGACTAATCTGTGGGACAGCTCTCCCAATTTTGGCACAAGCCAAATTGGTAAGGAGCACTTTGCAGGGCTGGGTTTGCCATTGTCTTTTCCGGTGCTTCGGTCAATGCCGGGTGGTCCGTCTGGTTTCATTCCTCTTCTTAGACTTTGTAGTAGTTTGATACAACAGAGTGGCATTCTAGGCCATTTCAGAGGGCATTTAAGAGTCAACCAAATTGCTGTGGGTCTGGAGCCACATGTAGGCCAGACGAGGTAAGGATGGCAGATTTCCTTCCCTAAAGGACATTAGTAAACCAGATGGGTTTTTCCAACACACGACAATGGTTTCATGGTCACCACTAGACTAGCTTTTATTTTAAATTCCAGATTTATGAATTGAATTCAAATTCTACCATCTGCCGGAGTGGGATTCCAACCCGTGTCCCCAGAGCATTAGCCTGGGGCTCTGGGTTACTAGTCTAGTGACATTACCACTATGCCACCGTCTCCCCAAGTGGTTGCGCCATAACCACTTGGTGCCTGACCTCAATACAGACTTGGTCCAAGCATGGAGAAAAAAATCTAAATTCCAGGGATGAGATGAGTATGATTGCCCTTGACATCAATAAATCATTTGACTGGGTGTGGCATCAAGGAGCCCCAGCAAAATTCAAGTCAATGGGAATTGGGGGAAAACTCTCCACTGGTTGGGTCACACCTAGCACAAAGGAAGATGGTTGTGGTTGTTGGAGGCCAAAAATCTCAGCCCCAGGACATTGGTGTAGTTCCTCAGGCTAGTGTCTTAGGCCCAACAATGCTTCATCGATGACCTTCCTTCTATCATAAGGTCAGAAGTGGGGATATTCACTGATGATTGCACAGTGTTCAGGTCCATTTGCGACTCCTCAGATACTGATCAGTCTGTATCCGCATGCAGCAAGACCTGGACAACCTTCAGGCTTGGGCCTTTGAAATGGCAAGTAACATTCACACCACACAAATGCCAGGCAATGACCATCTCCAACAAGAGAATCTAACCATCAACATACTGGGGGTTAGCACTGACCAGAAACTAATCTGGACCAGCCATATAAATACTGTGGCGGTTGGTAATTCAGCAAGTAACTCACCTCCTGACTTCCCAAAGCCTGTCCACCATCTACAAGGCTCATGTCAGGGCTGTGATGGAATATTCTTCTCTTGCTTGGATGAGTGCAGCTCCAACAACACTTGAGAAGCTCAACACCATCCAGGGCAAAGCAGCCTACTTGATCAGCACCCTATCCACCACCCTAAACGTTCACTCCCTCCACCATCGCTGCGCATTGGCAGTAGCTGTACCATATACAAGATGAATGGAAGCAACTCACCAAACCCACTTTGACAGCACCTTCCAAACCCCCAAACTCTACCACATAGAAGGAGAAGGGCAGCAAATGCCCATGCAATTTCTCCTCCAAGCCACACACCATCCTGACTTGGAACTGTATCGCTGTTCCTTCAATGTCACTGGGTCAAAATCCTGGAACTCCCTAACAGCACTGTGGTATACCTACACCAGATAGACTCCGGTGATTCAAGAAGGCAGCTCTCCATTCACCTTCTAAAGGTAAATAGGGATGGGCAACAAATGCTGACCTTGCCAACGATGCTCACAGCCCATGAAAAAATAAAACAGAAGTCTTACTAAAGCTACCATTATTCACATAAGTTTTGACAATGAACGTAGGCAGCCTATTTTGTTATCCTAGACAAACACAATATTATCCTCATTGTTCACACAGCATACATTTGGCAGGAACACAGAATAGTGATCAGGAATCTAGTGTACAACCCACAACCCAACAGATCCTGAGTGAGACTAATTTACCTGCCTCAATGCCAGCTAAGCAACTTATCACAGGCCAAGGATCAAGCCAGGAACCCGGCTGATCTGTATAATTCCCAGTACACTGCTGGAGGTTGGGGAAAGAGGAAGCCTCTAATTTCCATTTGCAACAGACAGAACCAGATAACAGTTAAATGATGACCATTACTCTCAAGCAGTTATTTAAATAAAATCACTATGAATAGGCCATTTGGGAAATTCACAGTTATGCACTTTCAATTTACCCTTATCAGATCAGCATCCTTTGTTGGCTGGCTCTCAAATATATTTGCTGCTTTGGAGTGTAAAGCTTCAGTCAGTTCACCTGTGGAGGGTTGCTTCAGACACCGGTCAGGGATAATATCACGCTTAGCTGCTTTGCTATTTTGGTTGTCGTTATCTGTTTCTGGTACATCAGCACACATTTCAGCAGTCCGTTTATTGGAGTGGTTCCTTGACTTTGAATCATTAGGGCTTACCATTTGTGTTTCAGTGGCAAAGGATATGGACTGCGTAAAACCAGAGGGTTGTGCAGTCATGTTTCTTGGCAGTGTAGGTTGGAAATAAATTGTATAAGATCCACTGGAGTGGCTTTGAGGTAACATCAAAACAGAAGAATACTGTCCATGTACTAAAGGAAAGACCCCGAGAGGCTGTAATGTTGGTTTAACCTGAGGGAATACTGCTGAATTAACTCCAGTACATAGCGCTGGTTCTACAAGTCCAGGGGGGTTATCAAGTTTTGACTTCACTTGTGAGGAAGATGGTTTTGATGGCGAGGTTGTGACTTTACTGGCATTCATGCTAAGGGGGAGGAAACATACAAACTTAAAAATCAGAACAGTTTTTAAAAAATCGTTGTTGCACAACATTTAAAATATTATTTCCCCTCATATTGTACCAAATAAATGGGCTACCCATCAGTAACATTGAATATATTGTTCAAGTTATACTTTTAAGCAATACAATATTGATCAACTGAGGACTTAGTTTCTTTTAACACTTTTTAAATGGGCAGTATTCAAATGAAACTTGATTACAAATGAGACTTAGAAAGATATTTAAACAATTTTTTGTTTAAGTACTTGGTAGAAAAATAGTGCACAAAATTCTCAGTATATAGTATTTGAAAATCCAGTCTGGGATGTGCAAGAGTTGAATTTCTAGCACTTACTTAGATTGCGCTTCCAGTTGAAGTTTACAGATTGTAGCAAGCTGGTCCATTTTACTTGGATATAATCCAGTTTTGGACGAATCACCTTTTATGCGAAAAAAGAATTTTTTAGCTATCTGTTAATCTGCATGTTTAAATTACATTGGCATGATGCTTAACAGTAATGATTTGGTAGCAAAATGGAGAAATGGGCCTGAATTTGACGAGCGTGCCGCCTAGCAGTCCACCCGCACACATCGCCCATTGCTGAGACCCCATGATATTACGCGCGGGGGTTCATTTAAATGGAGGTGGTGGAACAGCTGGCCCGATGACTTAGAGGGGGCGGCCACTTCGTCCCCGGCAATGGAATCCGGCGCCACCGCACAGGTGCCATTTTTAAAAGGCTTCAGGCCCTGACAGATGATTTAAATTTTTAAAGAGACTATCACATTTTATTTAAATAAAAAGTTAATTCAACAAGCCCCTCTTCCACCACCCCAATAATCGAACAATATATTTATTTCCCTCTCCCACCCTCTCCGAGAAACCATTTTTGATGGTTCCGACCTTTCCCCCCAAACTTTATAATCTTTGCCCTTCAACCCCTTCCCACCATCCCCTCAGCCAATTGAAACAGTTTTCACCACTCCCCCTCCCCAACCCCTCCCCCCGAGAATTTCACTCCTCCCTCCTCCCCACCAGTGTCACACCTCGGATGTCCGTACAGAGATCTGAAGTGCGGGACTTCTGGCCACTGGCTGGAATATCGGCATGGGATGGCCGTTGGGATAAGGTATTTGCATGTGTTTTAATTCATTTTAATATTAAAATGAAGGCTCAGCTGGCTGCACCAAGGTCTTGCCACCACCGGTAAAATGTGGCGGGGCCTTCTCGGCGTCAGGGGTCGTGGCGGGCCTCTCCCGAAGAATATTTCGCCCCCGCCACATCCCCTGACGTTGGAGGGCTGGTATAATTCAGCCTGTAGTCATTTTTTATTAGTGAGAAAAAGTGAAGAGAAAAAAGGGGACGCATACCACTAAAAAGATGCTTCACTGCCACACAATGGCTGGGATTTTATTCTGGCAATGGGGTCTCAACGTCCTGAAAAAGAGACGTCAGGATTCCCGTGTCACCTCTTCACCTGAAGGCCTGCAAAATCTAGTGGCAATCAGGCACTTAAGTGGACAGCGCCCGGCCTTCCACAGGATCAGGGACCAAGTTGCCAAAGGCCCCCCCTGGAGAGCTGCCAGCCACTGCAGAGGCGGTGGCGACTGCTGGAGGAGCACCAGCTGCAAGCAGTGGAGAGCGCTGCTGGACCCAGGTAGGTCAGGGCAGGAGGGGCCTCACAGGGTGGGGGTCACGGGGCAGGGGGTGTAGGGGATTCAGTAGCAAGGGTAGGGGGGTTTGCTCTTAGCGGGCACCCCCCTCTCCGATACTGGGTCCTTTGTTCAGGCACTGTGCCTTTTACCAAGGGACCCCACCCCACTACCACCGAGCTGGGAAGCAGCCTGCACAGTTTTTGTGTCGTGCTTCCTGTGCGGTGACAGGGCTACCCACCGCACGGCTAATTGCAGCTATGGCAGGAAGAAGCCCTCAAGTGGGGTTCATTGCCCAGTTAAGGGTCTTAATTGGCAGCGGTGCAGGAAGGCTGTTCACATGCCTTCCCGCCCCAGACAAAATTTTGGTGGAGGCAGGAAACGCCCCCCACAATCCCAGCATCCCACCCAAATTTATGCTCTCCCCACCTACAAACCCACAGCAGGGGTAAACATAAAAATCCCCCCCAGTATTTGAGTCATCCCTTTTGAGAACCTCAGTAAAACTATCTCCCCTAAACCTGTTAAATAAAGCACCATATAGCAACGGGACAATTCTGAAAGGACTTGTAATTACATCGTACTTTTCATGTGCTCAAGATTCCCCCCAATCTAATCCTGTCCAGCTGAATATTAACAACCCCTAAAGACCCCAAAACTCCACATAACCAAACCAGCTTTTGCTAAATAGGTTAATATAATTGCGCTGTATTCCATTCATGAGAAAAATAAAATGTTTCTGTGCAGCCATTTCCTGTGATAGATTTATTAGAAATTACACTTCCCTAATTTGTTGAATTTCACATACAAGAACTTAAGAAATAGAAGGAATAGGCTACTCAAGCCTGCTCCCCCATTCATTAAGATCATGGCTAATCTTCTACCTCAGCTGCACCTTCCCAGAGTATCCCCATATCCCACAGTACCCAAAAAAGAAAATCGATCTCTATCTTGAAAATATTCACAACTGAGCATGCATAGCCCTCTAGGTAGAGAATTCTAAAGGTTCACAACTCAGTGAAGAAATTTCTCACTTCAATCCTAAATGGCCAACCGTGACCTCTCATTCTAGACTCCCCAGAAAGGGATATCCCAGCATCTAGCTTGCCAAGCCCCTTAAGAATTCTATGTTTCAATGAGATCACCTCTCATTCTTATAAATTCTAGAGAACATAGGTCTAGCTGACTCAATCTCTTGTCATAGGACAATCCTCTCATCCCAGGAATCAGTCTAGTGAACCTTTGTTGCACTCCCTCCAAAGCTAGTATATCCCTCCTTAGGTAAAGAGAGCAAAACTGTACGGAGTACTCCAGATGTGGTCTCACCAAGGCCCTATATTAGTTGTACTAAGACTTCTTTACTTTAAACGCCAAACGCTCTGTATGAAATGCCAACATACCATTTGTCTTCCTAATTGCTTGCTGTACTTGCTTGTTAATTTTGTGATTTGTATACAAGGACACCCAGGTCCCTCTGAATGCCAACACTTCTCAGTCTCTCGCCATTTAGAAAATATTCTACTCTTCTATTTTTCCTACCAAAGTGGATAACTTCACATTTCCCCAGTGTATTCCATCTGCCATGTTCTTGCCCACTCTTTCAACCCAAATCCTTTTGTAGCCTCTTTGCACCCTCCTCAAAGCTTACTTTCCACCTAACTTTATATCAGCAGCAAACTTGGATACATTACACTCAGTCCCCTCATCCAAGTCATTGATATAAATTGTTAACAGCTGAGTCCTAAGCACTGGTCCTTGCAGTACCTAACTAGTTACAGCCGGTCAACCAGAAAATGACCCATTTATTCCAACTCTGCTTTCTGTCCTTTACAGTTTTAAATGTTAAAATGCACAATTTTTCTGGGAAGTTAGCACCAGAAATTACTTCGTTTAGATGAACTTCCTCTCCATTTTTACATCACTTATTTTCACTAACATAAAATAACTAAGACCAAATCATCAAAACCTGACTTAGCACATTCACTAAAAGCTTGACAACAAAACTAGAGTAGCCGTTTCATGAAATTATTACTTGCTAGTTTTAATCTGGTAAACTCATTTGACACAAGTACTTTTTGTAGGACAAGAACAGGTAGACACCAAAATTAATGGCACCTGTTTAAAATATGTTTAAGAACTTAATAAATTGGCATTTACAATTACATATTAAATTAGTTAGTCTGAAATACATACTGTAGATTTTGCCAACTGGGCTGCTCGGTGCAGAGCTGATCTTCCTCTGATCATTCTCTATGTTCTGTAATAAGTGGTTCAAAGATGCATGCCGGGTGAAGCCTTGCTTAGTGTTCGAGGCAGGGAAAAGATTCTTGGATAATGCTTCTTTTGAAATCTTGGGTAATGGAGTATTAGGTACGACTGAGGTAGTGAGTGTAATGGGTTTTATATCTGCAATATTAGCAGTTTCATTAATAAACTAAGCTTAATTCATTAATTATGCAATCAAACTCATTTTCTACAGGAAAGAGGTAAAATTATAAGAACCAGGGAAATACAATTTTATCAAAAAAAGTGTACCGATTAGGTCTGGGAATGCCTCTGGTCCTATCCATTTAAATGCTGGCTTCCGTCCTCTCACCTCTGTTACGTGTACTTTCTTTATAAGTTCAAGGCTGGTGAGAACATTAGCTATATCGTAGAGTCGTCTTATTTTAGCTGTGAGACAAAAGTTAAGTAGATTAGCAGATAGTGCAAACTTTACTTTTCAGAAATCCCTGTGTTGCAAGAATGAAGTGCTGATAAAGTCTATATATTTCAGTCTTAAGACTTTGCCATATATCAATAAAATAGGAAGTATTCATTACCTGCCTCCCTCATGGGCCAGTAAAATAAGTGAGACATTATTCCAAAAGATCTCAACTGAATTTAAATTTAAAAAACTATGCATCAACAAGGACTGTATATCACAGCTATTATGAGTAGTGAATAAAGTAAAGGGCTATGTACTATCTGGCACATAAGATCTGCTCAGTGTGATTTGGTCAAAAAAAATCAAATTAGAAGTCCACATTTTATTCACAGTTGTATCTGACTTAATCTATAAAAAAAATTTCATGTGTCACTATATTGGTAAAATTTATCTGCTCCTATACTTACAAAACAGGCATACTCCAAATGATTAAAGACACTCTGGTTACTGTAAGTAAACTTGAGAACCAGTAACTAATCATCCTGGAATACAACAGTACTACCAATTGTCCAAAACTTCAAAACCCATTATTCCTTATCCTATGCTCCATTCACATTATGTCCAGCAAGGCCTCTTTGTCCAAAGGTTTGATATAGTTCTAGCCTAAAACATACTCTTCATCAAACTATGTGTCATCCTGTATCTCTGTCATTCTAGTTTGGACATAGCCAAGTTAGCTTCCTAAATTGGCCCAAGCCTAAGTATATGGTCAAACAGCTCAATCATTGTATGACAGAGTTTGGAGAAAATTGAAGTTTGTGCTAGCTTTCAATACTGAAATAATTGCTTTAAGCATTGATCACTGAGAGTACTAATTGGGAGATTTATCCTGCACAGAGATTATATTTGACTTTTGATTCCAGATATGATGGTCTGAAGACCACAGAAAAACTATAAAACTCCACTGTAGACATCTAATTTCAACCCCAACCCCCACAACAACTTGGGAATGAATTGGTAAGTTTGGATATATAAATACCCATAACAACATGTTTTCCAGGCTTCACAGTGATACAGAGCTTTAGTGCTTTGACATGATGCTCTAGATTGTGTTAGGGTGCAACTGTAGCACTGCTTCATAAACCACTGACCACCTCTAGGTGCTTACCCATTCTCTCTCGACACAAGGAGGCCAAAGAAGAGAAGAAGTAGCACTCAGTCTTAAATTCTATCCAAGGAGAAATAGAAAAGAGTGTGGAAATATAAACTAAGTGAGCGAAACAGACAGGATAGTAACCACCAGACAACTCTGACTTCTAATCGAGGAGCAACTTCCAAGACCAAAGAGAAAAGGTAGTTATCACAAAATAACTTTCATTCATACAGTACTTTTTACTAATGGAAATAGCCTATTGAGGAGGTGTTTTAGAGGACAACTAATGCACTATTGTTAGTTACATGCAACGTTGGTAATGAGTTAAAGCAGACCAGTGCTGGAAGAGTGGAATGAAGAAAACTTAACTGAACAAATTCAAACAGGGAGTGAGGAAAAGGCAATTGTGAGGAAATAAGTAGTGCCAGTGCATTCAAGGGCCTTAGAAAGGAAACAGCAGTATTTGGAGAATGGACCGGATCAATGGCATACTTTTTAAAAAAGGGGGAGAAACAACAGCAGCAGTTTTGACAGGCGGAACCTATCCTAAGAAAACAGTGCAGTTGATAATGTCAGCATGTATTGACCAAGGAGGGGTGATTGAGTGGCCTAGGAGAGAGAGGAGGGGACCTTGGCTCTGAAACAAAAAAAATATTAAAAATAAAACACGTGCTTCATAGAGTCAGAGTCATACAGCACAGAAACAGGCCCTTCGGCCCATTGTGTCTGTGCCGGCCATCCAGCACCCAACTATTCTAATCCCATATTCCTGCACTTGGCCCGTAACCTTGTATGCTATGGCGTTTCAAGTACTTCTTAAATGTTGTGAGGGTTCCTGCCTCCACCACCTCTTCAGGCAGTGTGTTCCAGATTCCAAACACCCTCTGGGTGAAATTTGTTTTCCTCAAATCCCCCCTAAACCTCCTGCCCCTTACCCAAAATCTATGCCCCCTGGTTCTTGACCCCTCTGCTAAAGGGAAAATGTTTCTTCCTATCTAACCTATCAATGCCCCTCATAATTTGTACACCTCAATCATGTCCCCCTCAGCCTTCTCTGCTCTAAGGAAAACAACCCTAGCCTTTTCAGTCTCTCTTCATAGCTGAAATGCTCCAGCCCAGGCAACGTCCTAGTGAATCTCCTCTGCACCCTCTCCAGCGTAATCACATCCTTCCTATAATGTGGCGACCAGAACTGTTCGCAATACTCCAGCTGTGGCCTAACTAGCATTTTATATAGCTCCATCATAACCTCCCTGTTCTTATATTCTCTGACTCGGCTAATAAAGGCAAGTATCCCATATGCCTTCCTAGCCACCTTATCTACCTGTGCTGCTGCCTTCAGTGATCTATGGACAAGTACACCAAGGTCCTTCTGACCTTCCTGCTTTCTAGGGTCCTACCATCCATTGTATATTCCCTTGCCTTGTTAGTCCTCCCAAAATGCATTACCTCACACTTTTCAGGATTAAATTCCGTTTGCCTCTGCTCCGCCCATCTTACCAGCCCATCTATATCTACCTGTAATCTTAAAGCTTTCCTCCTCACTATTTACAAGACCAGCAATTTTCGTGTCATCTGCGAACTTACTTATCTTACCTCCTATATTCACGTCTAAATCATTAATGTACACTACAAACAGCAAGGGTCCCAGCACCGATCCCTGTGGTATACCACTGGTCACAGGCTTCCCATCGCAAAAACAACCCTTGACCATTACCCTTTGCCTCCTGCCACTAAGCCAATTTTGGATCCAATTTGCCAAATTGCCCTGGATCCCATGGGCTCTTACCTTCTTGAACAATCTCCCAACCTTATCAAAAGCCTTACTGAAGTCCATGTAGACTACATCAACTGCTTTACCCTCATCTACACACCTAGTCACCTCCTCAAAAAATTCTATCAGGTTAGACACGATCTCCTCCTGACAAAGCCATACTGACTATCCCTGATTAATCCCTGCCTCTCCAAGTGGAGATTAATCCTATCCCTCAGAATTTTTTCCAATATTTTCCCAACCACTAATGTTAGACTCACCGGCCTGTAATTACCTGGTTTATCCCTACTACCCTTCTTGAATAATGGTACCACATTCACTGTCCTCCAGTCCTCTGGTACCTCTCCTGTGGCCAGAGAGGATTCATGTATTTATCTTTCCTTTTAAATACCACATTTGCATCACTCCCCCTCACCCCTCCCACCCAGGAACTTTCACGAAGAAAAAAATAAACTCAAGCCTAATTATAATGTACAGAACAATCACGGCCCTGCCTTACGTTACGCGTCTCAGGCTTTACTTCAAAAAATAAAGAACAGTAGGGGTTTGGGCATAGACATATGATCTGCAATCATGGAACTTCACTTGTAGGTTGGCTGGTGAGTTTGTATAGTAGGTAGGTGAGTGATACAAGCTTAAAGATTCCAGGTTCAGTCTCTGGTCTATTCAAGTCAGTGAATCTCAGACAAGACAATAGTTGAGGTCCCACAACTGGTCTCAGTTAGACAAAATAATCTAATTAATCCAAAATCAAACAATACAGCAGCTAAATCAAAGTAAGATTTCAAATGACAAATGCTACAACACCTGAACACTGTAATGGTAAAGTTATTTCATTTTGAACCCTCAGTAGCTTATCCACTGAGCAGGTTTGATGTTTGGTCAGTGTTGATCTCATTTAGGACAACTGAAAGGGCATTATAATTGGTCTGGATTAGAGAGGGGAAAAGAAGGAAAAAAGAATGATGCGAATGACAAATCAGGCAACTCTGTGGTTCCCATCACAGTCAAATAGCTTTGAATGTCCTCTTTAGCATTTTAATGTGCCTTCCCCTGAACTAGTCCAGATGTGATAATGGGTTTAGTCTCCAACAGTCATGATGTAGATTTGCAGTATTGAAGGGGGGGGGGGGGGTCACCTGACCTCTTACTCCACCTTGTCTACAGCAAAATGTATCCATTTTTTGGAATTTAATTCATCAGTTCATTTTAATAGTTCATAATTGCTCCAGTTAGCTTTAGTTCATAATTGTTCCTTTTGTGAGCATGACGTATTAGTAGAGGAGAATTAAAGCAGAGAAAGTTTTTGTTGGAAAGCAAATCACTGTAACATGCCCCCTGATGGCAAACTGAAGAGCTGCAGTTTGAAGCATAGGAATTACAAACCTGTACAGGAGAAATTAGGAATTCATACATTCACTTTAAAAAATCTGATCATTTTTGTTACCATTATAAAGTACTTCACTTACTCTTAAACTTGCTGTGATCCAGATCCACCTTCTGGTCATCACCAATTAGGATTTTAGCAGCAGTGTCAAGACTAACCACTCGGGGCTTCGATACCAGAAACAACATGACAAATTTCTGACTCATTACTCTCAGGGATTTGTCTTTCCGTCCATTTACTGAGGCTGCAGACGGAAAAATAAACTGTAATTTGGAAAAACTGAGAAGAGCTTGCTGTGCATAAATGGATGGCGCCAAATTTTACACTCTTGATTTGGTACTTCATCACTGAATCAAAGTAACCAAATATAACATTTCTGGCTATCACTTACACTAGGTCTTACAGTTTTCTATATTATCTGACTGCAATTTAAAGTAAAATCACTCAGGACAGGAGGCCAGTCAGCCCATCGTGACTGTGAAAGAGGCACAAACTAGTCCCATTCCCCTGCACTTTTTTCCCCCTTTATAAGTGTATACCCAATTCCCTTTTGAAAGTTACTATTAAATGTTTCAGGCAGTGCATTCTAGAACACCATAACTCGCTGCATAAAAGAAAGTCTCATCTCCCCTCTGGTTCTTTTGCCAATTATCTTAAATTGGCATCCTCTGGTTACTGACCCTTTTGCCAGTGGAAACAGTTTCTCTTTATTTACTCTATCAAAACCAATCACAAAAAGGATTTTTTTAAAATACTATTAACATAGCTAACAATAATTCAAATAAAGTTTATAGCAAAGTCCCATAAAACAATTTGTAATTGAGACAGATTGCCACATCATCTTGTTGCAAATAGTTTCAAAGGACTCCAGTATCTTTTAAAGAAGACAGCAACTTACGCTCAAGTTCAACTGGAAATAATGATCAATTGGTTGACGAGCGGGGAAGGTGGTTGGAGTGTGAAGGCACAGGGTAAATAGATAAAATATTGGAAGCTATCAGATTGGCTTAGTGGCAGCACTCTCATCTGAGTTAAAGGATTGTAGGTTCAAGTTGCACTTCAGACTGGAGCACAAAATCTAGGTCAATACTTCATTACAGTATTGAGGGAGTTCTGCATCATTAACAGTGATAAAAACTTTAACCCTATCTGCCTGTTCTGGTGGATGCAAAAAGTATTGCATTGCACTATTCGAAGAACAGAATCCAACATTCATCCTTCAATGCCACTAAAATGGTCAAGTAACTTGTTTGCTGTTTGTGGAATCTTGGGTATAAATTGGTCAATGTATAAAGTAGAGTATTTTTCAAGAATTGAGAAAGGACGGAATGAAATGGTAGAAGCATGATTGAAGTAGCCAAATATTTATGTGGCCACCTTTTGTGAATAAATTTATGGAAGAAAGCTATCAAAAGTACATAGAATTAACAATAATCTTTCCAGGACGTACATAAACAAATTTGGTGGACTGAGTGACCCTCTCCCATGTATAATCTTAAAACTGTGAACACAGTAAGTAATCACTGCCATAAAAAGACAAATATTTACAAAGAAATACCCAAAATACATAAATGTTATGACATTCCAGACAGCATCACCATTAGATTAACTGGTGTAACTACATCAAACCTCAATCCTTGTATACCTGCTCTAAATTCCATTCCAGGAAGTTCCACAAAGTACATTTCTTTGGGCTTCACCTCACTGTTGTTGGCTGAATTTTGCTCACGTAGTGGCTGTTTTATATAATTTTCATGTAATTCAAATCCTTTCTTCTTAATGTGCAACATTTGCTCTGCATATTTTTGATCTTCACCAACATTCTTTAATGTTCCCAGTGTGTGAGTGAGATTGTGGCGGCCATGCCAGGTATACCGGTTCTTGGCAAGGCGACTCACCATATGCAAGCTTTCTAAAACATTCACAATGTCGTAGATACGCCGACGTTCAACATCTATTGAAGGAAAAAGTACAATTCTGGCAGAAGATTCATACTTTGATCCTTCTACTTTATATGCTTATATAAAAATATAAATTAAACATCAAGTTTCACAATAATACTTACATAGTTTAACATAATTTTCTCTTCTGCAACCCAATTTACTTTCTTCTCCAACATATGCAAGTGATCTTGGCCACAGATCCGTGGTTCTCAAAAATCCTCTGTTACACTGCCCAAATGACCATTATTCATGTGCCCCACATTCAAATAGCAAAGGGTGATCATTAAGTGGAGTCTAATCAGATTGTCCAATATCCACACATACATACTACAGCATTGGTCAGCACTCAGAAGTGGGATAAAAGCAAAATACTGCGGAGACCTGCTGAGTGGTTCCAGCATTTCTTGTTTTAACTCAGAAGTGGGAAGTCTGTTTGTTAGTCTGTGTGCTTTCTTAGCCCAAGATAAGGCTACTGAATCAACCTACACTCCTGAAGCTCTGTGTTCCAATTACTTTTAAATAAGGCTATATTGCAGATACTACAAGCAATTCTAGGTACCTCAACATATCATGCCTCAGTAATGAGCGTATGCTGACAGAAATAGCATGCTCCAGGACCTCGGAGTTGGTGACTCACCCCCCCAGAGATATTGAGGATACACCCGAGTCAGCAAATGTGGAAACTATTCAGCCTTTTCTCCTGCCTGGCATATGTTCTCACTACTGTAGAGGACTGCACTGAGGACAGAGGCTTAGTAGACTTGCACTTTGGTGTTCTCCAACAGGTTGCTGTTGTCCCACACTCTTGGATCGTACACATTCTGTCAGTATACACTCATTACAAAGCCAACGACATTGGTGATGGCTCAGCCACATTCATCAGATGGATGACGGCCGTATCCCCAAAGATTTTCTCCATGGTGAACTGGTCACTCAGTCACAACCTGCAGGACGTCTATACCTCTGCTACAAGGACACCCGCAAGCGAGATACGAAGATGACGGACATCAATACAGACAACTGGGAGATAGCAGCTGAGAGTGGGACCTTTGGAAGCTGATTGTTCAGAGAGGCATCGGAAAAGGCAAGGAGAAACAGAAAGTTCAGCTGGCTGAGAAGGGGGCCCAGAGAAAACAGAGGTCAAAGAATCCTGCAGTTTCTCAGTCCACTGCCTTCATCTGCAGCAAGTACGGCAGAGACTGCCAATGCAAGGGTGGGGCTTTTGAGCCCCACCAGGTGATGTTTAAACACAGTTGACTGCCAATGCGCAAAACATTGTCTCACCAGATGGAAGGCTGCCAGACATACCTAAGATCAACTAACACAGTGTTATGAAAGTGCCTCTGTTTTGTTAAATATATTTTTTGAGGATTCATTTTTGAAAGATTGAAGTGTTAAACTTTGGGGTTTTCAAACAGGGTCACGTAAAGGCCACTTGACTTTGAAAAACAGTCCCTGGAAATGTTTTTTAAAAAAGGGGCAGAGAGATCTTGAGGATGGCTATGTTTGCAGACAATGCAACCACTAGTTGGCGCAGTACTTGCACATGCACAAATGCAGCCTCATGCACTGAAATGTCACTGTCTGCGATGGATTAAAGATGGCGCCACTCAATTTATCACAAAAAACAAATTAAATTCAATTGCTGCGATCCCACCCCAAACAATATCCCGCTTCTCTTCCCCGGTGCTGCCTCCCGCATCCGTCTGCTCGTCACTCGCTCCCGGCCTTGCTGCTGCCTTCCCTCAGCCACTCGCTCCCGCCTCAACCCAAACTACCCACCTGTTGGCCACTCACTTCCCCTCGCCGCTTCATCCCCATCAGTCACTTGCTCCCATCTCTCTGCCCCACCCCTCCGGCTTCTCCCACCCCCCGCTCCTGCTCCCCACATGAGAAGCAGGGGAGAGAGAGTGGCAAGATAGGGATAGGCAGAGGAGGGGAGGGAGACTGTGAGTGAGAGACTGGGGGGTTGGGGTGGGGTGGGGGGGAATATTGGGTTCCTGCTGGGTGGTGGGGCTGGATGATGTTCCAGTACAGCTGTGCGATGACGATTTCTCACGCATGCGCGAATTAGTCCTTGCAAGAACATACGCTGCACATGCACTGCACCTTACTGACAGCAAGAGACTGTTCTGCGCATGTGCGCAGCTGGGAGCGCTCTGATGACGTTAGCGCACCGGATGTGTTGTCAGGAGTCACTTTGCTTGAGGAAACAAATCCTTTCCAGGAAACCACCTGACTTCCAGCAACAACAACAAGCCTTTCCGGGAAACCACCTGACTTCCAGCTCAATAAACAGAGAACTTTGGACACCTGGAGAAGTTATTTACAAAGAAGTGAAAGGTCAAGATTGATGCAGAGCAAAAGGTTGACCTCCTGTTGTTGGTTTCGCTTTTGAATTGTTTTGAACCCCTTCTCAACTGTATAAAAAGGAAGAGAACCTCCAAGGAGAGAAGCGAACTGCCAAGGAGAGAAAAGAAGTCCACAACCCAGCTCAGCTTTCCAGCACCTCTCTAAAATACCAGAAGTGCACCGTGTCAACTCATCTCATCTCCTGTCTTTGAAGAAAAGCCAGCTAAATTAATTCTCAACCCTGCCTAAAAAGAACTGTTGTAAAAGATCCCAGTAACCCAGCTACATGTACTCAGAGGCCAGACTGTAATCCAGTTTTGGAACACAACATATTTCAACTGCTGTTTCTTCAAGTATTCAGCCCATATGTTTTTCTTTTGTCTGTAATAGAGCTCTAAAAACAAAAATCCCTTTAGTTTACTGGTTAACCAGTGTGTGTGTGTGTGTGTGTGTGTGTGAGAGAGAGATAAAGGAGGCCAGGGTAAAAAGGGAACTTTCATCTTTCAATCTGTGTGTTAATGCTTTTCTTCTATTGGATAAATCTTGCTTTATAATAAACTGATAATCTCGTTGTTTATTAAAGAAACCTGGTTGCCGTGTTTTATTCTGGGATAAAAATAGAGTCTATGATTGACTGTATTAGTAGGTGGGAAAAAATTTAAATATACGTTGTGACCCGTGGAGAAGTGGAACTAGAATAAACAGTGCACTTCTCCTGCCTCTGTCGTAACTATGGCAACTAGAAGTCTAATCGCCACAGGAACAGGAACACAAGGAAATTTGCACTGAATAACCTGGCATTACAGTAGTGAAAGTCTCATTTCAGTTGAGCAACATTTATATCTTCAAACACAAAAGTCTTAACATCTTGAATTAAAATAAAATGTTAGAGCAAGGCTCAAATGTCCTAACAGACTAACCAGGAGAGTGTGGTATAGTGGTAATGTCACTGAACTAGTAATCCATAGGCGCAGGCTAAGGCCCTGGAGACATTGGTTCAAATCCCACCACAGCAGCTGGTGGAATTTATATTCAATTAATTAATAAATAAATCTGAAATTGAAAGTTAGTTTCAGTAATGGTGCCACTCTTGGTGGCAAGCCACTCAATTGTCAAGGGCAATTAGGGATGAGCAACAAATGCTGGCCTTGCACATCCCATGAAAGAATAAAAAAATCTTCTGTGGGAGGATGGCAACTATAGGTAATACTTCAAAGAAAAAATACTATATATCTAATTTAAAACTAAATGCAGTAACTTTTCAGGCTCCCCTTAACATTAAATCCTGTGTCTACATACTGCCCATATATTTAGTACAAGATAGGTGCACCAACTCACTCAGTTCTGCAGCTACTTCATCCAAGCATATATCATTGTTCACTGCAGGGTTGGGATAGTCAGGATATCGTGCCAGGAATCTATAGCACAACAAACCCAGACTCTTTTCTTTGCGACTTGGATGAAATTTCTCAAATTCTTCCCCAGATAACTGGTCCTGAAATTCAAATACAAACATCTTACATTACATTGTTATTGAGAAATGCTAGGATAGGAACATAGGAAAAAGGAGCAGGAGTATGCCATTCGGCCCCTTGAGCCTGCTCCGCCATTCAACTAGATCATGGTTGATCTTCTACTTCAACACCATTTTCCTGCACCATCTCCATATCCCTTGATATTTTTAATATCTAGAAATCTATTGATCTCTGACTTGAACATACTCAATGACTGAGCCTCCCTGAGTGAAGAAATTCCTCTTCAACTAAATGGCCTACCTTTTATTCTGAGACTGTGTCTCCTGGTTCAAGACGCCCCCCAGCCAGGTGAAACATCCTTCCTGCATCTACCCAGTTGAGCCCTAATAGAATTTTGTATGCTTTAATGGGTCACTTCTCTCTCTTCTAAACTCTAGAGAATATGGGCCCAGTTTCCTCAATTTCTCCTCACAGGACAATCCCACCATCCCAGGGATCATTCTGGTGAACTATCGTTGCACTCCCTCTATGGCAAGTATATCCTTCCTTAGGTCAGGAGACCAAAACTGTACACAATACTCCAGGTGCGGTCTCACCAAGACTCTGTACAATTGCAGCAAGACTTCTTTACTCCTGTACTCAAATCCTCTTGCAATAAAGGCCAACATACCGTTTGCCTTCCTAATTGCTTGCTGCACCTGCATGTTAGCTTTCAGTGACTTATGAACAAGGACACCTAGATCCCTTTGGAAGCATACAAAATTCTTACAGGGCTCAACAGGGTAGATGCAGGAAGGATGTTTCCCCTGGCTGGGTGGTCTCGAGCCAAGAGACACAGTCTTAGAATGAAAGGTAGGCCATTTAGGAGTGATGAGGAGCAATGTCTTCACTTAGAGGGTGGTGAATCATTGGAATTCTCTACCCCAGAGGCCTGTGGAGGCTCAGTCATTGAGTATATCCAAGACAGAGATAGACAGATTTCTAGATATTAAAGATATCAAGGGATATGGGGATAGTGTGAAAAAATGGCAGAGGTAGATCAGCCATGATCTAGTTGAATGGTTGAGCAGACTCGAGGGGCTGAATGGCCTGCTCCTGCTCCTATTTGCTATGACATCAACACTTCCCAATCTCTCACCATTTAGGAAATACTCTACATTTGTTTTTCCTACCAAAGTGGATAACTTCACATTTTTCCACATTATAATCCATCTGCCATATTCTTGTTCACTCACTTAGTCTGTCTAAATCCCCTTGAAGCTTCTTTGCATCCTCCTCACAACTCACTTTTCCACCTAATTTTGTGTCATCAGCAAACTTGGAAATATTGCATTTAGTCCCCACATCCAAATGATTGACCGAGATTGTGACTAGCTGGGGCCCAAGCACTGATCTTTGCAGTACCCCCACTCATCACAGCCTGCCAACCTGAGAATGACCCGTTTATTCCCACTCTGTTTTCTGTCCGTTAACCAATTCACAAGCCATGCCAGTACATCACCCCCAATCCCATGTGATCTAATTTTGCTTACAAACATCCTGTGTGGGACCTTATTGAAAGTCTTCTGAAAATCCAAATACACCACATTCACTGGTTCCCCCTTATCTAATCTGCTAGTTAGTATTTATAAATTTTATTTTTATTGTATATTATTCTCCAAACCCAATTTTACACTCTGCAACTGTCCACATTACAGAGTTCTGTTTGTGGACTACAAAATGCTTCTGAAAAGCTACTGTACCTGTAAATTCTCATTTGCCTCTGAAGAATGATCTTCATCCACAAGTAACTCTTTTTTCCTTTCCCTGCTCCTAATCTCTGGACTAGCAGCACTGATTAACATTTTCAAATTAGCGGTAGGGGTCCATGGCTCTCCAACAGGGGATTCCTGAAGCTTTGTTGGCGTGGTCATGTTTCCCAAGTCTGGTCTAATTGCTCCCAATACTGAATGTGAGGTAGAGGATTGTTGCTTCAGTGGAGTTTTTGTTGCTTTTTTATGTGGTTCTAAAAATATATTTTCCTGTTTTAAAAAGACACAAAAATTTAAATTTTATGGGGTTATGCATGATTTCCATCATATTGCAGTCAAGACTACAATTCACATTGATCTGCTGTGTTGTAAATAAGCAACAAGATTTTTCAAAACTTTAACCAATGATATCCTATTTAAAAAATGATATTTCTACCCCACCAAAATATACAGTGTCATGAAGACCCCCACCTGCCAAGAATGAGGCACATTAATTTTGTCATATGAACAATAATTTTAAACTGTTGCTGAAGTGAAGAAATGACTTGTTTAAAGAGATCACCAAACATTTGGCTGGATAACATTTGCATTCTAAGAGACAGTGCTTGGAGAGACAAAGCAACTACTCCCTGATCCAATAAACCTGAATGGATTTTGATCACCAGACATTGAATGTGTAAGAGCACAGCATTCCAGGATGTCTGCCAACGTGGTGAATCCACAAACCGCAGGAGTGCTTGTTCCCAAATAAGGATCACATGACTAACCTGCTGTGCTCACAAGACATTTTGAAGACAGACTGCAGATTGCAACTGAACCTGGAACAAGACAGCCGTCTCCTGGCTGGCTCGCTCTCGCTTTCTCACAAACCTCAGGACTCACTGAAGTTGCTTAAGCCTCAAGAGAGAGAAGACTCCTACATCAGAACAAGTTAAAGTGTGCACTGGGCCCCAACGAACAGCACGACTTACCAGCAATCAAAGATTCCACATCGAGCTCAAAGGACTATAATTATTACCCAACTATTGCCTCAAACTTTTCCCCTTTATTCTTTCTACTTTTTCTGTCTCTACCTGCGTGTGTTTTTGCGTATGCATGCTAGCATGGTTGTGTCGCATATTCGCAGTTGTTAACCGAATTAAAGATTAATAAATTTCCACCTATCTTGTTTAAATCTAAGAAAACCTGTCTGATTGATTTCTCTGCCTTACAATTGGAAAGTAGTGAACAAGGATTCACTGAGGGGGAGCTAAAAACAGTATTTTTAAAATTAAACCCTGTTACGGTTAAACTAGGCAAAGGCTGAGAGGGAACCCCTAGACGCCTTTCTCACCTGGTCGTAACAACAGCATATTTACCCATATATCATTACTGAGATATTAAAAGGCCACAGTTTGAAACTTAGCCTGCACTGATCAGCCAATCTCACCCAGAGCATCATACTATAATTAGCTTTAGTATGCAAGATTATGGGAAAAGAGCAGGGAAGCGGGACTAATTGCATAGCTCCTTCAAAGAACCGGCCGAATAATCTCCTCCTTGCTGTATCATTCTATGCAAAAATCTATCCAGTGATCACTGGAAGCACAGATTGCACCTCAGCTTAGATACTCTCATTCAAATTTACATATGCAGCTCATACTGTCCAGAACTGGATAAGGATGAAACATCATTTGGCTAATCTCACAAGTTGAATATACTAAGTGGTTAAGATGTGCTTCTTCCAAAGTGAGAAGCTTCAGTGAATCAGGCATAAAGAGGTTAACGGAAACATTAGCACCAGGTGTTCAACTTCTCTGCTGGTCACGGTAACTCGTCCCCCATGAAATCCTCAGCACTGGCAGAGCCATGAGCGGGCTAAGATCTGAGAAATGCTCACAATACCGACTATCAGTATAGTCCATCCTCAGCAAGCGGGGCAGGGGGTGAAATGGGCCAAATTGATAGTTATTGCAAGCAACTCACTCTTTGGTCGATTTCTGTAATGTCATCTTCAGGTTTTCCATTTCTGTCAGCAGTATTCAAGCTATTGCTTAGATTTTGCAGTTTTAAACAAATGTTTGTCATCTTGGTTGACTAAAAATCATAACAGAAATTATAGTTTCACTTTTTCCAATATTAAAAGATACTTTAATCCAAACATATGATTGTACTTAAAATATGGACTGAAATTACATTCTTTATAACAAAAGGCCAGAAATGTGCTTAAAAGTGAGGCAACGAAAGTAAACACAACTCATAAAAATAAGCCGCACAAAAGCCTTATATGTAATTAACTAAAAAAGAAATAAAGACTTGCATTTATATTGCATCTTTTCACGACTTTAGGGCATGATAAAGGGCTTTACAGCCAATTAAGTAACTGTTGAAGGTAGCCACTGTTATAATATAGGAAAGGAGGCAAACAATTTGCACACAGAAAGCTCCTACAAATCACAATGTGATAATGCCCAGATAATCTGTTTCTTCCTCCCACCCAGTGATATTGATGATTAGGACACATTTATAAACCCCATCAAAAAAAGATTAAATGTTTGCTTTTCAATGACCAGTGCTATCAACCCCCACAAGCTCCAGCTCAATGTGTGCCTCTGTCCTTGGCGGGACCTTTGCACCACGTGAATGAGTCCCGTGCGGGGGGATGTGCTACCTCTGCGGGTGATTGGCATCAGGGGCGACCAATCGCTGCCGCGGTACCCTTAACAACCGCCCAAACACTGCAAGAGCTGGACCAATAAGCGCCGATAAGGGGCGGGACTCTCCTGTGGGAGAGTGCGGCCTCCTTCCCCCCCACCGCAGTGTCTTTTTGAAATTGGCGCGTAAACGAAAACCTCCCGCGCGCGCCCGGAACCGATCACGGAAACTTCACTCGAGCTGAATGAAGAAATAAATTTTTTTTAAAAATAAAATACCTCTCAAGGCTGTTAATGGCGATCCTCTCGAGGAAGTACAGCTTAAAATGGTTAAATGAGGGAGATGGAGGGCAGGGCTGCCTCTCCTCCAAGGCGGGGATTCGGCGTCCGATCGTGACGGCCCTGCTCTGGTAGATATTAATTTTAATATTAATGGTAAAGAAATGAAGCGCGGAGAAGTCGGGGCGGTCCGGTCCAGAGCAGCCGGCGGCGGTTAGGGGGGTTTGAACCGTTTTTCCCGCGCGGGGCGGGTTCCACAACACGAGACCGCGCCGTTGGGTTTGAATCTGAACCCGGGGGGAGGTAGAGTGGGGGCTGGGGGCGGGGGGAACAGGGCAAGGGAGGGGGTGGGAGGGAGAATGAAGGGACAGACCGTCAGAGGACATGGGGGACAGAGGGAATGGGGGTGCGGATGGGGGACAGAGGGGTGGGGATGGGGGACAGAGGGAACGGGGTGGGGATGGGGGACAGAAGGAATGGGGCAGGGATTGAGGAGAGAGAGGGACCAGGGGAATGGGGGAGAGGAGGTTTATGTGGGGGGGAAAGAGAGAGATGGGGGTTTATGTGGGGGGGGGGGGAGAGGGACGCAGTGGGGGTAGAGGGACGGGGGAGCAAGTGGGGTAGAGGGACGGGGGAGCAAAAGTGGGTGAGCTACGCACGAATTGGGGGAAGTGGGGGAGAGGGACGAGGGAGGATGTCGGAGAGATAGGGACGCGGTGGAATGTGGGGGAGAGAGGAACGAGGGGGGAGAGAGGAACGAGATGGGGTGTGGGGGAGAGAGGGACGATGTGGGGGAGAGGGATGAAGGGGGATGTGGGGGAGAGGGACGGGGGAATGAGGGGGGATGTGGTTGAGGGATGGGGGGAGGGGGAATGAGTGGGGGATGTGGGGAGGGGGAATGAGTGGGGGATGTGGTTGAGGGATGGGGGGAGGGGGAATGAGTGGGGGATGTGGGGAGGGGGAATGAGTGGGGGATGTGGGGAGGGGGAATGAGTGGGGGATGTGGGGAGGGGGAATGAGTGGGGGATGTGGGGAGGGGGAATGAGTGGGGGATGTGGGGAGGGGGAATGAGTGGGGGATGTGGGGAGGGGGAATGAGTGGGGGATGTGGGGAGGGGGAATGAGTGGGGGATGTGGGGAGGAGGGACGAGAGGGGATGTGGGGGAGGAGGGACGAGAGGGGATGTGGGGGAGGAGGGACGAGAGGGGATGTGGGGGGGGAGGGACGAGAGGGGATGTGGGGGGGGAGGGTCGAGAGGGGATGTGGGGGGGGGAGGGTCGAGAGGGGATGTGGGGGGGGGGAGGGTCGAGAGGGGATGTGGGGGGGGGAGGGTCGAGAGGGGATGTGGGGGGGGGGAGGGTCGAGGGGGGATGTGGGGGGGGGGAGGGTCGAGGGGGGATGTGGGGGGGGGAGGGTCGAGGGGGGATGTGGGGGGGTCGAGGGGGGATGTGGGGGGGGGAGGGTCGAGGGGGGATGTGGGGGGGGGAGGGTCGAGGGGGGATGTGGGGGGGGAGGGTCGAGGGGGGATGTGGGGGGGGAGGGTCGAGGGGGGATGTGGGGGGGGGGAGGGTCGAGAGGGGATGTGGGGGGGGAGGGTCGAGAGGGGATGTGGGGGGAGAGGGGATGTGGGGGGAGAGGGACGAGAGGGGATGTGGGGGGGGGGAGGGACGAGAGAATGGGGAGAGCGAATGAGGGGGAGGGGATGAGGGACGCGGGAATGAGTGGGGGAGAGGGACGCGGGAATGAGTGGGGGAGAGGGACGCGGGAATGAGTGGGGGAGAGGGACGCGGGAGGGGAGGGGAACGTGGGGGGGGGAGGGGAACGTGGGGGAGAGGGGAACGTGGGGGAGAGGGGAACGTGGGGGAGAGGGGCGAGGGGGGGATGTGGGGGAGAGGGGCGAGGGGGGGGATGTGGGGGAGAGGGGCGAGGGGGGGATGTGGGGGAGAGGGGCGAGGGGGGGATGTGGGGGAGAGGGGGGGGATGTGGGGGAGAGGGGCAAGGGGGGGGATGTGGGGGAGAGGGGGGGGATGTGGGGGAGAGGGGGGGGATGTGGGGGAGAGGGGCGAGGGGGGGATGTGGGGGAGAGGGGCAAGGGGATGTGGGGGAGAGGCGAAAGAATGAGGGGGGAGAGGGGCGAAAGAATGAGGGGGGAGAGGGGCGAGGGGATGTGGGGGAGAGGCGAAGGAATGAGGGGGGATGTGGGGGAGAGGCGAAGGAATGAGGGGGGATGTGGGGGAGAGGGGCGAGGGGATGTGGGGGAGGGGGGCGAGGGGATGTGGGGGAGGGGGGCGAGGGGATGTGGGGGAGGGGGGCGAGGGGATGTGGGGGAGGGGGGCGAGGGGATGTGGGGGAGGGGGGCGAGGGGATGTGGGGGAGGGGGGCGCGGGGATGTGGGGGAGGGGGGCGCGGGGATGTGGGGGAGGGGGGCGTGGGGGAGGGGGGCGCGGGGATGTGGGGGAGGGGGGCGAGGGGATGTGGGGGAGGGGGGCGAGGGGATGTGGGGGAGGGGGGCGAGGGGATGTGGGGGAGGGGGGCGCGGGGATGTGGGGGAGGGGGGGCGCGGGGATGTGGGGGAGGGGGGCGCGGGGATGTGGGGGAGGGGGGCGCGGGGATGTGGGGGAGGGGGGCGCGGGGATGTGGGGGAGAGGGGCGCGGGGATGTGGGGGAGAGGGGCGCGGGGATGTGGGGGAGAGGGGCGAAGGAATGAGGGGGGATGTGTGGGAGAGGGGCAAGGGGATGTGGGGGAGAGGCGAAGGAATGTGGGGGCGAGGGGCGAGGAAATGAGGGGGGATGTGGGGGCGAGGAAATGAGGGGGGATGTGGGGGAGAGGAGCGAGGAAATGAGGGGGGATGTGGGGGAGAGGAGCGAGGAAATGAGGGGGGATGTGGGGGAGAGGAGCGAGGAAATGAGGGGGGATGTGGGGGAGAGGAGCGAGGAAATGAGGGGGGATGTGGGGGAGAGGAGCGAGGAAATGAGGGGGGAGAGGGGCGAGGAAATGAGGGGGGATGTGGGGGAGAGGGGCGAAGGAATGAGGGGGGATGTGGGGGAGAGGGGCGAGGAAATGAGGGGGGATGTGGGGGAGAGGGGCGAAGGAATGAGGGGGGATGTGGGGGAGAGGAGCGAGGAAATGAGGGGGGATGTGGGGGAGGAGCGAGGAAATGAGGGGGGATGTGGGGGAGAGAGGCGAGGGAATGAGGGGGGATGTGGGGGCAGAGTGACGTGGGGGGGGGGGGGTCATGTGGGGAAGAGAACTTTAGGGAAGCTGTGGATCCTCCCCCGGGTTGTTGGCGGGGTGGGACGTGGGTTGTGATGGTGTTGAGCAGCCGCTCGGAGGCTGCATTTAAATACGGGGCGCGAATCCTGCAGACAGGAGCCGGGGCTTTGGAACTGTCACCAGGCAGAATCCCGTGGTGAATCCTCAGATTATACGCTTCATCATTTATTGCAAAATGAAAGTACGTGTGGATCGGTACAAAGTATTGCTTATCGTTCCTCTAGGAGCTAACCTTTCCCCACCCGCCAAATAACATCAATACTGACACCAAAGTAAAATAGATGCTGCAATTCTGAAATTTAAATAAAACATAACATGTTGCAAATACTCAACCTGTCTGGCAGACAAGCAGTTAACGTTTCAGGTCGATGACCTTACCTCAGTACTGGAAAAGGTTTGAGAGACAACAGGTTACAGCACATTGGTTGCCAGGCTGTGTTAAGATGCTTTTACAAACGTATTTAGTGGATACATCTCTTTACCAGTCTGCAACAAAAAGTACGAGGAATGGACTTAGATGCCTGAACAAATCTCCAGAATTCTTTCTGTCTGATCTTGACCATTTCATCAGTCACTAACACTCCGTGATCAGGCAAATGTAGAGTATCGGCAGCAGATGGAACTTAAAGGCTATTTTAAATGCAAATACCATCGTAATGAAAAATTCCTCCCACCCCATATACAGTGAGTGCAGTTTACCCGCCTTAAAACAGTACACTCAAAATCCATTAAACGAAGTGCTCCTTGCTCTTGTTGCAAAACCTTACCCGAACAAGCTTTTTCTGTTAATCACTCATTACTTTGGTGGCAGTGTTAAGAGGAAAAGTGCGACAGTTCCATTGAACTGTTCTTATTCTTTTTGTCATTAAGCAGTCCAGTAGGATAATTTTGTTAAATTTATATAAAAAAAAACAAAATGCTTCCGATTAAAGTTGCCCGGGAACTTCCTGAATTTGAAACACTGAAAGGGGGTGTGAGGTTCATTTCTTTGCCCCGCTCCGCCAACCCCGCCCCACGGAAACTTCTCCACCAATCAGGATGCTCGCATAAACTTTTTCTGGCCAATCCCAGAGCGCATGTAACTTTTCCGAGCAGAGTGTAAAATTGGCGGGGGAAAGAGCGCGCAAAAAATAAGGACACCGGTTTAAACATCAGGTTAAGTAGTTGCAACCCGCAACCACCACACTCCCCTCCCCCGGCCATCTTCTGGACGCATGCAAATGGTTTTATACTTTGTATTTTAGGGTAAAGAATGTTTTCCTAGTTGCTTTGAAAGTGTACATTGCATTCAGGTCCCGATCGCTGTAATTATGGTTTTGTACCCTTGATGCTCTTTTTGGACGGTTATAGATTCTAACTGTTGTAGCTTTTTTTTTTACTAATTGATTATTGCTCAATTAACACGTTACTGCTACAGAAAAAACGCTGCTGAGGTACATAAACTACTGCAAAGGGATTTCTCCGAAGGCATAATCGACCGTGAGAGAAGATAGGGGGGGTAGGGACAGGAATTGTTTTAAAAGCTGATAGTGTTATTTATATCAATAAACGTTGTATGAATAATTATAATTACTTAAAAACTACCTTTGTGCGTTCTTCGTTACGATTTTTGTTCACGTGATTTATCCAATGGGACCATTTGTATTTTTCTTTTCTAGTGCCAGTTGATTTAAATAATAAATTGAAATTGTGAAAAGCGGACGTGCTGGCAGATTCCTACTTGGTGTAAATAGTTTAAGCAGATTCAAACGAATGACTCAGTGGCTCACCAGTAAAGAAGCGGCACATTACGACATATTTTATGACTGGAAAAATAATTAACTACTCTCAAGTCAGGGGACTGCTGATCTGTCGTTAAAAATGTATTTAAAAGTACGAGCCGATCCCAAATCTCTTCCACTCCAAGTCTTGATCATCTGCGTACTTTTCCAGAACAAAAGAAATTTCCATCTTTCTCGAGTTTCACTGGGAAGAAAAGCAATTCTATCAAAATACTTTGGAGAAAATTACAGAAAACATTAAGTTTCTCTGTGACTTGGTTCATTTGTAAAGTTGACATTTATGGCCAAATATTGATTCCTGGGGTTGGTAGTAGAAGTAAACTTTAATTTGGAATCCGTTCTCCATTATTTCGCTCAGGAGTGTAGGATGCTGCAGTTAGAGCTTGTCAATAGCATTTCATGAACCACACGTAGCTCTTCAGTAGCTGTAGAATGACGATTTGAATGCTTAGTTAAACTGCTGAGTTAAGCACCATGTAAGATGTGTAGATTAATGCAGGATGCAATCATTGATGGCCTGCCTGACATTCAGTTCCTGCTAACTTATATTTTTTAATTTAATGGTAAGATCAACTGTTCATATATAATACTTCTTTCAGATCAGATGTTAAACTGAGGCCCTGTCTACACTCTCAGGTGGATGTAAAAGATCCCAAGGCACTATTCCGAAGAAATATCCCTGGTGTCCTGGCCAATATTTATTGCACAATCAACTTCACAAAAACAGATTTCTTTAACTTTTTCATGGGATGTGAGCGTCGCTAATTGCCTGTGAGAAACTGGTGGCGAGCCGCTTTCTTGTACCCCTGTAGTCCATCTGGTGTAGGTACAGCCACAGTGCTATTAGGGAGTGAGTTCCCAATTTTTGACCCAGTGACGGTGAAGGAACAGCGATGTAGTTCCAGGTCAGGATGGTGTGTGGCTTAGAGGGGAGCTTGCAGGTGGTGGTCCCATGCATCTGCTGCCCTTGTCCTTCAAGGAGATAGAGGTTGTGGGTTTGGAAGGTGCTGTTGAAGGAGAATTGGTGGAGTTACTGCAGTGCATCTTGTAAATGGTACACACTGCTGCCATTGTGTGCCAGTGGTGAAGGGAGTGACTGTTTAAGGTGGTGGATGGCTCTAGTGGGTTGCTTTGTCCTGCATGTTTTCGAGCTTCTTGAGTGTTATTGGAGCTGCATTTATCCAGGCAAGTTTTTTTTTTTTATTTCCAAAATATACTTTATTCATAAAAATCTGTAAAAATTACATTGCCAAACAGTTTCCAAACAGCACCAAAAAATACAAACATTGCAAGGGAGATCAGTTTCCTTCAATACTGTCATGAGTTTCTTCCCAACCCTTCCGTTTCACAATTGTCATGTCAATTACAGTTTTACATTTACAGCAATTGAGAATATTAACGATACAGTTCGAGGGGTTTCCCATGGATCCAGCCCCTCAGTCCAGCTTGGTGGGGGAACCTTACACTGTGGTCTTTCCCCATTGAGCCTTTGCTGCGGCTGCCCCAAGCTTTAGTGCGTCCCTCAGCACGTAGTCCTGGACCTTGGAATGTGCCAGTCTGCAACATTCGGCGGTGGACAACTCTTTGCGCTGGAAGACCAGCAAGTTTCGGGCAGACCAAAGGGCGTCTTTCACCGAATTGATAGTCCTCCAGCAGCAGTTGATGTTTGTCTCGGTGTGCGTCCCTGGGAACAGCCCGTAGAGCACAGACTCCTGTGTTACAGAGCTGCTTGGGATGAACCTGGACAAAAACCACTGCATCTCTTTCCACACCTGCTTTGCAAAGGCACATTCCAGGAGGAGGTGGGCGACCGTCTCTTCCCCACCACAGCCAACGCGGGGGCACTGTGCGGAGGGGGCGAGACTTCGGGTGTGCATGAAGGATCTGACGGGGAGGGCCCTTCTCACCACCAGCCAAGCTACGTCTTGGTGCTTGTTTGAAAGTTCTGGTGATGAGGCATTCCGCCAAATGACTTTGACGGTCTGCTCGGGGAACCATCCGACAGGATCCACCATTTCCTTTTCCCGTAGGGCCTTGAGGACATTCCGTGCAGACCACTGCCTGATGGACCGGTGGTCAAAGGTGTTTTTCCGCAGAAACTGCTCCACGAAGGATAGGTGGTCCGGCGCTGCCCAACTGCATGGTGCGTTCCGCGGCAATGTGACCAGGCCCATCCTTCGCAACACCGGGGACAGATAGAACCTCAGCACGTAGTGACACTTGGAGTTTGCGTACTGGGGATCGACACATAGCTTGATGCAGCCGCACACGAAGGTGGTCATCAGGATGAGGGCCACGTTGGGTACATTTTTCCCGCCCATGTCCAGAGATTTGAACATCGTGTCCCTCCGGACCCGGTCCATTTTAGATCCCCAGACGAAGCGGAAAATGGCTCGGGTGACTGCCACGGCGCAGGAGTGGGGTATGGGCCAGACCTGCGCCACGTAGAGCAACAACGTGAGCGCCTCGCACCTGATGACCAGGTTCTTACCCACAATGGAGAGAGATCGCTGCCCCCACATGCCCAACTTTTGTCGTACCTTGGCTACTCGCTCCTCCCATGTTTTGGTGCACGCCCCGGCACTTCCGAACCATATCCCCAGCACCTTCAGGTAATCTGACCTGACGGTGAAGGGGACAAAGGATCGGTCAGCCCAGTTCCCAAAGAACATGGCCTCGCTCTTGCCGTGGTTAACTTTGGCTCCCGAGGCCAGTTCGAACTGGTCGCAGATGCTCATCAGTCTGCGCACGGACAGCGGATCCGAGCAGAAGACGGCGACGTCATCCATGTACAGGGAGGTTTTGACCTGAGTGCCTCCGCTGCCTGGGATTGTCACCCCTCTTATGCTCGCATCCTTCCTAATAGACTCAGCAAAGGGTTCAATACAGCAAACAAACAAGACCGGGGACAGAGGACAGCCCTGTCTGACTCCAGATTTGATCGGGAAACTTTCAGATTCCCACCCGTTGATTGACACTGCGCTACTGATGTTTGTGTAGAGCAGTTGGATCCAATTGCAGATTCCCTCCCCAAACCCCATTTTGGAAAGCACGTCCATCATGTAGGTGTGCGATATCCTGTCAAAAGCCTTCTCCTGGTCCAGACTGATGAGGCAGGTGTCCACCCTCCTGTCCCGTACGTAGGCGATCGTATCCCTGAGTAGCGCGAGACTATCAGAGATCTTCCTGCCGGGTACAGTACAGGTCTGATCGGGGTGAATCACCAACTCCAGAGCAGACTTGACTCGACTGGCTATGATTTTGGACAGAATCTTGTAATCAACATTAAGCAGTGAGATGGGCCGCCAATTTCTGATTTCTGCCCTCTCCCCCTTCTGCTTGTAAATGAGGGTGATGATGCCTTTTCTCATGGTCTCTGACATGCTGCCGGCCAGGAGCATACTCTCGTATACTTCCAGCAGGTCCGGGCCGACCCAGTCCCACAGGGCCGAGTACAACTCGACCGGTAAGCCGTCGCTCCCGGGGGTTTTACTCGTCTCGAAAGACTCGACGGCCTGTGTCAGCTCGTCCAGAATTAGCGGCTTGTCCAGTCTCTCCCTCCTGCTGTCATCTAGGACCTCTGTGATAGATGACAGGAAGGACTGGGAGGCTCTGCTGTCTGTGGGCTTCGCGTCATACAGCCCAGCATAAAAGGATTTGCTGATCCTTAGTATGTCGGACTGCGAAGACGTTACCGAGCCATCTTCTTCCTTCAGGCTGCTGATAACAGAGCTCTCTCTGTGTACCTTTTGGAAGAAGTAACGCGAGCACGTCTCATCCTGCTCGATGGAGCGGACTCTGGACCGGAAGATGATCTTGGAGGCCTCCTTGGCAAAGAGCGAGGCCTGCTGGCTCTTCACCTCTTGGAGGTCCTCCTTGACCTCGACCCCCATTGACTGCAACCGGAGTAGATTTTGCATAATTTTCTGGAGTCGGGACAGTTCCCTCTGTCTCTCTCTCGCCTTCTGAACACCTTTGTGGATGAAGAACCTCTTGATGTTCTCCTTTATCGCTTCCCACCAGTGAACTGGAGACTCAAAGAGGGGTTTCACGGTCCTCCAACCTTTGTAATCCCTTTTGAGTTCCTCAACGTTCTCTGGGGTCAGCAGTGTCGCATTGAGCTTCCACGTCCCTCTGCCAACCCGCTGGTCGTCCTGTAAGTGACAGTCGGCCAGTAAGAGGCAGTGGTTGGAGAAGAACACCGGCTTGACGTCGGTGGATCCGACCGTGACAGCACGGGACAGAAACAGGAAGTCAATCCTGGAACGGGCAGACCCGTCCGATCTTGACCATGTGTATCTGCGCTGCGCTCCGTCTGCAAGTTTGCTGAAGACGTCGTGCAGTTTGGCATCCTTAACTGTTTCTACTAGGAATCTGGACGTAGCGTCCAGTTTGCTGTCGTCACTGCCGGATCGTCCAGCCGCATCGATGATGCAGTTGAAGTCACCGCCTAGGATGACCGGCCTGGACGTCGCCAGCAGCAGTGGGAGCGCATTTATCCAGGCAAGTGGAGAGTATTCCATCACACTCCTGACTTGTGCCTTATTTGGTCATTATCACATTGCTGTTTGTGGGAGCTTGCTCTGCACAAATTGGTTGCTGTGTTTCCTACGTTACAACAGTGACTGCACTTCAAAACTACTTCATCGGCTATAAAGTGCTTTGGGACATCCTGAGGTCATGCTAAGTGTTCACTGAAGTTCCCTGGGATGTTTTATGTTAAAGGTGCTCCATAAATACAAGTTGTTCACTGCTGAATGTGAATACTGTCTTTAACAATGTCATAACACACTGAGAAAGTTGGGGATGCCTAACTTGGATTTTACCATTCTGAAAATAGAGCTATCCTTTTCATAATTTTTTTAAAGAAGGAACTCGTGGCTTTAGGTCAATCAACGTCAAGGAAAACTGCTGATCATCACTGACTGCCCTCCCTCTACTGGTGAATCAGTACTCCCCCATGTTGAACAACACTGGAGGAAGATTGGAGGGAAGCAGTTTTCTAAGTTGTTTGGAATTGAATGAGTGTGAAAAGTGATTGTTGAGTGTGTTCATTTCAATTTAAGATTGTGCACCCAGGAATGGGATATAAAATTGAATTATATTTTAAGTTAAAGTTTTATTTTTATTTTAAAAGTTGGTTTTGCAACTGTAAAAAGACAATTTTCTAAGTGATAAGCTTCAACCTTGAAAGTCTGAAGATGTCTGGCAGAAATCCAATTTGAAGTTTAAAACAGTGCTTTAATCGGACCAACGTCTAAAATCTGCTGTTGTTTTATTTTGCAGTCTAAACTTGAAGACATGTTTTACTGACTGTTTTTAAGTAGCAAATGTCAGCAATTGGATATTGTTTTAAGGGAGAGAAGGATAAGCAAAGGAGATATGGGAAAAAATAAAGTTTGTGTAAGAATGCTAAATAACTTTTTCTTTAGTTTTTGATTTTATTACAGTCATTTGAAAAGGCGCCTGAAGAAAGGACAAGAAAAATGACGTAATTTACCTATCTTTTAAAAAATGCATGTGCTATTCTATTCTGTGTGTAGTTAATAAGTATTGTAAGTTAATAATTCGGAATTAAGTTCATACTGTTTAGGTTAACTAATCTGTTAAGTTGAGAAAAACTTTTAAATGTTTATTGACGTGAACTGGAATTTGGAATAATCTTGGTCGTATAAAAAAAATCCTTGGATTAGAAACCTCTTACAAAAGATGCTAAAAGTTTGGAAACAATGGGAGTTAATCTAAACTACTGTCTTCTCTAATGGAGATGGTTTCCTTTGAAGTTGATAATGTTACTAATGATTTTGTTGTTTTAAAACCCTAAGGATACCAAAAAAAAAGTTTAAAATGGAGTGTAGTTCTTTTCGATCAGGGAAAATAAAAAGGTTACGCAAAGTGACGCAGCTGAGAATGTTTTGCTCCGTCCCTGTGGAGTGCAAGCAAAGAAATTAACCTTGCTGCAGCTATTGTTTTTCCATTTAATTTTTGCATTGCTGAAAGTAAAATTAACCCATTGGGCTCTGGGACAGAGCCACAATGGATTCTGATGCCACAGCAAGAAATCCAGCAGCTTTAAGAATTTAAGAACATAACTGCAGACTACAAATGACACAACATCTTTATCAATGAGACAAAGTGCTTGAGAAAGAGAGATAGTTGCAAGCACTTCTGTCTTTAATGTAAAACAAAATGCAATACCACCAAGTCTAGGTATAAGAAATTGGAATTGATAAACAAAATTCAATTGATATGAGTGGGTATTTAAAGTACTCAAAGGGAACTTTATCTGACATTTAACAGGACAATCAAAGTTTTAGAAAACAAAAAACAAAAACAGTCTAGGTGGTTCCTAAGTATAAAAAACAAAGTTTCTTTTGAGGAGATATTAAATGGAATATTAATAAAACCTGTCACTCCAGCAACACTGTTATTTGAATTTGGAATAATCTGCGATGTCGAAAATCCAGTGTAATTTTAGCAAGTTACTTTTAAGAAATTAAAATGTCACCTAGGATAGAGAAAAAAAAACAAAATATGGTAATGCCTGGAATCAAATGGGAATGTTTGATTTCTGTTTTAAAGTATTATGACTGTGCACTTTCTCCAGGGTGCATGAATGAAATAGAATTATAATTAATGGGAATTGGCAATTAGATTGGGCTGATGCAAGAGCTAATAAAGGAATTCTGGGGATAAAACAGAAATTCCACATCCCCTATCATCCTCAAAGTTCTGGAATGGTAGAAAGAATGAATAGGACTTTAAAGACCTCTATAGCTAAAGCAATACAAGAAACAGGGAATAGCTGGGCAACAGTTTTACCCAGCATTCTGATGCGCTTTTGGGCCACCCGAAATAAGAATACAGGATTTACTCCATTTGAGCTAATGACAGGACGGGCAAGGCAGTTACCAGAAGGGATAATGGTCGGATGGACAGAAGCAGGCCTGCTTAAAGGCAGAATCCGAGAGTATGTCAGAGAAATGAGTAAAGAGCTACACAAGCTCAGACAAGAGATTGAGGACAGACAAGCAGCTAAGGACAGAGAATTGGATCAGCAGTTGGAAAAACAGAAGATTCTGCAGGTAGGGGATAAGGTTATGGTCAGAAGGGGTCCAGAACGTGGCGGACTTCAACTCCGATGGCATGGACCACATGAGGTAATTATGACAGGTGATATGTGTGCACTCATAGATATGAAAACGGGAAGTAAATGGAAACATACACAGTTAAAGATTCATAAGGACAAACTGCATTCCGGAATTACCGGGGCGAATGTCTCTACAGGTTATCTATACTAGTCGGGATGTGGGACGTGGGCGAGATCTCGGCCTGGGAAGTCCCAAAAAGACACATCAACCAAAGCACCTGTTGACACCCGGGCCAATATGTACAGCTGCCGAAAGGAGGGACGAGAGAATGGATCAGGAAGCCGACAACATGGATCTCTGACAGGGTTACCAGCGACAGCCACCAGACCCAGACAGTTACAGCACAGGTTGGGACAATGATCACTGTCACCTTGACAAAGCCAGGTAAACCCCTACGATTCGTGAACCCTGGGTGTGCATGGGCAAATTACTTCGGCTGCACAGCAACCCCGGCTAGCGGTTTAGGATGGCAGTTCGAACACCCATCCTTCAATCATGATACGCTGATCCCCATACAGTACACCCAAGTAAAGTACACCGTGGACTCTGATGGTAATTTAGACCTCAAGGGGGTTTACGAAAGGACACCGGGCTGGGGAAGTGGTGGTATGTATGCAAGTTAACACATCCCATGTACAGCCCATTACTGACAAATGTAGGAATCAATGTAACAGCGGGGTGGATAGATTTGCCCCCCTTTATGTGGGAACCTGGCTTAGATGGACAGTATTGTCAAGAGATGTGTATTAATGTTTTAGAACGATATGGATGTGTAGATGTTAGATGTTATAATTTAAGTACTTGTGGATATCAGAAACCCACCCGATGCCCCAAAATAGTCGATCCACCAATAAGACAGGTTAATTAGGATAGGGAGTAAGAAACCGCTATTGCACGACGTAACTATGGTCACAATAGATTCGTCTTGTAACCTCACTGGTCTGGCCCAGATATTAAATACCCACTGCAGGGAACATCCCAGTTCAGGGCGTTGGGCAACCCACCAAATGGCGAAGTTAGAACAGGATTATAAATTCCGGATTGCCCAGGGAATAAAATTCAACCCGTGGGTTCATGAAGGGAGGAGGAAAAGAAGCATACTGGGGGATTTTGGCGGAATATTCGGGAGTGCCAATTCAGCCATAAATTCCGTACGAACCTCTGAGTTAAACGGGTACGCCTCCTGGGTGGCAACTGAAACTGCAAGGGGAATACGGTTCACAGCTAAGGGAACTGAGTATATCTTAACCTCTATAGATGTCTTAGGGGAAGGCTTGCTACAGACGTTAAATAAAACTGCTACAAGTATCCTAAACGTAATGGATTCACAGGCGAAGGGACATGTTAGCTCGAGAACTTATAGACTGTCCGATCCAATATAGAGGACATCCGATCTGGGATGATCCCTGAACACATGTTCGAATCCATCCGTCGGTTGAACCTTATAAATCTACATGGAGACCGGCAAGAACTGGTAGTTACACAACCCCAGGAGGGAGGAGTGGAAGGGATTATAAAGTTCATCATGGTTGTCCCACAAGAACACAACCCAAACGGGACCTTCATAACAGCTATCTGTTCGAATCCCTGGGAGGCCGGGTGTACCGAATAGGATCGTACAGGTACATGTTGTACATATATAACTCCCTCCTACTAAGTACCCAGGGGTGTTGTGGCGAATCCAAAAATTATATTGTGTGCTCCTGCTGTACCTTGATGCCCCTAACTACGGTCAGTAGGGTTACCCTATCTGTAATACCGATAAAAGACGCTTTCCGAGCCATACAAGTCTCGCCCACTCAGTGGTGCTTCAGTACTAGTGAATCCGAATTTGCATACAGCGACCTAATTTGCACCGCCCCAACCAGCTTCTGCTTACAAATTACTGATCCGTTCACAATAGGGGAATTCCACTTACCCGGTCGAATTTCAGGGTTCGTGTTCAGGGCCTGGTGGGATGACAAAACCTTTATCGACCAGACCCTGGGGAGAGTGGCTAGGCAAGCAATTCAAGAAGCTGTCCGAATAGCCCAACGGTACGTAACCACCTCTCACGAGCTGGATGAGAAAGACCGAGTACAGGTGACTTCAACTGCATCATCGATGCGGCTGGACGATCCGGCAGTGACGACAGCAAACTGGACGCTACGTCCAGATTCCTAGTAGAAACAGTTAAGGATGCCAAACTGCACGACGTCTTCAGCAAACCTGCAGACGGAGCGCAGCGCAGATACACATGGTCAAGATCGGACGGGTCTGCCCGTTCCAGGATTGACTTCCTGTTTGTGTCCCGTGCTGTCACGGTCGGATCCACCGACGTCAAGCCGGTGTTCTTCTCCGACCACTGCCTCTTACTGGCCGACTGTCACTTACAGGACGACCAGCGGGTTGGCAGAGGGACGTGGAAGCTCAATGCGACACTGCTGACCCCAGAGAACGTTGAGGAACTCAAAAGGGATTACAAAGGTTGGAGGACCGTGAAACCCCTCTTTGAGTCTCCAGTTCACTGGTGGGAAGCGATTAAGGAGAACATCAAGAGGTTCTTCATCCACAAAGGTGTTCAGAAGGCGAGAGAGAGACAGAGGGAACTGTCCCGACTCCAGAAAATTATGCAAAATCTACTCCGGTTGCAGTCAATGGGGGTCGAGGTCAAGGAGGACCTCCAAGAGGTGAAGAGCCAGCAGGCCTCGCTCTTTGCCAAGGAGGCCTCCAAGATCATCTTCCGGTCCAGAGTCCGCTCCATCGAGCAGGATGAGACGTGCTCGCGTTACTTCTTCCAAAAGGTACACAGAGAGAGCTCTGTTATCAGCAGCCTGAAGGAAGAAGATGGCTCGGTAACGTCTTCGCAGTCCGACATACTAAGGATCAGCAAATCCTTTTATGCTGGGCTGTATGACGCGAAGCCCACAGACAGCAGAGCCTCCCAGTCCTTCCTGTCATCTATCACAGAGGTCTTAGATGACAGCAGGAGGGAGGGACTGGACAAGCCGCTAACTCTGGACGAGCTGACAAAGGCCGTCGAGTCTTTCGAGGCGAGTAAAACTCCCGGGAGCGACGGCTTACCGGTCGAGTTGTACTCGGCCCTGTGGGACTGGGTCGGCCCGGACCTGCTGGAAGTATACGAGAGTATGCTCCTGGCCGGTAGCATGTCAGAATCCATGAGAAAAGGCATCATCACCCTCATTTACAAGCAGAAGGGGGAGAGGGTAGAAATCAGAAATTGGCGGCCCATCTCACTGCTTAATGTTGATTACAAGATTCTGTCCAAAGTCATAGCCAGTCGAGTCAAGTCTGCTCTGGAGCTGGTGATTCACCCCGATCAGACCTGTACTGTACCCGGCAGGAAGATCTCTGATAGCCTCGCGCTACTCAGGGATACGATCGCCTACGTACGGGACAGGAGGGTGGACACCTGCCTCATCAGCCTGGACCAGGAGAAGGCTTTTGACAGGATATCGCACACCTACATGATGGACGTGCTTTCCAAAATGGGGTTTGGGGAGGGAATCTGCAATTGGATCCAACTGCTCTACACAAACATCAGTAGCGCAGTGTCAATCAACGGGTGGGAATCTGAAAGTTTCCCAATCAAATCTGGAGTCAGACAGGGCTGTCCTCTGTCCCCGGTCTTGTTTGTTTGCTGTATTGAACCCTTTGCTGAGTCTATTAGGAAGGATGCGAGCATAAGAGGGGTGACAATCCCAGGCAGCGGAGGCACTCAGGTCAAAACCTCCCTGTACATGGATGACGTCGCCGTCTTCTGCTCGGATCCGCTGTCCGTGCGCAGACTGATGAGCATCTGCGACCAGTTCGAACTGGCCTCGGGAGCCAAAGTTAACCACGGCAAGAGCGAGGCCATGTTCTTTGGGAACTGGGCTGACCGATCCTTTGTCCCCTTCACCGTCAGGTCAGATTACCTGAAGGTGCTGGGGATATGGTTCGGAAGGGCCGGGGCGTGCACCAAAACATGGGAGGAGCGAGTAGCCAAGGTACGACAAAAGTTGGGCATGTGGGGGCAGCGATCTCTCTCCATTGTGGGTAAGAACCTGGTCATCAGGTGCGAGGCGCTCACGTTGTTGCTCTACGTGGCGCAGGTCTGGCCCATACCCCACTCCTGCGCCGTGGCAGTCACCCGAGCCATTTTCCGCTTCGTCTGGGGATCTAAAATGGACCGGGTCCGGAGGGACACGATGTTCAAATCTCTGGACATGGGCGGGAAAAATGTACCCAACGTGGCCCTCATCCTGATGACCACCTTCGTGTGCGGCTGCATCAAGCTGTGTGTAGATCCCCAGTACGCAAACTCCAAGTGTCACTACGTGCTGAGGTTCTATCTGTCCCCGGTGTTGCGAAGGATGGGCCTGGTCACATTGCCGCGGAACGCTCCGTGCAGTTGGGACGTGCCGTACCACCTATCCTTCGTGGAGCAGTTTCTGCGGAAAAACACCTTTGACCACCGGTCCATCAGGCAGTGGTCTGCACGGAATGTCCTCAAGGCCCTACGGGAAAAGGAAACGGTGGATCCTGTCGGATGGTTCCCCGAGCAGACCGTCAAAGTCATTTGGCGGAATGCCTCATCACCAGAACTTTCAAACAAGCACCAAGACGTAGCTTGGCTGGTGGTGAGAAGGGCCCTCCCCGTCAGATCCTTCATGCACACCCGAAGTCTCGCCCCCTCCGCACAGTGCCCCCGCGTTGGCTGTGGTGGGGAAGAGACGGTCGCCCACCTCCTCCTGGAATGTGCCTTTGCAAAGCAGGTGTGGAAAGAGATGCAGTGGTTTTTGTCAAGGTTCATCCCAAGCAGCTCTGTAACACAGGAGTCTGTGCTCTACGGGCTGTTCCCAGGGACGCACACCGAGACAAACATCAACTGCTGCTGGAGGACTATCAATTTGGTGAAAGACGCCCTTTGGTCTGCCCGAAACTTGCTGGTCTTCCAGCGCAAAGAGTTGTCCACCACCGAATGTTGCAGACTGGCACATTCCAAGGTCCAGGACTACGTGCTGAGGGACGCACTAAAGCTTGGGGCAGCCGCAGCAAAGGCTCAATGGGGAAAGACCACAGTGTAAGGTTCCCCCACCAAGCTAGACTGAGGGGCTGGATCCATGGGAAACCCCTCGAATTGTATCGTTAATATTCTGAATTGCTGTAAATGTAAAACTGTAATTGACATGACAATTGAGAAACGGAAGGGTTGGGAAGAAACTCATGACAGTATTGAAGGAAACTGATCTCCCTTGCAATGTTTGTATTTTTTGGTGCTGTTTGGAAACTGTTTGGCAATGTAATTTTTACAGATTTTTATGAATAAAGTATATTTTGGAAATAAAAAAAAAAAAGACCGAGTACAGGTTAATTTGGCCACGGGATTTGCCAAGAAATTGATTAACTCTGCCACTAGCTCCGCCACCGCCCTGAGATTGACAGGGTGGTGGGAGATAGCAACGGCATCCATGTTGTCAGTTGTGGTATTGTTGATCATGATAGGGTTATGTTGCTACCAACGATGGACATTCAACCACATGACGATGTTATTCGCACAGAAGGCATGTGTCGCAGTGACGACACAAATTAGTGGGATAGAAAGGACAGGGATGATAGGATACGATAAATACAATTTAACGGTTTAGGGAACTTACCTGGATCTGGAGGACTGGCCATTCAAAGGATATATGTGGGTAAGATTCCTCAACTGTTGGCCAACTTGGCTTCTGCCAAGGGCCAAAAGGGAGTATTGAAAAAGAAAAAAATATCTAAAAAGATATATGACACAAAGAATAAGCTAAAAGGATACATGAAACAAAGAACAAGCTTCAAAAGACCTTGGATACATTAAATTGCTGAGACAGACAGAATTGGACAAGCAGGGGTGAGCTGTGGCTTTCTGATAACAAACTGGTGCTCGGGAGATGTGTGTGTGTTGGTCTCTAATTGGAGTCTTTTTATCAGTATGTATGTGCAGCCCCTTGGATAGGCTGTCATGCTGACCACCGAGGGGCCCCTCTAACTACTTCATTATGATCTATTCATTGGCTATGATGGATTGAGAAACGTTACTTGAAGGGATGACGGTGGAAAGGCAATGGCAAACATTCAAAGAGTGCATGGATGAACTGCAACAATTGTTTATTCCTGTCTGGTGCAAAAGTAAAACTGGAAAGGTAGCCAGACAATGAATGGCTTACAAGGGAAATTAGAGATAGCATTAGATCCAAGAAAGAGGTATACAAATTTGCCAGAAAAAACAACAGACCTGAGGATTGGGAGCAGTTTAGAATTCAGCAAAGGAGGACCAAGGGATTGATTAAGAAGGGGAAATAGAGTACGAGAGTAAGCTTGCGGGGAACATAAAAACTGACTGTAAAAGTTTCTGTAGGTATATGAATAGAAAAAGATTGGTGAAGACAAATGTAGGTCCCTTACAGTCAGAAACAGGATAATTTATTATGGGGAACAAAGAAATGGCTGACCAACTAAATGCATACTTTGGTTCTGTCTTCACAAAGGAGGTCACAAATATCATACCAGAAATGTTGGGGAACACAGGGTTAAGTGAGAGGGAGGAACAGAAGGAAATCAGTATTAGTAGAGAAATGGTGTTGGGGAAATTGATGGGATTTAAGGCTGATAAATTCCCAGGGCCTGATAATCTACATCCCAGAGTACTTAAGGAAGTGGCCCTAGAAATACTGGATGCATTGGTGGTTATCTTCCAAGATTCTATAGACTCTGGAACAGTTCCTACAGATTGGAACCCCACTATTTAAAAAGGGAGGTAGATAGAAAACGGAATTATAGACCAGTCAGCCTGACGTCGGTAGTGGGGAAAATTCTCGTGTCCATTATCAAAGATTTTATAGCAGAGCACTTGGAGAACAGTGGTAGAATCGGGCAGAGTCAGCATGGATTTACGAAAGGGAAATCATGCTTGACAAATCTACTAGAATTCTTCGAGGATGTAACTAGTAGAGTTGATGAGGGACAGACAGTGGATGTGGTTTATTTGGACTTTCAGAAGGCTTTCGACAAAGTCCCACATAAGAGATTAGCGTGTAAAATTAAAGCGCATGGGATTGAGGGTAGTGTATTGCGATGGATAGAAAATTGGTTGGCAGACAAGAAACAAAGAGTAGGAATAAACGGGTCTTTTTCCGAATGGCAGGCAGTGACGAGTGGGGTACCACAGGGATCGGTGCTAGGACCCCAGCTATTCGCAATATATATTAATGATTTAGATGAGGGAACTAAATGTAATATCTCCAAATTTGCAGATGACACAAAACTGGGTGGGAGGGTGAGTTGTGAGGAGGATGCAGAGAGCATGCTTCAGGGTAATTTGGACAAGTTGAGCGAGTGGGCAAATGCATGGCAGATGCAGTGTAATGTGGATAAATGTGAGATTATCCACTTTGGTAGCAAAAACAGGAAGGCAGATTATTATCTGAATGGCTATAAACTGAGAGAGGGGAATATGCAACGAGACCTGGGTGTTCTCGTACACCTGTCGCTGAAGGTAAACATGCAGGTGCAACAGGCAGTAAAAAAGGCAAATGGTATGTTGGCCTTCATAGTGAGAGGATTCGAGTACAGGAGCAGGGATGTCTTGCTGCAATTATACAGGGCCTTGGTGCGGCCACACTTGGAATATTGTGTGCAGTTTTGGTTTCCTTATCTGAGGAAGGATGTTCTTGCTATAGAGGGAGTGCAGAGAAGGTTTACCAGACTGATTCCTGGGATGACAGGACTGATGTATGAGGAGAGATTGAGTTGGTTAGGATTATATTCGCTGGAGTTCAGAAGAGTGAGGGGGGATCTCATAGAAATCTATAAAATTCTAACAGGACCTGACAGGGTAGGTGCAGGAAGGATGTTCCCGATGGTGCGGGAGTCCAGAACCAGGGGTCATAGTCTAAGGATACGGGGTAAACCTTTCAGGACTGAGATGAGGAGAAATTTCTTCACCCAGAGAGTGGTGAGCCTGTGGAATTCGCTACCACAGAAAGCAGTTAAGGCCAAAACATTGTATGTTTTCAAGAAGGTGTTAGATATAGCTCTTGGTGTGAAAAGGATCAAAGGATATGGAGGGAAAGTGGGAACAGGTTACTGAGTTGGATGATCAGCCATGATCATAATGAATGGCGCGGCAGGCTCGAAGGGCCGAATGGCCTACTCCTGCTCCTATTTTCTATGATCATGTTAAAACAAAGTTAAATGTGGTGCAGGGATGTCTGAGTCGTGATTGGCTCATTTAAATCACTTTGCTTACATATACCAATCAGATTATACAATGTCTGATAAGTAATCCTATAAACATGTATGACCATTGTGTTTCGGAGAGCTTGCACGTTTCGACTTGATTCATGTGGCTCCCCTGCATGCTTGAATAAACCGGATTTCAAACAAAGAAACTTGAGTCTTGAGTCTCGCCTGGTAACCACTTGCACGTGGAGAGGGAGAACGAACTCTCACAGGTAGCAGAACAAGGGAGGATGACTGAACTCCCAGAAGGGGCTACGGGAGGGTGACTGAACTCCTGCAAATACCAGGGATAAGGGAGGGTGATTGAACTCCCGCACGGATTGGAAATAAGGGAGGGTGATTGAACTCACGAAAGGCAAGGGAGGATGACTGAACTCCCGCAAGTACCAGGGATAAGGGAGGGTGATTGAACTCCCACATGGGTTGGAAATAAGGGAGGGGGATTGAACTCCTGCATGGGGAAGATGATTGAACTCCCCGCAAGTGTTCCTAAACGCCTGCTTCCCTTATTTTCTAGGTGGTAGAGATCCTGCGTTTGGAAGGTGCTGTCAACCGAGCGTTGGCAAGTTGCTCCAGTGCATCTTGTTGACGGTACACAATGCTGCCACTGTGTGGTGGGCGTGGAAGGAGTGCATGTTTAAGGTGGTGTATAGGGTGCCAATCAAGTGTGCTGTTTTGTCCTGGATAGTGTTGAGCTTCTTGAATGTTGTTAGAGCTGCATACATGTAGGTAAGTGGAGAGTATTCCATCACAGTCCTGACTTTTGCTTTGTAGATGGTTGACAGGCTTTGGACAGTCAGGTGGTGAGTTACCTGCTGCAGAATTCCCAGCCTCTGACCTGCTCTTGCAGCCACTGTATTTATATGGCTGATCCAGTTTAGTCTCTGGTCAATGGTAACCCCCAAATGTTCATGGTGGGGGATTCAGAAATGGTAATACCAATGTTTGAATGTCAAGAGGAGATGGCTAGATTCTCTCTCTTGTTGGAGATGGTCATTGCCTGGCACTTCTGTGGCATGAACATTACCTGAACCTTATCAGCCCAAGCCTGAATGTTGTCCAGGTCTACTTGATTATCTGAGGAATTGCAAATGGTACTTAACACAGCGCAATCATCATCGAACATCCCCACTTCTGACGTTATGATGGAGGGAAGGTCATTGATGAAGCAGCTAAAAATAGTTGAGCTTAGGGCTCCCTGAGGAGCTCGTGTAACAATGTCCTGGGGCTGAGATGAGTGGCCTCCAACAACCACAGCAGTCTTCCTTTATGGTAGGTATGACTTTAGCTAGTGGAGAATTTCCCCCCCTGACTCCCGTTGTCTTCAATTTTACTAGGGCCCTTTGTTGCCACATTCAGTCAAATCGTTCCTTGATGTCAAGGACAGTCACTCTCATCTCACCTCTGGAATTTAGCTCTTTTGCCCATGTTTGGATCAAAGCTGTAATGAGGCTTGATGTACTTCCTTATGTATGTGGCTCAGAAGTGAACACAATGTCTGCACTTCAAAATTAGGTTATTGTTTGTAAAGCATTTTGTGATGTCCTGTGGTCATGAAAGGTGCTTTATAAATGAGGCCTTTCTTCTTTTGTCTCCAATTCGGTGTACTATCGTTTTTGGCTTTAGGGTCAAGTAGTGAAGGAAGCAAAATAATGAAGTAAACTGCTTCACCTTGTCCTCACTGATGCTACATATTGCAGGAATATCTGGGAATAATAGCATTAACAAAGGGTGATCGTAGTGTGGAACTGTCTCCCACAAAAAGCAGTAGAGGCTAGCTCAATTAATAATTTTTAAAATCTGAGGTTGATGGATTTTTACTAGCCAAGGATGTTAAGGGATATGGAGCCAAGGCATGTAAAAGGACTTGAGATGTAGATCAACCATAGATTGACCGGTGGAACAGGCTTGAGGAGCTGAATATCCTACTTCTGTGTTTATTGGTAGGTGCGACCACCACAAAATCTTTGTGAAGACAAAGAGGGAAGTTTGTAACCCCCAAGAATGAGTGGGTGGGGTTAAAATATTTTGTTTTTCTATCAAGTGCAGAGCTTGGCTCCAATGTACCAACTTCCAGGTTTAACAGAGTCACGTTTGGATACTGGCGAGAAACCTAAACACCGAAGACAGGGATTTAATTCTTGCATACGGTTAGGTACTTAGTGAAACATTTAAAACCCATAGGAGATGTTATTGAGGTCTTTGCAAATTACCTTTAACTTGGCTCCAAATTTAACTTGTACAGCACAAGTTTTCCAGGGTTCGAGGAACTTAACAGGGAAACGGAGGTGAGTTTGATCAGCAGTTCAGGTGGGTTTTAAACTTGTTGTTCCAACTGAATAAAAACTCATTTATTGCAGCTGATGTCTCAGTTCCTTCTGCAAATGTTTGCCAGAGAGTGCTTGTGTGGACACAGGTTCTTCTCAACCTTGCGGTCTTTCAAAGTGACAAGATCAAATGGGAGGCGTGTTGGATGTGTTTGACAGCACATCAGACAAGGAAGACGAACACCACCCACACCAGAGGGGCTGAGGTCCACCAAATCCCACCATGGCAGTTGGGGGAGTTTAAACTTGATTAGTTAAATAAATCAGGAATAAAAAGCTTGTATCATTAATACTGACCATGAAATTGCTGGATTGTTGTAAAAACCCATCTGGTTCACTCATGCTCTTGAGGGAAGGAAATCTGCTGGCCTTACCCATTTTGGCCTATACATAACTCCAGCCTCACAGCAATAACCCTTAGCTTCCCTCTGAAATGGCCAAGTAAGTTACTCAGTTATGCCAAACCATAATAAGAATATATCCAGATAGGCCACCTGGCATCAATCTAGGTTTCAGATTCAGATGCACCAAAGGCACACCCACCCCAGTTGACCCTGCAAAGTCCTCATCATAAACATCTGGGGACATGTGCCAAAATAGCTGTCTCACAGATTAGTCAAGCAACAGGTGGAAGAATTTTTCAGGCCCCGATGGGGGCAAGTGCAGAGGCTGGTGGGTGTAAAAATTTGTGCCAGCTAGGTTATTTTAAAACACAAGTTTAAGGGCTTGTGTTATGTAAACTCATTTTAACATGGCAAAAGTCATTTAGGGAATGTCTCATTAATACGCTCTGGCACACATTACTTTCACTTGGGACACAAGCTCAGTGACATGTTGAAAGTTGCTGGACTGTCTATATAAATATTACAAAATTCCTGCTATCCATTTGGAATCACATTGTACCCGAACTTGTATTAAGGGGAAAGCAGGCAAGAAAATTCAAGGAATTTCCAGAAGTCAGCACTGTAAGTTCCTCATGAATACAAGTGTATGATATAATGGGGTGGAGTAATATTGGCAAAAACAATGCTGCTGACCCATATACAATAGTTAGTAAATATAATGTCATGGATAGCTTCAATAAACCTTAATCTATGATGAACTGTCTATGATTCCTTAACAAAATCCATGCTGCATTTGCAGTTTTAAAAATGGGGCAGACATAGAACGACCATGTTAGAAACAGTCATTAACTGATTTTTTTTGCTGTGAGTTGGATGAAAAGTTCTACCAGTATGTCAAAGATCAGTAACTGCAATGTGCATCAATTACTATCCAGTTTGAGGGCAGATAACCTGAGTTGCCAATGTCATTTGAAAGTTGTCTGTATCATATAATTACATTATATTTAAAGTGCACCTTTGCTAACAGGTAATAGATTTGGCTTGGACATAAATTAATTAGCCTGGAGTACAATCTTACAGATAGTGACTAAACATTTTGTAACTGAATAATACATGCAGTAACAACTGCTCAACCTTTTGCTGAAAATGTTTTTTCTTAATGATTATCTTGTCAGAACTGAATCGGAATCAACAGCGATAGACTGAGATATAGACATAAGTGAATTTAAGAGAATAGCTTTATTGGAGGAACTGAAGGTCACTCTTTATTTGTAATTATGTTTATCTAATTTTGTCACTAGCTTTGGTGAGTAAATGACATTTTGTCCATGAGAGAAACCGCTATTTACGTATTTTAGAATCCAGGACCTGGTTTAGCAGCCTGTCAAGGTGAATAAACTTGTCTTGGCGACCTGCCATTAATCTCTCTGTCCCTTCCTGTCCTACTCTGCTTTTCTGTTTTACATGACTCTTCTGAAGTACTATTTGCTCCATCCTATAAAATTCTCCTGATTTGGAGATCACTGCCCTTTTGCCTTGTACAGTTGCAGCAACACTTCCCTACTTTTATATTCTATTCCTTTAGCAATAAATGCCAAAATTCCACTTGCCTTCCTTATTACCTGCTGTACCTGCATACTAGCTTTCTGCGATTCATGCATGAGGAAACCCAGATCCCTCTGCACCGAAACACTCTGAAGTTTCTCTCCATTTAGATAATAATTTGCCTTTCTATTCTTCCGACCAAAATGGATAACCTCACACTTATCCACGTTAAACTCCATCTGCCAAATTTTGGCCCATTCACTGAACCTATCCATATCCATTTGTAAATTTCTTATTTCTTTATCGCAACTTACTATCCCACCTATTTTAGTGTCATCTGCAACTTTGGCTATAGTACCTTCTATCCCTGCATCCAAGTCATTAAAATAGATTGTAAATAGTTGGGGCCCAAGAACCAAACCCTGTGGCACCCCACTAGTTACATCTTGCCACCCAGAAAAAGACTATTTATCCTGACTCTCTGTTTTCTGCTATCCTCTATCCAAGCTAATAAATTGCCCCAAACCCCATGTGATCTTACCTTGTGTATTAACCTTTTGTGCGGCACCTTATCAAATGCCTTCTGGAAGTCCAGATAGACGACATTTGCAGGATCCCCATTATCCACTTTGCTTGTTACAGCCTCGAAAAACTCTAGCAAATTAGTCAAACATGATTTACCCTTCATAAAACCAGGCTGACTTTGATGGATTGCGTTTAGACTTTCTAAATGTCCTGTTATTACTTCCTTAATAATGGATTCTAACAATTTCGCAACGACAGATGTTAAACTAACTGGTCTATAGTTTCCTACTTTCTGCCTCCCTCCTTTTTTGAATAAGGGCATTATATTAGCTTTTTTCCAATCCAATTTAACCTTTCCCGCATCCAGGGAATTTTGGAATATTATAACCAATGGATCCACTATCTCCACTGCCACTTCCATTAAGATTCTAGGATGTAGGCCATCAGGCACTGGGGACTTGTCTGCCTTCAATCCCAATAGTTTGCTCAGTATCTTTTCCCTAGTGATGATGATTGTTCTAAGTTCCTCCCTTTCTATAACCTCTGCATTACTTGGTACTATTGGGATGTTACTAATGTTCTCCACCGTGAAAACTGAGGCAAAATGCTGATTTAGTGTCTCCGCCCTTTCTGTGTTCCCTTCTATTAACTCCCCAGTCTCATCCTCCAAGGGACCAACATTCATTTTAGCTATTCTCTTACCTTTTATATACTTATAGAAGCTTTTGCTATCCGTTTTTATATTTTGCGTTCGGTTTCTTTCATAATTTACCGTTGCTCTTTTTATTACTTTTTTAGTAACCCTTTGTTGATCTTTAAAAGTTTCCTAATCTTCCAGCCTGCCACTGGCCTTTGCAATATGGTATGCCTTAGTTTTTGTCTTTATGTTATCCTTAACTTCCTTGCTTAGCCATGGATGTTTTTTCCCCCTCTTAGAATCTTTCTTCCTCTCTGGAATATATTTTAGTTGGGAGGAATTGAATATCTCCTGAAACATCTGCCATGGCTCATCAACTGTCCTACCTTTTAGTCTTGCTGCCCAGTCCACTAGGGCTAAATCTGTCGTCATGCCAATGTAATTACCTTTGTTTAACTCCAGACTGCTAGTGTGGGACTCCAGTTTCTCGCCCACAAGCTGAATTTGAAATTCTAGCATGCTATGATCACTCTTCCCTAGAGGATCCTTAACTATGAGATCATTAATTAATCCCACCTCATTAAACAATACCAAATCTAGAATAGCCTGCTTCCTGGTTGGTTCCACAACATATTGCTCCAAAAATCAATCTCTAATACATTCAATGAACTCTCCCTCGAGGCTACCTTTGCCAATTTGATTAATCCAGTCTATATGCATATTTAAATCACCCATGATTATTGCCGTACCTTTCTTACAAGCCCCCAGTATTTCCTGGTTTATACTGTGCCCCACTGCAGAACTACTGTTTGGGGACCTATAGATTACTCCCAAAAGGGACTTCTTTCCCTTGCTATTTCTTATTTCTACCCAGCCTGATTCTGCGTCTTGATCTCCAGTGCCTATATCGTTTCTCACTACAGCGCTGATCTCTTCCTTTACTAACAAAGCTACACCTCCTTTTCCTTCCTGCCTATCCTTCCGAAATACTGAGTACCCTTGGATATTCAATTCCCAAACCTGGTTTCCCTTCAACCACGTCTCAGAAATCGCCACTAAATCATACCCATTCGTCTCTATTTGCGCTGTTAACTCATTTATTTTATTCCAAACGCCTTGTGCATTCAGATACAAAGCCTTTAAGTTTGTTCTATTATCAAATTTCCCTACTCTTGTACGATTCCTTGGTGCAATATGACGAACCCTCTCTCCCCACCCCCACTCTTTAGTTTAAAGCCCTATCTACAGCCCTAGTTATGCGATTCGCCAGGACTCTGGTCCCAGAATGATTCAGGTGGAGCCCGTCCCATTGGAACAGCTCCCTCCTTCCCCAGTACTGGTGCCAATGTCCCATGAATTCGAACCCATTTCTCCCACACCAATCTTTGAGCCATGCATTTACCTCTTTAATCTTATTGACCCTGTGCCAATTAGTCCCAACTTCTCCACTTCTGACCTTATGATGGAGGGAAGGTCATTGATGAAGCAGCTGAAGATGGTGGGCCTAGGACATGACCCTGAGGAACCCCTGCACTGATGTCCTTGAACTAAGATGATTGCTCTTCAACAACTACAACCATCTTCCTTTGTGCTAGGTATGACTCCTCAAACGGAGAGTTTCTCTCCTGGTTCCCACTGACTTCAGTTTTGCTCAGGCTCCTTGATGCCATACTCGGTAAAATGCTGCCTTGATTCAAGGGCAGTCACTCTCCCCTCGCCTCTAGAGTTCAGCTCTTTTGTCCATGTTTGGACAAAGGCTGTAATGAGGTCAGGAGCTGAGTGGCCCTGGCAGAACCCAAACTGAGCATCAGTGAGCAGGTTATTGCTGAGCAAGTGCTGCTTGATAGCCCTGTCAATGACCCCTTCCATCACTTTGATGATGATAGAGAGTGGACTGACAGATGTTAATTGGCCAGAGAGTGGGCATAAATGGGGCATTTTCAAGTTGGCAGGCAGTGAATAATGGGGTGTTGCAAGGATCAGTGTTGGGGCCTCAACTATTTATACTAAATGACTTGGTTGAAGAGACAGAGAGTAATGTATCTAAGTTTGCTGATGATACAAAGCTCAGTGGAAAGGTAAGCTGTGGGAAGGATGTAGGGAGGGTGCAAAACTATATAGACAGGTTAAGTGAGTGGGCAATAAGATGGCAAATGGAGTATAATGTAGGGAAGTGTGAAGTTGTTCACTTTGGTTGTAAAAATAGAAAAGCAGAATATTTTTTAAAAGGTGTGAAACTGATAAGTGTTGAATTTCAGAGAGACTTGGGGGTACTCATACAAGGAATGCACAAACTTAACATGCAGGTGCAGCAGGCTATTAGGAAGGCAAATGGCATGTTGGCCTTTATTGCAAGGGGATTGGAGTACAGGAATAAAGAAGTCTTACTAAAATTGTACAGGGATTTGGTGAGATCGCACCTGGAATACTGTGTGCAGTTTTGGTCTCCACATTTAAGAAAGGATATACATGCACTGGAGGCAGTGCAGCGAAGATTTACTAAATTGGTCCCTGGGTTGAGGGGATTGTCCTATGATGAGAGGCTGAGTAAATTGGGCTTATATTCTCTGGAGTTTAGAAGAATGACAGGTGATCAAATTGAGACATACAAGATTCTGAAAGGGCTTGATAGGGTAGAAGCTGAGAGATTGTTCCCACTGGTCAGGGAATCTAGTACACGGGGACACAGTCTCAGGATAAGCGGCCAATCATTCAGGACTGAGATGAGAAATTACTACACTCAAAGGGTTGTGAATCTTTGGAGTTCTCTACCCCAGAGGGTTGTGGATGCTCCATTATTGAATATATTTAAGGCTGGATTAGATAGATTTTTGGTCTCACAGAGAATCAAGGGAAATGGGGAGCGGGCGGGAAAGTGGAATTGAAGCCCAAGATCAGCCATGATCATATTGAATGACGGAGCAGGCTTGATGGGCCATATGGTCTACTTCTGCTCCTATTTCTTGTGTTCTTGGCCGGGCTGGATTAGTCCTGCTTTTTGTGCGTAGGACATACCTGGGCAATTTTCCACATTGCTGGGTAGATGCCAGTGTTGTAGCTGTACTGGAACAGCGTGGCTAGTTCTGGAGCACAAGTCTTCAGTATTATTGCCGGAATGTTGTCAGGGCCCATACCCTTTGCAGGATCCAGTTCCTTCAGCCGTTTTTTGATATCACGTGGAGTGAATCAAATTGGCAGAGGAATGGTATCTGTGATGCTGGGGACCTCAGGAGGAGGCCAAGATGGAACATCCACTCGGCACTTCCGGCTGAAGATGGTTGCAAATGCTTCACCCTTTTCATTTGCACTAATGTGCTGGGATCCCTCATCATTAAGGATAGGGATATTTGTGGAGCCTCCTCCTCCTGTTAGTTGTTTAATTGACCACCATCATTCATGACTGGAGGTAGCAGGACTGCAGAGCTTAAATCTGATCCGTTGGTTGTGTGATCGCTTAGCCCTGTCTATTGCACGTTGCTTCTGCTGTTTGGCATGCAAGTAGTCCTGTGAAGTAGTCTCACCAGGTTAACACCTCATTTTTAGGTATGCCTGTTACTGCTCCTGGCATGCCCTCCTGTACTCTTCATTGAACTAGGATTGGTCCCCCAGCTTCATGGTAATGGTACAGTGGGGATATGCCAGGCCATGAGGTTACAGATTGTGGTTAAATACAATTCTGCTGCTGCTGATGATCCACAGAACCTCATGGATGCCCAGTTTTCAGATGCTAGATTTGTTCAAAATCTATCCCATTTAGCACTGTGGTAGAGCCACACAACACAATGGAGGGTATCCTCAATATGAGGACGGGACTTGGTCTCCACAAGGACTGTGCAGTGGTCACACCTACCAAGACTGTCATGAGCACATGTATCTGCGATAGGTAGATTGGTAAGGATGAGGTCAAATAGGATTTTCACTCTTGTTGGTTCCCTCATCACCTGCCGCAGATCCAGTCTAGCAGCTATGTTCCTTAGGACTTGGCCAGCTCAGTTAGTAGTGGCACTACTGAGCCAATCTTGGTGATTGACATTAAAGACCCTACCCAGAGTACATTCTGTGCCCTTGCTACCCTCAGTGTTTCTTCCAATTGGAGTTCAGCATGGAGAAGCACTGATTCGTCAACCGAGGGGGTGGAGTGGTAGGTGGTAATCAGCAGGAGGTTTCCTTTCCCATATTTGACCTGATGCCATGTGACTTCATGGGGTCCGGATTCAACGTTGAGGACTCCTGGGGCAAATCCCTCCTGACTGTATACCACTGTGCCGCCACCTCTGGTGGGTCTGTCCTGCCGGTCTTGATGAATGTGTTTGGGGCGTTTTCTGTAAGGTATGATTCTGTGAGTATGACTATGATAGGCTGCTGTTTGACGAGTCTGTGGGACAGTTCTCCCAATTTTGGCACAAGTGCCCAGATGTTAGTAAGGAGGACTTTGCAGGGTCGACAAGGCTGGGTTTGCTGTTGTTGTTTCCGGTGCCGAGGTCGATGCAGGGTGGTCCATCCAGTTTCATTCCTTTTCTTAGACTTTGTGGCAATTTTGGCTTGCTCGGTTATTTCAGAGGGCATTTAAGAGTCAAACACATTACTGTGGGTCTGGAGTCAAATATAGGCCAGACCAGGAAAGGATGGCAGATTTCCTTCCCATGAGTGAATCAGATGGGTTTTTACAACAATCAACAATGGTTTCATGGTCACCATTAGACAAGATATTTTAATTCCAGATTTTAATTTATTCAATTCAAATTTCACCATCTGCCATGGCGGAATTTGAACCCATGCCCCAGAGCATTTGCCTGGGCCTCTGCGTTACCAGCCAGTGATATTAAGACTACACCACCATCTCCCGAGATAGTTTAACATCAATGGTGGGTAAAGTTTTAGAAATAATAATCAGAGAAAATATCAACGGACACTCAGAGGTTTGAGATAATTAAGGATAGACAGCGTGGATTTGTAAATGGCAAATCATGCTTGACTAATCTAATTGAATTCTTTGATGAAGTAACAGAAAGTTTGATGAAGGGAATGTGGTGGATGTTGCTGTATGGATTTTAAGAAAGCATTTGATAAGGTACCACATAAAAGGCTCATGGAATAGGAGGGTCAATGTCCAGTTGGATAAAAAATTGGCTTAAGGACAGAAAACAGCGAGTCGTAGCAAGCTTTTCAAGCTGGAGGATGATGGACAGTGGTGTTCCCCAAGGGTCAGTGCTGGGCCTATTGCTTTTTTTGCTATATATAAATGACTTGGATATTGGAATACTGAGTAGAATCTCAAAAATTGCTGCTGATACCAAACTTGGAGGTGAGGCAAACAGTGAGGATGGTATGAACCGCCTGCAACAGGACATAAATAGGCTAGCAGAATGGGCAGACAGGCGGCAGATGGAATTTAATACTGACAAGTAGAAGGTAATGCATTTTGGCAGAAGGAATAAGGAGAGGCAATATATACTTAATGGCACAGTTCTAAAGGGTGTGCAGGAACAGAGGGACCTGGGGGTGCAGGTGCATTGATCTTTGAAGGTGGTGGGACATATTGAGAGAGTAGTTAATAAAGCATATGGCATCTTGGGCTTTATAGTAGGGGCAGTGAGTCCAAAAGCAGGGAAGTTATGCTGAACCTTTATAAAGCTCTGGTTAGGCCCCAATGGGAGTATTGCATCCAGTTCTGGTCACCACACTTTAGGAAGGATGTGAGGGCCCTTGAGAGGGTACAGAGGAGATTACTGAAATGATTCCTGGAATGGGGGAATTTTAGTTACAAGGTTAGGTTGGAAAAGCTTAGAACAAAGGAGATTGAGGGGAGATTTAATAGAAGTGTACAAGATTATGACAGGCTTAAATAAGCTAGACCAAGAAAAACTGCTCCCATTAACAAATGGTACAAGGACTAGGGGACATAGATTGAAAGTTTTGGACAAGAGATGCAGGGGGAATATGAGAAAACACTTTTTTACGCAGCGCGTGGTAATGACCTGGAACTCGCTGCCCACAAGGGTGGTGAAAGTGGAGATGATCAATGACTTCAAGAAGAAGTTGGATGGTCACCTGACAGAAATAGACTTGCAGGGGTACGGGGATCGAGCTGAGGAGTGGGACTGACTGCATGGCTCCGTGAAGAGCTGGCATAGACTCGATGGACCGAATGTGCCGTAAATTACTCTATGCTCTAGAGGAGGAGAAGGATGATGAAGATGCAATACCCAGCATCAGATAAACCACTTACATTGTGGCCTGGAATGCTCTAATATCTCAAAGATTCACAAAATGTAAATTATGCAGTCCGATCCCCCCACCAGAACCACCGCCCCTCCCTTTGCACTAAACAGTCCTTTAACCAGTCATCCACCCATTGAACATCCGCCCATTGGGTCCGTCATGTATTGACATTCAACATGAAACAAGTGAAAGGACTCCTACCACTCTGCTGTACAGCAGCTCACCACTACATGACACATTTTAAGGCATGGATAAGTTATCCTGTTTAATGTGGCAGACAAGTTTGCATCCAAAGTCTATAATGCCTCATTTGAAAGCCTGGGGAAAAAACGATCTATCCCATGTGATTTTATTTTGAGCCTGCCTAGGACTTCAGTCTTTTTTATAATTAAGTCATTGATTTTACTTGGGATCTCTTTGTCTGGTGAAGGGGTATTTCTCATGTTTTTCCATGTGTGCAATTTGATATTTTATGCTCACCCTCAGTTCAAGCCCATTTGTGCCTTTTAAAATAACTTTTCCATTTACACATACTTTTATCTCTTCATTGGGTGAATAAAACTCATTATGCTAACCTAGTTTATAGCCTATCCCTCCCCTCCATGTTAGCATTATTTTTTAGCATCGTAGATGACTAACCAGAGTAGTTAATTTTGTTTTCTATCTGCCACATAATTGACTTCTTTTATCTTCAGGACATAGAGGGCTACAGCACCTCCTGTTATGTCCACCCTATCTTTGCTAAGCATGTTATGCCCCTGAATGTTATATTCATTTCCACATTCTAGATTTTGGCATGTTTATGATATTCCTAGCAGTTCCCTGCTGTGACAACTGTCTCCAATTCCAGTATCTTGCTTCTAATGCTTCTAGTATTCACATGTATATTTATTTCATGATAGATTTACCTTCTCAAATGTTCCTCAGTGTTACCACCAGGTGAGAAAGGTGTCTCGGGGTCCCTCTTAGCCTTCACCTGTTGTTACCGTAACAGGGTTTAATTTTAAACACACCGTGTTTTTAGCTCCCCCATGGTGAATCCTTGTTCACCACTTTCCCATTATCAGGCAAAGAAACCAGCACAAACAGGCTTTCTTAGGTTTAAAGAAGAAAAGTTGAAATTTATTAAACTTAAACTTAAACTCTAATTTGGTTGACGCCTACGGATACACAACACGCCCACGCTCACATGCATATGTGACACACACATGCAAATAGAGATATAGAAGAGCAGAAGAAAAATAAAGTGGAACAGGTTGAGGCAATATCTGAAGAATTGTTGTTATGGTTCTTAGATCTCACTGTAGAGTCCTTGATTGTAGGTACATCTTGCTTTTTGTTGGGGCCCAGTATTCTTCTTAAACCTTGTTCGCTGTAGGAGACTTTTCTCTCTTGGGGTTCATGTGGATTCAGAGGCTTGTGAGAAAGAGATGGGAGCAGACAGGAGAGAGATCTTCTCAGTCCAGGAGCAAACAGCTTTCTTCTTATAATAAAATCAAAGCAAAATACTGCAGATGCTGAAATCTGAAATAAAAACAAGAAATGCTGGAAATACTCAGCAGGTCTGGCAGCATCTGTGAAGAATGAAGCAGAGTTAACGTTTCAGGTCAGTGACCCTTTATCAGAACTGCCCAAACTGTTTGGACAAATTCAAAAAACCGAGGTTACCCAGGCAGGTTAGTCATGTGACTAGCTGGTTTGACCATGTCCGTTTGTGTATTCGGCCATCTTAGCAGTCAACCTGGAATGCGAGATCCCCCACCTTCAACTTCTGGTGATCAAAAGTCCATTGTGGGTTGAATGTATCAGGAAATGGCTGCTTTGTCCTTCGAAACACTGTCTGTTAGTATGCAAATCTCTTTCCAGCCACGGCTGATCTGTTTAACAAGTCCTTTCTTCACTCCAGTAACAGTTTAAGATCAATGTTCATGACAAAATTCATGTGCCTCATCCTTCGAGGGGGGGTGGGGAGAGACGGGGCGGGTCTAGCATGACACCTCCACACCCAGTGGAATGAAATGTGATTTGAGAAAAGCGCATTTCATTAATAGGGTTGAGAGAAAAATATAAGATACAGAGAAAAACACAAGCATTTCTCTCATTTGTTCACAAATCATAAAACTTATTAAAATCACCCCTTTTTTGGCTTCCCAATAAACATGTGTTTTGGGGGGGGGGGGAAGTTTCTCTTCCATTTTCCTGTTTCCATGGCTGCCTAAGGTCTTTGTTCCTGCTGAGGTAATTTTTTTTTAAAGAGTCAGTAGTGGGCCGGTCTATCCTGAACTCTCTTTCAGGGCTTTGCTGAGTCATGCAAAGGCTTTTGAGTTTTGGGGGATGGGTGGTTCCCTGTTCCTCTGACTGTGGGGGAGGATTCTTTGCTAATCTCCCCTTTGCCCCAGAGGACAGTCATGCCTACAGGTATTTGTGCAGACTCCACTGCATGTCCCTGTGGCATTTTGACTAGGTGAGGCATCTCCCTCACAGTTTCACTGCCCCTTAGAGGTCTTTCTTTATCTCTGCAGGTTCCTGTAAATGCTGTTAGCAACTCTGGTGGGATGCTTCTAGTGTCTGCATTTACTTGGGAGGAAGTTCTATTTAACTTTTCACATTTTTTGGGGTTGGCTGACCAGGCAGTAGGGGTTTTCATCCAGGATTCCTTGCAGACTTCTTTTAACCTGCCCTCTTGGTCACTTTCTCACCTTCCCTTTCTAAACTTGTGCCTGCCTGTCCCCTTTTGTTCTCGGCGAGGGACCTTTACAGTTCACCAGCCCTCAGCTGGAGGCTCCTCCTAACACCGGTACAGGACTTAGGAGTGCAGGTTTCACTGGCATCTTGGCACATGTGGCAACTCCTACAGTACTCCATCACATCTTTGTGGAGTTTTGGCCAGTCAAACTGTTGTCTTATTCGGGCTTTCGTCTTTCGTACACCAGCATGTATAGCCATTGTACTCTTTGTGGGCCCTTCTTAATATTTCTCTCTGGCACCTCTGCGGCACCACTAACTGGTGAACTACTGTCCACTCCTTGCTCTCAGGTCTGTGAGGACGTCTCCATTTCCTCATCAGTACCCCATTCTTTAAATAATAGCAATTAGGGACTCCCTCTGCTTCACTTTCATACTGGGCAACCTTGCAATACTGGGTCGGCTCGCTGAGCCTCAGCTAGGGAAAATCCATTTAATTCATTCCCTGGGACTCCTAACTTTCCAAAGAAAGTCTCGAACAGACAGACCTGGTCATCTGCCTGCAGTGCCAAGTCAGTCTCCTCTGGGGGAAGCTTGATCATGGCCTGATCCACGACACATTGAGGAAAATTGCAGGGTCTGTCTCCTGCCACTGCCCTGTCTCTCTGACCTGCGGTCTTTCTTTCACTACTGGGGGAGCTACCACATTCACCCCCGCCAGATCATTACCTAGGAGCAGGTCAATGCCCTCCACAGACTAACTAGGGACAATCCCTACGGTCACTGGTCCTGAAACTAGGTCGCACTCCAGGTGCATTCAGTGTACAGGTCCAGGCACACACTGCCGTCTAATACCATTCACCACCATTTTGGTGTTCACTACACTCTCTGGGGGAAAGGTCAGGTCTTTTCCCAGTAAAAGGGATCGAGTCACCCCTGTGTCCCTGAGAATCACTATGGGGTTGCTTGCCCCACTCGAGGGGTATAGGGTTATTCTCCCTTCAGGCACAAAACCCTGATAACCCACAGGAACCCTATTAAATTTTCCTGCACTTGCAGCAGTAAACTTCCTGGCTCTCACTCTTACTCCAGTTAAAGCCACAGCTTGTTCTGTGCTTCCCATCAGGGTCCCTTCTTCACTGAGCAAGTGTGCCCTGATTAACCCTACAGGTTTTCCCTTTAGTTTCCAGCAGTCAGCTCTTAAATACCCTGCTTTATTACATATCAGGTCTCCGGGTCTCACTGTTGCTCACAGTACCTTCCTTTTTGGTTAGAGGAGGTCCCCTGTGTCTCCTGCTTTCCTTTCTCTCCCAGGACGGCTTGTGCTTCTATCACCTTCCCACCCTTTGTCCTTTCTGGATTTGTGGGGGCGACAATATGAAAGGCACAATTCAACATGGTGGCTCCTCATCAGAGCCCTTTCCAATCCTGAGTGGCGTGAAACAGGGCTGTGTTCTCGCACCTGCACTTTTTGGGATTTTCTTCTCCCTGCTGCTTTCACATGCGTTCAAGTCCTCTGAAGAAGGAATTTTCCTCCACACAAGATCAGGGGGCAGGTTGTTCAACCTTGCCCGTCTAAGAGCGAAGTCCAAAGTACGGAAAGTCCTCATCAGGGAACTCCTCTTTGCTGACGATGCTGCTTTAACATCTCACACTGAAGAGTGCCTGCAGAGTCTCATCGACAGGTTTGCGGCTGCCTGCAATGAATTTGGCCTAACCATCAGCCTCAAGAAAACGAACCTCATGGGGCAGGACGTCAGAAATGCTCCATCCATCAATATTGGCGACCACGCTCTGGAAGTGGTTCAAGAGTTCACCTACCTAGGCTCGACTATCACCAGTAACCTGTCTCGAGATGCAGAATTCAACAAGCGCATGGGAAAGGCTTCCACTGCTATGTCCAGACTGGCCAAGAGAGTGTGGGAAAATGGCGCACTGACACGGAACACAAAAGTCCGAGTGTATCAGGCCTGTGTCCTCAGTACCTTGCTCTATGGCAGCGAGGCCTGGACAACGTATGTCAGCCAAGAGCGACGTCTCAATTCATTCCATCTTCGCTGCCTCCGGAGAATACTTGGCATCAGGTGGCAGGACCGTATCTCCAACACAGAAGTCCTCGAGGTGGCCAACATCCCCAGCTTATATACACTACTGAGTCAGCAGCGCTTGAGATGGCTTGGCCATGTGAGCCGCATGGAAGATGGCAGGATCCCCAAAGACACATTGTACAGCGAGCTCGCCACTGGTATCAGACCCACCGGCCGTCCATGTCTCCGCTTTAAAGACGTCTGCAAACGCGACATGAAGTCCTGTGACATTGATCACAAGTCGTGGGAGTCAGTTGCCAGCGTCCGTCAGAGCTGGCGCGCAGCCATAAAGGCGGAGCTAAAGTGTGGCGAGTCGAAGAGACTTAGTAGTTGGCAGGAAAAAAGACAGAGGTGGAAGGGGAGAGCCAACTGTGTAACAGCCCCGACAAACAAATTTTTCTGTAGCACCTGTGGAAGAGCCTGTCACTCTAGAATTGGCCTTTATAGCCACTCCAGGCGCTGCTTCACAAACCACTGACCACCTCCAGGCACTTATCCATTGTCTCTCGAGATAAGGAGGCCAAAGAAGAAGAGGGGGTGACTAGGAAAGGTTCTTCCCTGGGAAACCAACTTATAAATTAAAGCAAACTCGTCAGCCAGGACTGCTGCTTGCCGGGCTCTCTGGACCCGCTTCTCCTCTGCATGTGTCTTTATGGAGAGTGGGAGGGAGTGTTTAAATTCCTCTAACAGAATTACGTCTCTGAGATTCTCATAGCTGACATGTACTTTAAGAGCCCTCAGCCACTGGTCAAAAACCAGCTGCTTACTTCTTTCAAATTCCATGTAGGTTTGATTAGCTTGCTTCTTGACGGTTCTAAACTTTTGGCGATAGGCTTCGGGTACTAATTCATATGTCCCAAGGATAGAATTTTTGATCAGTTCATAATTTGATGAACTCTCATCTGGCAACAGGGAATACATCTCATGGGCTTTTCCAGTTAGCTTGCTTTGTAGTAAAATAGGCCAGGTCTCAGCTGGCCATTTTAGCTGCCTTGCCAGTTTCTCAAAGGACACAAAAAGTGTTTCTACATCCTCCTCATTGAATTTTGGAATTAGTTGACCTAGTTTTAACAATTTTTTTACTTAGCCCTGAATTATGCTCCTCCATATTTGCTCTCACTGTAGTTGCTCTGTCGCCCCCCCCCCCCCACCTAGTTAATTCAAGCCGCTTCAACACTCTCTCTTCGCATTCCTTCTGGAATATTCTTTCTCTCTCCCTCTCCTCAAATTCATGTTTCCTCTGTTCCAATTGTATCTTTACTAACAATACCCTGTCAGAGTCTGCGTCTAACCCTGTTTCTACTTCTTCAGATTCAAGGGAAAAATGTTTGGCCACAAGTCTTAGGAGTTCAGATTTCCTAGCCTTGCCATGTACAATGATCCCACACTGCTCAGCCATTTTCCTCAACTCTTCCATAGACAGTGCTTTTAACTTCTCCCAAGTTACTTCATCCTGGTTTGGAGAGCTACAAGCTTCAGTTGCAGACATGTTAGTATTCAAACACATATAACCACAAGAAAACCTTTACTGAAATTTTGCTCTTTTTTGATTGGGAACAATTTAGCTTCCCACTTCCAATTTCTCTCGTTTGTCTGTGGATCAATTCCAGATGCTAGCACCCAAATTTCTGTTACGAGCAGGTGAGAAAGGTGTCTAGGAGTCCCTCAGCCTTCACCTGTTGTTACTGTAACAAGGATTAATTTTAAACACAGTGTTTCCTTGTTCACCGCTTTCCAATTATAAGACAAAGAAACCAGCACAAACAGGCTTTCTTAGATTTAAAGAAGAAAAGTTGAAATTTATTAAACTTAAACTCTAATTTGGTTGACACCTAGGGATACACAACACGCCCACGCTAGCATGCATACACGATACACACATGCAAATAGAGACAGAAAAGAGCAGAAGAAAAATAAAGTGGAAAGGTTCATGCTCGCTGTGGAGTCATTGGAGGTAGATCTTACTTTTTGTTGGGGCCCAATATTCTTCTTAAACCTTGTTCCCTGTAGGATACATTTCTTTCTTGGGGTTCATGTGCCTTCAGTGGATTCAGAGGCTTGTGAGAAAGAGATGGGAGCCGACAGACAAGAGATCTTCTCAATCCAGGAGCAAACAGACTTCCTGCCCAAACTGTTGGTACAAATTCAAAAAACTCAGGTTGACCAGCAGGTTAGTCATGTGACTAGCTGGTTTGACCATGTCCGTTTGTGTATTCGGCCATCTTAGTAGTCAACCTGGAATGCGAGCTCCCCCACCTTCAATGTCTGGTGATCAAAAGTCCATTGTGGGTTGAATGTGTCAGGGAATGGCTGCTTTGTCCTTCCAAACACTGTCTGTTAATATGCAAATGTCTTTCCAGCCACGACTGATCTGTTTAACAAGTCCTTTCTTCACTCCAGTAACAGTTTAAAATCAATGTTCATGACAAAATTCATGTGCCTCATTCTTGGCAGGTGGGGGCCCAACATGACACTCAGTGTCTCTGATTCATATATGCCTCTCTGAGCTTCTGCCAGTTCATTAGCTTCTAAATTATGATTTATCTTCTCTAGGATCCTATCATTGTGGGAGCACCCAGCAACACAAGAACTTTAGCTGTTCAAGAAGTCAGCCCACCATCACCCTTTCAGGGCAACTATGAATGGACAATAATTGTAACCTTGCAGTGTCTCCCATGTCACAACAATAAATAAAACAAAAACCTCTATGTATCTTTACCTTATTGGGCTTTTATTTTAAAGTGAATTAGTCTTTCATTGCATCTTGAATTCTGCTTAATTCTCCAAAAGTAGAAACGTGCAGGTATTGTGCTGATATTAAAACGGTTGTGCCCATAGTTATACCATCATGATGAATCTTGTAAAGAGTTTCCACTGTGACTGCTGGCATGACGTATGAATCTTTCTTTGCAAATGTACATGTGTTTGGAGGAGCCTGAAGACCATGGGTTTCAGCTTGATTACAGGTCAAACAAGGCAAGCATGAATCGTGTAGGCTCCAGTGATTTGTTCTTTCGGTGTGTAAAACCTTCTTTTCGCTCTCAGTATCAACAAATTGTGCATATTTACCACTGAACACAAAGCATAGTATTTTCAGCAAGTTAATTTATTATCTATGGTAATTGAAGCTAACCATTAGAAGTCATTATGCAAAATTACCATCTTAGAAGAGGAATAGAACTTGACCTTTGTTAATGAGTGTAATTAGTTTTTGCCGGCAGTAAATAATAGAAGATGGTATGTAAGGCAAAAGTCACTTGCAGGATATGCTGCAGAGAAAGATTTACATAATTTAGAAGTCCATGAAATGCTACACACCCCCAACCTTATTGACTGTCAGTACATGCTTTGTAGTACTAAGCCATACTGAGTGGAGAGGGGATAAAATCAGCCAAGTTTCCCGTTTCTGATCACTGTTCAACACCCCTGTTGATTGTCTGCCTGTATGAAAGCGGGAACAGGTTACTGAGTTGGATGATCAGCCATGATCATAATGAATGGCGGAGCAGGCTCAAAGGGCCGAATGGCCTACTCCTGCTCCTATTTTCTATGTTGGCTGAAACTGCTTCACAATGGCCAGGAACCTGGGTGGGCATCCAAGTTTTACATGGATTTTCCAAAGTCACTGCTCACAGTGTTGAATGCCTTGGTGAGGTCTATGAAAGTGACGTACAGGCCTTTGTTTTGCTCATGACACTTTTCTTGTAATTGTCTGAGTGCAAATACCATGTCTGTGATGCCTCTGTTTGCTCTGAAACCACACTGGCTCTCTGGGAGATTTTCTTCCGCAACGGTAGGCACTAGCCTGTTCAGAAGTATTCCAGCCAGGATCTTCCCAGCAATAGAAAGGAGGGTGATTCCATGATAGTTGGAGAGGTCTGATTTTTCTCCTTTGTTTTTGTACAAGGTGATGATAATAGCATCACGAAAATCCTATGGAATTCTGCCCTGTTCTCAGCAGGCTGTGAAAAACTCATGGAGCTTGGTGTATAGGGCAGGGCCACCATGCTTCAAGGTTTCAGGTGGAATTCTATTGACTGGGGCTTTGTTGCTCTTCATCTGGTTGATGGCGGTCACAGTTTCCTCCAGAGTTGGGCTCTCATCCAGTTCTTCTTTGACAGGCTGTTGTTGGATGTGATTGATGGCTGTATCATGCACCGTGCACTTGGCATTGAAAAGAGTTACAAAGTGCTCCGTCAAGCGATCCAGGACGGATTCCTTGTCGGTGTGTAGGATCTTGACATCGGCACTCCTCAAGGGGTTTTGGGTTTGATGTGCTGGTCCATAGACAAATTTTAGTGCTTCATAGAAACTTCTTATGTCACTAGTATCAGCATACAGTTGAGTTTTTTGCGCAAGTGCGATTCACCAGTCAGTTTGGATGTTCCTCAGTTTACACTGAAGGGTACTGTATGCTTGACAATAGGCTGTCTTTTTCTCTTGGCTGGCTGGCTGAGCCAGGTGAGCCTGATAAGCTGAACTTTTTATTTTTAGTAGATCTTGAATTTCATTTTCATTTTCATCAAACCAGTCCCTATTCTTCTTGGTGCTGGGTCTAATGATCTTGTTGGAAGTATCCAGCACTGCAGCTTTGATGTGTTTCCAGAGTTCTTCTGGAGTGGAATCAGCAGTGAGATCAGGATGTTCCAGTCGAGTCTGTAAGGTTGCTTGATATCTATCTCTGCAAGATGAGGTTTGCAGGTTGATGGGTTGTCTCTAGGCCTGTTCTTGGGCTTAGGCTTGAAGTGGAATTTCAGCTTTGAACAAACGAGCCGGTGGTCTGTAAGACAATCAGCACTGGGCATGACACTAGTATGCAGGATGTCCTTTAGGTCACACTGGCGCACCAAGATGTAATCTGTGAGGTGCCAGTGTTTAGAGCGGGGATGCATCCATGTGATCTTGAAGCAATCTTTTTGTTGAAAGAAGGTGTTGGTTATGGACAGCTGCTTTTCTGCACCGAGTTCCAGAGTAAACATCCATTTTCATTACAGTTTCCAACTCCATGATTTCCGAGCACCCCCTTCCATGCCAGGCTGTCACAGCCCACTCTGGCGTTGAAATCACCAAGGATGACAATTTTGTCCTTGGGAGGGGCATTCTGGATGAGTCCCATCCAAATCTCCAATGCATGAAGCAGGGATGTGTGCTGGCCCCTACCTTATTCACCATCTTTTTCAGCATGATGCTGCAGCAGGCAAAGGAAGACCTTAAGGAGGCAGTTTTCATACGCTTCCCAACTGATTGAGGCCTTTTCAACCTCAAGCGTCTTCAGGCTCACACAAAGACACAAGAAATTCTCATCCATGAACTCCTTTTCGCCAATGACTGCTCTCCTGGCCCACAGTCAGTTAGACCTGCAACATATAACAACACTTTTCCAAGGCAGCACATCAGTTGAAAGAAAACTGAAGTCCTGCATCAATCTGAACCCCAAGAAGAATATAGACCACCAAGCATTGTCATCGAGGGAACCGAGCTGAATGCCATCAAGCAATTTACTTATTTAGGGATCATCATCTCGTTTGATGCCACCATCGACAAGGAAGTGGACAATAGGCCCTCAAAAGCAAACAGTACATTCGGCAGACTCCACAAACGCGTGTGGAGCAACCACGCCCTCAGAGCACAGACCAAATTCAAAGTGTACAAAGCCATAGTCCTCACCACCCTTCTGTATGGCGCCTAGTATTGGTTCCTATATCGCTGTCAGCTACGCCTTCTAGAGCGCTTCCATCAGCGCTGCCTCCGCAGCATCCTCAAGATCCGCTGGCAGGACCGCATCACAAACATTGGAGTCCTGGAAACAAACAACATCACCAGCATCGAGGCCATCCTCCTGCAAAGCCAACTGTGGTGGGTGGGTCATGTTGCCCGGATGGATGACAGTCGCCTGTCAATATCGTGTTCTATGGAGAGCTGACCACTGGGAACAGAGGGGCCCCATGCAAATGTTTCAAGGACTCCCTGAAGGTGTCCCTCTCTGTGTGCCACATCGATCGTCGCCAGTGGGGAGTGCAGGCCATAGATCGTGATGCCTGGGGATGCTACATCAGGAGGGCTACAGACACCTTTGAGACTAAGTGAAGAACCAGCATGGAAGAGAAAAGGAGGAGAAGGATAGATCCAATTGCCCCCAGCATCTGCTGGTCACGGATGGGCCTGACTAGCCACCAGCGGGCCTGCAACCCATGAGTACTTCGTCCATGAAGAAATGCCAAGAGTGATGTTGACTGAAGTCAGCATTGGCTTCACTAAAGCCCCCCATAATGAAATAAACTAACATACACGCTGTCCAGATATACAGATAAATACTGGTCTTTTAGTAAAATTTCTTCTGAGCAAAGTATGAGTTCATAATACAATGCATTATGTCAATGATATTTAGATTTATGCAAATTCAAATACAGTTCATTATATGCCATACCTTATGTCCAAGCTGGAAAAAATGCATTTGGGTGATTTATTTAGTATATCCTTCACTTATTGTCCACTATTGAGGAGCATCCATCTGAGTCCTTTTTTTTAAATTATACGTCTGTGAAGTGCTTTGGGATGTTTCACTACATTCAAGTTGCTATATAAATGCAAATACTGTTGTAATCTTTAATGTGATTCCAGAGCTGAGCACGTGTCAAATACTTGGTCCCATTTGAGGACAATTCTGTGAAAACGGTAAATGTGAATAACTTCACCAGGTAAATAGTTGTGAAAAGTTTGTAATACCTCCCTTGTCCTGTGCTAGGTTTTGGAGCAGTGTTTCACTGCTGTACCATACATGAGGATAAGTCAAATCATCAGAGTTAATCCAAATGAGGTCATCTCCAAGAGACCTTGCAGGAACATTACATATATTGGCTGCAAGTATCTGTGCCTTCAAGTTGCTTTGACAGGTTGCACATATTCTAGCACCAACTGACAATTGACCTGTGACTAGTTTTTCTCCTTTAAAAATTAGACTGTATGTGTTCCCATTTTGTGTTATAATTGTATGCCGTGTGGTCTCCAATAAGTGTAACTTGTACAATTTAAAATATTCTGAAGACTACTGTAGCACTCCCATGTCACGCTGTATAATTTTGGGGCATCACAGCAGAAAACAGTGATGGCTGCAATTCACAATTGTCCTATTGGGGATTAAAAATAAAATGGCAACTTGGGTAAGTCTGGACTGAATGCTTTACTTTTGGAACAGCCAGATACTGGGCAGATGGCTCACCAACACAATTGTTTGGGCTATCTCTTGACTCAAGCCCCACTATGGACTTAAGCACATAATCAAGCCTGATACTATGATGCAGTACACAAGAAATCTTTCAGGAGTGACATTAAGTACAAGTCTATCCGCCCTTTCTTCTTTCTTTTCTTCCTTTTCTTTTCTTTTCCTTCCCTTCCTTCCTTCCTTTCTTGCTTCTTTCCTTCCACACTCTCTCCAACTACCTCTTCCTCCATCGACTGGAAACTGCATTGATACAGCTCAAACTCATTTCACTTTACAACGATCACAAGTCATCTGCAATAATAGTTTGTATTTCTATTTGTCACAGTGTTTACTATCTTACATCCCTTTACAAGGTTCCCATTTTCAGTCTCCTCCAGTCAAGGCTGAACAATCTAAGTTTTTGTAGTTGCTCCTCATAACAGATCTCTGCTAGTTGGGATCAGTCTTGTGGCTTTTCTCTAGAATTAATTTGGCACTTGAATAGCTCCTTTGTACCTTGGTGACCAGTACTAGACACAATAGGGAGGTGCAGTCAGACTAATGTAATGTTCAGTTTGAGCATGTTTTCCTCTGCTTTGTGTTCTACTGTTTGGCTATTATCATTCAGCATTCTACTTCCTTTTGTTGAAGGCTGCTTCTGGGTACACTGACTATTAACTCTAATAAGACTCTGGATTGCTCTCAATTTCATTTTTAGCTATTTTGACACCTTACACAGAATATATATGCCACCTTTTTCTCTTCCTATTTGTGGTACTTTGCACTTGTTTGTATTAAGTTTCATTTGCCATTATTCCAGCTACTTACAGCCTCTTGTCCTGAACTGCTTCCTCAGGATAGCAGATGCATGGGAACATCACCCCCTCGCAAGTTCCCCTCCAAGTCACACACCATCCTGACTTAGAAATATATCGCTGTTCCTTCATTGTCACTGGGTCAAAAACCTGGAACTCCCTCCCTAACAACACTGTGGGTGTACCTACACCACTTGGACTGCAGCAGGTCAAGAATGCAGCTCACTACCACCTTCTCAAGGGTAATTAGGGATTGGCAACAAATGCTGGCCTTGCCTGTAACACCCACATTCCATGAACAAATAGTGAAAACGAATCAACTGCCCCTTCCGGTTTGGTGTCATTTGCAAACATGATCAATTTGCATGAGTTTCTGAATACAAGCTGTTAATATATAAATTGGAAACAGTACGGGGCCCAACACTCAATCAGAAAAAGATGGAAGACAGTTTGCTGTGTGAAGGGATAAAAAGGAAAATTATTTCAATTAACTTTTTTTATTCCTTCATGGGAAGTGTACATCACTTGCAAGGCCATCATTTATTGCCCATCCCTAATTGCCCCTGAGAAGGTAATGGTGAGCTGCCTTCTTGAACCTCTCATCTGTGTGATGCAGGTACTCCCACAGTGCTAATAATTGCCCAAGTGACAATGAAGGAATGCCAATATATTTCCAAGTCTGGATGGTGTGTGACTTGGAGGGGAACTTGGCAGATGGTGGTGTTCCCATGTGCCTGCTTTCCTTATTCTTCTCGATGGTAGAGTTCAGAGGTTTGGCAGGTGCCGTCAAAGGAGTCTTGGTGAGTTGCTGCAGTACATCATGTAGAGGGTACACATTAACTACCACTATACACAAGTGGTGGAGGGAGTGAATGTTTAACATAGTGGATGGAGCACCAAGAAAGCGGGCTGCTTTGTCCTGGTTGGTTTTGAGCTTCTTGACTCTTGTCAATCATGAGAATTTATGGAGATTCCTCCTCAAATTTGGCTGCCCTCAGAAATTTGTCGCCATCCTTTGTCTACTACATGATATGCAAGCCATGATCCTTACTAACACAACCTTGATAGACCCTATCTCAGTGAAGAATGGGGTCAAACAAGGCTCAGTCATTGCACTAACCCTCTTCTCCATCTTCCTCACTAAAATTCTGCACCTCACTTCCAGCGAGCTCCCCACAGGAGTGGAGATAATCTACAGGACAGACGGGAAAATATTCAACTTTCATCACCTCCACTCCAACACTAAGGTCACGCCAACCACAATCATTGAGCTTCAGTATGCGTATGACACTTGTGTATGTGCTCACTTGGGACTGAGCTCCAAGTCATCAGAGACTCCTTCAGTGAAGCATATGAGACAATGGGCCTTACTTTAAACACCCAGAAAACTAAGGTCCTCTTCCAATCCGCATCCAATAGCACAACATCACCTCCCATTGATTAAGATCCACAATGAATCCCTGGAAAATGTGGACCACCTTCCATATCTCGGAAGTCTCTCAACGGAGGCAGGCATAGATAACAAAATCCACTACCATCTCCAGTGTGCCAGCTCAGCCTTCTGCCAACTAAGGAAAAAAGCATTTGAGGACCAGGATCTCAAACCCAGGACTAAGGTCAAGGTTTACCGTGCAGCAGTGACCCCGTGCTCCTATATGCTTTGGAGACTTGGACAATCTACAGCAGGCACCTGAAGGCATTGGAGAAATGCTATCAATGCTGTCTCTGCAAAATCCTTCAAATTTGTTGGCAGAATAGGCAGTCTGTCAGCATCCTTTCCCAGCCTAACATTTCTAACATTGAGGCACTAATCACCCAAAACCAGCTTCACTGGGTGGGCCCCATCGTTCACATGCCTGGCACCAGGCTCTCAGAACAACTGCTCTACTCCGAACTTCATTGCAGCAAAGAGTCCCAGGACATAGGAAACACTTTAGATCTAACATACTCACTGATTCATGGGAATCCCTGGCCTGCGAATGTCCAAAATGGAGAAGGAGCATCTGGGAAGGCACCAAGCCTCTCGAGAGACTCCAACAGGCGCACACGAAGGCCAAATCCAGGCAGCAGAAGCAGTGCACAGCTCTCCAAGCAACTCATCTACTCGATCCTTCAAACACCACCTGTCCCACATGCGGTAGAGTCTGCGGATTGAGCATCGGACTCATTAGCCATCTTAGAATACTCTGAACCGGAGTGGTGTAAGTCATCCTTGATCCAGAGGGAAGGAGATGAAGATGGTGGGGGATTCAACAATGGTAATGCCATTGAATGTCAAGGGGAGGTGGTTAGACTGTCTCTTGTTGGAAATGGTCAATGCTTGGCACTTGTGTGACACCTATGTTACTTGCCACCTATCAACCCAAGCCTGAATGTTGTCCAGGTCTTGCTGCATGCAGGCATGGACTGCTTCATTATCTCAGGAGTTGCAAATGGGACGGAACACTGTGCAAACATCAGCGAACATCCCCATTTCTGACATTATGATGGAGGGAATTGATGATACAGCTGAAGAAGGTTTTGCATAGTACACTGCTCTGAGGAACTGCTGCAGCAATATTCTGGGACTCAGATGATTGGCCTCCAAAAACAAAAACAACTAACGTCCCAAGGTGCTTTGCAGGAGCATTATAAAACCAAGTATGACCCCAGCCACAAAAGGAGATATTCGGTAAGATGACCAAAAGATTGGGCAAAGAGGTAGGTTTTAACAAGTGTCTTAAAGGAGGAAAGTGAGGTGGAGAGGTGGAGGTGTAAGGGAGGGTATTCCAGAGCTTGGGGCTTCGGCAACTGAAAGCGCAGCCATCTATGGTGGAGCGATTAAAATCAGGGATGCAAAAGAGGCTAGAATTAGAGGAGCACAGATATCTAGGAGGGTTGTGAGGCTGGAGGAGATTTCAGAAATAGGGAGCAACGAGGTCATGGAAGGATTTGAAAACAAGGATGAGAATTTTAAAATCAAGACATTGCTTGACTGGGAGCCAATGAAGGTCAGTGAGCACAGGGGTGATAGGGGAACAGGACTTGCTGCAAGTTAAGACATGGGCAGCAGAGTTTTGGATGACCTCAAGTTTATGGAAAGTAGAATATGGGACACCAGCCAGGAGTGCATTTGAATAGTTAAGTCTAGTGGTAACAAAAGCATGAATGAGGGTTTTAGCAGCAGATAAGCTGAGATAGGGGCGATGTCAGGCAAAGTTATGTTACTGAGGTAGAACTAGGTGGTCTTAGTGATGGTTAGAATATGAAGTCAGAAGCTCATCTCGGGGTCAAATGTGACACCAGGGTTGCAAACAGACTGGTTTAATCTCACACTGTTGCCAGGGAGAGGGATGGAGTCACGAGCTAGGGAACGGAGTTTGGAGCAGGGACCGAAAACAATGGCTTCAGTCTTCCCAATATTTAATTGGAGGAAAGTTTTGCTCATCCAGTACTAGATGTTGGATAAGCAGTCTGATAATTTAGCAACAATGCAAGAGTCGAGAGAAATGATGGTGAGGTAGAGCTGAGTGTCATCAGCATACATGTGAAAACCACTGCCATGCTTTGCTTTCGGATGATCTTGTCGAGGGGCAGCATATAGACGAGAAATAGGAGGGGGCCAAGCAGACTTGGGAGACACCAGATCTCACGGTGCAGGAGCAGGAAGAGAAGCGATTGCAAGTGATTCTCCGGCTATGATTAAATAGATAAAAATAGAACCAGGTGAAAGCAGTCCCACCCAGCTGGACGACAGTGGAGAGGCATTGGAGGAGGATGATGTGGTCAACCATGTCAAAAGCTGCAGACAGGCCAAGAAGGACAAGGAGGGAAAGTTTACCTTTGTCACAGTCATATTGAATGTAATTTGTGACTTTGATTAGAACTGTTTTGGTACTGTGGCAGGGCAGAAACCTGATTCGTGAGATTCAAACATCGAGTTCTGGGATAAAAGGGAATGGATTTGGAAGGCAACAACACATTCAAGGACTTTAGAGGGGAACGGGAGGTTGGAGATGGGATGGTAGTTTGCAAGGATGGTGAGGTCAAGGGTTGTTTTTTTGAGGACAGGGGTGATGACAGCAGATTTAAAGGAGAGAAGGACAACACCTGAAGATAGAGAATTGTTTACAATATCGGCTAACATGGGGACCAGCAGGGATGCTGGGAGATCAGAAGGCCACAAATATTTTCCTTTGTGCTAGGTATGGCTCCAGCCAGTGAAGATATTTCACTCTGATCCCCTTTGACTTCAATTTTACTAGGGCTGTTGGTGCTACATTCTGTCAAATCCTGCCTTGATGTCAAGGGAAGTCACTCTCAGGTCACTTTTAGAATTCTGATAGAATTCCAGCATCTGCAGTATTTTGCTTTTATTTTAGAATTCTGTTATATTTGGACCAAGGCTGTAATGAAGTCTGGAGTCGAGTGATCCTGTCAGAAGTGAAACTGGACATCAATTAGGAGGTTAATGGTGACTGTGTGTCGCTTGATAGCACTGTCGACAACACCTTCCATCTCTTTGCTGATGATCGAGAGTAGACTGATGGAGCAGTAATTGGCCAGATTGGACTTGTGCTGCTTTTTGTGAACAGGGCATACCATATATACTCATATAAAAGTCAATTTGTATAAAAGTCAATTTGTGTAAAAGTCGACTCATGACTTTAGGCCAAAAAAATATTGAATTTTTCCTGTAGCTTAACTTTCAGAGCACAGACAGAACATTCTAATCACACATTAGTATAAATACCCGAATGTTCAGCTAGAACTCCCACATGATCTCAACATGGTGCCAAGGAAGAACAACAAATACAAAGTGCAGTTTAAACTAAAGGTCGTTGCGTGCACAGAGAATGCAAATAATTTTGCAGCAGCAAGAGAATTCGAAATATCAGAGAAAAATGTCAGAGATTGGAGAAAGCTTTCCACACAGCTCATGAATATGCCAAAGAATAAAAGTGCCAACAGGGGAAAGCCTAGCCAGAATGGATACATAGTTTCCTGTGCATCCATTCGACTCTACGCCCTGAAAGAAGGCATACCAGATTTCAAGGCCAGCACTGGATGGTGCACCAGTTTCATGCAGAGACACAATTTTGTACTTTGCCAAAAGACTAAGATTTCACAGCGTCTACCTGCTGAACTTGACAACAGAATCACCGAATTCCACCAATTTATACACAGGCACTGAGAGAAGAATGGCTACAGTTTGGCTTGCGTTGGCAACATCAACAAAACTCCCAGGAATTTTGATATGGCGACAAAACTAGAGAAAAAGCAATGCTAGTTAAGACGACTGGCCATGTGAAGACCAGATTCACTGTTGCACTTTCTTGTATGTCCTACGGGACAAAGCTAAAGCCAATGGTAATATTTAAGAGGAAAACCGTTCACAAACAGAAATTTCCAAGAGGCATTGTTATCCATGTTCATGATAAAGGATGGATGGATGAATGAAGGTGGCTGCAAAATTTGGCTGAACAAAGTGTGGAATTTGTGACTAGGTGGATTACGTAAAGAAAAATGTTTGCTCAATTGGGACATGTTTAAATCGCACCTAGTGAATGACATTGTCGCTGAGGTTCAATCAAAGAACACTGATATTGTAGTGATTTCCAGCAGCCTTACCAGCGTGGTCCAACCATTAGATATCAGTATCAACAAGCCCTCCAAGGACAGCTTCAGAAATAAGTGGAGCAACTGGATGCTAGAGGGAGAGAAAGCATTCACCAAAAGAGGGAGCATTTGGGCTCCAACACTAGGAATTTTGTGCGAATGGGTTGTGGATGCTTGGAATGAATTCAAAACTGACATTGGCATGAGATCCTTCAAGAAATGTGGAATTGCCAATGCACTCGATGATATAGAGGATGATTATTTGTGAAATGATGACGACGATGATGGCATAACTGTTGTTGATGATGATCCATGTGATGATGCCAGTCAAGCAGAAAGAGTTATTCGGAGCTACAGATGATGATGAGAGTGATTTTGATGGATTTTAATGCACATTTAGTTCTATCTAGTTTTTGTTATTAAATTGTTCCAGTTACTATAATAAAAATTGTATAAAGTTGAATATGACTTTTATTTAAATAAGTTTACACTAATTATGGCTGTCTCCATGGTGGCTATTATTTTGTTAATAAAAGTTCGAAAATATAACTCATGTAGAAGTCGACCCCCCCCCCCCCCCCCACCCCACCCCCCCAAATTATAGCCTCAAACATTGGTCTCAAAAATTCAACTTTTACATGAGTATAGTCATAGAGTCATATACAGCACACCAAGGAGGCCACTCGGCCTATTGAGTCCATGCTGGCTCTCCATGGAACTATGCAGTTAGTCCCACTCTCCAGCTTGATCCCCGTAGCCCTGCAGGTCTATTTCTCTCAGGTGGCCATCCAACTTCCTCTTGAAGTAATTGATTTAAAACATTTTTTTTTTTAACTATGTAGTAAAACATGCCAAGGGACTTCACAGGAGCACAATCAGATAAAAGTAGACACCAAGCTAAAGGAGGCATCAGGACAAGTGACCAAACACTTGGCCAAAGAGGTAGGATTTCAGCAGATAGGCAAATCGTTTTTCTCTTAAATGCAAGCTTAACACTACAATAGAGTTACATCTCACACCATTTCAAACTCAAATAGTAGGATATAACCTCCCTTAAGGGTTTTCACATCACTAAATTCTGGAGTTAGATTGGGACCTGAGTTCATAGTCATGCTGCCACTCGTATGGTGAGGTATGTAATTGCACCTTAAATGCCACGCATGGAATGGATTTTTAAAAAATCAATTTGGAACCTAAGAGAAACAAAAAAATTCTGTATTTATGTTTTTTAAAAAGTAAAGCTGTAAGCAGGCATGGAAAAATAAGATCAAAACATTTATCAGAGCCATTTCACAAACAGATGCCTGTAGTGCATTATCTCTCCATGATCTCTCTGCAATCTTTAATGTGGTTGACTCAATCCTTCTCTGCCTTTTCGTCATGGTCCATCACTGTAACACCATCCTTTCTTGATTCTTTTCTTCCATGTTGCAATATAGCCATCACAACTCCTTCACTGGATTCTCCAATGCCTGAACAGTCACCTCCAGTGTACCCTAAGGCTCCACTCTCATGCTCCCTCCTATCCCTTATATACATGTTGCTTCTCAAAGGCATTATCAATAAGCATGGGGTTAGCTTCTGCAAGTATGCTGAGCACAGTTGCCTCTCAGCCACCAGCCTCAACTTCATTGCCTTGCTCTGTTTGACTGACATTAAGTCAAAGATGACTGAACTTTGATAAGGCTAAAACTGTTCTACTTTGCAATCTAGTTCCTGATTCAATTTCTCTGCCATCTGCTTGTCAAATTTAAAGGCAACAGAGTGCAACCTCAGAGTCCTGTTTGAACCTGAGGTGAGTTTCAAACCCCACATCATCCATTATCAAGATTACCTTTTTATACTACTATATTGTTTGCTTCTGTCCTATCTCACCCTGCTGAGACCTTTATTTATGCTTTTGTCACCTCCAGGTTTGACTTCTTTCACACTCCCCTCCTAGTCCACAAGGAAATTTGTAAAAAAAAGTAAAAATTGGCACACATCTGGCTGGGAATTTATGGCCCTGGATGCCAATCCCGACAGTTTTAGCCTGGTACAGCACCACCACTTTTCAGCTCAGCCCTGGGGTAAAATAGAAGTTAGCCCCGTTTATGTCATTGGAGCCCGATCTGCATACTTAAAATTGCAGTCACCCAGAGTGAGGTGGGAAAAGAGTGGGTAACTTCCCCCAGTCCATTTTAACTACCTTGCTTCATCGCTGTGAACTTACAAAACATACCTCTTTAGTGCCACCTTTGATTACTTTGCCTAATTCTTTGCCCAATTCTTGTTTAGTATCCAAACTTACTCCTCTTGAAGCATTTGGGATATTTTGCTTTGTTAAAGATGGTGTATAAACATAAGAAGTTGCTATAAGTTGACCATTTGTATTGTTATTTTACCAGTGTTAGTCCTCCCACCCACAAGATGGTAGTATAACACATATAACACAGACATTCCATATAATTACACTCTAAAAGTTTTTCTATTACTCCAATTAATGCTCCCTTGTGTTTGACCAGTAGATCATGGTGATTGAAGCAACTGAGTGCTCCCAGTATTGATCAACCTTGATTTTGCAGAGCACACCACATGGTAATTTGACTGAAGAGGAAAACTCCAGTCTTGCACTCTGGTGGGAACAAGAGCACAACTATTAGATTCGTCCTTATCTAACTTTGTACTTGCATTTAATATAGAAAAACAACCCTTGAATAGAATTCATGCATATAGAGATATTAAAATATGTTTGAAAAATATTTTCAAAAAGCGTATTCTGTTGCCCCTAACAACTGTATAATTTTTCTTAATCAAGTTGGATTTGCATTTCAGTAAACTACCTGAGGGTGGCAGAATTGAATCAGCCATATGCATAGGTAACAACGTAAGCATGTGCTCTACAAATGCAGACATCACATCAGGATAATCCATATTACTAACTGGGGATAATTACCATTTAAAATAGCACTGAAAGAAGCAGATTTTTTAAATAGGGAAAAAGTAGAACTTATGATAAAATTGAAAGAACCAATTTTTTTTATAGCTGAGTATAAATGAGTCATTGTCCAGTGAAGTCCTACTTCAAAGGTCTGCAAACCTTTTCACCTGGAGAGACTTTTTAAAAGAGATTGCCTAAAATAAGAACTATTGGAAGCCACAAGATGAAAATTCAGCATTTCTAATATTTGGCAAATAAAAATATTTGGCAAATTGCCAAGTGTATCTGGTAGAATGCATAATTTGCATATATAATTAGATTTTAGATTTAGAGATACAGCACTGAAACAGGCCGTTCGGCCCACCGAATCTGTGCCGACCATTAATCACCCATTTATACTAATCCTACACTAATCCCATATTCCTACCACATCCTCACCTGTCCCTATATTCCCCTACCACCTACCAATATTAGAGGCAATTTATAATGGCCAATTTACCTATCAACCTGCAAGTCTTTTGGCTGTGGGAGGAAACCGAAGCACCCGGAGGAAACCCACGCAGACACAGGGAGAACTTGCAAACTGCACACAGGCAGTACCCAGAATTGAACCCGGGTCTCTGGAGCTGTGAGGCTGCGGTGCGAACCACTGCGCCACATAAAGTATGTATTGAATTTATGCATCAATAGAAAAAAATAGACCTAACTCTGAATTATTGCATTTTTTGACATTTTTATATTTTGTCAGTAAAGTCATCTTTAAAACAAACTGAAGGTGCATAAAATTAAGACAATTTTTCAGCTATTGATTCTTGTGATTAAAAAAAACTTCTAACAGCTGTTATGACACGACCGCTCAAGACAAAGCCCAGAATCAAAGTATATGATTCTGACTGTGGTGGGAACAATACACTGTCAATTCAGTCCCATCACTCCACAGGTCACATGACATATCACTTTAAACTTTCCAAATTAAAGTAAGCCACAGCCGAATTGAACAATCTATTAATTCCTGAATGAGGCAAACCAAACCAGATATCTTTAGATATCAACAAATTAACTGTTTATTAGAAAAACTAAAACAAATCTTAATCACTACTAAGATAAACCAATATCTCAAAATAGAAATAACCATAGAACCGCAGCAGTAGAGTCTTTGTAGATTTACGCACCTGATGAAGTGGAATCTTCCAATGTGGATCTGTCCAAGGTTGCTTGAAATCCTCTGATTCAAAGTCCACTTTCAATCTTCCAGGGTCTGATGAGGTAAGGAAATCCAGTCCGACATCTGAAGCTTCAAACTCCTCTTCCTTCCAGTGATGACCACAGCAGATCAACAACTTGCAACCACTTTCAAAGGAATCAATCTGGCTTAATTTAGAATCTTGAGGGGTAAAAAAGTAATCTGTCTAAATTCACTTTCTTCAGTTTAAATTAACAGAGATCTCTTTTCAGTTCATGCTGGCCCAGCTGTGTCTGTTAGAACAGTCTGTGTCAACAAAAAGCCAGTTTAAAAGTCAATCGCAACATTATATATCCTGTTCCCGGTCTCTGAATGGCTGTATCCGGGGCAAACAAGATGCACTTTCCTTGCTAACTTCTGAGGATGGCTTGTTCTCCCTCTCTGTATGGTTGTATTCAGGACAACCAAATGCACCTTCTGAAGCTGGCTGTCTTAAAGCTGTACTGATCCTTTGTTGTCTTAAAGACACACCGCATATTTCCTGAAAACAAAACAGGATCATAACATAGCACATTCAGAATAATTTATCATCACAGTTATATTAGAAACAATAATGGTCGCAACTATAAAACCTGTTCCCTTGAATCAAAGGCATTGTCTGTAACCATGGCATAGCTATACCACTTGAACAGGTGTTTCTAGAGAACAATGTTGTTTCTCATTGAAATAATAATTTGAAACTGTAAAGTGTAGCATAATGATTAGTCTTTTATCCCCACAGTAAAAACATGGCTCTTACTTTTCTTGACTTAATATTTTTAGGCTTTTTTCATGTTAATGAGATCCAACTGGAAAAGGTTGGGAGACGCAAATGAGATGTCAAAGGACCACATGAGATTCCAGAGCCGTAGGTTGCAGACCCCTGTCCTAGTTCAACAACTATAATAGCCTACATTTATATAGCGCCTTAGGCATAGCAACAGAGTTTTGGATGACCTCAAGTTTATGGACGGCAGAATGTGGGAGGCCAGCCAGAGGTGCATTGGGATAGTCAAGTCTAGAAGTAACAAAGGCATAGATGATGGTTTCAGCAGCAGATGAGCGGAGGCAGGGCGGAGTTGGGTGATGTTATGGAGGTGGAAATAGGTAGTCTTTATGATAGCGTGATATGCGATCGGAAGCTTTTCTTGGGGTTAAATATGACATTAAGTTTGAGAACAGTTTAGATCAGACAGCTGCCAGGAAGAGGGATGGAGTTGGTGACTAGGAAACGAAGTTTGTAGTGGGAAATGAAGACAATGGCTTCAGCCTTCCTGATATTTCATTGGAGGAAATTTCTGCTCATCCCGTACTAGATGTCCATCAAGCAGTCTAATAATTTAGAGACATTAGAACATAAGAAATAGGAGCTGGAGTAGGCCATTTGCCCTTTGAGCCTGCTCTGCTATTCAACAAGATCATGGTTGATTTTTAACACAACCTCACATTTCTGCACCATCCCCATATCCTTTACTTCCTTTAGCATCCAAAAATCTATCAATCTCTGCCTTGGATATACTCAATGACTGAGCATCCACAGGGGTAGAGAATTCCAAAGATTCACAAGCCTTTGAGTGAAGAAATTTCTCCTCATCTCAGTCCTAAATGGCTGACACCTTATTCTGAGATAGTGGAGGAGTCAAGAGAGGTGGTGGTGAGATAGAGCTGTATGCTGTCATCATACAAGTGAAAACTGATGCTGTGTTTTCAGATGATGTCACGAGCATGTAAATGAGAAATAGGAGGGGACCAAGGATAATACAGTAAAATAGACTTAAATAGTATAACGCCAAAAGATGTAAAAACACAGAAATAAATCCTCTGTGGAATAGAAGCGATTAGTGACAGTGCATCGTTGATATCCTTTCATTTGTGGGAAAGCCTATTGTAACCCCTAAGCTTGGCACATCTGTGTTTGTAGATCGCTTCATTGGTAATATGGTAAGTAGGAAATGATGTATATAAGACAACATTTTCCATGTAGTTATTCATTTTCTGTTTGAAACTATGAGATGAGAGCACTTTGGACCCTGGTATACCTGCGTGCAGTGCTACAAAAAAGATAGAATATGAATATACTTTTGCACATCCTCATTGAGCAGACATGACAAACCATGACAGACTCATATACCAATGACTGTTTTTAGAAATATTTGGTGGCAGTCTTGAAACAGAGTATCTGCTTGCCTTCTGGGCTGAAAATAATCTGTGGGGGAAAAAATCATGAAATACAGTGAGGGAAGGGAATAATCTCTTTGAGTTGGAAGTCGAAACAATTTTAGGCTTTTGTTGGATTAAGTATGTTATATGTAATTGCAACTACATTTTTAGAGCACTTCATTTATTTTATTTAAAACATTTTATCCGCACTTCTCTCTCAGACAGGAGGGTGACACAGTCTCCACAATAAATGCCAGTATGTGTGGTTGGCTCACAGAAGGTATGCTGAGTGGAGCAAGAAGATTTTTCTTCTCCAGAGATGGAGCAGTCCTCTGTTGGGCAATGCTCCATGATAGCATCCTGGCCAAACACTGAAAGAACATACCCAATGAGTGTTGGCTAACGCAAGTATCAGTCCAGGCAGGAATTCAAAGCCCCATCCCAGAAATTGTGAGCCCAGTGCTACACTGCCCAAACAACAATATTTCTTTTGAAATTTAAAACAACAGATTTATGAGAAATTACTAAAATGATTAATTTTATATTGGGATATAAACTATTTATAATAGGCTCAATTTTCTACTTTTTAGCCTGTATTTTGCTCTACATCAGCTGTTTTGGTGCAGCTATTTCTAACTGAGGAAAGACACATGATTTGTTTCCAGACCCTTCCCAATCATGCAGTACAAATCTAATTGCCTCCTAAGTGTTCCCCCCCTAATGGAAGTAGCGCCTCTAGGTAATTCCGGCAGTAATGACGAATTTACCAAGTGGAGAATCTGCATCCCTCAGCTCCATGGCATTGCAGTGAACTAATGCGCTGCACCACTGGTTATGTTACAGCAGCAATGTTTAATTCATTACATTTTTAAAAGTGATATTGACTTCTCATTGCAAATGAGATTAGATATTGTATACTTGAGAGCAGATAATCCTATCTGCTGGAAAAAGTGAACTAGACTACAAGTCCAGTCAGGTGACAAGGCATACTTTTTGATTTCTGTTTTATTTCTCTCAGTTTTCTCTGCTCCTTTCCAGAAGGCAATGATTCATCCTGGCGAATTGTTCCAAGGTCACCAACAGTCCTCTGGTACCTTGCCCAAGGAACCATTCTTCATGCGTGAATGTAGACAGAAAGTGTTGGCAGGCTATTTGACAGAAGGGGCATTACAGTCAAACTGATCCTGCCCTCATCTGACCCCAACTTCTAGTCGACGACTAGCAATCAGAAACTATGGCTGATTCTGTTCCATGCGCACTCCAAACCCCTGCCCAAGATACTTTTATTGATGACTCTGTTGTATGCACACTGACAATTTCTCAGCTACCCATTAACAACCAAAAGCTGACATCATTATTGCTTTACTTATGCTGTACTATACCCTGTATGGTAGGTTCTGTTTTAAGGATCCTGTTATTATGGCTGAGGTAAACTGAGCTGATGCAGACCAAGGATTGAAACTGGGATCTTCTTCATCAGTGTAGCTCACTATCACACCAAATGTTGAGTTTACCCAAAGAGGCAGCTGGGGATTCCATCCCAGTTTGAACATTTTAAAACCAAGAACACCCTTTATATGAAATCAATCTCTTGGTTTTCATATGATATTGGGAAAATTACATCAAAGTAACAAATAGGTGCAAAGTTAGGAAGAATACTTTGATATTTCTAGCCAGTATATGCTATAAATGTGAACTGATAAACATAAATTAAATGTAAGGCAGTTTTAACCTCTCAGCTCAGATGATCATTAACTGTTCTAGCTTGAGTTCTCTATGCCCTATGATCCTCTCAAATGAATAACTGCCTTTTAATTCACTTACAGTGTCCATTATCCAATATACACAAGAAAACCACAATGACTGTTAACCTCCGTAATTATTGGTAAGGAACATTTTCTTCTCCATCCATCTATTCCATATGAACACTGACAGGATTTCAGGTACCTAATAACAATTAGAAGATTGATGGCAAAACTGATGCCGTTATTGTTGGCGTGCTTTCCCTTTACGGTGTATCACAGCAAGCAGCTTCAAAGACCATGACCTCAGTTTTCCCTTTGGAATAACTACACTGTGCTTTTGTGCTCGAGTCTATTGTAATCCCTAAAACAGTGCAGTAACATTTGAATTTATTTCCTGCTTTTACGAGAATCGGTTCTAGAAAGCTAGCTTTGATTTTAATTCAAACTAAAATTTCTTGGGGTGAATAATTTTCATGCTTTTTTTGAGCAAGGAATGTCAGTTGAGAAATGCAACATTTTTTTTCTCACGTTGGATACCTGGGGCTGGATTTTCAATCGCCCATGGGGGGTAAAGTCGGGTGCGGACACGCTTTGAAAATAGTGTTTGCTATTAGTTGGCGTGTGAGTCTTTCGACACCTCCGTGAGGCACTGCAAATTTCAAAGGGAGGGCGGGGAAGAGGGATAGCCAGAAACCTGCACGTCTCCAAATAAAAGGCTGTTGAGCTCGTTTGTTAATGGGCAGAATGAAATTTTCAAAGGTAAAAATGGGAAGAAAGAACGGTCTGGGGAATGTTAATGCCCAGCTATTGGGAGCATAGTGGGGAGCCATTATTTATTTTTGCTCTTGATATAAAGTCGTGAAAAAAAAGGAAATCAAACTGAGGTGCCACTGCTAATTACATTGCCATTGCTTGAGGAAAGCAGATTAATTACCTGCTGAGTGAGTGTTTGGGCACTTGTTTGGACTATGAGGCTGATGGCCCTCTGCTCTCCTGCCTGCTCCTTTCCACTAGGCAACGGCAAGCCCAGTAATGGCTGTCATCTAAGTTGGCAAATCGACTTCTAGAGCCAGTTCTCGTCTCCAGGCAACTCCCGGCATCACTAGTTGGATACCGAATTTGTCTCCAGCCCAATTAGGGCCTTTGAATATCAAAACAGTGTCGCGTCAGTGATGCTGATGCAGCACGAGTGCAGGACTCGGAAATGCTCCAGGCATCGGGTTCCTGACCCCACATTGAAAATCCAGCCGCTGGTGTCACCGCTCAATACTTACAGATCAAAATGGGTGAAATACTGAGTAGTTTCCTTCACTCTACCAGAAAATTGATCTTGAATCCAATCTTGGAAAAGCTGTCGAGATGTGAGATTCTCCCATTTTCCACTTTGGTGTCTGTTCCAGTGAGATTGACAATTAATGGTAAGTTTTGTGCTGTGGGTTCATGGTCTTTCAGAACTGGTCAAACTGAATTTATGTGAGACCATGACAGATTTTAGAATGAAGTAACATTCATCTTATCAGTCTGGATTCAAGCATTGGTCCAGAAGTGAAAGGACCATGCACAACCTACTACTATATCTAGGCATGACATTCATCTCTGTCAGAAATTCAGCCTTTTGGAATCAGTGATGTCCTGCTTGCTCCCAGCTCAGTTGCTCACTTGGCTTTCACCTGCTGCTACTACTCCAGGGAATGGAACCATAAGATCATAAGATCATAAGAACTAGGAGCAGGAGTAGGCCGTCCGGTCCCTCGAGCCTGCTCCGCCTTCAATAAGATCATGGCTGATCTTTTCGTGGACTCAGATCCACTTACCCGCGCTCCCACCGTATCCCTTAATTCCTTTATTGTTCAAAAAGATATCTACCTTAGCTTTCAAGACGTTTACTGAAGAAGCGTCAACTACTTCACTGGGCAAGGAATTCCATAGATTAACAACCCTCTGAGTGAAGAAGTTCCTTCTTAATTCAGTCCTAAATCTGCTCCCTCTAATCTTGAGGCTATGCCCTCTTGTCCTAGCTTCACCTGCCAGTGGAAACATCCTCTCTACTTGTATCTTATCTATTCCCTTCATGATTTTATATGTTTCTATAAGATCCCCCCTCATTCTTCTGAACTCCAATGAATATAATCCCAATCTACTCAGTCTCTCCTCATAAGCCAACCCCCTCAACTCCGGAATCAACCTAGTGAACCTCCTCTGCACCCTCTCCAGTGCCAGTATATCCTTTCTCAAATAAGGAGACCAAAACTGCACACAGTACTCCAGGTGCGGTCTCACCAGTACCTTATACAGCTGCAACATAACCTCTCTGCTTTTAAACTCAATCCCTTTAGCAATGAAGGACAAAATTCCATTTCCCTTCCTAATTACTTGCTGTACCTGCAGACCAACCTTCTGCGATTCATGCACAAGGACACCTAGGTCCCTCTGCATAGCAGCATGCTGCAACTTTTTACCATTCAAGTAATAATCCTTTTTCCTGTTACTCCTACCGAAATGAATGACTTCACATTTATTAACATTGTATTCCATCTGCCAGACCTTTGCCCACTCACTCAATGTATCTATGTTCCTCTGCAAAGTTTCACAGTCATCTGCACACTTTGCTCTGCCACTCATCTTGGTGTCATCTGCAAACTTTGACACCCTACACGTGGTCCCCAACTCCAAATCATCTATATAAATTGTAAATAATTGCGGTCCCAACACCAATCCCTGAGGCACACCACTAGTGACTGATTGCCAACCAGAATACCACTCATTTATCCCCACTCTCTGCTTCCTGTTAGTCAACCAATCCTCTATCCATGCTAATACTTTACCCCTGATGCCATGCATCCTTATCTTATGCAGCAGCCTCTTGTGCGGCACCTTGTCGAAGGCCTTTTGGAAATCTAGGTACACCACATCCACTGGGTCCCCATTGTCCACCTTGCTCGTAATGTCATCATAGAATTCCAAAAGATTTGTCAAGCATGACCTGCCCTTCATGAACCCATGCTGCGTCTGCCCAACGGGACAATTTCTATCGAGATGCCCTGCTTTTTCTTCCTTGATAATAGACTCAAGCATCTTCCCCACTACAGAGGTTAAGCTAATCGGTCTATAATTCCCCATCTTTTGTCTACCTCCCTTTTTAAACAGTGGCGTCACATCTGCTGTTTTCCAATCAACTGGGACTACCCCAGAGTCCAGCGAATTTTGGAAAATTACCGTCAGTGCACCTGCTATTTCTCCCGCCATCTCTTTTAGTACCCTGGGATGCATTCCATCAGGGCCAGGAGACTTATCAATCCTTAGCTCCATTAGCTTGCCCAACACTACCTCTTCCGTAATAATGATTGTTCCCAGGTCCTCACCTATGTTCGTTTCTTTGTCAATTACTGGCATGTTATTAGTGTCCTCCACTGAGAAGACTGATACAAAATACCCGTTCAATGCCTCGGCCATTTCATCATATCCCATAACTAAATTCCCCTTCTCATCCTCTAAAGGACCAACGTTTACTTTAGCCACTCTTTTTCGTTTTATATATTTATAGAAACTTTTGCTATCTGTCTTTATATTCTGTGCTAGTTTTTTCTCATGTTCCATCTTACTTTTCTTTATAGCTCTTTTTGTGGCTTTCTGTTGACCTTTAAAGTTTTCCCAATCTTCTAGTTTCATGCTGCTTTTGGCCACTTTGTATGCCTTCTTTTTCAATTTGATAGCCTCCTTATTTCCTTAGACACCCATGGCAGATTACCCCTTTTCTTCCAGTCCTTCCTTTTCACTGGAATATACTTTTGCTGAGCACTTTGAAAAATTGCTTTGAAAGTCCTCCACTGCTCGTCAACTGTCCCACCGTAAAATCTTTGTTTCCAGTCCACTTTAGCCAAGTCCTCCCTCATTCTATTGTAGTCCTCCTTGTTCAAGCACAGGACCCTGGCATTGGATTTTATCTTCACACTCTCCATCTGTATTCTAAATTCAACCATACTGTGATCACTCCTTCCAAGAGGATCCCTAACCATGAGGTCATTAATTATTCCTGTCTCATTACACAGTACTAGATCTAGGATAGCTTGCTCCCTCGTCGGTTCCATTACATACTGTTCAAGAAAACTATCACGGATACACTCAACAAACTCCTCCTCAAGGCTACCCTGACTGAGCTGGTTCGACCAATCTACATGTAGATTAAAATCCCCCATGATAATTGCCGTACCATTTTTACAGGCATTAGTTATTTCTTTGTTTATTGCCCGCCCCAATGTGATGTTATTATTTGGTGGCCTATAGACTACGCCTATCAATGACTTTTTCTTCTTAGGGTTTCTAATTTCCACCCAAATGGATTCAACCTCATTCTCCATAGAACCTATATCATCTCTCAGCACCGTCCTGATGTCGTCCTTGAGTATCAGAGCCACACCACCTCCCTTACCTTCCTGTCTGTCCTTCCGAATAGTCTGGTACCCCTGGATATTTAACTCCCAGTCGTGACCAACCTGTAACCACGTCTCCGTAATGGCTACCAAATCATATTTATTCGCGATGATTTGTGCCGTTAACTCATCAACCTTGTTACGAATGCTACGAGCATTCAGGTAAAGTGCCTTTATGCTAGCTTTCTTACCCTCATGATTCCCAACATCTCTAATAATAACTCCTGAGTTATCCTTCCTTTCTGCTTCTTTCGTCTGCCTTGAACCTAAACCCTCCTGCACACATGTTAGCCTGCTGCTTACCTTTTTATTTATCATCATACTCCCTGTCGTTTTCCCTTTCCCTTCCCCCCGAGTCACTAGTTTAAAGTCCTAGAGACCACCCTATTTATCCGTTTCGCTAGAACACTGGTTCCAGATCGGTTCAGGTGGAGACCGTCCCATACAATATCATACAGCACATCACCTGCCCAGCCATCTCTACTTAGTTAATTACTTTATTACTTTATATAAATTTATGAGTTAAATACTTTCTGATACTTCTCTGCTATGGTCTTTTTCAAATAACCTATAGATAAATCAAAAAAAGTAAGTAAAAAAAGAAAGTAAATTTTTAACCAATCACACGATACAGAAGAAATAAAAAAGCTTACCTTATCAACACGCCAGAGTCCTTTTTTCTGGTTAGAGGAGGAGGGCGGGTGGGAGACACTACATGTGTAGTGTCTCGGGTTCAGCCACTGCCCAAATATATATGTTTTTACTTACCCAGCAGTCCCCTGTTCCACCGAAACAAACGGTAATCCACTTTAGGCTGAAACTGACTTCCCAGCTGTTCACTCGCTCGCACTGCCTCTGCTTCGGAAAAAGCTGCTGCACAAAAGGTAAGATATTTTACACTGCCCAAATATATAAGTTTTTACTTACCCAGCAGTCCCCTTCCGTATGCTTGGAGAATCATTTTTTACTTTTGTGAAATCACAGTGTTCCCACCCACAGTGCATCAGGCTCCCACCTCTTGAAACATCAGATAGAAGGTGGGAATGGTGATGAAAGGGGGAGGGGAGAAAGATGTCAAGGGAGTCAAGGTATTACGACCAGGTGAGAAGGGGCCTAGGGGTTCCCTCCCAGCCTTTGCCTGGTTTAACCGTAACAGAGTTTAATTTTTTAAAACACTGTGTTTAGCTCCCCCTCAGTGAATCCTTGTTCACTGCGTTCTAATTGCAAAGCAAAGAATTCAAATCAGACAAGTTTTCTGAGATTTAAACAAGAAAGGTGGATGTTTATTAATCTTAAATTCTAATTCAGTTAACGACTACAAATACATGACCCGACCACACTAGCATGCTTACGTGATAAACACACATGCAGACAGAGACAGAAAAAAGTAGAGAGAATAAAGGGGAAAGGTTTGAGGCAATAGTTGAGTTGCAATTACAGTCCTTTGAGTTCAAATGTGGAGTCTTTGGTTGCCAGTAGGTCTTGCTGTTCATTCAGGCCCAGTGCACGCTTCAACTTGTTCCGATGTAGGAGTCTTCTCTCTCTTGAGGTTTAAGTGACTTAAGTGGGTTCGGAGGCTTGTGAGAAAGCGAGAGAGAGAGAGAGACAGCCAGGAAACGGCTGTCTTGTTCCAGGTTCAATTACAGTCTGCAGTCTGACTTCAAATTGTGCTGAGTCTAGTTCAAAAAGCCTGGACCAACCGGATAGTCATGTGACCAGCTGGCTTAAGCACTCCTGCATTTGTGGATTCCAAAGCTCTCGGTGGGGGGTTGGCGGGCGATGTGGGGGTGGGGGGGGGGGGGTGGGGGCGGGGGTGTAGTGCTGTCTCCCACCCCGACAAGATGTGGATCACCATTACCCAGCCCAATCTTTGTTCATTGAATCAGTGAGCAATTCTTTGTCTCTCCAAGCACCGTCTTTTAGTATGCCAATGACACAAGGGTTGTGGGGCGTCATCCAGGAAAACGGAGCTAAGGCCGCAATTAGATCAGTCATGATCTTATTGAATGGTGGAGCAGGCTCGAGGGGCCGAAAGGCCTATTCCTGCTGCCATTTCTTATGATCTTATGTCAGTGTGAACTTGGAAAGGAAAGGAAAGGAGAATGTCAGGATAATTTGAAGTGGATGAAAGAGTGAGGACATGAACTGATGGGGGTACCAGAGTGCCAGTTTGATTTGAGGGTGAAACAGAAGAATGCCAATATGCAGTGGGAAGGGGAACAGAATGCAAGTCTGAATTGGGAGGGGTGGAAGAGTACCCTCTTCCTCTCTCTCTTTCCCCTAAATTGACAGTAACATTCTCCTCCCCCTTTAATTTAGACTAGCACTTTGCATTCCTCTGCTAAGTTCATGTCACCTTTCTCCCATCAATTCATACATCCTGCCATTTAGCCTCTTATTACCTTCACCCATTCAAGCTGGCACTCTGGTCCTCAGGCTTCCTGTTCATTCTCCCCAGCATTCGCCTGAAGACTGCCTCTGTGAACTGGAGTGTATCTGGATCATTAAATAAATACAAAAAACCTTAACAATCAGATTTAACATCACAATTGACTGCAATATCTGCGCAGGTGGTCTTGTCAATGTGCTATGCATAATTTGTGCAATGTTGTAGGTCAAATTTTAACACAAAAAGTCAGAATTACTTGGAAAAATAATCAGAAAAATGTTAAATGGGTAGAAAAATAACATGAGAATCAAAGACTCCTAAAGCTGTTCCTCAGCTGATAAGAAAATGTACTTATTTACATGTATACAATACTGCCACAGTAGCACCTAATTGTATTTTTACCTGGAAATGGGCAAAGCCATTATATTTAAATTGGTTGCTTTTATCTTGGAATCCAGAAATTCTAATTTCCAAAAACCCTTGATCCATTATGAGAAATGGTCATGGAAAGGAACATCAAAGAGATTTCTTTTGACCGTACTTTTTTTAAAAACAATTTCAGAAGTATGATCATTCAAAAGCTTTCGTAGAATGTTGTCGGTTTGCAGTTGACTAATTAATTTTTTTACTTTTCAGTTTCGAGACGTGGGTGTCGTTGGTCAGGCCGTAATTTATTGTCCATCCATTGCTGCCCCTGAGAAAGTTTGAGACAATTGAGTGGCTTGCTTGACTACTTCAGAGGGCAGTTAAGAGTCATCCTCATTGTTGTAGGACTGCAGAGGTACATTGAATCATAGAATGGTTACAGCACAGAATGAGGTCATTCGACCTGTCTTGTACATGCCGGCTCTCAGCTAGTCCCACTCCCCTGCCTTTTCCCCATAGCTCTGCAAATTTTTACTATTCAGATAATTATCCAATTCCCTTTTGAAAGCCACAGTTGAATCTGCCTCTGATGCAGTGCATTCCAGATCCTAACCACTTGCTGTGTAAAACAAAACATTTCCTCATGTTGCCTTTGGTAAAGGCCTGCTACCCGACCTGAACCCGACGGGACTCGACGACATGTGTTGGGTTCAGATCGGGTCGGGTTGCACTTCTGGGTCCGGCATTTGGGCTCGGCTCGGGCCAGGTCGGACATGCTCTATCACAGGTAAGTGGTTCCACTGTTAATTTAATTTTTGGACTAGAAAGGTGGTTTTGTTACAGTTATTTTAAGCTTGTGCAGATCAGCAACAAAGTGAAAAACGGATGTTAAGTTAACTGAGGGTCGGGTCGGGCGCGGGGAAAAATGGAAGGACTTGGGCCGGGTTTTTTGTTGCAGACCCAAGCAGGCCTTTAGCCTTTGGTTCTTTTGTCAATCACCTTAAATTGTTGTCCTCAGGTTCTCGACCCTTCTGCCAATGGGAACAATTTCTCCCTCTCTACACTGTCCAGAACACTCATTGGGCTGGATTTTGCCAGCAATTTGGGGATGGTCTAGGAGGCTGGAAGGCTGGCAAAATGGCACGGAAAGGCAGCAGTTGGTTTGCCTGTCATCTTTCCACCAACATGCCATCTTGCCAGCAGTGGGAAAGATGACAGACAGCTTGCCCACCTGAAGCCCAACTGGGCCATTTAATTGGCCAATTAAGGGCCTTTTCCCACTTCCGCTGGATTTCTACGAGTGCTTGGCAGGCTCTCTGCCGCATAGACTACCTGGTAAACCCTGGTGTCCTCTTTGTGGGCTCTGGGAATAGGGGTGTGGGGGGGGCCCTCATTTTTGGGTACTCTTCGGCTATGGAGGGGCCCCCCGGTGGCAATGGCCACCCTCGCGGCAATAGTGCCACCTGAACTCAGTGATTATTCCCCCCCACACCAACAGTTGCCGGGCCATCGATGCACCCTCATCCTGCAGGTACAGCCCCAGAAGTGGCCACTGCTAGGAGTGGCACTGCTGAAGCTGCTGGCCCCCCGATTGACAGCCAGCGGCGTCCCTCACTTAATCGGCTGCCACCGACAAGATGTGCCCTGGGTCCTGCCGACCGCCAAAATCCAGCCCACTATTTTGAAAACCTCTATCAAATCTTCTCTCAACCTACTCTTCTCCTTACTCTTCTCTAAGGAGAACAGCCACAGCTTCTCCAATCTATCCAAACAACTTAAGTCCCTCATCACCTGGAACTATTCTCTTAAATCTTTTCTGCACTCTCTCTAAAGCCTTTACGTCCTTCCTAAAGTGTGATGCCCAGAATTGGACACAATACTACAGTTGAGGCCAAACCAGTGTTTCAAAAAGGTTCACCATAATTTCCCTCCTTTTGTATTCTATGCCTCTATTTATAAATCCCAGGATCCTGTATGCCTTATTAACTGTTTTCTCAATCTGCCCTGTCACCTTCAATGATGAGTGCACAATATACCCCAGGTCTCTCTGCTTCTGCATCCCCTTTAGAATTGTATCCTTTATTTTATGTTACCTCTCCTCATTCTTCCTCCCAAAATGTATCACTTCACTCTTCTCTGCACTGAATTTAATCTGCCACATATCCACCCATTCCACTAGCCTGTCTACGTACTCTTGAAGTCTATCACTATCCTCCTCAGTGTTCACAATACTCCTAAACTTCATGCCAACTGCAAATTTTGAAATTGTGCCCTGTGCACCCAAGTTAAGGTCATTATTATTTATCAAGAAAAGCAGTGGTCTGACCCTTGGGGAACCCCACTATATACCTTCCTCCAGTCCGGAAAACAACAATTCACCACTAAACTCTATTTCCTGTCACTCAGCCAAATTCGTATCCATGCTGCCACTGTCCCTTTTATTCCATGGGCTTTGATTTTGCTGGAAAGCCTGCTATGTGGCATTTTATCAAATGCCTTTTGGAAGGCCATGTACACCACATCAACTGCATTATCCTTGTTAATTCTCTCATCAAAAAACTCAAGCAGGTTAGCTAAACAAAATTTACCTTTAACAAATCCATGCTAGCTTTCCTTAATTAATCCACATTTGACCAATTGACTTAATTTTGTCCAGATTATTGTTTCTAAAATCTTTCCCACCACTGAGGTTAAACTGACTGACCTGGGTTTATCCTTTGATGCTTTTTTGAACAAGGGTGTAACATTTGCAATTCTTCAGTCCTCTGGCACCACCCCTGTATCTAAGGAGCATTGGCCTCTGCAATTTCCACCCTTACTTCCCTCAGTATCATCAGATGCATCTGATCGAGTCCTGGTGAATTATCAAGTTTATGTACAGCCAGCCTTTCTAATACCTCCTCCATATCAATTTTGTAGCTCATCCAGTGTCTCAACTACTTCTTCTCTCACTAAGACTTTGGCAACATCTTCTTCCTTGGTAGAGACAGATGCAAAGTACTCATTTAGTACTTCAGCCATGTCCTCTACCTCTATGAGTAAATCCCCCTTTTGGTCCCTAATCAGCTCCACTCCTCCTTTTGCCACCCTTTTACTATTCAGATGCCTATAGAAGACTTTTGGATTTCCTTTTATGTCAGGGAGCTAATCATAGTTAGTGTTATGACTGCACAGGACAAATCCCCCCAATTAAAATATATAATTCTGATCATGGTGGAAGCAACACACTGTTAATTCAGTCCTGTCGCTCCACAGGTTGCAGCATATTTCTTTAAGCTTTCCAAATCAGAAACAAACAGCCAAATTGAACAATCTAGTAACACCCAAATGAAGAGGACCAAACCAGGTAATTTTTAGATATTAACAAATTATCTATTAAAAAATACAAAATCTTAAACACTAAGATAAACCAATATCTAAAGAGCTTATAACTTCTTATTTAAAAATCTAACTCCCGAATTCGCATACATATTCTAAACTAACAGTAGTTTGGTTCTTAATTAGCGGACCAAAAAAAAATGAAGTCTTTGCAAGTTATGTTCCTGAAGAATGGAGTCTTCCAATGTAGAAGTAGTCCAAGGTTGCTCGAAGTCTTCACAGTGATCCGATGGGAAAAAGAAGGTCCTTCAAAAATAATAATTTAGCAGTTCGGCTTTTGTAGCATTAACTGTCCCTTCAATTATGAACGCAGCAAACCAATACTATGTTAAGAAAGAAAAGCTTTTCTTATTTTCTTAGGGAATTAATTCGGTGTTTTGCTTTGTAGAATCTTCTTGGGAGAGAGAGAAATAAAACTGCTTCTTCCTTCAATTCCTGGAACAGTCTCTGCTCAAACCAGTCTGGCTTTTGAAAACTAGCTGGCACAAATTGCAACATTGAATCACATGACCTCTCTCAGAACTTTCTGTCGTAAAGATGCACCGATTTGTTTACAGTCTTAAAAGCACACACAATATTTCCGAGGAGAAAATAAAATTCCGTGACACCTCCGCCCCAGCAAAATGAAACGCCATTCCCAAAATGTGTTTCATTACAATGCAAAAAATAAAAATTGGGAAAACACTAACATTTCTTTTCAGCATTACGCACCATTCACTCTACTAATAATTTACGGCACTTTCATTATACCATCGCCATCTATATGAGTTAACATGGTTAAATCCATGACAAAGTGTCGGCGATAACATTATTTTTCCCCGAAATATGTACAACTCTTAGATGATAAGACTATAACAACAGACTCCATCTAACGATTCCAGCATTTCAGTTTTTAAACTTTTCCACAAATGTTAATGGGTTATGATCAGTGTATATTAGCATTTCTTTATAGTCCTGGGGGACATATACATCAAAATGTTTGAGAGCCAGTAAAAGCCCCAATGTTTCTTTTTCCACAGTGCAATACATTTTCTGATGACAATTTAGCTTGCTGGAAAAATACCCTATTGGTTTCTCTATGCCCGATTCGTCATCTTGCAATAGGACTGCACCAACCCCCAGCTCGCTAGCATCGATTGCTATTTTAAAGGGTTTAGCAAAATTTGGAGCAGCCAACACTGGTTCATTAGTGAAGATTGCCTTTAGCTTTTCAAAAGCTGCATGGCATTCATCTGACCATATCACTTTGTTTTTCTTTTTTTGTAGCAAGTCAGTTAACAGAGCAGCCACAGTACTAAAATTGCGTACACATTTTCGGGAAAAACCACACATCCCTAAATATCTCATTATTTCCTGTTTGGATTTAGGAATTAGGGAACTCCATTAAGGCTTGTACCTTTGCTGTTTTTGGCCCACTATGTGTCCGAGGTAATTACTCTTGCTTTTCTGAATTTGCTTTTTTCCAAATCAATCACTAAGTCCACGGCTTGTAACTTTTTAAACAGAATTTTTAACATGTTTAAGTGTTCTTGCCAAGTGTTACTGTATATTAGTACATCATCAAGATATACTACACAGTTGGGAATACTGGCTACCACCTGATTCATTAACCTTTGAAAAGTGGCTGCGGCAATTTTTAACACAAATGGCATCACCCGGCACTGATAAAGACCGTCAGGTGTTATAAAAGCTGATATCTCTTTAGCTCAAGGAGTCAAAGGAACTTTCCAGTATCCCTTTAACAAGCGATTTTGGTAAGAACATTAGCGCTGCCCACTCTGTCAATACAGTCTTCTAAATGCGGAATTGGGTAGGAGTCTGCCTTCGTTACCGCATTGACTTTTCTATAGTCTGTACAAAATCAGGTTGACCAGTCAGGTTTAGGTACTAGAACTAGCTACTTTGACTAGGTTCGATCAAATTGTTTTCCAGCATGTACTGGATCTCAGCTTTCACTTGAACCTGTTTGTCCGGACTCAAGTGGTAAGGATGTTGTTTTAAAGAAACGGTTCCCCCTATATTCACTTCATGTGTGGCTAAGGTTGTACATCCTGGCTTATCCCTATAAACTCTTTTAAACATTTTGAAATGCCTAGTTAGATCTTCACGTTGTTTTGCCTTTAAGTTCAAAAGCATATTGTCTAATTTTCCTAGCTATTTTGTATTTGCTAATTGTATAGTTGGAAGTTCAATCCGAGAATTTCCTAGGCCTGCTTCTGCCTCATCCTCACTATCCTTTTCCTTCTCAATAGACCCGATTACCTGATATACCTGTACTGGTTTATCCTCCTCCCTGCGATAATATTGCTGAAGCATATTGATGTGACACAACCGGTTCTCCCACCGGCAATCAGGAGTGTCAATCCAGTAATCTACCTTACCCACTCTTTTGATCACTCTATATTGGCCACTGAACCTTGCTTTCAATGGTTCTCCCTGTAATGGTATCAACACTAATATTGGATCTCCTGGTTGAAAATCGTGGGCTTTTGCATTCTTGTCTGCCCATATCTTCATATTGGCTTGGGATGCTTCAAGGTGTTCCTGAGCCACACCACAAGCTTTTGTGAGTCTTTCCCGGAACACAGATATATAGTCCAGTATCGAAGATTCTTTCTATTGTTCCTAGAATCTGTCTTTTATAAGTTTTAGAGGACCTCTTACTTCATGTCTGTAAACCAATTCGAAAGGACTGAAGCCTGTAGACTTATTCGGTGAGTCTCTGGTGGCAAATAAAAGAAAGTCTAGTCCTTTATCCCAGTCATGTGGATATTCATGAGAGTATGTTCTAATCATTGTTTTAAGAGTTTGATGAAATCTCTCTAAAATTCCCTGTGATTATGAGTGATATGCTGAAGGTTTCAACTGTCTACTCCCCAAATTGCCCATGATTTCTTGAAATATCCGAGACATGAAATTAGAACCTTGATCTGATTGAACTTCAAGTGGTAACCCACATCTCGTAAAGAATTGGGTTAACTTTTCTACCACTATTCTAGTAGTACTACTAGAATTGTTCTCAAAGGAATGGCCTCTGGAAATCGAGTAGCCATATCCATGATAGTAAGTATGTATTGATGTCCCACTTTTGTTTTTGGCAAGGGTCCTACACAGTCTACCAATACCCCACTAAATGGTTCCTCAATCACTGGTATGGGAACTATTGGTGCCAGTTTTATGGTAGGTTGTAGTTTTCCCACCATTTGACATGCATGACATGTCAAAATTGTCTCATATCTTTTGTAAGAGCTGGCCAGTAATAATGTTGGCTTATACGTGATTTGGTCTTCCGAATTCCCCTATGTCCTGCAAAAGGAATGTCGTGTGCTAAGCTTAAGAATCCTTGGCGATATTTAGGTGGTACCACTATCTGTTCATCACTGAAGGAACAGTCTTCATCTGCAGGTCTATGAGGCAGTATCCATTTCCTCCTGAAAACCCTGTTTGCCATATAATAGCCTACCGGAAATCCTTTCGCCTCAGCTTCTGACAGAACTGTCTGTGCCATTCGGTATATCTCTGGATCAGCTTGCTGTGCTGCAATGATAGAAGATCTGTTAAACATCTCATTTGGATTATCTAAATCTCCAAATAAGGTTTCAGATACTCGGCTATCTGTTTGTGGTGCCCCTTTTACCTCCGACAATGGATCCTGTTTAGCCATTGCTCGGATGACTACATATGCAGGAAATATTCCCGGAACTTGTTCCTGTAATTGCTCCATTTCCTTAATTTCACATGGTTCCTCTGTAATTATAGGAGAAACTGTTACGTTTGATCCAGCCAAATCACTTCTTAGGAGTAGATCAATTCCCTCTACTGACAAACTGTGGACAACACCTACAGTTACTATCCCACATATTAAGTTACTCTCGAGGCGTACTTTATATAAAGGTATGGGTATATACTCCCTCCATTTCCATTAACTAAAACTTTAGCGTTCAAGGTGCTTTCTGGTGGAAATGTTATATCTTTCCCCATCAAGCGTGTTTGGGTTGCTCCTTTATCCCTGAGTATTATGATAGGTTTTCCTGCCTCACTTGCAGGATACTCTCCCCTTTGACAAAAATTCATTATAACTCTTGGATTTTTTATTCTTAATCTCTACACTCCTTTTAGTTTTAGTATCTGGTTTTCCAACTGTCGTTAAAGCTATAGTCTGATCTGCTATACTTTCAGTCAGAGTCTTTACCTCTGCATTAGCTTTGTGTATCCCAACAGGTCCTATGGGTTTACCTCGCAATTTCCAGCATTCTGAACAAAGATGACCTGTTTTGTGGCAGTGATAACAATTCGGCTTGCGAACCTCACTTCTACCCTCAGCACCTTCCTTTCTGGCCTGAGGAGGTGATCCTGGGGCATTCCCAGCTGTTACTTCTTGTCCCCGGCTACTTGCCTTCTTTTCACTCTCCGTCTTTCTATCCCTCTCGGGGTTATGGGGATGACGGATAAAAGGTTTTGGCTTGTTCATAAGTTCAAAATCATCAGCAATCTCTGCTGCTTGCCTAGCTTTCAAAACTTTCTGGTTATCTATATGAGTTCTCACTACTAAAGGAATGGAGTTTTTAAACTCTAAGAGAATCAATTCTCGAAGGTTCTCATATGTGGTTTCCATCTTTAATGCCTGTATCCCAACGGTCAAAATTAATTTGCTTCATCCTCTCAAATTCTACATATGTCTGCTCAACTAATCTCCGTAAGTTCCGAAACATCTGACAGCAAGCTTCAGGGACAAACTCATATGGAGTGAGAATAGCCTTTTTTGCCATCTCATAATCTGCAGAAGCCTCTTCAGGAAGCATGGCATAAACGTCATGAGCTCTGCCTATCAACCTGCTTTGCATAAGCAGTGTCCAGCTTTCCTTTGGCTATTTCATCTGTTTGGCCATTTATCAAAAGATATGAAAAATGCCTCTATGTCCCTTTCCTCGAACTTAGGAAGAGACTTTATAAATTTAAACACCTTCTCGCAGCTCCTGATCTAAATTCAGATTCTTCCTGCCCCGCATTTTCCCTGGATTTAAGACTACCCCTTTGTCTTAGCTCCATCTCTTTTAACTTAAATTCCCTTTCTTCTCTTTCACTTTCTCTTCCTCCAATTCAAGTTTTCTTATTGCTATTGCTTTTTCTTTTTCCCTTTCCTCTTTTCCCAATTCAAGTCTTTTCAATTGTAATTGAATTCTCGCCAATTCTACTGCATCACTCTCTGCCTTACTACCTTCTTGTCTTTCTTCTTCCTCTAATTCCAGATGTTGGGCTATTATGTCAATTATCTCTGCTTTTTTGGCACCTGATTTCAATGCTAATCCCAATTTTGCTGCCAATTCTTTTAGTTTGTTTTTAGTTAAAGTTATCAAGTCACTGAGGGAAACATTCTGTTTTCCCAAAAACTCTGCTGCACCTGCTAATGCCATTACAATAGTATAGACTGTACCTTATTATACAAGAATCCTGGTTCCTTTTATTTTTCATAATCGGCGTTAGATTTGGATCCCAACAATCGAGTTTCCAATTGATATGATTCCAAATGCAAGAGCCCAATTTATATGTTGTTATCTCAGAGATGAGCAATTGAGAGAGGGGAATATGCAGCGAGACTTGGATGTTGTCGTACACCTGTTGCTGAAGGTAAGCATGCAGGTCCAACAGGCGGTAAAAAAGGCAAATGGTATGTTGGCCTTCATAGCGAGAGGATTCGAGTACAGGAGCAGGGATGTCTTGCTGCAATTATACAAGGCCTGGGTGAGGCCACACCTTAGAATTAGAACAAGCTAACACACCATATGCCTTCTTAACAGCCCTATTAACCTGGGTAGCAACCTTCAGGGATTTATGCACCTGGACACCAAGATCTCTCTGTTCATCTACACTACCAAGAATCTTCCCATTAGCCCAGTACTCTGCATTCCTGTTACTCCTTCCAAAGTGAATCACCTCACACTTTTCCGCATTAAACTCCATTTGCCATCTCTCAGCCCAGCTCTGCAGCCTATCTATGTCCCTCTGTACCCTACAACATCCTTCGGCACTATCCACAACTCCACCGACCTTGGTGTCATCTGCAAATTTACTAACCCACCCTTCTACACCCTCATCCAGGTCATTTATAAAAATGACAAACAGCAGTGGCCCCAAAACAGATCCTTGCGGTACACCACTAGTAACTAAACTCCAGGATGAACATTTGCCATCAACCACCACCCTCTGTCTTCTTTCAGCTAGCCAATTTCTGATCCAAAGCTCTAAATCACCTTCAACCCCATACTTCCGTATTTTCTGCAATAGCCTACCGTGGGGAACCTTATCAAACGCCTTACTGAAATCCATATACACCACAGCCACTGCTTTACCCTCATCCACCTGTTTGGTCACCTTCTCGAAAAACTCAATAAGGTTTGTGAGGCACGACCTACCCGTCACAAAACCGTGCTGACTATCTCTAATGAACTTATTCTTTTCAAGATGATTATAAATCCTGTCTCTTATAACCTTTTCCAACATTTTACCCACAACCGAAGTAAGGCTCACAGGTCTATAATTACCAGGGCTGTCTCTACTCCCCTTCTTGAACAAGGGGACAACATTTGCTATCCTCCAGTCTTCCGGCACTATTCCTGTCGACAATGACGACATAAAGATCAAGGACAAAGGCTCTGCAATCTCCTCCCTAGCTTCCCAGAGAATCCTAGGGTAAATCCCATCTGGCCCAGGGGACTTATCTATTTTCACACTTTCCAAAATTGATAACACCTCCTCCTTGTGAACCTCAATCCCATCTAGCCTAGTAGCCTGAATCTCAGTATTCTCCTCAACAACATTTTCTTTCTCTACTGTAAATACTGACGCAAAATATTCATTTAACACTTCCCCTATCTCCTCTGATTCCACACACAACTTCCCACTACTATCCTTGATTGGCCCTAATCTAACTCTAGTCATTCTTTTATTCCTGATATACCTATAGAAAGCCTTAGGGTTTTCCCTGATCCTATCCGCCAATGACTTCTCGTGTCCTCTCCTTGCTCTTCTTAGCTCTCCCTTTAGATCCTTCCTGGCTAGCTTGTAGCTCTCAAGCGCCCTAACTGAGCCTTCACGTCTCATCCTAACATAAGCCTTCTTCTTCCTCTTGACAAGCACTTCAACTTCTTTAGTAAACCACGGCTCCCTCGCTCGACAACTTCCTCCCTGCCTGACAGGTACATACTTATCAAGGACACGCAGTAGCTGCTCCTTGAATAAGCTCCACATTTCGATTGTTCCCATCCCCTGCAGTTTCCTTCCCCATCCTACGCATCCTAAATCTTGCCTAATCGCATCATAATTTCCTTTCCCCCAGCTATAATTTTTGCCCTGCGGTATATACCTGTCCCTGCCCATCGCTAAGGTAAACCTAACCGAATTGTGATCACTATCACCAAAGTGCTCACCTACATCTAAATCTAACACCTGGCCGGGTTCATTTCCCAGTACCAAATCCAATGTGGCATCGCCCCTGGTTGGCCTGTCTACATACTGTGTCAGAAAACCCTCCTGCACACACTGGACAAAAACTGACCCATCTAAAGTACTCGAACTATAGTATTTCCCGTTGATATTTGGAAAGTTAAAGTCCCCCATAACAACTACCCTGTTACTCTCGCCCTTGTCGAGAATCATCTTCGCTATCCTTTCCTCTACATCTCTGGAACTATTTGGAGGTCTATAAAAGACTCCCAACAGGGTAACCTCACCTCTCCTGTTTCTAACCTCGGCCCATACTACCTCAGTAGACGAGTCCTCAAACGTCCTTTCTGTCGCTGTAATACTCTCCTTGATTAACAATGCCACACCCCCCCCTCTTTTACCATCTTCTCTGTTCTTACTGAAACATCTAAATCCCGGAACCTGCAACATCCATTCCTGCCCCTGCTCTACCCATGTCTCCGAAATGGCCACTACATCGAGATCCCAGGTACCAACCCATGCTGCAATCTCACCCACCTTATTCCGGATGCTCCTGGCGTTGAAATATTGTGTGCAGTTTTGGTGTCCTTATCTGAGGAAGGATGTTCTTGCTATAGAGGGAGTGCAGCAAAGGTTTACCAGACTGATTCCTGGGATAGCAGGACTGACGTAGGAGGAGAGATTGAGTTGGTTAGGATTATATTCGCTGGAGTTCAGAAGAGTGAGGGCGGATCTCATAGAAACCTATAAACTTCTAACAGGACTTGATAGGGTAGGTGCAGGAAGGATTTTCCCAATGGTGGGGGAGTCCAGAACCAGGGGTCATAGTCTAAGGATACGGGGTAAACCTTTCAGGACTGAGATGAGGAGAAATTTCTTCACCCAGAGAGTGGTGAGCCTGTGGAATTCGCTACCACAGAAAGCAGTTGAGGCCAAAACATTGTGTGTTTTCAAGAAGGAGTTAGATATAGCTCTTGGGTCTAAAGGAATCAAAGGGTATAGGGCGAAAGCAGGAACAGTTACTGAGTTGGATGATCAGCCATGATCATAATGAATGGCGGAGCAGGCTTGAAGGGCCGAATGGCCTACTCCTGCTCCTATTTTCTATGTTTCTAATTAATACGATTCCAAACGTGAGCCCTCCAAATTAGTCTGATTCTGACCCCAGCTGCGAGCCACCTAATTAAGTATGATTTGATCGTGGACAAGCCCCCAATTAAAATATATGATTCTGATCACGGTGGAAGCTACGCACTATTAATTCAGTCCTGTCGCTCCACAGGTTGCAGCATATTTCTTTCAGCTTTCAAAATCAGAAAAACAGCCATATTGAACAATCTAGTAACTCCCAAATGAAGCGGATCAAACGAGACAACTTTAAATATCAACAAATTAACTATTTATTTAAAAAATCTAAAATCTTAAACACTACTAAGATAAACCAATAACTAAAGACCTTGTAACGTCTTATTTAAAAATCTAACTCCCACATTCATACTCAAGCTAACAGTAATTTGGTTCTTAATTAGCTGAACAAAATAAAAATAAAAATAAAGTCTTTGCAAGTTACGTTCCTGAAGAATAGCGTCTTCCAATGTAGAAACAGTCCAAGGTTGCTTGAAGTCTTCACAGTGGTCTGATGGGAAAAAGAAGGTCCTTCAAAGATAGAAATTTAGCAGTTCGGCTGTTGTAGCATTAACAGTCCCTTCAGTGATGAACACAGCTTTCCCGATACTTTGTTAAGAAAGAAAAGTTTTTCTTATATTCTAAGGGAATTAATTCGGCTTGTTGCTTTGTAGAATCTTCTTGAGAGAGAGAGAGAAATAAAACTGCTACTTCCTTCAGATGCTGGAACAGTCTCTGCCCAAACCAGTCTGTGCCAGTTAGTTTTCAACAGCCAAATTGCAACATTGAATCACGTGACCATTCTCTTGCTGCTGTTGCTTAGCAACCAGAATGCACTCTGGCAGACTAAGTCTCCAGAACTTTCTGTCTTAAAGGTGTACTGATATTTTTACATTCTTAAAGGCACAACCAATATTTCCGAGGAGAAAAAAAATGACCTTGACACTAGATCTACAGTTAACATGTGGTGTGAAATGTATCTCAAATGTTTTTAATACCCAAAGTTGTTTTTTAACTAGGGACATAACTCTGTAATATGTATAAATGCAATCATTATTGCTGAAGCTGATAGATAATAGCTTCCAAAATTGCACCACCCAATCCTTGAAGTGTTCTTGGAAGTTGTAAATGATTTGCCTCGAGGTGCAACTGCAATTTGGGAGGGCCAGAGGATTTATTCTTTGCAATGGGAATATCTGGGATCTTGGTTGTCTGTATTCATACAAATACCACTTTTTAAGGGCTTACATCAAACAACTTGGAACAAAGATTGCAAATCCAACTAAAGCTTTTAATGGATATATATACTAATGTTATTACAGAAGATGTGGAAGAAGAAAATATGTTGTGACATATTTGATCTAAGTCCAAAGAAATGGCGAATTATGTCCTACTATCAATATTTACGGTCTAATGTAACTTATACTAAGTTAACTTGGTGATTTGATTAAGATGACTGGGTTCAATCTTAAACTTTAGTTCATCTGTCAGTATTATCGATTTTCGTTCCTTCCTCTTTTAAAACTTTGGTTCTTTGTTGGGATCTGGTTTCATAGGCACCAGTCATGCCAAAATTGGTCATTCTTCATGTGTGAACCTCTCCTGTGAGTATCAAAAAGCTGTTTTACCATGGGGAGGTGGGGGCGATTCTGTTCTTACTAGACATCGAAATAAATATAGTGCCAATTGTCAGTGTTTTAAACTGACAATCAGCGTTTTAACCCATTTATTGGCTTTTCAGCATTTTACAAGGCAAATTGGCTTTTCTGCATCGGAGTTGGAGATTGTCACTATCAACCAATCTGTTTGGTTGCTTCAAGCAGTCTTCTGTGATTTCAGTCAATCAGTCAGATTTTACTTTTGCCCACTTTTAGGTGTGCATGCATTTTAGGCAGAGAGGTTTTCAAGGAGCTGATGGTTTCTAAGAGTTTCAATTACAACGATAGCATCTCCACTGTTCGTCACTTCTATATGGAGAAGTGACTGGCCTCCATCTATTGGCTTTCCACAAATTGCAAACTGAAATCAGTGATCTTGTGTTTGTCTTCCCTCCTTCCCCTCAACAACTGTAATGCTATTGTGTATTCTGACACGTTGCAACATTACACCATCTGTCGACCATCACATTTGAGAAGATGGTGTCAAACTCACAGGAAGTGCAGCGATGGAATTACAAAATAAACAGATGAGTTATAAAAAATAGAACAATTTAAAAAGACTGGTACACTTGCCTTCAATAAGATGGAGGACAAAGTCACATTACACATACCTCCGCCTGCAGTGAAATATACATCCATGTCTGCTAGAACTGAAAATCATTAACCTCATCTACATTGAAATTAAACAGCTCATCACACATGAATGTGAGCTATCCACAAGTCAGCTAAAACAAAGGCATCAGCAGATGCTCTGTTTCCAGCTACAAACACTACAATAAGGTGCGAACATCTCTCGTCTAATCAAAATGGGCTGAGATCAGAAGCCATTGTATAGCTCCTCAGGAACCAAAAGCCTAAAGTCACATAGGCGAAACTAACATTATGAATTTAACTTTAAAGGTAACCTTTTTGGAGAACAAAGGGAGTCATCAGAACATCAAGATCAGCAGTCTGGGATCTCCAATCACATACAGAGAACATCGAAAGCCATCTTTAATTCCAGCACAAAGCTGAGAGAGACAGAGAGATCAATTCCAGCTAAGACAGTTGAACACTGCTGAGATGAGTTGGCAACCAACTACAGCAGAGAAATAAGACAGTGCTTTTTGGACAACTCCACCGCCTGTGAAAATTGAACTAAGAAATATCGGCATCGTCTTTAAACTGAAGTGTTGACTGCCAGAAGCCTTCAGCAACCCAGTATTTACAAGACTGTCAGCAAACAGGCCTGCAACTTTAAAACTTACCTTCTAAGAGGATCCCACAGGCTTCTCGTAAAAACAGCAGACTTTTACATCTTGAACTCTTAACACCTCTTACCCCTTATCTTCTTTCAATCTTACCTTGAGTGTGCATGAGAGAGCGAATGTGTGCATGGGTGGTGTTGCAAACATTTTGGGTGATTATTGTTTAATAAATATTCAATCTTCTGTTTTAAACTCACAAGAAAACTTGTCACTGTCTGTTTATTTGACCAACAAAACACAGGGGCTGAAACACTATTTTAAACAAAACACTACCTGCGGTTGGTTGGGTAAAAATAAAGGGAGGCGTAAACGGAAAAAAAAATTGCATCATAGTCTGTAAAAAAGGGAACAAATTGGGATTGAGATAAAGACTGGCTTTTATATTTGGGAACTCTATAGGGTTACCTTGAATGAAAAAGTTCATGGAACTAGACCAACCAGCAAGTTCCATTTAAAAAATATATATTTTAATTATTTGTTTTGCTTAACTGATTTCTGGAAAAGTTAATAAAAACGTGATTTATAAAATGAGTTCATCACTCATTGACCAATAAAATAGATGAGTTCCTAAGACTCAAATAGAACAACAATATGTAGGAAATGTGATTTGCCCCAGATTGTGTTGCACTTAATAAAGCCATGTCAATCTCTCATTGATTTTTGATTGTAATTTAATATAATTCAAAACAGAATTTGAGGGAAGTGAGTTGAAGTATATTTGCTTCAGATGTTAAATAATTCAGGCTCATAGAATACAAAATTTTAAAACATTTTTACTTACTGTGTTACAAAATTAAACCACATTCAAATAAGCCAATCCAAATCATGCTACAATACATCATTTAAATGTTATGAGTGGAAAAATCAGAACTGTACTACAGTTCCTCACAATAGAATTTCTGACGCACTATGAACTACTCGTCCCTTCTTCCTGATGGCACCAAATGTGTTCCAGCATTCCAGTAACCTATGCAAATTAATTTGATCCTGTGATTAACTGCAACACACATGCACACTTTCCAACAGGAGTCACTAGCTAGTGATCAAGCACATGGACACAGGCTAATAGGAACATAAGAACAGGAGTATACCATTTAGCCCCTCGAGCCTGTTCTGCCATTCAATGAGATCTTGGCTGATCTGTGACCTAATCCCATATACCCACCTTTGCCCCATATCCCTAAATACCTTTTGTTAACAAAAATCTATCAATTCTGTAATGAGTTCTTTATGTTGTCTTATGCAACATAATGAGATGCGTGGAGTCCAGTCCATTGAAGATTTCTAACAGGTTTATTAACAGCTAAATTAGTATATACAGTGCGGAGCAAACTACTTACAGAACCTACATCTGGGTGTTTTAGTTGCAGAGTGACTATGAGTTCCAGTCACATGACTACATCCTGGTACTCAGCTCATTAGCATACTGAGTTGTTAAAGGGACGTCACTCCTAAGACAACATCGCCTTTCTTTCCAAAGATATGTCTCGAATGCTACAAGTATAAACACATCAAATTAGATAACATCAAAATTAGGTACACGGCGATAGAAGTTGTAAAATTTACAAGTATAAAAGCTTAAGAATCCATTTATCACTTCGGTGGTTTAACAATTCTTCCAGATCTTGTTATGTTATAGCCTTCTGGGGATGTGGACTTCACCCTTGGCTGTTTTTGGTTTGCAGGCATGTTGTCAATGTATTGGTTGTTGTCCTGTTGTTCCGTCACACCCTCATTGTCGGAGTGTGTTCTTTCGAGTCTGCTGTGTGCAATTGGAGTGTTGCACACTTCTCTTAACTGGCTTTTGTTCCTTCTCAACACTGCTCCGTTAGATGTTGTAACCTCATAGAACCTAGGCTCACTGCATACTTTGGATACCTCTGTGGGTAACCATGTTCTCATTGTGGGGTGTATGTCCCTGACCTTTTGTCCTACATGTAGCTGAGGTAGTTCCGCCCCCCTGCATGTCGGTCATGCACCACCTTCATTCTCCCTTGTTTTTCGAGCAGTGTCTGCTGCATCTCGGAGAATCTGGACAGATGATGGCTTGGCAGAATCGTTCGCACTTGTCTGCCAAACATGATCTCTGCTGATGTTGTTAAGCCCATATCCATAGGTGTAGCTCTGAGGTGTAGCATGGTAACATGGAAATCTTGTTTTATTGTCCTACACTTCAGGATAAGTGATTTGACTGTGCGAACCATTCACTTGGCAAGACTATTAATCTAGGGTCAAAAACAAGAAATGCTGGATTCACTCAGCAGGTCTGGCAGCATCTGTGGAAAGAGAAGCAGAGTTAACGTTTCGGGTCAGTGACCCTTCTTCGGAGAAGGGTCACTGACCCGAAACGTTAACTCTGCTTCTCTTTCCACAGATGCTGCCAGACCTGCTGAGTGAATCCAGCATTTCTTGTTTTTGTTTCAGATTTCCAGCATCCGCAGTATTTTGCTTTTATATTAATCTAGGGTAATGTAGTGAGCACGTCACATGGTTTACACTCCATTTGGCACACGTATCCCTGAAAGGTCTGCCTGTATACTGTGGCCCATTGTCAGAAATAATTTCTTCAGCTGCACCGAATAGACTGAATATGGAACTCAGAGTGTCTGCAATGACCACGCTTGAAGTGCCTTTTACCTGTCTGACAATTGGAAATTAGGAGCAATAATTGGTGACTAAGATAAAGTTATCTCCATTAATGGAAATAGATCAGTGGCAATTTTGAACCAAGAGATTGATGGAATCTCGTGATGGCTTTATAGATTCTTTACGTTGTTATGGCTGGTGGCTCTGGTATGCTCGTATATCCTCATTAACCTTTCGATGTCACTGTTGATCCCTGGCCAATAAACAGTGTCTCGTGCTAGTCGTCTCGTTCACACTATGCCCATATGGCTTTGGTGAAGTTGTGACAAGATGTCCTGTCAAAGAGCTTAGGGCACTGTCATGTAGGCCCCTATCTGCCAAAAATGAGGCATACATTATTTTGCCAAATGAACATTAAAACTTAAAATTGCTGCTGGGAAGAAAAGAGGGCCCACCACAAGGAATTGCCAGGCCCCTCGCTGGAAAGACCTTTTTTGCATAGTAACAGACAGTACTTGGAACGGACAGGGCCACTCCCTGCTCCAATTTAATCCAGAATGGACTTTTGATTACCGGATGTTGAAGGTGGAGAGACTAGCATTCCAGGTAAACTGCTAAGATGGTTGAATACACAAACAGATGCGGTCAGACCAGCTTAATCACATGACTAACTGACTGTTGGAGTTTTTTTGAATTTGAACTTGCCACGGGGAATTTGAACTCAGAAAGCGGTTTGCTCCTGGACTGGAAAAGACCTCTGTCCTGTCTGCTCCCATCTCTTTCTCGTGGAACTGAAGACCCATTGAAGATACATAAACCCCAAGAGAGAAAAATCTCCTAAAGTGAACAAGGTTTAAGAAGAATACTGGGCCCCAACGAAAAGCAAGACTACCTACAAAAGGACTACAGTGAGCTCGAAGCACAGTAACAAGAAACTCTTCTGATATTGCCTCAAATCTCTCTATTTTATTTTTATTCTGCTCTTATCTGTCTCTATTTGCATGTGCATATCGTGTATGCATGCTAGTGTGGGGCGCGGCATGTATCCGTAGACGTTAACCGAATTAGAGTTTAAGTTTTAATAAATTTCACTTTTCTTCTTTAAACCTAAGAAAGCGTGTTTATGCTCATTTCTTTGCCTCATCATTGGAAAGTGGTGAACAATGATTCACCAAGGCTGAGCTCAAAACACAGTGTGTTTAAATTAAACACTGTTACAATAAGACTAGGCGAATGCTGAAAAGACCCCTAGACACCTTTCTCACCTGGTCGTAACAGCAAAATTACTTGTTTTCTTTTTTACCTTACCAAGTTCATCTCTATAAGGCCAAAAGCATCTGAGGGATTCTGACACCTCTTTTACCTTAACAAGCCAACCTTCTATGATGACTCTCCACAGTGCCTTCAGTTGTGGATCATTGGATGTTTCTGATTGTAGTTGGTCACATTTGTGCTGACCAAAATGCAATAGTTGATTTTGAGCACATCTTCCACCTCGATGTCCATGCTGTCTACTTGTAGATCCAGTGGAACTTCTTCATTCTTGTTCGGGCTTGGCAATCTTCTCAGCGTATCCAAGCTGACCATTTTGGCACCCGGTTTATAGCAGACACTAAAGTCATACCCCTGTACTTTCACTAAGAGCCGCTGTAATCGAGATGGTGCGCTTGTCAATGGTTTGTGCCAGATCATCTCCAGTGGTTTGTGGTCAGTTTCCACAGTGAACTGCTTACTGAACAGGCAGGTGTGGAAGTTCGTGATCCCAAACACCACAGCAAGTGTTTCGCGCTCTATGTTTGAGTAACTGGATTGTGCTGAGGATAAACATTTGGATCCGAATGCAATTGGTTTGCCACCTGCAGGATGCAGGCTCCTAGCCCTTTCTGTGAGACGTCGACTTCCAGGATTGTCTTCTTCTTTGGATCATAGTACTGCAGGGTACAGATTTCAGCTGACAATGCTTGTTTGAGAGACTCAAACATATGCCGATGATCCTCCTGCTATACATATGGTACGTCTTTCTTTAAGAGCTCTCTCAGTGATGATGCTTCGTCAGAAAAAATTCGGAATGTATGGTGCCAAGAAGTTGAAAAATCCGAGACATCTCTGGAGATGTTCTTTGTCTTGTGTGATCGGCATATGTCTTACATCTTCGACTTTGCCTGGGTCAGGACAAATTCCACAACCTGAATAGATGGAGCCAAAGAAATTGATCTGACTTACTGTATATGGGCAGACCTTTCAGGGATATGTGTGCTAAATGGGGCGTAAACCATGTGACGTCCTCACCGCATTACCCTAGTTCTAATGGTCTTGCCGAGTGAATGGTTCGCCCAGTCGGATCACTTATCCTGAAGTGCAGGACAACAGAACAACATTTCCATGTTGCCTGCTACACCTCAGAGCTGCACCTATGGATATGGGCTTACTGTCACCAGCAGAGATCATGTTTGGCAAACAAGTGTGAACGATTCTGCCAAGCCATCATCTGTCCAAGTCCTCGGAGATGCAGGAGACACTGCTCAAAAAACAAGGGAGAATGAAGATGGTGCATGACTGACATGTAGGGGCGAACCTACCTCAGCCACACTTAAGACAAAAGGTCAGGGTCTTAGAATCCACAATAACAACATGATTACCGCAGAGGTATTCAAAGTATACAGATAATTTTGCAGTTGTCGATTGTATCATTAATTTCCAATGTCTCCAGTACATATCCTTCAGGATTCGGATTGGTGGAATATTTGCATTAGCTCCAGTGTCAATCTTAATCCTGAGTATATGTTTTTCAGCTTTCTTTGGGCACATGATGTTAATATTGGTGAAAGCATCCAGTTGTTTGACTTCATCAACACAATGTGTTAGGTTCACAATGTGAAACGCCTGCTCATCTTCTAGCTGAGAATCACTCCTCTCTGCGTCTTGTCTCAAGTCTATTTCAGAGTGGACTTTTTGTATCGGCTTGCATTTACGCAGGTCTCTGGCGCTCTCCTTGCTGCTGTTGCCATGTTGCTGCACCTGTCTTCTGTTTGTTTGTATCTATTGTGACTCTGGCTGCATCTTTGGAGCCAAATTTCTTGCTTAGGCAGGTCCAGTGTCCTTTTGCACTACATGCCTTGCACAGGTCTTGAAATGCAGAACAACTTCACGGTGAGTGGGACAAACCACACTTACCACACAGCTTGCTTGCTTTTTTGTGACCTGGTTATGGTATCGATTCTGTTGGCTTCACCTAGTGCTTGTAGATACTGTTATCCAACTACAATGGCTTCATATCTCCTGTCATCTTCTAGCAGCGCATCAATGCTGTGACCTTTTTTCTTCCCCAAGAAGTCTTTTTGAAACATTTCAATGGGTGTTGAGACAATCACCAGCTCCATCAGTCGCTCCGACAGCTCAGTTTCTGAAAAATCACATTTGTTACTCTTACTCGGTATCTACTGACAAACTGATTTATCGATTCCTGTGGCTGTTGCTTGTAGTACATCAATTCCAAGCAGTTAATTCTAAAATTCACTCTTAATTGGAGCTGATCTTCTAGCACTTCCATATATTTGCGGGATCTTTCTGGTCCTCTTAAGATAATCCAGAGATGTTGATTCTGTGTAACCCCTCATTTCCAACTGTTGTTAGTATTTTCACAGCCTGTATCTCGTGTTCTACAGTCGCTTGGTCTGTGCTGACTTTGTTTAAAGAGTTAAAACTCGGATAGGATATCAATGGCCTTCCAGTTCATGCTGGGAAATTTGGTATCCCTCTTTCTGCTGTTCTTTTGCTTTCTGCTCTATATTTAACTTTGTTCAGCTCTGTGCTTGTCTTCAGCACTGTATTTATTATAACTTTTCTATTTGTGGTTTTAGATCTTGTTCTATTAACACTGTGCTGTTTTTCCCTTTAAGAAATTCTCTTTTATTTAGACTGGCTGCTTTGAGGACAAGGTGTTTGACAGTATTCTCTGTTTATTTTGCTTTCAGCACTTCAGCTTCTATGTTTACGCAACTGTTCAATAGGCAGTTCAAGGGTTCCCCCTTTGCTTTGTTTTGGGAGTTTGTTTATATTCTTCACACGCGAATGGTTTAATTTTTTTTTAGTTTCAGCTGTGTGAATGGAGACTCTGCAGTGCTCAGGGGTTTTCCGCACTTTTTTAAACTATCAGATGCCTTCTGTAATGGCTCCGATGTCGATCACCTTTGAAAAAAATCAGTTTTTATAAGCACTTCAAAGATTTTTTTTAATCTGTAATCCCTCAACCATTGACACAATGACTCACCCAATCACAGGAATTGATTTGCAGCCTGTCATTGAGTGCTCTGTCTTCTACAGCTGAAGGTAAGTTCTTTCTTCTTTCCACTGTTTGGACCAGTACTTATTGTGAACATTCTCTCTTTTGGCTGTAAGAAGGGTCGTTTTCACACCTGTTTTACCTGTGGTCTTCAATCTTAGATATTGGCTTTTCACCACAGCTGCCACCATATAATGAGTTCTTTATATGCAGCAGAATGAGATGTATGGAGTCCAGTTGGTTGAAGATCTCTAACAAGTTTATTAACAACTAAACTAGTATATACAGTACAGAGCAAACTATTTACAGAACCTTCATCTGGGTGTTACAGTTGCAGAGTGACTATGGCTTCTAGTCACATGACTACATCCTGGTACTGATCTCATTAGCATACTGAGTTCTTAAAGGAACATCACCCTTAAGGCGATCATAAAACAAATTCCAGATTTAAAATCAACAATTGATCTTGCGTCAATTGCCGTTAGTGGAAGAGGGTTCCAAACTTCTACCACCCTTTACATTTAGAAGTATTTCTTAACTTCACTCCTGAAAGGTCTGGCACTAATTTTTAGTCTATGCCTCCTGGTCCTATATGGGCAGAAATAGTTTCTCTCTATCTACCCTATCTGTCCCCTTTAATATCTTGAAATAAACCTTTCATAGCTCAGAGGTCCTGAGGTACAATTCCACTAGCCCCCCCAAAGTCCCCGCAGAAATCAACAAAGTCAGCACAGGTTAAGCACCTTCCAAGTCCCACGTGCCTCAAGAACCCATGAGGTCATTCATTTACCCACTGAGCCATTAGACTGTATATTATGCCCTGATATATAAATTGTCTTGATTATGATGCCATCAACCAAATATGACAGACTGTAATAACATATCAAAGCTTACAATTCATTCATGGGCGTTCAAGTGAATTCATGGGTTTAATGAGTTCTTGCAGTTATGAGAAAAGATTAACAGATTTACAGCCTTCTTGCTTCCAGATTTGTTATTTTATATAATGCAATATTAAGCTATAAAGCTTGATCAGGTTAAGAAAATGAGTATGTAAATGTCTCTGTGCTGATAGAATTTTAGAAACAAACCAAAGCTAGAGAATTTGAACCAGCTGTTAAAGTTAACAAGAATATTCTGAATGATCTGAAGCTAGATAGTAAAATGCAATAAAAATACTCTTTGAGAATTTGATTTTCTGATTAAAATTCAATCTAAAATTTTACCAGTAGTGCAGGAATACTAACACAGAAGAAAAGGTTCAATCAGTAGTAGTGACGTTTGACCAGGAGGCTAATCATTGTTGCAACTATTGCAGAGAAATTATTTTCTTAAACAAATTTCACACTTATGTAAAAAAAAAGAATTGGTGAGAATCCGAAATGAAGTTGGAAATACAAAGCCTGTCTGCCAGCCAGCGGTTGAAAAGAGGTGGCACAAGCACCACTCAGGCACATACACACATAGCTAATGATTATTGAGAACACTGTGATTGAATTACAGCCTTGTAACATGTTTATGCTCCTGTACCTCATTGTTATACACAGTATTCTAGTTGCGATATGTAAGAAAACAGATCTTGAACTATCATAATTTTCTACTTGACACTTGCTGGTTCCAATGTCAAATTTCAGTTACAAGTAATCCTGAATGACATTCACAAAAAGGTATCGGACTGAACATAGTCACTGACCATTTGCATTCATACAGGCCTTCTAACATTGTAAAATGCCACTAGGCATTTAAAGAGGCAAAAACAGATGCAAAGCCAGGGGGGAGAAGGCATAGTCAATGCAATAGCTTTTAAGGAAGATTTTGAAGGAGGGGAGAGAGGCAGCAAGCTGGAAGAGAAGGATATTATGAATGAAAGAACAAAGAATTTTCATTCTATTGCACCTTCTCACATCTATCAGTAATGTCCCAAACAACTCATATAATGAATGATTTTTACAATATAGTTACTGTTGGTATGGTAGGTAATTGCAACAGCTACTTTACAAACAGCAGCAATCCACAAACAGTAATGTGATAGCCAGTGTATTATGGGTTAAAGAAAGGATGCTGACTACAAAAATTGACTGCAATTTTTTGAAGGATGTCATGGCATCCTTAATATCTACATCAAATAGCAGACTGGACTTCGGTTTAAAATGCCATCCAAATCCTAATAAAGCAGCACCTCCTCGGTCTTCCAATTGAAATGCCAGCTTAGATTTTATGTACAGGTCCTCGAGAGCAACTTGAACCCAAATCTTTGCAACTCATGAGCAAGAGTGCCACTAACTGAGCCAAGCTGAGACTCAAGGGAGAGTTTCACAGTGTGGTAGGGTTTTTAAGCCAGGACAAGTAGCAATAATGCAGGAATGTTATCATTCGATTTGGACAATATTATTGCTATTTCTATATGTCTATCCACTTAAAATTGATTTATTGTCTATTGCAAGAGAGTAATGTGGCACAACGTTATTTGGCCTTTGCAATAACGCATGATCATAGTTGTACAATACAAAATACATGTACACAAGCTAATTCAGTAAAATTGCTTCAAATAGTCAAAAATATGTTTGTCTTCCAAATATATTACATATAGGGCCTATAGTTTTCCCAGTACTGCCAGAAGTGCGTTATATTGTAAGCTGAATCATATCATTCAAATTAAGGGAGATAATGGCAGATTTCCTATTGACTTTTTTAACCCAACATGGAAGAAACTCTGATGTAATTTTTGGTATATTTAGAGAATGAGATATGAAGAGTCAGAGATTTTATTTTCTTGACATGAATTAAATTGCCTGAATAATTCAAAATTATGGCATTATGCCCATTATTCTATTTGCTGCATTTTTAAAAAATTGTAGAACTAATGCTTAGTGCACAGAAAGAACAATTACACTGTTGAATGTCCACATACCATAAATATTGTTTTCTATCACAGTATTAAAGACTAATTTAAAAGAAAATTAATTTAAAAAAAACTAAAATATGTTCCTTTCTGTCGTCCGCCACCTTACGCCCTCAAAAGGTAAATATATCAAGAATGGTAAACTTGATTGCTGGGGAAACATTGGGCTGGATATAATGAGCCCATCCAGCAGCAGACCTGGAAGTGGGCGCTATCCCCGCTCATTGCATGTGCAGCCAGCCCACCGTGATCACGTGGCAGGCGGCCAATTATCATAATGGAGGTGTGGGGCCTGGCCAATCACTCGACAGGTGTGGGATTCGAATCGCTGAATGGTGCAATATTTAAAGGCCTGCCAGCCCTGCATTCACGCCTGCCTGATGTAGAAGAGTGCCTTCCTGAGTGCCCTCTGATGCCCCAGGACGCTTTCTGCGCCCTCTGCTACCCCAGGATGCCTTCTGCTGCCTCTGCTGCCCCAGGACGTCTTTTGCAGCTTCAGCTGGGCCAGGATCCCTCCTGCAGCCTGATAGGTAAGGTGTTGAACACGAACCTGCAGCGACCATGACTGAAGGAAGGCACTGGGTGGCTCCACAGTTTAGCCATGTCTCCCTCAAGATTCGCCTCCAGGCTGCGAGGGAAAGGTGGGAGGTCCTCTTCCCCAGCAATGGCAAGAAGAGGACCTCCCACCTCACCAAGCAATCCTGAATGGAGATTGCAAAGGAGGTCAGGAGCCATGGGTCACCCCCAAACATGGGACCAGTGCCTCAAGAGGGTCAACAATCTCCTTTTGTTCTGCCAAGGTGACTGCTCCATACCTCTCTCCTTTTTAGGGTTTGCATGTGGCTATGCAGGAGGAAGCAGAACATGGGGAGGGAGGCGCCTCAAAGGCGCTGGAAAAGGGGGATAGGCATCACCTCATCCTGACAGATGCATGGCTGCATCTCAGCCACAGGCCACCTTCTTTCACAGTTCATCCCCATTAACCTCCCTGAGAGCTGACAGGAGGATGAGCTCCATAGAAAACCCCAGTAGGGGACAAGGGGCTGCCACTCACGGAACTGTCACGTTGATCTCTCTGCGTAGCATGACTATCTTCCTCTTTCCACTTGCAGGACAAGAGGGCCCATAACAGGAGAGAGACAGCCCAGACTGGTGGAGGCATCCCAGACATCAGGCCTCTTTCCATGGCTGAGGAGCTCAATAGCGGATAGAGAGACTGGAGTCTCTGCACAAGAGAGTGAGGATTGTCTTCCATCGACTTAGAGATCACTTCTGGAGACCCACATCACGCAAGGTTGGCATGATGAGATCTACACATTCTAACCCACACATATTTGTATTCTCTCATGCAGGACACTGTCTGCAAGAGACTCTAGTAGAAGGGGAACCTAATTCCACCTCTGAAGAGGAGTAGTTGGAGGATGCACCATCTCATGACTCTCCTAAACTTTCCACCAGCGCAGATACTTTCTTCTCGGTGGGTTTCCGCTTGGCTGTAAAATCAGGATCACAAACTGGTCAGAGCTCCATACATGCGCCCGAGCAGCTGGCTGAGGCTGAGACAGCTGAGGCCTCTGACAGTCGGGGGACTGGGGGTGGTCAGGTGCATGCCAAGCCCCAGACTGATTATGAGCATCTAGTGTCAACAGCACAGGGTGTGTTGGAATTGCAGAGAGAGGTAAGGCAACATCTGGTGGAGATGCCAGAGGCAATGTACAGCCATGAGCGGACGATGCCTGTCATGCTAGGCCCCCACCTGCCAAGAATGAGGCACATTAATTTTGTCATGAACATTGATTTTAAACTGTTACTGGAGTGAAGAAAGGACTTGTTAAACAGATCAGCCGTGGCAGGAGAAGACATTTGCATATTAACAGATAGTGCTTGGAAGGACAAAGGACCATTCTCTGACACATTCAACTCACAATGGACCGTGATCACCAGGTATTGTGTGTAACAGGAGCATTCCAGAGACTGCTAAGGTGATACAATCCAAGACGTGGTCAGACTAGTTAGTTATGTGATTTAACCTGCTTGGCAACCTGGGTTTTTCTGAATTGTGCAAACAGTTTGAACTCGAGTGTCTGTTTGCTCCTGGACTGAAAAGATCTCTCCTGTCTGCTACCATCTCTTTCTCACAAGCCTCTGAATCCACTGAAGATGTATGAACACCAAGAAAGAAAAGTCTCCTTCAGCGAACAAGGTTTAAGAAGAATACTGGGCCCCAACAAAAAGCAAGATCTAGCTACAATCAAGGACTCTACACTGAACTTGAAGAACCGTAACAAAAACTCGTCAGATATTGCCTCAAACTTTTCCACTTTATTTTCCTTCTGCTCTTTTATGTCTCTATTTGCATGTGTGTATTGCACATGCATGCTAGCGTGGGTGCGTTGTGTATCCGTAGCTGTCAATCGAATTAGAGTTTAAGTTCAAATTTAATAAATTTCAACTTTTCTTCTTTAAACCTAAGAAAACCTATTTTTGCTGGTTTCTTTGCCTTATAATTGAAAAGCGGCGAGAAAGGATTCACCGAGGCGAAGCTAAAAACACGGTGTGTTTAAGAATAATACCCTGTTACGGTAAGAGGGACCCCTAGCCACCTTTCTCACCTGGTCGTAACAATGCCACAAATGCACGTAGACCTGCATACCATTGCCTTGGCCATGAGCTCAACGCAGCAGTGGCAAAGCGAGAGAAGGACGAGGCTCCTGGAGTTTTCTCCAGCTCCTCCTCTGGTGAACAGGGAGCCTTGAAGGGGAGGAGTCGAGGCTGACCTCCACACCTGAGGACTCCCCTCAGGGCGTTCTGAGTGTGGGCAACGGCTCTTCAACCCCTCCATCAGTTGCAGCGACACTTGAAGAGAGTCCTGCATCTGTGCAGAAAACCCTCAGGCAACCAGAGGGTGGCTGCCGAAATCATCACAGGGCAAGGGGCAGCTGTCTGCCTTCAGCGCAGCTGTTAGTACAGGGGTAGAAGCACTTATAAACATATAAAGGAAACTGCCTAGAGACACTTGGGGTTTCACGGGTGTTAGACTTTTAATAAGTTATTTTGTTTTTGAAATTAACTTTCATTGTGGAAAATGATTATTCTAGCATGACTTAATAGTTGGCTGCTGACTTCACCCTTCCCCCTGAGTGGATGCCAGTGTAGGCACAGGCCTCATTTGATTAGTATCTCCCATGGGCCATAGTGCATGGTGCAGCTGGGTGCTCGGCCTGGAAGACAAATAGAAAGGAGGCGACTCTAAGCATTGAGGTGAGTCTTTATTGATTTTACTCTGATTAGCCATTTTGGTAGCTGGAAGTGGGTAAGTATGAGATTGTCTCTTGCTTCCTTGGCCCATCGCTCATTGTGCCTGACCTTTGGTGCAAGGGGTTCAAGATCCTGTGCTGCCTGCTCATCACCCTTGTTATGATCCTGTAGGTTTTTTCTTGGAGAGAATGCAGTGTGCCTTTAAGGCTGAAAAGGGAGCAGTACTGCTTTAAGGCAGCAAGCTCTAAAAACTGAGTCAAAGAATGCATTCTCGTTGCCCGGGATACAGCCATTCAGGACCAGAGACCGAGAGATACATTGTTCCAATTTAATTTTGAACTGGCTTATAGTGGATGCAGACTGTTCTAACTCAGAGACATAGACAGACAGCTGGACCAACATGTACTGAAGGAAATGAGAGCTCTCTCTTGGTTTATTTAAACCCTATTTATTACACTCTCAGAATTCAGATGTCAAGCTAGACTAATTTCTTAAAAGAAAATAACCGATTACTTTAACCACTGAACTGTAATTGTTGAATTCATCACTGGAAGAAGAGAATCATTCCAACTTCTGAACTAGACCACTGACTGTTATACTGTTGAAGAACGTTTTTTCCCCCATTGGATGGCTGTGAGGACTTTAAGCAACCTTGGACTGTTCCACATCTGCAAGGACTCTAAATTTTTCTATTTTAAATGTTGTTTATATCTTAGTAGTGTTTAAGAATTTTGTTTTGCTAATTAAACAGTTCATTTGTTGATCTAAAGACACCTGGTTTGGTTAGCCTCATTCAGGAGTTAATAGATGGTACAATTTGGCTGGGTTTTTCTTTAATTTGGAAAATTTAAAATGATATGTTAGGCGATCTGTGGAGGGATGGGATTGAATTAATTGTGTTTCTCCCACCACAATCAGGGGTTTTTAGGAGGAAATGGAAGACTGGACAGTTGTTGAACATATAGTGGTACCACCTAAATACCAACAAGGATTATTAAGGTGAGCACACGACATTCCTTTTGCAGGACATAGGGGAATTCAGAAGACCAAATCATGCATAAGCCAACATTATTACTGGCCAGTCTTACAAAGGATGTGAGGCAATTTTGTAGGACATGCCATACCTGTCAAATGGTGGGAAAACCACAACCTACCATAAAACCAGGGGATAATGTATTAGTGTTGTTACCGTCACAGGGAGAACCATTAAAAGCACAGTTCAGTGGTCCACATGGAGTGATCAAAAGAGTGGATAAGGTAGATTACTTGATTGACACCCCTGATCGCCAGAAGAAGAACCACTTGTTTCACATCAATATGCTCAAACAATATTACCGCAGGGAGAAGGATAAGCCAGTACAGGTATGTCAGGTAATCGGGACTGTTGAGAAGGAAAAGGATAGTGAGGATGAGGCAGAAGTAGGCCTAGGAAATTCTCAGATTGAACCTCCAACTATCCAATTAGCGAATACAGAATGGTTAGGAAAATTAATCAATAGGCTTTTACACTTAGAGGCAAAACAGTGTGAAGTCCTAACCAGGGCTTTCACAACGTTTCAAAAAGTTTGTAGGGATAAGCCAGGATGTACAACCTTAGCCACACATGATGTGGGTATAGGGCAAACCATTCCTTTAAAAAAACATCCTTGTTGCTTCGGTCCAAACAGACAGGTCCAAATGGAAGCAGAGGTACAGTGCATGCTGAAGGGCAGCTTAGTTGAACCTAGTCAGCACAGTTGGAATTCGCAAATGTTCTTAATGTCTAAACCTGGTGGGTCGGCTCAAACTTGCATAGACTCTAGAAAAGTCACTGTGGTAAAGAAGGCAGACTCCTACCCAAATTCTTATTTAAAGGACTGTATGGACAGAGTGGGCAACACAATGTGTCTTAAAGTGACAGATGTGTTGGAGGGATACTGTTAAATTTCTTTGACACCCCAGGGTAAGAAAAAATCAGCTTCTGTTACACCGGACAGGGTTTTCCAGTGTCAAGTGATGCCATATAGGTTAAGGGGTACTTGAGAAACTTCTCAGAGAATAGTGAACCCAGTAGTGGTCAGTAATCCTAGCTGTGCAGTTCACCTGGCTGAGGTGATGGACAATAGGGACACGTGGAAGGAAAACACAAAACAATTGGAAGACTATGCTTGGAAATTTGAAATGGGCTAATTGGGACAACCTGTTGAAAATTTAAAGCTGAAATGTTCTGGTGGAACTTGTTGCTGTAGTCTTAACACTTTAGAAAAGTGTATGCCTGTAAATGCAAAAAAAAAGTGTTCGCATTTTTTTCAAATTGTATCTTTCACCCATTGTAATGAAACGCATTTCAGGAATGGCGTTTCATTCCGCCAGCAGCGAAGGTGTTATGATCCTGTAGTTTTTTTCCCGGAAGAATGCGATGTGCTTTATAGGCTGGAAAGGAAGCAGTACTGCTTTAAGGCAGCAAGCTCTAACAACTGAGTCAAAGAATGCATTCTCATTGCCCGGGATATGGCCATACGGAGACTGTGATTAAAAGAGTGCATTCTCGTTGCCTGGCATACAGCCATTCAGGACCAGAGACCGAGAGATACATTGTTACAATTTAATTTTGAACTGGCTTATAGTGGACACAGACTATTCTAACTCAGAGAGACACAGACAGACAGCTGAACCAGCATGTACTGAAGGAAATAAGAGCTCTCTCTCGGTTTATTTAAACCCTTTTTATTATACTCTGAGAATTCTGTTGTCAAGCCAGACTAATTTCTGAAAAGAAAATAACCAATTCCTTTGACCACTGAACTGTAATTGTTGAATTCATCGCTGGAAGAAGAGAATCGTTTCAACTTCTGAACTGAACCACTGACTGTGAACTTTTTTTTCCCCATTGGACGGCTTTGAGGACTTCAAGCAACCTTGGACTGTTCCACATCCGGCAGGAGTGTAAATCTGCAAGGACTCTAATTTTTTCTATTTTAAATGTTGTTTATATCGCAGTAGTGTTTAAGAATTTAATTTTTCTAATTAAACAGTTAATTTGTTGATCTAAAGACACCTGGTTTGGTTAGCCTCGTTCAGGGGTTAATAGATGGTACAATTTGGCTGGGTCTTTTTTTAATTTGGAAAGGTTAAAATGATATGTTAGGCGATCTGTGGAGGGACAGGATTGAATTAACAGTGTGCTTCTCCCACCACAATCAGAATCGTATATTTTGATTGGGGGCTTTGACTGGAGTGGTCGATCGTAACACACTCCTCCATGCCCTTCGCGTCGGTGGAGCAGTGGCATTCAATCATGTCCTCATCATGCAAGGCCTCCCCCCTCTGCAGTGCTAGATTGTGCAGAGCACAGCAGACCACCATGATACGCGAGACCCACACTGGGCCATACTGCAGGGCTCCACTGGATCAATCAAGGCACCGGAATCTCATCTTCAGCAGCCCAAAGGCCTTCTCGCTGGTCGCTTAGGTGGAGCCGTGGAAAGTTTTGTACCTCTCCTCTGCTGCAGCGCGAAGGTTCCTCACAGGCGTCAGTAGCTATATCTTCAACGGGTAGTCCTTGTCCCCAAGAATCTATCCCTGAAGGCAAGTGGGGGGCCTGAGGAGATGCGGCACCTGGTACTATCAAAGCTTCCCGGAAAGTGGGCACACACCTGCAGGAAATGTTTTTAGTGGTCGCAGACCAGTTGAACGTTGATAGAATGGAAGCCCTTCCTGTTGATGAAGGTGGCTGGCGGGTCTGTTGAAGCCTTGATGGCCACATGCAAGAAATCCATCACACCTTGCACCGGGGGAAATCCATCGAAGGCCCCGAAGCTGATGACCCTCTTTGCCTGACTGTCAGGGTCCATCCGGTAGTGCATATAGTCGTCAGCCCTTTTGAACAGAGCATTGGTCACCTCCTTGACGCAGCGGTGTGCTGCTGTCTCGGAGACCCCACACATGGCCCCAGCAGATCCTTGGAATGACCCAGCATAAAGGTTATGAGTTACAGTGATTTTCAATGCCACAGGCAGAGGGTGACCACCAAATCCCATAGGGCATAACTCGCCCTGCAGCAGGGTGTGTAAGGCAGTGACAGCCTGCCTGGAGAGCTGTAGTCTTCGCTGACAATGACGTACGGACATCTCGAGGTAGCTCACTCTAGTCCGGTACATTCCCTGCTGTGGATGGGCCCTTCTTGGCGTGGCTGGCTGCTGTTGCTCTCATCATGGAGCTTCATGGACAGGTGCAGGTGCCTCCTGCGGAGGCGCTGCATCATGCCACGGGGGTCCAAAAAGACAGGGATCTGGATTTTGAGAGCCCGCCGCCAATCTCGGCAGCAAGCTCAAAAATTGGCGGCCTACATCGGTGGGCAGCACGCCAAAGAGTGCCACAATTTCAAGTGCAGCGGCTCATTTAAATAGCTGGGACGGCACGCCCACCCAAATCTCGTAAAGGGGACGGGCTGTCCGTCCCCGGCAAAGGCATCAGCTGCCTGTGCGGAGGCGCCTGCGCCCAATTTAAATTTTTAAAGTCCTACTCTCCCCCCCCCACAAAATTAAATAAATACATTTCTAACTCCCCCTTCCCATCCTCACAATAACAATAAATATTTGCCCTTTCCCCCCGCTAAACACTTGCCTTTTAAATATGACCTTCCCCCAACCCCCCCACCCCGAGACGGCACAAAGTTTGAGGTTCAACCCTTCCCACCATCTACTACACTCATTTGACCCCGTCCCCCACCCCTCACTGAAAATCTTACCTCCTCCCCCCCTCTCCACCAGTGTGGTGCTGCCTTTCGCCAGATAGGGAATTGAAGGCATGGGAGTGCTGGCCACCGCACTGAATAGCATGGCGGGCCCTCAAGATTGCAGGTGAGTGTATTTTAATTTATTCATTTCCTTGATTAACATATGTTAAGTAGGGTCACGTCGCTTAGCGGCGGGGGGTGGGGGGGGGGGGGTGGGGGGGGTGGTGGGCCGCCATGGAGCCTCGCCATCACTGGGAGGATCAGGCTGGGCCATCCCGGTGTCGAGGTCTGTGATGGATCTCTTCTGGACCCATCTTCAGGCCCCCTTACCATGGAGCCTGCATCGAGGGCTTGGTAAAATCCAGCCAGGGTGTTTGAGACCCATGCCACGTAATCAGTAGGCCTCCAGAGCAATGTCCTACAAAAGACAAACCTGCCTTGGCAGTTTTCCCTCTGCTACTTCTCCCAGCAGACTCCTTTCAGTTCCCACCTTTGCTGATAGCTGACCCGCTCACCTAGCAGTATGGGCACCTGACACTGCCACCCAAAACCAAGCTCTCCTTTGCAGACCACCCGACACCCAGCAATCCCTTGCACAACACCTGACACCCAGTATCTCCTTGCAGAATACCCGAGACCCTGCTCACCCATGCAGAGTGCACAGCACTGCAGTCCGACAATGGCCTCTGCTCCCCACGTTCTTCCCCTATCCAGTGTTAGTCATGGCTGCCCCCCCTCGGTGCTGACAGCTTTCAATGGCTGGTGTTCCAAAGGCACATGAGGCCCGCCCATTGTCCACTTAATTCCAAGACCCCATTGAATCACTTAAAATTACATACAAAAGCATTAAAATTAACTTCTACAATTTAAATTACACTCCCGTCACATCGGAGCGGAGACACTGCCTTGGTGCTTTCCCGCCGCTGATAAATCCAGAACCAACGTCATGACGTTGGATTTCCAAGGAGAACCCATCCAATGCTATTCTCTGGCGACCCCACCCGCCCCCCCACCCCACGCCTCCACTCCCACTCCAAACAGCAACACTAAATTGAGCCAATTTTCTGCGACAATTGAAAATACAACAATTTTAAATGATGAAAAAATTGCAAGAGTATTGCAAGAGTAATTCTATGAGTCTATGAATGCTAGGTCTCTGATTGTTGCTATCCGATAAGATGTCAGCCTTGGCTCCATGGTAACACTTGTCCTGTGACAAAAAAATCATCAATTCATATCTCGGCTGTCATTGCTGTGCAATACTGAGGGAGTGCTGCATTGCGCTATCTGAGGTTAAGTCAAGGACCTATTCTCTCATGTCAATGTAAAAGATCCACTGTCGCTATTGGAAGAAAGGCACAGAAGTTCCCTCCTGGTGTCCTAGCTGACATTTATCCCTCAACCAATATCACTAAAACACATTATCAGGTCATTTATCCCATTGCTGTTTGTGGGATCTTGCTCCATGCAAATTGGCTTTGAATTTGGTCCCTACATTACAGCAATGACTGCACTGCAAAAGTGCTTCATTGGCTTTGAAGTGCGTTAGGATGGTCCTGAGATCATGAAAGACAGTATATAAATTCAATTTCTAGAGAGACCCAGCAAGGCTACAATGGGCTGAATGACCTTTCTTTTCTGTAAACATATATATTTCTCTTGTTCCTCTAAAAGTAGTCGTTTGGATAATGAATCTCACTCCTGGAAAGTGGTTGGTCTACAGGTCATGTGGAAAGGTAATGGAATTGGAATATAAGAATTGCTTGATAATAAAATGACCAAGGACCATCCAGTTCTCCTTTTACCATGCTGGGAGTTGTAGTTTGTTAATGATACAATTATGATAGATTTATCACTTATATAATCAATTAATCACTACTTGCTGATTTGCCTGGTTTCCTTTTACTGTTTTCTTATAATAAAGAGATACATTAGTTATTAAGAAGAAAAGAAAGACTCTATGTAGTCCCTTTCGCAATCTCAGGATGTCCCAAAATGCTTTCCAGCCTATTAAGTACTTGGTGAAGTGTGGTCACTGATGTAATGTAGGAAACACAGCAACCAATTTGCACACAGCAAGGTCCCACAAATACCAATGTGATAATGACCAAATAATCCATTTTTTAGTGATGCTGGTTGAGGGATAAATATTACAGAGGACACTAACGAGAACTTCCCTGATCTTCTTTGAAATAGTGCCATGGGATCTTTTATATCTATTTGAGTTGGCATGCTGGCTAGGTTTAATGTTTCATCCAACAGATGAGAACCAGAGTACCAGCCCAGATTTTGGGCTCAAATCTCTGGAGTGTACTTACTCAGATATGAGAGAGCTACAAACTGAGCCACAGCTGACATATATATAATAACCATAACAACTTATATTTATATTGTACCTTTAAAATTATAAAATGTCCCAAGCACTTCACAGGAGCATTATAAAACAAAATTTGATGCTACGCCACATAAAGAGACATTAGGTCAGATGATCAAAAGCTTAGTCAAAGAGGTAGGTGTCAAGGAGTGTCTTAAAGAAGGAAAGTGAGATAGGGAGGTGGCGAGGTGTAGGGAGGGTATTCCAGAGCTTAGGTCCTAGGCAACTGAAGATGCGGCCACGAATAGTGGAATGATTAAAATCGGGAATGCACAAAAGACCAGAATTAGAGGAGCGCAGGTAATTCTAAGAATTGTGGGGCTGGAGGAGATTACAGAGTTTGGGAGGGGCAAGGCCATGGAGGGATTTGAAAACTAGGTTGGGAAGTTTAAAATGAAGACGTTGCTTGGTCGGGAGCCAATGTAGGTCAGCGAGCACAGGGGTGATAGGGGAATGGGACATGGTGCGATTTAAGGCATAGACAGCAGAGTTTTGGATGACCTCAAGTTTACAGAGGGCAGAATGTGGGAGACCAGCCAGGAGTGCTTTGGAAAGGCAGAATAAAGACATTAAATATATCACCATTTGGCACTGCAAGAACATACATCTGCAATTATATTTCAATAAACTTTGCCTTAATCACTGCAAAATTTACAGACCATTTCAACATTTGTACCTGTATCTGTTTTTACATCTACAGTGTTGTGCTGTGGTGAAGGGTTGCCAGAGCAAATAGTTCAAATTTTATTAAAGAGTATCAACTGAACAACATGTTTTCAAAGATAACAGAGTAATAATTCCCTCTATGGTTGTAATCGAGAACTGTAAGTATCACGGAATTAATAGATGGAGTGAAATTTGTGCTACAAAAGATTGCAAATTCCAGGTAATTTAACAGAAGTGTGTTTACTTTTGTCAGCTGTAGTTCAATTGGTGGCACTTTTACCTCTCAGGTAGAAGGGTGTGTTGGTTCAAGTCCCACTTCAGAACCTTATCACAATAATTCCGGCTTACATTCTCATGAAGTACTGAGGGAGTGCTGCATGGTTGGAGGTACTGTCTTTTCCACGAGCTTTCTCGCCTCGAAGTAAGAAGGTTGTGGGTTTATGTCCCACTTGAGGACTTGAGCACAAAAATTAAGGCTGACACTCCAGTGCAGTACTGAGGGAGTGTGGCACTCTCAGATGAGATGTTAAAATGAAGTCCCATCTGCCATCTCAGGTGGATGTAAAAAATCCCATGGCACTATTTCGAAGAAGAGCAGGGGAGTTATGCCAGGCCAATAACTAACTCTCAATCGACATGACAATAGCAGATTATCTGGTCATTATCACGTTGCAGTTTGTGGGAGCTTGCTGTATGCAAATTGGTTGCCACACTTCTACATTCCAACAGTGACTACATTTCCAAAGGCTGTAAAGCCCTTTGGGACGTCCAATGGTCGTGAAAGGCGCTACATGAATGCAAGCCTTCCTTTTATTTCTCAAAAGGACTGCAATCCTGCGCTTGCAGTTTCTTGTTCTCCCGCCCCCTGCAGAGTGGACAGCAGCAAGAAGGGGGGCGTGGCCACGTGCGCTGGACCCGGAGTTGCCATGGAGACGGATCACTTCTGGAATGCTCACCGGCGAGGAAGAGGCGCGAATTCATGACGTTAGTCAGGGGGCGGGTCAAACGCGCTGGGTTTGCCCTATTCGGTCCGCCTTCCTCCACCACCTCCTCCCTCGCTGCCTGGGACAGGTCTGCACTGAGCCCTCCGCTTGCAGGGTACGTAACTTTCACATGCTTTGCGCTTCTAATTAACACAGTCACTAAAAAAAAATCTCCTGCTGGATATGATGTTTAGCCGCCGAGAATGAGAGAGCCATTTCTTTTCCGGACGAAATGCAAAGATATTGATGAAAGTGTGAGCACCTTGTGGCAGTGCAGTACTGTCATAAATAAAATGTGGGTTGGCTGCTATCTGGGTGACAGAATGTGACTGTTTTTGTGAGAGACTTGGTTTTCTGGAGGGTTTGCAAAGCCATCACACACACCCTCTGCCGTTGTGTTGATATTCACTTGATTGAACAATGCAGAATTACTTGTGTTTTTTTTAATCTGTTCTTTCTAGATACTTTCTGATTGCATAAGAAGGGGAACCTTGCATGGCAAATTTTCGTTATTCCCCCTCTCTCTCTTTGTAAACTTGCAGTACTCTGCGGCTGACAAAAGAAATCTCCGCTGCAAGTGTTTTTTTGGAGGGGAGAGAGGGAGAGGAGGCGGGTGGAATTGATCCTCACATTCATATAGAGAGCAGATAGGCCTGGAAAGTGATGCTGGTCACATCAACGTGGCGGACAACATTCGCGGCTTCTTTCGGAACATCATTTGCCCGTTTCTGGATAAAATGGAGAGGATGCAGGAGCAATAATGTGGCAGGAAGCATTCAACCTGAATTCGCAGAGGAAATTTGGCTGCCCAGCATTCACGAGACATTCTAGATTGAAACTGAAAGAATATATCTTTTAAAAAAGGGTGCAGGATATTGAAGAAGGAGGGGAAATGATTTGAAGTCTGAGGAAAGTTTCATTTGTTTAATCTTGCCTGTGATGGATGCTACCAGAGCAAGATTTAAGGGTCAGCTGCCGAACTGAAAGTAGAATATCTTACGTCCCACTGCGGTTTTTTGTGTGTGGGGGGGGTGTGTTTGTTTTTTTTTTGGAGAGGACCAAGGGTTGTCGATTCGGAGCTGATACTACGGACTTTTGATGCTTGAAATGGAAACAGGATCAGAAACGAACCGGCACCAAAGGAAGCCTGTAACTCACGGACTGGAAGACCAGAAAAGGGTAAGTGATCAAATTTTATTGAAACAACGTATCTTTCCGGGGTTCCTAGCAGTGCAGTGTTGAAATGTGGTTACATTGCAAGTTTAATACATTGTTGCCATTAAGTGAAACAAACAAGCTGATATTCACATCCGTTTCACTTGTACATATCGGAAACAAAGATCGTCGCCTCGCACTCATCTCTTGGGCTGTTTAGTTTATTCTCAGCACTTTTATATTTGACAACTATGATGTCTCATTTGTTTGATTTTAAGATGTTTGTTGGGGGGTGGGGGGATAGCATGTCGGTTTACACGCATTGACCAGCACATAAAACGCACATGGGTGATTCTGAGCTTCATTAAATGCCACATTGGCCATAAAATTAATACGTAATTAGGGGTTGTTGTGTATTGTTGATGAGGCTCTACATTGCTTATCTGCTGTTGGCACTGACCGCACTTGGAATCTGTGACTCTGTAATATAACCCAAAGTCAGGCTTCGGTGGCAGCTGGGATAACATCAATTGGTCACGCTTTAGTGATGTTCATTTTAACTTTACCCCAATCGTCACGGCGATTATTAGATTTCATAAAGTTATATGCAGGATTATATTCAATGACTGTTCACAGTCGGCTTTAGTCTTTTCCCTCCTGTTTACAGAGAAGCACTAATGATTTGATCTGCAGCATTTTCTGCTCACTGTAAATCTGTTGCAAAAAAAGTTTGTGTAAAATTTGTGGCATCAAAATGATTTCAGATTTTAAAATTGAAGACCATTGTATTTTGGTAAGACCAAACCAACTGGTTATTTTGGTGGAGTGTATTGCTCTTTGATTTGCTGGCAGTTGGACTTGTTCACGACTTGAAGGTTATATATTAACCATTTGTTTATATTTTTGAGACCATGACTTTAATATAGAGTTTTTGAGTGGTATTATGCTGATATACTTATCCGATTGATCACGCTTAAGTTTTTGTAGCAAACAAATCCATGCTTATCTTCTAAATCTGAAGGCTTTACAGCTAAATTTAGCACAAATATGAACCACTTTCTTTAAATCAGCCTTTATTGGTGGTTTGCCACTCTCCGTAGGATCAGCCAAGTGTGCTGAAGTAAGCTGAAAGTGCAGCCTGCACTTAACTTGAGAAGTGTTGAATTGTGCAAAGTGAAACCACACCTGCAGTATAGTATACAGTTTTGGTTTTCTTACCTAAGGAAGGATATACTTGCCTAAGAGGGAGTGCAAAGAAGGTTCACAAGACTGATTCCTGGAAGGAGATTGAGTAGACTGGGACTATGTTGCCCAGAATTGAGAAGAACCAGAGGTGGTCTAATTGAAACATATAAAATTCTTAAGGGGCTCTACAGGGTAGATGTTGGGTGAATGTTTCCCCAAAATGGGGAATCTAGAACATGGTGTCACAGTTACAGAATAAGGGGTCAGCCATTTAGGACTGATATGAGGAGAAATTTATTCATCCAAAGGTTTGAGAGTCTTTGGAATGCTCTACCCCAGAGAGCTGTGGATGCTCAGTCGTTGAGTACGGTCAAGATAGAGATTGATAGATTTTTGAAAACTAAGGGAATTAAGGGATATGGGGAGAATGTGGGGAGGTGGAATTGAGGTCAAAGATCAGCCATGACCTTATTGAATGGAGGAGCAGACTCAAAGAGCTGACTAGCCTCCTCTTTTTTTTAACGTTTTTATGAACAGTAGCACTGGTAGAGTGGGCTGTAGGTTTTTGTAAGCAGTCTCAAATGTTGCCACGTGTGAATGCTTTTGGTCTTCTGTTTAATGAAAAGACTTAGTGAAATTTCTAGTATCTAGTTGCTGCTTAGAGGTTCTGTAGTATGCAGGCAGAATGCAAAAAAAAAAGAGCTGTGAATTTGTGCACAGGCAAGTATAAAATTTGATAAGATTGTGACGGAGAATATGATATGTGAAGTTGGTGAATAATTTGGTGGAATGTTAAATCCTAGATTGCGGAAAGGCACTGTACCATAGGGTGTTGGCAACAAGTTTGTGTTGAAGATTGAGTTCTCAGTTTCGCTGGGCGGTCTTAAGTGGAAGCCATGTGCTTCCCTTGAGGGGGGAGGAGAATACATTTTGGGCATATCATCCTTGTATCTCAACAGATGCTTATGGGTGGCATAGATGGAAATGAGGAACATATTTGTGTTCCTTGCCCCTTTTGTGAAAACTGTAAGGGAACATCAGCAAACTTTGTATTGGATTGTGCTACATATTTACAAAAATCCATAAATCAGGGCATTTTGTTGGATTCAGAACTAAATACAAGTAGCTAGATAATCTGATGGAATATTGTACCATGTTGAGCAAAGGCCTTTGAGTTTAAATCCCATTCTTAATAACTTATCCCATTAGATGGAGTGTTGCCTGACAGGTGTAATGTTGCACTTGCAAAAAACAAAATCGAAAGGGACCAGTAAGTTGATTTACTTGATCAACTTTAGTAAGTTGATTGATCAAATGATATTGACAGCTATCCAGAAAGTATTTGTCTATTGGATGGAAGAAGAAATGTGACACCGATGAGGGAATATTTGGAAAAGTAGGGGATTGTGCATGAAATTGCTAAAAACGGCAAAACACTTTGATTTGACCAACTTAATGTGCATTATACTTGTTTGAAGTGATAAAAGCATGTATTTGCTGGAACTTCCATGCAAACATTGTTTGTGTTTTGTGGTCTGCTTCATCTGTTGAATAAATATTGTATTCAATTTCAATGTGCTGCGCCCTCTTTTTGTGTAGTATATGCAAAGTTAGATTTGGAAAAGGAGCTTGCACATCATGAATGGAATATATTTTTTGTGTGCTGCAGAAATGCTTAGTGAGAGGAATCTATATTGTCATGATGTGCTTAATCTGAATCAGTACTGAAAGCCAACAATGAACGGATATGCATTTTTACTTTCCAATATTTTTCTCTTGCTTTGTCTTAAGGCAGAGGCATCCATGTCTGTGCTTCTAGCAATGGTCACTGGATATCATTCTGGCAAAAGGACATTGGCTAGTATCTTAGTGCTTATAAGAATGCCTGTGGGTAGCTGTAGAGACTGTCATTTCACATGAATCACTAATGCATTCTTACATTAGTCCTTTTCCCCTTTTGTGCTGTTGCTCCTCAGGGAGAAAAAAATCTGCTTTTGTGTTTTTTTTTATATGCGCAGACACTTTTTTGAAAAAAGAAATGAATATTTATAAAGCTGCCACCAATGTATCTGCCTTTGTGAATTAAATTCTGAGTCTGGTTTCCAGAAAGCAGAAGGTCTCAACATAAATGCAATTGTATCTGCGACTCGTAATTCTGAATCCCTTAAGTTTCAAACTTCAGAGTATTCTTCTTAAGACTGTGATTTAATTCCTTGGTACTAAGTATGTCTTATGATTGGTGTGCACATGAATGCCACTCAATTGTTATGTGCAATGCCAACTATTCGTGCATGTTGATATGACTGAGGTGGGAGGAGTGCACTGTCTTTTCTAGTTCCACTCTTCTACAGGTCACAACATATAGTTTTAAAATGTTTACCCAGTTACCGATACGGTCAGTCATATACTCCACTCTTTATCCTCGAATAAAATACACCAACCAGGTTTCTTTAATAAACAACAAAATTATCAGTTTATTATAAAAACAAGACTTATCCAGTAATGAAGCAAAGCATTAACGCACAGATTGAAATATGAAAGTTCCTCTTTAAAGTCCCGCACACACAAGCTCACACACACACACTGAAAAGAATAAAGAAGTTCTCTCTGCAGAGCTCTGTTACAGAAAAAAGGACAAAAAAAAGAATAATTTGGCCAAATGCTTGCTAATTCTTGACGAGAAAAAGGAAGATATGGTCTGGCATCTGGGCACACATAGACGGGTCACTCTGATCTGTTCTGGTGCAGTTCTTTTCAGGTGGCATCGAGAATTAATCTGGCAGGTTTTTTCAAGCTTTGCAGGAGAAATGTGGCATCAAGGGTTTTGGTTATCACAATGAATACACAGGACTTTCTCAGCGACAGGAGGAAAGAGATGAGTTGAGTGTTTTTTCCTTGGCAGGCTGATCTTCAACTGTCTTCAAAACAGTTCACACCCCAACTGAACTGAACACAATATCCAAACCCCAAACAGCCAGTCAACCTCTTGACCTCCATAAACCTTGACATGTGGCTTCTCTGTAAACATCTCCCCTTAATCCAAGGTTCCTGTTGTTTATTTGTCTTAAGGCAGGTGATCTCCAGTAAAGGTTTTTAGCACTCCTTGATTATTCCAGAAATTGTTTTCACAGTGGTATCCTTCCAATGACCCCAGTGAAAAAACAAAGTCCAGCATTTTTTCAGCCTTCCAAATGAATCCATTTCCACAATTTAAATATGAGTACTTAAAAACACTTTTTAAAAAATAGAAGCAGTCTCATAACAATGTGAATTTGGTCAAAACCAGTTAAACATATGTTGAGATTTCTGAATACTGTATGACAGATATAACATGTATTGTGGATAAATAATGTACTGAGCAATGTTTGGATGTGATTTCTAAACTGAACTTGGTTCTTCTTTAAAAGCATGTGTTGTCTTTGCATGGCTCAGTGGTAGTCCATCTGCCTTTGAGTTGGAAGGTTGTTGGTTCAAGTATGGGGCGGCGCAGTGGTTAGCACCACAGCTCCAGCGACCTGGGTTTGGTTCTGGGTACTGCCTATGCGGAGTTTGCAAGTTCTCCCTGTGATTGCGTGTGTTTCCGCCGGGTGCTCCGGTTTCCTCCCACAGCCAAAGACTTGCAGGTTGATAGGTAAATTGGCCATTGTAAATTGCCCCTAGTGTAGGTAGGTGGTAGAAGAATTGAGGGAAGGTGGGGATATGGTAGGGCATATGGGATTAATGTAGGATTAGTATAAATGGGTGGTCGATGGTCGGCACAGACACGGTGGGCTGAAGGACCTGTTTCAGTGCTGTATCTCTCTATGACTCTAAGATTTATTTTAGCTGGAAAATAACATTGTGTTCATTTTAAATTCTAGACAGTGACTGAAATGTTTGTCTAAAATGATTAAAGAGAGAATATGCATTTATATAGCATCTCTCAAAATCAAAGGATGCCCCAAAATGATTTACAACCAATTAAATACTTACTTTGACGTTTAGTCACAGTTGTAATGTTGGAAACATAAAAGCCAATTTGCGCAAAGTAAGGCTGCACAAGCAGATTTGTTGCAATAACCAGATAATCTATTTTTTTTAAAAATCAAGATGTTTATTGGGGGATAAATATTGGCCAGGACACTGGGGAGAATTCCCCTGCTCTTCTTTTGCATCCACTTGAGAGTGAAGATGGGGCACTGAACATCCCACCTGAAAGACAACACATCCAACAGTGCAGCACCCCCTCGTCACTGCACTGGAGTATCAGCCCAGATTCTGTACTGAAGTCGTTGGTGTGCGACTTGAACCAACAACCTTCCAACTCAAAGGCAGATGGACTATCACTGAGCCATGGATGACACATCAGTGGATAATAAGTAAACAGGTGATAAAATATCATTATATCTACACATGAGCGAGTTGTAATGCATAATAAAATAAAATGATTATGGCTGGACATGAACAGCTACATTGCAAAGTTGAGGTCGCTTGACTCATTAGCAAACCATTGGAATGCCTCTTGTGAAATTGACTTTTCTTTTCCAAAAAATACTTTATTCATAACATTTCTACAAATACATTACTTAACAGTTCAAATTTGACATTGCAGAAAGTGCAATGCAGATCAGTTTCTTTCAATACAGTACATGAGGTGCCTCACTACATTTGCCATTACAGGTTATATTTACAATGTACATTTGCATTACATGTCAAACATTCTCGGGTGCATACAGCCCAAGGTGTTTTATACTGGTCCAGCCCCTCGGTACACCACAGCGGGAGGGCCTTACACAGTGCCTTTCCCCATTGAGCCTTTGCAGCGGTTGCCCCAAGCTTCAGTGCATCCTTCAGCATGTAGTCCTGGCCCTTGGAATGTACCAGTCTGCAACATGTGGTCGTGGACAGCTCTTTGCAGTGGAAGACCAGCACATTTCAGGGAGACCAAATTGTGTCTTTCACTGAGTTGATGGTCTTCCAAAAACAGTTGATGTTTATCTCTGTGCATCCCTGGGAACAGCCCATAGAGCACTGTGTTACGGTGCTGATCGGATGAATCTTGACAAAAATCACTACATCTCTTTCTAGACCTGCTTTGTGAAGGCACATTCCAGAAGGAGGTGGATGACAGTCTGATGATGTGATGGGCATTACAGAAATAAAATGTATGTTTCTGACATTTTCATATTGGGTCATCTATAACACAAAATAGTTGCTGTTAACTACCATGAAAATATTTAACAACTCAAAAGCTTGATGGCTTCTCTTACCTAAAATGTGAGTTTGTTTTAAATTGGTTGCACAGGCTATTAATAAATGCTCTCTGAAATATTAAATCTATAATGATTAGTATTGTTAAATGATGTGAGCGAAATCAATCTATGAATCTCAGTAGCCAGAGGGCTTCCCACTAACCAATTGGTTTCCTAATCTTCCATTCTTCCTGATTCATGCTTGTCAATCAACTATATGGATTAATGGGTGTGAATATTTCTTTGTAATAGATGTTTTAATATTCAATGTTGTGGGAAGTCGATAGACTTTATTTTCGAATTCTTCTAAAAATGTAACTGCTGAACTATTTTATAGCTTGCATCTATCTATATGTGTTTTACAGCGTTAATCACATTTACAACAGATTACTTTGGATACTTGTTGCACATTAACAAGAAAAACTTTGATGGAATGAAATATTCAAAAGGCTTAATCCTATATTGTCTACAGGTGCTAAACTTTTAAAAAGGAGAAACTAATTTTCTTGATGGAAAAAGGAAGAGCCCTCACGTAGAAAATTCCTTGTTTGAAGAGTGAGGCCCCTTTCTAGTGTATTATCTTTCCATTTCTATTACATTAAAATTGATGGAAATTTACAATAGGGAAACCTTAAACCAAATACTTACAGATAAGCAGAGTAATATTGTGAGTCTCTTGATTTAATAAAAGGCTTATCTGTTTAAGCTCATTGCTGTAGGCTTAGTTAATAGTTCTGTTTAATGTACTGGAGATGGATCGAATCAGGACTGGATTATGCTTTGTCATAGATAAATGGGAAGAAATTGTTTCCAAAAAATTGTTGGCCAGCAATTACATGGATTTCTCTGTAGATTTCTTAACCAGTTATCTGTTAATTAAATATTTTGACTTAAGAATCATAGTTGCTACCATATCATTTTTTCCCCCAATTGTCCAATATGCAGTCATGCATTTTAAATTTGAAAGTAAGTTTTCCCCCCCCCCCCCTTTGGTTCCCATACTAATTGCAGAGCATAAAGCAAGCATATAGGTATCCAATCTCCGAATGAATAATCAGAAGGTGCACAGTAACAGTTTGGAGAAAACTCCTACTCCAGTTTACTTGTGCATTTTTCTTTGTATCTCCGCATAAAGGAGTGTTAGATCTCGACTCAACATCTCCTCATAGAAATGTAACTCAGGCCAGGAACTCGGGCATCGGGGAAATGTAACTACACAACATTGCATATTAGTGTCCAGTATGCATCTTTAATGTATGTTAAAATGGCAGTGCGTCTGGTTGCAATCCTACTACAACCTTAACTGATAAAAGTTTTTAGGGCAGATTAGATGGTTTTTTGGGTGCCAAGTCTATTATTTATTAGTTTTCAAATTGCTGAAATAGCTAAAACTCCTTATGGTGAGAATGCCAAATAATTTGCTTGGTTCTTTAAGAGTTAACTCTGTATGACTAAAGGTGAATGTGCATGAGCCAATTCTGATGTGTTGTGTTTTGTTTTGTGTGCAACATAAAAGCAATTCTTTCATTGAACTGGGGAAGTTTAGAATAGTTCAGTAAAAGATTTTTAAATAGTCATTTGGCAGTACAGAACTTGAGTATTGTTGAAAATAGAGACATGTTGTCAAAGCTTTTCATCTTGCACTAATCAGGACAATCCGCAAGAATACAATGTAAGGGAAAACAACAACATTTATACTGTACGAGAAGAGAGAGCTGATTGGCAAGTGAACTCTGGTTGCCATGGAGAATGCACCAGTTTACGGTGACTGAGTTAACTGCCAAGTTTTGTTTCAAATTTAAACTAGGCAGCTTGACGTTGATTGGTCGGGCATTGCCCTGAAGAATGAGCTAGCGAATGGCTGTCACTTATTTTGTTTAGCTGAAACAGGCACAATATTTGTACATGTTCTTTCTGTCTGCAAAGAACAGGGCCCTGTGTTTTGATATAAGTAACTTCCAGTACGCGCAAATGTGCCACACTGTGAGCCCTACTGACAAGCTTAAATTGGTTGTCAGTGTAATTCTTAGTACACTGAGGATTATTTAGCAAATGTTGTCCAATCGCAGAATCACATCTAATGTTGGACACTGTGTTTTGAGTTTTGCTAGCATGGGCTGATTGGGTATGGCCTGTACCTTGCCCGTTGTGAACAGTGGAAGGGACATGTTGTTTGATTTGATCTTCCAGTCTTTGGGATGTACGGTCTATTTACTTAGCATCACACTGGCATTGAAATTCATCTATCACATTACTCATTTGTGTGATACGCAGGATGTCTTTTTGGCTTGACAGCGGCATCCTGTTTGTGGCGAACACTAAAGGCCTGCTCGGGTCTGCAAATGAGACCCAACCTGAGCCCGACAGAACCCCATCTGACGCCGAGCCCGACCCGGCCCGAGTTCTTCCATTTTTTTCCCATGCCCGACTCGACCCGACCACCAGTTAACCTACCTTCCGTTGTTCACTTTATTCCTTACCTGGACAAGCTTAAACTAACTGTAGCAAAACCACCTTTAAAGTCCAAAAAGTAAATTAACATTAAAGTCACTTACCTGAGGTGGTGATAGAGTATGTCCAACCCGGCCCGACCCAACCTGAGCCCAAATGCCGGACCCGGAAGTGCGATCCGACCCGAACCCGACACATGTCATCAGGTCCCGTTGGGGTCGAGTCGGGTAGCAGGCCTTTAGCGAACACCACATGTGTTGCTATTGCATAGTGGCTAGCTTCACCTGTTGCTCAAATTTTTGGGATACATTACCCTTCCAGGGTAATTAGATTTGCCCTATTTCAGCATCAAGCTTGCATGGTGAGCAAATGGCTTGGGCTCTATTTACGAGGTTGCCAATAAGGCCAATCTTATAGTGTGTGGAACTGTAAGAATCCCAATACGTGTATTGACCAGCGAAGGTAGGTTTGCGGTACACCGTGGTAGAGAAACCCTTAACAGATTTCTCAACTAGTACGTCAAGGAAAGGGAGCTCATTTGACTGCTCCATTTCAAAGGTGAATTTGAGTGGAGGATGGAGCCCATTAAGCCGTGCAAGGAAATTATTGCATGCAGCTGCAGATTCAAATACAGCAAACGTATCATCTACATGTTGGAAATATGCAAGAGGTAGGGGGTTAGGTGTCATTCCCTCAAAGACACGTTTCTCTTGGAACCCAACAAAGATGTTTGCGAGAGCTGGGCCTAGAGGGGAGCCCATGGAAACATCATCTATTTGGGCATACATGGTGTCATTAAAACCGAACTCAACTGCCCGAGTTGCCAAGTTCAATGAATACTGATTTACGCAATGGTGGCGGGTCTAGATCGCCATGAGATAATGCTGCAACGCAAATATCTATGACTTCCTTAAGTGGTACATTAGTGAATAGGCTAGCAATGTGGCCATGGGATCCCCTCTAGGCCGGCCCAGCTCTTACAGACATCTTTGTTGGGTTCCATGAGAAACGTGTCTTTGATGGAATGACATCTAACCTCCTACCTCTTGCATATTTCTGATATGTAGATGATACGTTTGCTATATTTGAATCCGCAGTTGCATGCAATAATTTCCTTGCACGGCTTAATGGGCTCCATCCTCCACTCAAATTCACCTTTGAAATGGAGCAGTCAAATGAGCTCCCTTTCCTTGACGTACGAGTTGAGAAATCTGTTAAGGGGTTCTCTACAATGGTCGACTGCAAACCTACCTTTACTGGTCAATATACGCGTTGGGATTCTTACAGTTCCACACATTATAAGATTGACCTTATTGGCAACCTCGTAAATAGAGCCCGAGCCATTTGCTTACCATGCAAGCTTGATGCTGAAATAGGGCAAATCAAAGACATCCTGCCTGACAATGGCTAACCTGATCAGATCATTTCTCGCTGTATATGACGCAAACTTATGAACGGGCCTAAGGCTGTCATTTTCGGCCCTGAAAAGTGCCCAGTCTACCTCAAATTACCCTGGAAGGGTAATGTATCCCAAAAATTTGAGCAACAGTTGAAGCTAGCTGTTTCATGCTGCTACTATGCAGTAGCAACACATGTGGTGTTCGCCACTAACAGGACGTTGTCGTCAAGCCAAAAAGACATCCTGCATCTCACACAAATGAGTAATGTGATATATGAATTTCAATGCCAATGTGATGCTAGGTATATAAGCTGTACATGCCAAAGACTGGTGGATGTTATCAAACAACATGTCCCTTCCACTGTTTGCAACAGGCAAGCTACAGGCCGTACCTAACCAGCCCGTGCTTGCAAAACTCAAAACACAGTGTCCAACATTAGATGTGATTCAGTGATTGGACAGCATTTGCTAAATAATCCTCAATGTGCTTCCAATTACGCTGACGACCAATTTAAGATTGTCAGTAGGGCTCACAGTGTTGCACATTTGCGCGTACTGGAAGCTACTTATATTAATACACAGTTCTTTGCAGACAGAAAGAACATGTACAAACATTGCACCTGTTTCAGCTTAACAAAATAAGTGACAGCTATTCGCTAGCTCATTCCTCAAGGCAATGCCTTGACCAATCAGAGTCAAGTTGGCAAGTTTAAATTTCAAACAAAACTTGGCAGTTAACTCAGTCACTGTAAACTGGTGCATTCTCCATGGCAACTCTGCTATCAATCAGCACTCTCTTCTCAAACAGTATAATGTTGTTGTTTTCCTCTTACATTGGTATTCTTGCGGATTGTCCTGACAAGTGCAAGACGAAAAGCTTGGAGAACATGTCTCTATTTTCAGCAATACAAAAGATTTTTACTTCAATTTCTCATGCAAAGCAAAATATACCTCTCATATTTGAGTTTAATTTGCTCTTAAGGTTAACTTTTCCAGTAAATGTGGGCTGACGATGCTTGGTATCTTGAGTACTGATTTTGCCCATTTTGCAGTGTGCAATACAAGTGTGCAATAATTGAAGATAGCGAGTCAAAAGGATGGGAAAATTACGTGTTGCTGAAGTTATTTTTTGACAGCATTTTAATTCCCAGATTTAATTTATTTCAAACTACAATTTTCTTAATGTAACCTTAGTGTTGAGCCATTTGCACCAATTTGTCATTGCTCTCAGTTTGATTTGGATTCTTTTTTTGAGTTGTCAAGATTTGGATTGGCTGTATATGTGATAAGTTACGAAACACTCTGCAGTATGGAAATTTTCAGTAAAACGATAACAATGTTGCAGTTCTCGTGATTAGATTAGTATACTGATGTAAATCCGAATTATGTTGCTGTGTGGCTTAAAATGCAATATTTTTACACAATGTATCTTGTAAACTGCTGAATGTAAAATTAAGTATTTAGTTCTGTTTTCACACATTTGTGTAACGCAGAATCTCATTCCCCAGCGATCACCTTTTGAATCTCAAATCTATGATTCTTCACATCAATCTTTCGTATTTTTTTTTAAATAAGCAACTTGTGGCCTTAAATCATAAAGCCTGTTGGTTCATGGCTGTAAACTATCCTGCCTCAGCAGGTGGCAAGTTGCCAAGAGGAAGAGAAAAGGAATCCTTGCTAGCTATACAGGGGTTGCTGATTGTTGTGTTTTGCCATTGATGACAGGTGGTTGGCCCTGACTACTGTTTTACTGGCCATTTTGCTTATTCTTTTCCCACCCTCACCACCCCAGCTTCCCAACCCTTTGTGCCTGTCCTGATGGTCGGTTGCGATTACCATCTGGATATCTGTATATATGAGGGAACTGACCATGTGCTATCTGTCAAATCTCTGTATACACCATAACAGGTTTTTATGCCCGGTGCGGTTGGTGCATGTGTTACAATACAGTTATTTAAAAGCATAGAAACAGCTCTCAGTGGATTACCAAGTCCACTTCTTCATTTGTTTTCAAAATTAAAACGAGGATGAAAAAATTGGAGGGCTTGATCTTTTTACACTTCTTTAGAAATATTTCTTTCATTTGAAATGTTATTTCTACCTCCTTTTTTCCTCTCTAGTTTTCTCCCCTTCCCAGCTGCTCTTTTGAAAACTTTAACTGAGCTGTTGGTTCCACAAGTGCTAGTTCTCACTGACAGTGTTTGGATTTATACACTGCCTTTAATATTCAAAAGTGAAATGCAGTGATTTTTATTTTGTAGACAAATGGTCAATCTGCTTTGGTGGTGTTTGAGGGATAAATGTTGGCCAGGACAGTTTGCTGTTTGTTGAAAAAGTACCATGGGATCTTTGATAACCATGGCACACTAAGTGGGGCTTTGACTTAAAATCTCATCCAGAAGACAGCACCTCTGACAGTGCAGCATTCCTTCAGTTCCTGACTGAAATACCAGCCTAGGTTAAGAGTTCAAGTCCTGAGAAGTGCAGTTTGAACCCAAAACCTTCTGACTCTGAAGTGAGCACGCTGCCACTGAGGTCAAGCTGATATTGCCCAAGTAGACATTCATGTGTGAGCCTGGACAATGAGCAATTTGACCACAAGCTCCCTCCTTACCTTAAAGGCCTGCTACCCAACCCAAACCCGACAGGATCTGACGACATGTGTCGGGTTCAGGTTGGGTCGCTCTTCCGGGTCCGGCTTTCGGGCTCGGCTTGGGTCGGACACGCACAAATGCTCTGCTGGGAGGAAAAGGGAAGTTGAGTAAGTAAGCGCTAAAATTTGAAAAGCCTGCCTGAGCTGGGAGTCCGGGATGTCAAGGAGAGAAATGTGCATCCGGATTGCACAGACTCTGAGTCTGCGCAGTGAGCGAGTGAGTGTCTCTATGATGTCATCGCACTCATGCTGCAGTTTCCTTCCATTCCATCCATCCAAAAGTGGTGAGTACAGTGAGTGCACTATGGATGTAAAATGAATGCTGTCAACTGGAGAAAGTGAACATTCTGGTGGTCGGGTCAGGTTGGGCGTGGGAAAAAATGGAAGGACTCTGGCTGGGTCGGGCTCGGGTCTAATGTGGTTCTGTTGGGTTCGGGTCAGGTTTTTTTTCCAGACCCGAGCAGGCCTTTACCTTACCTCACACCAATGCCAGGACATGAAGGGGAATGAAAGTTAGAACTTGCACTTGTATAGTGCCTTTCACGACCTTGGGATACTCCAAGGCCAATGAAGTAGCTTTTGAAGTGCAGTCACAGTTGGAAATGCAACGGCCCGTTTACACACAGCAAGCTCCCGCAAACAGCAATGTGATAATGACCAGATAATTCACTTTAGTGACTCTTCCAGCAGCAGTTGACTTGCAATGGTCATGAGGGGTCCCTCGGCTCGACCAAGGCATCGTACTGGGAATGCTCAGGCCCATTTTAGCACCTTTGCTGCTGCCTCTGAGATTTGCTAACTCAACACAGATTAAAGGTGGAGCATAAGGCTTTCCTGGTCTATATAGCATGTGCACATACTGCCTCAATGAGCTGAGCTGGTAGACAACCAGTCTTTACTTTTATTTGCAGGTCACAAAATGTGTGTTTGTTTTATATTCATTTGTGAGATTGAGTGTTGCGGGCAAGGCCAGCATTTATTGCACAGGCCTAATTTCCTTTGAAAAGGTGGTGGTCAGCTGCCATCTTAAACACTGCAGTCCTTGGGGTGTAGGTACATCCACAGTGCTGTTAGGGAATGAGTTCCAGGAATTTGACCAAGCGACAGTGAAGGAGCGGCGATATAGTGGCAACTCAGTATGGCATGTGACTTGGGGATTTTGCAGGTGGTGCTGTTCCCATGCGTCTGCTGCCCTCATCCTTCTAGGTGGTAGAGGTTGCTGGTTTGGAAGGTGCTGTTGAAGGAGCCTCAGCAAGTTGCTGCAGTGCATCGGGCTGCTTTGTCCTGGATGGTGTCATGCTTCTTGAGTTTTGTTAGAGCTGCACTCATTCAGACAAGTGGAAAGCATTCCATCGCACTCCTGACTTGTGCTTTGTAGATGGTGGGCAAGCACTGGCGAGACAGGAGGCGAGTTACTCACTGCAGAATTCCCAGCCTCAGACCTGCTCTTGTAGCCATAATATTTATATGGCTGATCCAGTTAAGTTTCTGGTCAATGGTAACTCCCAGGATGTTGATGGTGGGCGATTCAGCAGTGGTAATGCTGTTGAATATCAAGGGGAGATGGTTAGTTTCTCTCTTATTGGAGATGGTCATTGCCCGGCACATGTGTGGTGCAGATGTTACTTGCCACTTAATAACCCATGCCTGAATATTGTCAAGGTCTTGCATGTGGGCACAGACTACTTCAGTATCTGAGAAATTAGGGATGGGACTGATAACTGTGCAATGGTCAGTGAACATTCCCACTTCTGACCTTATATTGGAGGGAAGGTCATTGATGAAGTAGCTGAAGATGTTTGGGTCTAGGACAGTACCCTGAGGAATTCCTCTCCTGGAGCTGAGATGATTGGCCTCCACTAACCACAACATCTTCTTTTGTGCTAGGTATGACTCCAGCCAGAGGAGAGTTCCCGCCCCCCCACCCCGATTCCCAATGACTTCAATTTTGCTACAGCTCCTTGATGCCACGCTTGGTCAAGTGCTGCAATGATATCAAGGGCAGTTACCTCATGAATTCAACCCTTTTGTCCATTTTTGGACCAAGGCTGTAATGAAGTCTGAAACCAAGTGGCCCTGGCAGAATCCAAACTCAGCATCGGTGAGCACGATGTTGCTGAGTAAGTGCCACTTGATAGCACTGTCAATGCTTTGCTGATGATTGAGAGTAGACTGCTGAGGCGGTAATTGGCTGGATTGGATTTGTGGACAGTACTTACCTGGGCAATTTTACACATTTGTTGGGTAGATGCCAGTGTTGTAGCTGTACTGGAACAGCTTGGCTAGGGATACGGTTAGTCCTGGAGCACAAGTCTTCAGCACTACCGTTCTGATGTTGTCAGGGCCCATAGTCTTTGCTGTATCCAGTGCCATCAGTCAATTCTTGATATCGTGTGGAGTGAATTGAATTGACTGAAGACTGGCATGTGTGATGCTGGCATCCTCCGGAGGAGGCAAAGATGGATCATCTGCTCGCCACTTCTGCCCGAAGATGGTTGCAAATGCTACAGTCTTGTCTTTTGCACTGATGTGTTGGGTTCTCCCATCATTGACGATGGGGATGTTCATTGAGGCTTCTCCTCCCATTAATTGTTTAATTGTCCACCATCATTCACTGTTAGATTGTGGAATTGCTTAGCTCTGTGTGGCTTGCCACTTTCATTGTTTAGCATGCATGTAGTCCTGTGTTGTATCTTCACAGGGTTGGTGCCTCATTTTTAGGTCTGTCTGCCACTGCTCCTGGCATGCTCTCCTGCACTCCTCATTGAACCAGGGTTGATCCTCGGGCTTGATGTAATGGTAAAGTGAGGGATATGGCAGGCTATAAGGTTACAGATTGTGGTTGAATACAATTCTGCTGCTGCTGATAGCCCAAAGCACCTCATGGGTACCCAGTTTAGAGCGGCTAGATCTTTTCTGAATCTATCCCATTTTGCCCAGTGGTAGTCCCACACAACATGATGGAGCGTGTCCTTAGTGTGAAGGCGGGACTTCGTCTCCACAAGGGCTGTGCGTGCAGTGGTCACTTCTACCATTACAGCCATGGACAGATGCATCTGCAACAGGTAGATTGGCGAGGATGAGGTCAAGTAGGTTTTTCCCTCATGTTGGGTTTTTCACCAGATGCCTCAGGCCCAGTCTGGCAGCTATGTCCTTCCGAGCTCGGCGGCTCAGTAAGTAGTGGTGCAACTGAGCCACTCTTGGTGATGGACGCTAAAGTCCCCCACCCAGAGTACATTCTGTACCCTTGCTACCCTCAGTGCTTCTTCCAAGTGGTGTTCAACATTGAGGAGCACAGATTCATCAGCTGAGGGAGGGTGGTAGGTGGTAACCTGCAGGAGGTTTCCTTGCCCATGTTTGACCTGATGCCATGAGATTTCATGGGGTTCGGAGTCAATGTTGAGGACTCCAGGCCACTCCCTCCCGAATGTGTACCACTATGCCACCATCTCTGGTGGGTATGTCCTGCACCACCGACAGGGATAGGTACTGCAGGAGTCTGGGACATTGACTGCAAGGCATGATTCACTGAGTATAACTGTCAAGCTGTTCCTTGACTAGTCTGTGGGGCAGCTTTCCCAATTTTGGTATAAGTGAGGAGGACTGTGCAGGGTTGACTGGGCAGGGTATGCCTTTGTCGTTTCCAATGCCTAGTGTTATGACCAGGTGAGAAAGGTGTGTCGGGCTGCCTGTCAGTCTTCACCTGGTCTTACCATAACAGGATTTAATTTTAAACACAGTGTTTTTAGCTCCCCCTTGGTGAATCCCTGTTCACCCCTTTCCAATTATAAGGCAGAGAAACCAGCACAAACAGGTTTTCTTAGGTTTAAAAAAAAGTTGAAATTTATAAAACTTGAACTTAAACTCTAATTTGGTTGACGCCTAAGGATATACAACGCGCCCACTTGAGCATGCATACGCGATACACACATGCAAATAGAGACAGAAAAGAGCAGAAGAAAAATAAAGTGGAAAACTTTGAGGCAATATCTGAACAGATTTTGTTACGGTTCTTCGAGCTCACTGTAGAGTCCTTGATTGTAGGTAGATCTTGCTTTTCATTGGGGCCCAGTATTCTTCTTAACAACTTGTTTGCTGTAGGAGACTTTTCTCTCTTGGGGTTCATGTGTCTTCAGTGGATTCAGAGGCTTGTGAGAAAGAGATGGGAGCAGAGAGAAGAGATCTCAGTCCAGGAGCAAACAGTCTTTCTGAGTTCAAACTCTCTGTGGCTAGTTCAAAAGACCCTGGAACAGCCAGTTAGTCATTTGACCAGCCGGTCTAACCAGTCCTGGATTGTATCACCTTAGCAGTCTCTGGAATGCGCCTCTTACACACAATACCTGGTGATCAAGGTCCATTGTGGGTTAAATGTGTAAGGGAATGGTCCTTTGACCTTCCAAGCACTATCTGTTAATATGCAAATGTCTTTTCCAGCCACGGGCTGATCTGTTTAACAAGTCATTTCCTCACTCCAGCAACAATTTAAAATCGGTGTGCCTCATTCTTGGCAGGTGAGGGCCTAGCATGACACTAGGTTGAAGCTTGGTGGTCCGTCCGATTTTATTCTTCTTTGACTTTTCTGTAGCAGTGTTTTATATCTGAGTAGCTTGCTAGGCCATTTCAGAGGGTGGTTACATTGCTGTAGGTCTGGAGTCACATGTAGGCCAGATCAGGTCAGGATGGCAGATTTCCTTCCCTAATGGACATTAGTGAAACCAGATTGGTTTTTGAAACAGTTCAGAATCTTCATGATTATCGATACTGAGATGAGCTGTTTATCCAGATTTATTAATTAAATTTAAATTCTTCCAGCTGCCATGGTGAGGTTTGAACCCATGTCCCTGGAGAATTAGTCCAGGCCTCTGGATCACCAGCGCAGTAACATTACCACTATGTTACCATCCCCCCTGGTGCACTGGTGTTATTGCTCAAGAATGCTGTTCAGTGCAGTGAAAAATAAATGGCAGAGAGTTACAATTCATGGAAACGTGTTCTGTAATTCAGATGGAGAAGAAAGGACCCTGTAAATTAAATTGTCTGCAATTTACAGTAAGTCATTCAGGGGATGTGGCAGCCGAGGAGAATGAATAATTTCAGGATTTGGCTGGGCATTGCATTTGTGTTGTATTATTTTCTGCACATCAAGATTGTAAAAGGCCTAGGAGGATGTAACCTAGATTTTAGGTTTTTACGTTTTTTTCCTCTCCGTTACTGATTTGACAGCGCATGTTTAACAGTTTGAATATGCATTTGTGTGCATCAATTATGACCTGTTTAATAGCAGTCCATTTGTGCTGCTCTTGCAATCTCTGATATTGCTGTGCATTTGGAAGTTTACACTCAGCTGCTGTTAATACTACAGGGATCCGATTGAAAACTTAGCTGTAGCTTCTTTGTGTAAACTGCAACTTGAGGATGTCACTGTTCCACTGGCTTGTTTATTTGCACTCGATAAACAGTAAGTTTGCATTAGGAGCTCATGTAAACAAAAAAGACAATTGCAATGCTATTGTTTTTACTTGAAATTTTAGTTTCTGTTCACTGGCATATGTTGAAGTTCACTTGTTTAACTTTGGTACCCTTCAAAAAGTTAGCACTGTACAAAGTGTTTACTTGAGTGAGGGAGTTTGCTGAACTTGCTAATTAGGGCAACACAATTCTCAACAGGATATTAAGATTCAATTGTAAACTTCTCATCCCATGATGGGTGACAATCATGTAGTTGGTCTTCAGGGCTCAGAATTCAGTCCACCCACCCTCCCACTCGCCTCCTACACAAACTCTTTGGCTGTCATTGTATATCAGAAATTCCAGAAAATTTCAAACTGTTTCAACATCTGTGTACCAAGTTTTTATGTTGACCCAGAGTGCAACATAGATTTTTGCCTGTGTTAATTTTTTCCAGCTTGTTTTCATTAGAGCAGAGAAGGCTGAGGGGGAACCATGATTGAGGTATACAAAATTATAAGGGGCATAGATATGAAGAAACTTTTTCCCTTAGCGGAGGTGTCAATAACCAGGGGGCATAGATTTAAGGTAAGGGGCAGGAGGTTTAGAGGGGATTTGAGGAAAAACCTTTTCACCCAGAGGGTGGTTGGAATCTGGAACACACTGCCTGAAGGGGTGGTAGAGGCAGGAACCCTCACAACATTTAAGAAGTATTTAGATGAGCACTTGAAATGCCATAACATACAAGGCTACAGGCCAAGTGCTGGAAAATGGGATTAGAATAGATAGGTGCTTGATGGCTGGCATGGACATGATGGACCGAAGGGCCTGTTTCTGTGCTGTATAATTCTATGACTCTATAATGATGTATATGGTTTCTCTCCCAAGGCTGCATACATTTTCAACAGAAAACAATCAGTTTCCTCAAAATGTAGGTTTTGTTTCGCCTCCTGGAGATGGGGTATTGTCATGTAACATTTATGTTACTGGATTAGTGATTTTAGAGGGCTGGACTAACACTGCAGTGAATGTGTGTCCAAACCTGCTTTAGAAGTTGAAAATTCAGTTTTAAAAAATAAATTAGTAAATTTAAAAAAAACAGTATCAGTAAAAAATGACTACAATGCTGTGAGATTGTCATAAAAATCCGAGATGTGCTTCATCAGTTTGGCCGATATGTGACTCCAGTCCCACACCAATGTGGTTAACCCTTAACTGTCCTGTGAAGAGTCCTGGAAAGCTACTCAGTTGTATCTCACTGCTGCATAAAGTGGTTAAAAAAGATGTTCACCACCAAGTTTCATGTTAGTCTTCAAGTGTAAAGAGCTGTCCGCAACTGAGTGTTGCAGGCTGGTACATTCCAAGGTCCAGAACTATATGCTGAAGGACGCACTAAAGCTTGGGGCACCGCCGCAAAGGCTAAATGAGGAAAGAGCACAGTCTAAGGCCCTCACTCCATACTACATCGAGGGGCTGGAATCTGTGTAAAACCCCTCTGGCTTTATGTACCAGAAAATGTTCGACATGAAATGTATATTGTAAATATAACCCGTATCTGTCAGGGTAGTCAGGCACCTCAGCGTGCCACATACTGTACTGAAAGAAACTGAACTGTATTGTACTTTATGTAATGTCAAATTTGAACTGTTATTTAATGAACTTTTACAAATTTTATGAATAATGTATATTTTTTTTTGAAAAAAAGGACCCACCACCACTTTCTCTTGGCAATGGGGGATGGGCAATCACACCCCGACCAGTGACACCCACATCCAGAGAATGAATGAAAACATTCAATGGTGGACTGAGGTGTTAATTGGTTAGTCAACCCAGGAGGCCATCATCTGCAAACCCAAACATCTTGGAGAGTTGTCGGAAATGGGCCCACATTGTGCCTTTTCTGGGGGCAAAGTATCCCAAAAGATGTAGGGCTGGATTTTATGTTGGAGGTGAAGCTCCCGGCGTCAGGCCGAAAAGGTGGGTAGAACCCCGCCTCTGCCTTTGTGTGCCCCCTTGGAATGATCCTCCGGTCTTTTTGAATCAAAGTTTAGGAGGCGGGATTACCATCCCTTTAAAGACTTTAAAGGGTCAGGGATCCCGCCTCCAAGAGCTGCTGGCCAATCAGAGGGCCAGCAGCTCACCCGTATTGGCAGTGCCACCGGTACTGCAGAGGTCTTGGACCCAGGCCCAGCGCTGGAACCCTGGAACAGAGGGAGGTAATGCGGGGGCGCTGGGGCCAGTCCAGACGGTCTTGGGATAGGGGGATGATCGTTCAGTCCAACGGAAGGGGGTCCTGGGGGGTAAAGTTATTCCTGGTTGGAGTCCTCCGTGGGCTACAAATTGCCCACGAAGGAGGGGCCCCCTCTTTCCCCCCCCTCCCTACCCCCCAAGGTGTTCTCCCTGAGTGGCGGAACTCTCCCCCGCCGCTGATGAGATCCCAGTGGCGGTGGGAAGAGGCCCTTAATTGGCCGTTAATAGGCCATTTAAGGGTTTAAATTGGCCTCTGGGCGGGAAGGCTGTTGTTGGACGATCCAGCCCTAGGGAAGATCGCTGGATGACGGGGAGATGACGGGCCCTCCGCCCCCCCCCCATCTCCTCCACCACCCGTCGCGATAATCCACACCCCTCCACTTCCGATCCCGCATTGGGGGCGCCCGCAAAACTCTGGCTGTAATGTGGGCCGTTTCTGACCAAATGCTTGGGTTTGTAGATAACGCCTTTCATCTCTTCAATTAAGAAAGATTTCAAATACATTTGCAAATATATTTTTTAACTTATCTATACATTTCAGGGTTTTTTTGCTGTGCATTGCATAGTTCCTTTCTTTTGGGCCTCCTTATCTCGAGAGACAATGGATACGCGCCTGGAGGTGGTCAGTGGTTTGTGAAGCAGCGCCTGGAGTGGCTATAAAGGCCAATTCTGGAGTAACAGGCTCTTCCACAGGTGCTGCAGAGAAATTTGTTTGTTGGGGCTGTTGCACAGTTGGCTCTCCCCTTGCGCCTCTGTCTTTTTTCCTGCCAACTACTAAGTCTCTTCGACTCGCCACAATTTAGCCCTGTCTTTATGGCTGCCCGCCAGCTCTGGCGAATGCTGGCAACTGACTCCCACGACTTGTGATCAATGTCACACGATTTCATGTCGCGTTTGCAGACGTCTTTATAACGGAGACATGGACGGCCGGTGGGTCTGATACCAGTGGCGAGCTCGCTGTACAATGTGTCTTTGGGGATCCTGCCATCTTCCATGCGGCTCACATGGCCAAGCCATCTCAAGCGCCGCTGACTCAGTAGTGTGTATAAGCTGGGGATGTTGGCCGCTTCAAGGACTTCTGTGTTGGAGATATAGTCCTGCCACCTGATGCCAAGTATTCTCCGAAGGCAGCGAAGATGGAATGAATTGAGACGTCGCTCTTGGCTGGCATACGTTGTCCAGGCCTCGCTGCCGTAGAGCAAGGTACTGAGGACACAGGCCTGATACACTCGGACTTTTGTGTTCCGTGTCAGTGCGCCATTTTCCCACACTCTCTTGGCCAGTCTGAACATAGCAGTGGAAGCCTTACCCATGCGCTTGTTGATTTCTGCATCTAGAGACAGGTTACTGGTGATAGTTGAGCCTAGGTAGGTGAACTCTTGAACCACTTACAGAGCGTGGTCGCCAATATTGATGGATGGAGCATTTCTGACATCCTGCCCCATGATGTTCGTTTTCTTGAGGCTGATGGTTAGGCCAAATTGCATAGTATTCACGCAGAAATAGACCATTTGGCCCAACAGGTCTATGCCAGTGAATACGTTCCACATGAGCCTCCTCCGATCCTCCTTCATGTAATTCCATCAACATATCCTTTTATTGCTCTCTATGTTTATTCAGCTTCCCCTTAAATGCATCTGTTCTACTCCTTGTGGTAGTTAATTCCACATTCTAACCATTCTTTATGGGTAAAGAAATTTCTCCTCAATCCCAGTTGGATTTATTCGTGACTATCTTATATTTATGGCTTCGAGTTCTGGTCTCACCCACAAGGGGAAACATCTTCTCGACGTCATTGAAAATATATAGAAAATAATTCTGATTCACTTTAAACTGTGCTGCAAAACAACCCACAATAAGAGAACTTTTATTGTGCAATACATTTAAAAAGAATCTTCCACCCTTTCGTTCTTCAAGTCACCTATAAATGGCGTTGAATCAATGTTTAAAAAATATATTGCAAAACGGAAGCTTTTTGAGGTGCATTGTAACTTCACTGTTTTGTTATGTTTTTAACAAAAAAAAGACTAGTTTCAGATGTCTGACTTATTCAGTGCGTTAAATGCACTGTTGCAATGAGTCCAGTCCTGAAGAGACTGAAATGTTTGTTACGGTGATTAGTTATGCACAATATGAAAGCTGGTTCATGTTGAGCCCCTTGATTTGGATGTTAAATAATATTAATGCCACACTGAAGTACAGTAATTGCAGTAACAGGACACAGGAAGTGGTTTCAGGTTCGCAATATGGATTCTTACTCTTTCTGGCCCATTAAAGCTGTTTTGGGTTGCACATCAGAACAATGAAATGTCACGCTCACAAGGACAATGTTGGAATGTGATACATGAGGCTGACGAGTTAAATGTAAAATAAATGGTTATTATGACAGATTTAGCCTGGTGAAACTGAAAAGCATTAGTGTGACAAAGGAAAGTCCCTTTTAAGGTTCTCAAAAGAAAAAAAGGTGCCGTTAAAATAGTTCTTAAGATAAATCGATTGACGGTTCATGATTTCACAGTCACAGTTGCGCCACCTGGGATCTCAGAAAACGCGAAAGTTTAGATTTGATCATGTCATTTTTTTTCAACAACATATAATGTAATGAAAATAAAATATAATAATTTTTGAATCGACAAACTCAATGACCTATGTAAATGATTCATTATTTTGTCCTTAAAATGCTGTCTGCCTTCAAGCAGCAGCAATTAGTTTTGGAGGTTTGTGGTTTGAAGAAATAATATATAAAATGATATTGAAAAATCAATAAAACCGAAGACAGTTTGTCTCCGCATAGTAATGCATAAAATATTAATGTATTATAACATCCTGCTGGAGAACATCCTGCATTTTCGAGACTGTTGGGAGGTTAAGAAGCAGTCAAGTTGTTAAAAAGCAGATATAGTGATTCCCTTTTAAGAATTGTACCTTGCTCTTAATTATGTTACTTGAGATGAAAATATATATTTTTTAATTGTAAGCTTCATTTGATATTTCCTCTAAAAGATACTGTAAGCAAAAAATGAATAAATTTCAATATATTAAGCCTTTGATCTTTTTGAGCATTCAAACTGCCTTTGAGGTATGCGTTGGTTTTTCTGGAGGTGAATTTAATGTTTTAATAATTATTGATTTTTGTTGTTAAAAACTTTATTAGAAAACATGCCGCATATTTTACATTTTATTTCCGAACAGATGACTTTAATGTCAAAATATTGCACATCTGCAGCTTATTTTGTTTGACTGAATTTCATAATGTCTTTCTAACCACAGGATGAAGACCAAATCTTGCTGCTTCAGTATTTAAATCTTATATGATCACAAAGAATACTGCAGTGTTTATGTAATTTGCCAGAAATTAAATGCAGACTATGTCTTGATTTTTTAATCTGCAGCAATAATGTAGCAATGATCAGTTTCCTTGGCTTGTCGTAATCCTGTGCTAAAGTCCTGTGTGGAATAAAACTTCTATGTAGAATTCTAATCTTGTACACATTGCGTGACCAATAACTGATATCTGGGAATGATTTCAAAGCGTAATCAAATTTGGTGGTTAGAAAGAGCTTCAGTTCAGCACTCTCGCTTGTAACATTATCTGGACCTATTGATCAGATTACCACTTCATAATTGCTCTAATGTATCCAATATTCTACATAAATCATGACAGAAATTGTAAAGATAATTCTTCTAATATTACAATAAGGTACTGTTGTGAAATACCCTTAGGCTAAGTCAGATTATTATTAGGTGATGATGTTTGCTCCATTACCAGTATAAGTATGTCCACCTCTCTTACAACACAGAGAAAACTGAAACTCTATGAATGAGAATAAGGGTTTGCACAGTAAATAAAGTACCAAGTTTTTTTGTTAATCCTGGTCTTTTGTACATTAGCCCTTCCACCACATTTAAGAAGAACTACTGACCTAACTAATTTGCTGTCCTTGGGACATTTTTCTACATTAAAGGCATTACCTATAAACACAAGGTACTGTTGTTCAGCAAGTATTGCAGTGAGTTCTGAATCTTGTCATTTGATTCTGCGTTTTATAATGCAGATCCATCACTCCACACAGAGTGAAAATGTCAAATATTTTCCAGTAACAGATGTGATTTGTCAAATGATAATCCATTCCTGGTATAAATAATTCGTATTTTGCTGCATAGAGCAAAAATGGTGCAACTATTGGTAACATTGACATCTGTCATCCTTACTCTTTAGGTACAGTTATGAAGTTACTTCCAGCAATAACATTGAAAGCAATGGCAGATGGTGGGTGAAGCAGAAATTGATGTAAATAACAGTTTGGTACCTGGAATTAAACTCTGAGCTTGGCAGTGATAGAAACTGAGCTTTTATTGAAAAAAAAGGAAAAAAAGACTTGCATTTATATAGTGCCTTTTATCACTTTTTTATTTGTTCAGGGAAGGTGGGTATCGCTGACTGGGCCAGCATTTATTGTCTACCCCTAATTGTCCTTCTGAAGGTGGTGGTGAGCCACCTTCTTGAACTGTCGCAGACCGTGAAGTCTAGGAACACTCACAGTGCTGTTAGGTAGGGACTTCCAGGATATTGACCCAGCGACAGTGAAGGGACAGCAATATGTTTGCAAGTCAGGATGGCATGTAACAAGGAGAGGAACTTGCAGATGGTGTAATTCCATGTGCCTGCTGCCCTTGTCCTTCTAGGTGGTAGAGATCGTGGGTTTGGCAGGTGCTGTTGAAGAAGCCTTGGTGAGTTGCTGCAGTGCGTCTTGTAGATGGTACACACTGCAACCATGGTGCGCTGGTGGTGAAGGCAATATTTAAGGTCGCGGATTGGGTACCAATCAAGCAGGTTCCTTTGTCCTGGATGGTTTGAAGCTTTTTGAGTGTTAGAGCTCCACCCATCCAGGCAAGTGGAGAAGTTTCATCCTGACCAGGGGTGGCAACATGTCTGTGGTAAGCAATTTTGGTGTCTGTGACTGGTTATTTCACAAATGAGGAATTTCCCATTGGCTTCTTCCGACTGGCTTTTAAAAACAGAATCGCAAGTGCCAGTTTCGCAGCTGACAGGTGCTGGAGCAAAACAGCGCTTCCAAAACTGGGACAGATTCGTGGTTACCTGGCAGAAATTTTTTAAAAATCGGAACCCAACGGAAACCCCAAATCTGTCTCAAGTTTGGAAGCGCTGTTCCCACTTTCTCCAACGGTCAGGGAAAGTGTGGGGGGGAGAGAGAGATTGTGGAGGAGAGAGAGAGAGAGATTGTGGAGGAGAGAGAGAGAGAGAGAGAGTGGGGAGGGGGGAGAAAGAGAGAGAGAGAGTGGGGAGAAAGAGAGAGAGAGAGTGGGGAGGGGGAGAGAGAGAGAGAGAGTGGGAGGGGGAGAAAGAGAGAGAGAGTGGGGAGGGGGGAGAAAGAGAGAGAGAGTGGGGAGGGGGAGAAAGAGAGAGAGAGTGGGAGGGGGAGAAGAGAGAGAGAGTGGGGAGGGGGAGAAAGAGAGAGAGAGTGGGAGGGGGAGAAAGAGAGAGAGAGTGGGGAGGGGGGAGAAAGAGAGAGAGAGTGGGGAGGGGGGAGAAAGAGAGAGAGAGTGGGGAGGGGGAGAAAGAGAGAGAGAGTGGGGAGGGGGGAGAAAGAGAGAGAGAGTGGGGAGGGGGGAGAAGAGAGAGAGAGTGGGGAGGGGGGAGAAAGAGAGAGAGAGTGGGGAGGGGGGAGAAAGAGAGAGAGAGTGGGGAGGGGGGAGAAAGAGAGAGAGAGTGGGGAGGGGGAGAAAGAGAGAGAGAGTGGGGAGGGGGGAGAAAGAGAGAGAGAGTGGGGAGGGGGGAGAAAGAGAGAGAGAGTGGGAGGGGGAGAAAGAGAGAGAGAGTGGGGAGGGGGGAGAAAGAGAGAGAGAGTGGGGAGGGGGGAGAAAGAGAGAGAGAGTGGGGAGGGGGAGAAAGAGAGAGAGAGTGGGGAGGGGGAGAAGAGAGAGAGTGGGAGGGGAGAAAGAGAGAGAGGTGGGGAGGGGGGAGAAAGAGAGAGAGAGTGGGGAGGGGGGAGAAAGAGAGAGAGAGTGGGGAGGGGGAGAAAGAGAGAGAGAGTGGGAGGGGGGAGAAGAGAGAGAGAGTGGGGAGGGGGAGAAGAGAGAGAGAGTGGGGAGGGGGGAGAAGAGAGAGAGAGTGGGGAGGGGGGAGAAAGAGAGAGAGAGTGGGGAGGGGGGAGAAAGAGAGAGAGAGTGGGGAGGGGGGAGATAGAGAGAGAGAGTGGGGAGGGGGGAGATAGAGAGAGTGAGTGGGGAGGGGGGTGATTGTGTGTGAGTGTGGGGTGGGGGAGTAGTGAGAGTGAGTGTGGGGTGGGGGGTGATTGTGTGAGTGAGTGGGGTGGGGGTGTTTGTGTAGTGTGAGTGGGGGGTGGGGGGTGTGTGTGTGAGTGTGTGGGGGTGGGGGGGTGTTTGTATGTGTGTGTGTGGGTGGGGGTGTTTGTGTGAGTTGGGGGGTGGGGGTGTTTGTGTGTGTGTGTGGGGTGGGGGGTAGTTTGTGTGTGTGTGGGGTGGGGGGGTGTTTGTGTGTGTGTGTGTGTGTGTGTGGGGGGTGGGGTGTTGTGTGTGTGTGTGTGTGTTGTGTGGGGGGGGGTGTTTGTGTGATGTGTGTGTGTGTGTGTGGGGGGGGGGTGTTGTGTGTGTTGTGTGGGGGGGGTGTTTGTGTTGTGTGTGTGTGTGTGTGGGGGGGGGTGTTTGTGTGTTGTGTGTTGGGGGGGGGTGTTTGTGTGTGTGTGTGTGTGTGTGGGGGGGTGTTTGTGTGTGTGTGTTGTGTGTGTGGGGGTGTTTGTGTGTGTGTGTGTGTGTGTGTGGGGGGGGGTTTGTTGGGTGTGTGTGTGTGTGGGGGGGGTGTTTGTGTGTGTGTGTGTGTGTGTGGGGGGGTGTTTGTGTGTGTGTGTTGTGGTGGGGGGGGTGTTTGTGTGTTTGTTGGGGGGGGTGTTTGTGTGTGTGTGGGGGGGGTGTTTGTGTGTTGTGGGGGGGTTTGTGTGTGTGGGGGGGTGTTTGTGTGTGTGTGGGGGGGTGTTTGTGTGTGTGTGGGGGGGTGTTTGTGTGTGTGTGGGGGGGTTTGTTGTGTGTGGGGGGGTGTTTTGTGTGTGGGGGGGTGTTTGTGTGTGTGTGGGGGGGTTTTGTGTGTGGGTGGGGGGTTTTGTGTGTGGGGGGTGTTTTGTTGGGGGGGGTTTTGTGTGTTGTGGGGGGGGTTTGTGTTGTGTGGGTTTGTGTTGGGGGGGTTTTGTGTTGTGGGGTGTTTGTGTTGGGGGGTTTGTGTGTGTGTGGGGGGGGGGGGTTTGTTTGTGTGGGTTTGTTTTGGGGGGGTTTTGTGTTGTGGGTTTTTGTTGTGGGGGGGGGGGTTTGGGTTTGTGTGGGGGGGGGTTTTGTTTGGGGTTTTTTGTGGGTTGTTGTTTTGGGGGGTGTTTGTGTTGTGGGGTTTTGTGGTTGGGTGTTTTTTGTTGGGGGGGGTGTTTTGTTTTGTGTGGTTTGTTGTGGGGGGTTTGGTTGGTGTTTGTGTGGTGTTGGGGGGGGTGTTTGTTGTGGTGTTTGTGGGGGTTTTGTGTTTGGTGGGGGGTTTTTGTTGTGGGTTTTGGTTGGTGTGTTTTTTGTTTGGTTGGTGGGGTGTTTTTTGTGTTTGGGGTTGTGTTTGTGTTGGTTTGTTTTGTGTTGGTGGGGTTTTGGTGTGTTGTTTGTGGGGGGTGTTTGTTGGTTTGTGTTTGTTGTTTTTTGGGGTGGTTTGTTTGTTGTGGGTGTTTGTTGGTGTTTGTTGTTGGGTTGTGTGGGGTTGGGTGGTGTTGGTGTGTTGTGGTGGGGGTTTTTTTGGTGTGGTTTGTTGTGTTGGGGTTGTTTGTGTTGTGTTGTGGGGGTTTGTGTGTGGGTGTTGTGTTGTGGTTGTGGGTGGTTTGGGGTGTTTGTGGTTTGTTTTGGTGTGTTGTTGGGTGTGTTGGGTTGTTGGGGGGTTTGGTGTTGGTTTGGTTGGGTGGTGTTTGGTGGTTTGTTTGTGTTTTGGGGGTGGGTTTTGTTGGGTGTTGGGGTGTTTGTGTGTTGTTGGGTGGTTGGTTTTGTGGTGTGTTGGTGGTGGGGGTGGTTGTGTGGTGTTGTTGTGTGTTGTGTGGTTTGTTGTTTGGTGTTGGGGGTTGTGTTGTGGGTTGGTTTGTTGTGGTGGGTTTTTGTGTGTGTTGGGTGGGGTGTGGTGGGTTGTGGGGGGGTTTGTTGGTTGGTGTGTTGGTTGTGGGTGTTGTGGGGTGTGTGGGGGTGGGGGGGTGTGGTGTGGGGTGTGGGGGGTGTGGTTGGTTTTGGTTTGGTGGGTGGTGTTTGGTGGTGTGTGGTTTGGTTTTTTTGTTTTGGGGGTTTTGTTTGTTGGTATAGAGATAGGTGAGAGAGAAAGAGATAAGAGAGAAGAAAGAGAAGAGAGAGAAGAAAAGTAGAAGAGAGAGAGAGAGAAAAGAGAAAGAGAGAGAGAGAGAAGAAAGAGAAAGAGAGAGAGAGAAAAAAAGAGAAAGAGAGAGAGAGAAAATAAGAGAAAGAGAGAGAGAGAAAAAAAGAGAGAAGAGAGAGAGAGAGAAAAAAGAGAAAGAGAGAGAGAGAAAAAAGAGAAAGAGAGAGAGAGAGAGATAAAAGAATAGAAAGAGAGAGAGAGATAAAAAGAGAAAGAGAGAGAGAGAGAAAAAAAGAGAAAGAGAGAGAGAGAGAAAAAAGAGAGAGAGAGAGAAAAAAAGAGAGAGAGAGAGAGAAAAAAAGAGAAGAGAGAGAGAGAGAAAAAAGAGAAAGAGAGAGAGAGAGAAATAAGAGAGATAAGAGAGAGAGAAAAAAGAGAAAGAGAGAGAGAGAGAAAAAAGAGAAAAGAGAGAGAGAGAGAGAAAAAAAGAGAAAGAGAGAGAGAGAAAATAGAAAGAGAGAGATAGAGATAGAGAGAGAGAGAAAAAAGATAGAAGAGAGAGAGAGAGAAAAAAGAGAAGAGAGAGAGAGAAAAAAGAGAAGAGAGAGAGAGAGAAAAAAAGAGAAAGAGAGAGAGAGATAAAAAGAGATAGATAGAGAGAGA